>NC_064554.1:8796800-9456800 GCF_023856365.1 Brienomyrus brachyistius
TTTCATGGTACTTGTACATCGCTGCCAACTAGTCTTCCTGTACCTCCTATCCCATCACATGAGCCATTCTATAGAAAGTCAAAAAAAAGATGCCAGATGTTCTGTTCATGGTGACTTAAGTTTATGAAGTTTTTTCTGTTTCTATATTGTGCACAGGGTATTTAAAAAATAAACAGTTTTGGTAAACCTGGGATGGCCCTCCCCCCAAAACACTTTAGGTCAGGGCTATTCAGATCACAGTCCTCAAGGTCTGAGCCCTGCTGATTTTCCAGCCTTCCTTTACCTGTCAGCCAGGTGTGAAGCCTCTGGCCAATCAGAATCAGTAATTATTAAACTAACTACCTGGGAGAACTGAAAACAAGGCCTGGATTTGGAATTGAGGGTCAAATTTGAATAGGGGGGGGGGCGGGATTCAGGCTATTTTTATGAAATAAGAGGATTAAAATAGAGATTAGTATATCGTTTCAGTGATGTTTTTGTAAGTTCATAATCTTGTAACTCTTGAGTAAAGATGTGGGTCAGCCCTCGGATCACTCACCCACCAGGGCGAAGTTGCTCTCCAGCAGCTCTCGGTGCGAGTTGAACCAAGCCTGCGCCAGGCGGTGGTTCTTGTTCTTGCCGATGATGTAGTTCATGATGTAAGCGAGCAGCCCCGTCACCATGAGGATCTCCATGTAGTAGCTCTCCCAGCTGTTCTGCAGGTGGGCCGGGACCTGGGCGACGACGGCAGAGAATCCGGAATGCAAGCTGGCCAACACTGTGCATGAACCAGAACACGCGGCACAGCAGACAACTGACAGTAATGAGCTTCTATTGCGTGACTTGACCATAAACCACAGTACGTAAGATTCCCTCAAATCAGCTTCCCTAAATGACACAACTTATGGCCTTACCAACCCGAAATCGATATTTCGAATCGGACTAAGGCGGGAAGGTCCATAAACAGGAAAAAATAACTAGGTGACAGCAAAAGGCAGGGAAGGAATGATGACACGTGAGCTCCGTACGGTTAAGATGTTGATGGGGTCCTTGGAAGAGGGGTTGGTTTTTTCGAAGCCCTCAAACTCCTCTGTGTCGTACTTAATATCTTCATCCTACGGAAGGAGCAGAGAGAGCAGAGTCAGCCTTGGCCACACATGGCTCTCACTTCCAAAATGTGAGAAGCACGTAACACACGAAGCCCTGACTCGAATGCCAAATTATTTCCTCCGGTTTTCTTTTCAGATGCTAGTTTTACATAAACGTGGCACATGTAAGAGTTTCAGGTTGATGCCAGGAAAGCGCCACCGATACAATGAAGCATTTCATTTAGAATTATTCTGGTATGACTCTAAGGCAAATTAAAGAGCCAGACCTGTCTGTCTCCCCAGTCTATGCCAAAAATAAACATCAAAAAGCTGAACAGAACCTTCAGCCAGCCCAGAGGCACACTGTGTTAAAACAACTGTATTTTTTTAAAGGCAAAAATTGTTGTGGTTACTAGCTTGACCACCACTAACTTCAGCAATGCTTCTCCCCATTTCTAAAGGAAAGTCCACCAATACTCTGTTAAGTATGAGGACCTGGTGACCTTCTAATGTGTTGCTGATGCACACCAGCTCAGACTCCATTATCTCACCGGCGTTTCGGCGTCCTCAAAGTCATCATGGGCGTCCTCCAGCTCCACCACAGCCTCGTCGTCCTCCTCGTCGCCAACGGAGGCGGTGGGCCGGGGACTGGGGGTCGAGTCCTCCTCCTCCTCCTCTTCCTCCTCTTCCTCCAGCACCCTGTCCTCACTCATGTCCTCAAACTCGGCAAAGTCATTGTCGTCAAACTCGGCCAGGTCCTCACCATCGTCAAAATCATCGTAGCGGCCGCAGCTGACAGGCACCACCAGAAGCAACAGTAGGGTCGGGATAATGAGCACAAGTCGCATGACCAAATCTAGGGCAGAGGACAGGCAGAGTGACCTGGGGCTGAGGGCTACTACAGTAAACCAAACAAAGCAGAGGGCTGCAAAAAAACAATTATTTTGGCATCAATTAATCAATATGATCAGTCGATCTGCTATTCGATTGGGCCAAAACACTGGGTTTAAAGGAAAGTGCAAATGCTTTATTTAAAAAAAAAAAAAACACGTGCACGAATTTTTAAATAACAGACGTGATAACATTTTTTAAACAGTGTAGAGAATCTATATTTAAAGTGACAAAGTGGCGCAGAAACAAAGATCTGCTGTCTACGTCATATTTAGCTTGTTAACAACTGTACTTTATATCGCATATATGGTTTTTTTGACGGTATTTCCGAAAGCTACGCTATCCTGGCTAATTTTGTCCCCGAGATTCCAGAATTCCACGGTACATCGTACTGTCGTCAAAGCCCAGCGACAGCTTTAAAACTGTTCATAAACGTTTACCCATATCACTACAGAGTTTTTTATCTGCAGAAATGTATCCGGCCCCTGCTGATGTGGTGAATATCATTGCTGTACATATGAGCCGCCTGCTACCATCTACTTCCACAGACAAACCCAGTTAACGGGAAACACTCCCAGAACTTTATGTAATGCTTGCAAGAACGTTCTTACTGTAATGCAAGAACTTGAGCAAAAAAAAAATATATATACTATAATAAATACCTCGTTGTCAGGCTCCTTGGTGTTGTGACTATTTGGTTTCATTATCCTTTGTGTCTTCTTCCGTTTTTAATGCAAGGTGGAATTTTGTTTGATTTAGGAAGTTAGATGACATGTTTGATACTTTCCTTTTTTCTATAAATTTAATTAATTTTAATATGTTAATACGACTCTATACTCCCTATTTTGTCATCTTAATCCTTTGCATGAACGTGTTTAAAAAAAATACAAAAGATTAAAAAAAAGTTCATTTCCATGTTTTACATTTTAACAAATGCTCTGTCAATCACAGCACAATAACATTACTACCTGAACATCCTTTTAGCATAATTAATGTTGAAAAATATTGTTTTACAATGTAATACATAATTTTTCTAAAAGACACACTACCAATGCACTGTCCAATCTTGAACCCATGACATTTGGTGTGTAAAGCAGCAGTGTTACCCGCTGTCCAACCATGTCCTTCATTTGCTTCCATATTATTAGTCTTAGTTGTAATTGTGGGACAACGTTAAGAGAAGATCGCTAGCATGCAGAAGACCTCTGTCTCTTCAAGAAGTATTTCACCCTTTACAGGCTAGACTTGATTAACCAAACAGAAATGTACACTTGAGTCTTTTTGTTACTTCAGGTTACAGTATCCGTTGTTCTATTGCGATGTTACAATGTGATGCAATACGATGCAACAGTAATGGACCCATAGTGACTGCTGGCATGACGAAGACCCGTGCAGTTCTATTTCGAACTATTGTGCGGTGTTAATCCGCCGATAAGCCGAAGGAGAGTAAGAGGGGTAATGAGTAAGAGGGCATCCTGTTGTGTTTTTAATAACTCCTATCCCTCTGATCTGCCCTCAAATGTCATTCGGGCCTGCGCATGCGTACAAGCGAATGGGGATGCACTAAGGAAATACTAGCAGCGTTTAACTGTACCTTAAAACTAGCGTGCACCATTACTGTGTTACGGTCGTATGAAATATGTTGCTGTGTTCTTTAATCGACCACGAAGCGATCCAATACTAGACAACGCCAATGGACAGTCAGACCGTCGATTCATATACAATTTCTGCGGAAATGAATAAAAGGGGAAACGACGATTTTTGACAGGCAAATTTGTCGGAATCGATTACTGATAAACACCGCAGATACAAAAAAGCGTATGGACATTTAACTGGTCGTCGCTGGCTCCGTGCCATCTAACGTGAACAACGCGATGGACATCACATTCAATCATCAATGTAAAGAATCCGATTTCATAATTTCCCATCCCGTGTGGTTTGTAGTAATAAAGTAAGTCCTAGGTACAGAACAGCCGTAAGCGGGGTGTTTAGTTACCCGTTTAAGAACGAAGAGAATGAGATTAGCTGGTTAACTAATACAGCTAATGTTACAATCTACCCTGTTTTACAATCATACAGTTATGGACTATAACTCGAGCTTCCGCAGCCTAAAATGAATATTTCCTACATGTCTTTCATACCTACTTCTTCCAGTAGATGACCCAGCCAGTACCCGTAACGTACCTAACCAGCTAACGTGATGACTAGTACAAATCTTGGCAGCTGCGTGATCTGCAGATTCTCGTGCGTCCGTACGTGCATACGGCTTTGCGTACGTCCGTACGTGCATGCGGCTGTTGCGTACGTGTTTGCGTACATACGTACGACGCCTGCATATAGTCTTTTTACAAATACGTGTTTAATTTTTCATACAGAAGTCATTATTGTGTATTCTCATCATTCATTTGCGCTCGCCGGACATGAAGCCTTTATGCAGTGTACTAAAATTGTATGTTATGCATAAATGTCACAGTGTTTTTTGGATACTTGCTCTAACACTTTGCAAAGCGAATCAAAATAGTAATCAAAATCTGTTTCCCCAAATAATCGCCTAAATAGTGAAGGTTAAAAGAACCGGTCACATTAATCTTATACATAAGGGGAGTGTTTCGTTTTCTACCATGGATGATAAAATTGTATAGAATGATAAAGGCCAAATCACAGGAATATGCTGGCAAAAACGATGATCCTTCGTTAAAAAGTGTCAAATTTTCTTGGAATAATACGTTGAAAAACACTTGAATTCTGAACTCAGCAAGCGCTGGACCACGCCACGGTAATAAAAGCAATATATCGAAAAGAAAGCTTGGTAAAACCAGAAATCCGAAGGGCAGTGCCTAAAATAACCACGCCGTTTGACGTAGCACGTAACTTATCCTCCATGTGTTTAAAGCTAAATATGCACAGCAAGAAAGCGGAGATGCAGTTATCTCCGTCCCACTGTGCCCTGCAGAACCGCTTGGACGAAGCGACACTGACTGCTCTTGTCACACGCATTAGGTGGCTGTCCATCGTACTGAGTGACAGTCCCAGAGCCCAATGAGGGCGCGGCAGCCCCGGGCCTCAGCGAATGGCGTCTCACTATGTCGCAGACACATGCGGCAGGCTTTTGTCTGCTGTGCACTGCCGTATCTAATTTGCTGTCAGGCGTGCTAAAAATACAAAAGGGATCTTCGTTTCTTTTACAAGTTTAGCACAGCGATAAGTGGATCACAAATAAAAATTTAAGGGTTGCGTTGGACTAGAGGTGGAAGATCGTTCGCCTGGGAGAAAGAACAGGCCGAGGTCTCCGCCCAGCCGGCCACGCTTCGCCAGCGGCGCGCCCGGAGGGCCCAGGCGGCCGATCGCACCAATCGTTCGCTTTCCGGGCAACTGTCCGTCAGTGGCATGCCTCCGCTTCTCGGCTGTTAGCCCGGACGCTTGCCGCTGTTTCTGGATCTGTTTGCACTGGTCCCATCAAGTTCGGCGCCGTTTCTTTGTTCACGGCGACGACGTTTTGCGGACAGTCGTTAATCAGCGGCCTTGGCCGTAAGAGACCAGCAAGGACCATAATCCGCAGTTAGCCAATCTCTCTGGTCACTTAAAAGTCGCCGATCGCCGCGGCCATGTCGCTCCACGGCAAGCGAAAGGAGATCTACAAGTACGAGGCGCCATGGACTGTGTACGCCATGAATTGGAGCGTCCGGCCGGACAAGCGCTTCCGTCTGGCGCTGGGCAGCTTCGTGGAGGAGTACAACAACAAGGTAAGCCCATCTAGCTATAATAATAAGAAGAATATTAATAATACTTAATTATTCTTTATTTTGTTTGTCCGATAAAATAAATGTTCCTTGAATTGTTCGCTGGCCATCAGCTCGTCTAAATTATAGGGATGCAGGACAAGTCTTTGTTCCATAGGCATTTGGGATGTAGTCCCAGAAATGCAAAGAAACAGTAATTGGCGTATTATTAAGCGCCTCCGAGTCCCATTTTAATTAAGTTCTCCTAATAGGATCACGGTATTAATTTGTGTAGCGAGACTAATCAAATGGTGCTGCGAAACCAGGGCAAGCTTCTTTTCTTCTAAACTATGGGAGTCCGGTTAGAGATGCAGAAAATGTGTGTCAACGTGTTTTAAATCAAAGCAGGAAAAAAATCAGTTTGTTTGGATTGCGAACCTATCCTGAGGCATTCAGGTTGACACCTGCTTACCTGTGTGGTTTTAGGTGCAGCTTGTGGGTTTGGAAGAGGAGAGCTCTGAGTTTGTATGCAGGAACACCTTCGATCACCCTTACCCCACCACAAAGATAATGTGGATCCCTGACACTAAGGGCGTCTACCCCGACCTGCTGGCTACCAGTGGCGACTACCTGCGTATCTGGAGGGTGAGGGTTTCACTCGGCACATTTGAATTTTGGTGCCGCTGTGTTTCCGGTAGATTCCATAGGTACTGAGTGTGCCTCCTTGTATCAGGTTGGTGACACAGAGACCCGGTTGGAGTGTCTTCTGAATAACAACAAGAACTCGGACTTCTGCGCCCCGCTTACCTCTTTCGACTGGAACGAGGTGGATCCCAACTTGCTGGGTGAGTGCGTGACGCTGCGCCTTAGAGGTCAGCCCATGCCAGCACCACCCTTTTGGGTTTCACACACCCCCTTTTCCGTTTTGATCCTGTAGGTACGTCCAGCATAGACACCACCTGCACCATCTGGGGCCTGGAGACGGGCCAGGTCCTGGGCCGGGTGAACCTGGTCTCTGGTCACGTGAAGACGCAGCTGATCGCCCACGATAAGGAGGTGTGTCCCAGAGGGGGGCGTGGCGGTTTCTGACTCTGTGTGTGAAGGTTCCGGGTTTAAGGTTCATGAACTGACGCGGCGTGTCTGTGTAGGTGTATGACATCGCTTTCAGCCGCGCTGGTGGTGGCCGGGACATGTTTGCATCAGTGGGGGCAGATGGCTCGGTGCGCATGTTCGACCTCCGTCACCTCGAGCACAGCACCATCATCTATGAGGACCCCCAGCACCACCCCCTGCTGCGTCTCTGTTGGAACAAGCAGGACCCCAACTACCTGGCCACCATGGCCATGGATGGCATGGAGGTTGGTCCCCCTCCCACTCATCACAAGTTTCCTGGTCTCAGTATCTCTGCCCCTGCCGACCCATCGGTGTCCGCTTCCACGTTTCAGGTGGTGATCTTGGACGTGCGTGTGCCTTGTACGCCAGTCGCGAGGCTCAACAACCACCGGGCGTGTGTTAATGGCATCGCGTGGGCGCCGCATTCTTCCTGCCATATCTGCACGGCAGGTGAGGCACATCTGTGTGACCCTACACCCCAAACCTGCCCTCTTGGTGTCATTGCCACATGGCAATCTAGCCTTTTGGTCGAAATGGGTATGATGACAGTTCTGGCAAAATGGGCTTCCCTGCTGAGCTGTTTATTAATTACGTGCGCGTGTCTCACCAGCGGATGACCACCAGGCCCTGATCTGGGACATCCAGCAAATGCCCCGGGCCATCGAAGACCCCATCCTAGCCTACACTGCCGAGGGGGAGATCAACAATGTCCAGTGGGCCTCCACCCAGCCCGACTGGATTGCCATCTGTTACAACAACTGTCTGGAGATTCTGCGAGTCTAATCTCCTGGCCTGACACTGGGGGGGGGATTCATAGGGGCTTGTGGTTCTGCAGCAGATGGTGGGGATTCTGAGCATATTAATTTTTTGTATGTGTATATATAGAGGCCTGAATGCCCTTAGATATTTTGTATGGCTGTTTATGTATTGAAGTTAAAAAGCTGTGTGTAGTTCCTGAACAACCGCTCCTGATGAGCGGCGTTAGGAAGCTGGATTTCAGATTCACCGTTACCCATGATGCTTTGCCAGCAGGTCTGTTTGATCTGACCTGTGATGATGATTTCAGAGGAGCAGGGGGAAGATCTGTTGACCAGGCTCATATCGTCCCAAAGCTATGAAGTGAGACTCTGTTATATGTGGTATTAATGTTTCGTGTGATATTTTTCTATCCCTGGGGCATGAACTACAGTAAACAGGAGATAAAAGGAAACTCTTAAATATTTTAGGTGCTGAATGCTTGTAAATGAAGGGATCACTGACATTTGTTACCCTCAGTACTGTTTTCAGGCTGTTAAGCTGTAATAAAACGGTCCCAGGTCTGACATTCATTCTCTCTGCACTCAAGCGTTAGAGGTGTTTCTACATTATTGTTAACCGTTGTCTAACCGTTGGTTGTGTTTGAGAGGAGTTCGTATCAACACTTACGTGCAAGTTCCACAGCTTGAACTGTTTATCGAACAATGTTTGCTTGAAACGGGGATGTTGGTCTGATCAGCCTGGAGACCAGATTTATTATTATTTTTTTGTTTTTTACTTGTATATCGTCCAAAATGTCAATGTTATTGAAACAAAATAGTTTAGGGTGATTGGTTCTTAACACACACGTAAATAAGGTTTTGTGGAAAAGGTGTAAAAGGTGGGGTCATCTGCGGCCCCTGAGCGATGGCTATGCCAAGCTGGGAGTGTTTTGCTCCACCCCACCTGACTCGCGCCCCGGAGACTTTCTTAGGCTTGTCTCGGTCCATTTGGCTTCTGCTGAAATGGCCCCTGCATCTTGCATGGTGGATACCTCTACTTGTAGGCCAGGTTTTCTGGAAAGTGCAACCAACCCGGAAAGGAGTTGGAAATGACACAGACTCTCAGACTCATTGGTCTGTGAAATGGATGGAGCAGAAGCAGACAACACATTCCTTCCTGGTTCTGTGACAAAAGCGTACGTTTCCTAGCATGTTTGTATTAGAAGAAAAGTAGCATATAAATCTGTTCTTCATTAACTGAAGTCTTAATAGGGCTTGTTCCCAAGGGTATCTATTCCTTTTCCATAACACCTTTCATTATGACAGTGTGATCGGTTTTAGGGGTGACCACAAGTCACAGTTAATGTGAAGCATTTCTCTATTAGGCAAGACAGCAGATTGGATAAATCTCCCTAGATGTGGAGGTAACAGTATCCTTTAATGTTACACATTAACAGTCTTGGTGTGATAAGCAGAACTGCCTGTGTTGATTGAGATTAACAGTGTATTGGGCGTGTCGATGGGAGGAGACGCTCTCGCTGAACCTTCAAGGATTTCACTAGACTACACGCCTACCGTGTAGGGACACTGTCACACCGGGACGTGGCTCTGGGGTCTGCTGCCTTTGGCGACCTCTCGCCCCTGTTTCATATCGCAGGAGTATTTTGTGTGCGGCTGGGTGTGAATGATGTGCAGTGGATGCTAATTTGCAGCTTGTCTTTTCTTAAATAAACTGTTTTCCTCTGTACATTGTCTTCCATGAATCCAGTGTCTTTCTTTAACAGTGTGATCTGACTTTAAATCCATTATGGTATTGATGGTAATTTAACGGGTATAGAACATAACAAAAAAAACCACTTGAGTACCTTACCAAAAGTGTAAACTACGCTGTAAATAATGACAGAACCTTCCATCGGGGACATAAGTGTGATTTAAAAGCAAATGTTTACAGCTTCCCTGCAGTATAGTCAGAACTGGCTCACACAGTGTTGACATACTTGGAAAGCAGAACTAGGATGATTCACTAGCGGAGGTTACTAAGGACGGGCGACCTGTAAACACAACAGATTCGCGCCAGGAGTGAGCGGAACGGTGTGTTCTGTGATGGACTGGAACAGCCCTTTAAGCTGAAGGCGATCTGATCTGGGGATGAGAATAAAAGGTCATCCTCACGCCATCCAGCAGGCCCCCGATACTATGGTGCTGAGCAGCTCCTGGCAGTTAGAACTGCAGTAAAGATGGGCATCCCAGTTAGGGGCGCTGCTGTGACGTGCGAAAAGGCCGGCGTCGGCCTTGGGACACTCACACCAATCATTATCACCGTTTGCTTTGCTGTATTGAGTTATAAGTAAGCCAAAAATGTACTTGTGTTTTACGAGACATTCTTAAACCTCACAAACGATAATGCTTCTGAGACAGGGGGTGCAAATGCCGTGTGTGGTGCCGTCAGTGACGATGAGGGCTTCAGGTGGCTAGTCTCGTGTGCTACACACTTCCCCACAGTGGTGTCTGTTGGCGCCAGCCGGGCGTGAAGAGGCTGAACGTATCCGCATCAAGACCCACGGGCCAAGGTAAGGCGGCCAACTCTAGTCGCCGAATCTGGATTCAATTTACAAGGGAAACACGTGTTTGAAATGATGGTTATTCACATGGAGGTATTGCCAACGTGTGCATGTACGACACGCACATACGGACAGGCGCTCGCAGGGCTCAAACGTGTGCCTGAGCCAGTCTGTCAGGGTCGTGTGGGTGTTTCCCAGAATGCCGCATTCCGATGGGCGACCCTGACAAACCCAGCTGGGCTGTTATTTTAACAACACGACCATCTGACAACATGGCTTAGGAGTCAAGGCCCCGACAGAGAGATGCGATGGGAACAGGTGCTGACGGCTAAGGAGCTGCTCTCCGTGCTTTTCGGGGAGGGGTGGTGCCTCCAGGCAGCCTGTCCTGGAGGGGGGGGGGAGACTACCATGTCTGCCTCCCCAGGGTTTCCTGCCTTAGCCTGAGGGACAGAGATGCTGCTGACACCTGCGAGGTGAGGTGGGGCCTGACTGGCAGATTTCAGTCTGGGGGATGGGGGGGTACATGGATTGCTGGGAGAAGGGGGTACTCTAGCTACCAGGTAGCATGGGGTCTGAGACGCGCCTTTGGATGTCAGCCAGCCCTGGGGGGGCCTGCAGATTCTCAGGGAGCGAGGGGAACCGCAGGCCACTGCAAAGTCTAGGGGTGAGGTCCGTCTCGGGGAATGGCGACATGGTGTCTTCTGGGGCGTCAGCGAGGTGAACACCGCTGGAAAGGGAGTCCCTGGACTTGTGGGGGAAGCTGTCGGGGCTCTGGAGAGGGCAGGAGAGCAGGGCATCAGAGGTCAGAGATGGATGGGTGAGTGAATAATGCTGCTGTAATGGCAGCTGAGAGAGCAGCACAAATCACGTGGATTCCCTCGCACCTGCAGTGGGGACGCCAGGCCCTCTGTGGACACAGATATGACGGGGGCCGCTCCGTGCAGCGCCTGTGTCCCACCGCCATACCGGGCAGACAGGTGCAGTACATGGGTGCCAGGGGACACGGAGCTATAGGCGGGAGGCACAGGGGTCATCTGACGCTGCAGCAGCTGCAGGATCACGCTGATGTCGGCCATCATTCGTGTCTCTAGCCTGTGGGGGGTGACAGTGCAGAGTGAATCTCACAGCTTCCCTGCAGTATAGTCAGAACTGGCTCATACAATTTTGACAAGCTTCGAAAGCAGAACTAGGATCTCTTCTCCCCTCCCCTCCCTGCCCACCTAACACCTCCCCTTCCCTCTCGTCTCCCTACCCACCTGACATCTCCTCTCCTCCCCTCTCCCTGCCCACCTAACACCTCCCCTTCCCTCTCGTCTCCCTACCCACCTGATATCTCCTCTCTTCCCCTCTCTCCCCCTGCCTACCTAACACCTCTCCTCCCCTCACCCTGCCCCTAAATACATGACAGCTCCTCTCCCCCTCATTCCTCTCCTTGCCCCAGCATACCTGACATCTCCTTTCCACCCCTTCCCCCTCCTCTCCCTGCCTACCTGATATCTCCTTTCCTGTCCTCCTTCCCTCTCTTCACCCTGCCGCTGCCATCTCCTCCCCTCTCCCCTCCTCACCTTTCCTCTTCTTCTCCCCTTTCCTCTCCTCTCCTGGCCCCTGCCTACCTGACATCTCCTTACCTCTCCTCCTCTCACCTCTTGTTCCTGCCCCTCACTACCTGATATCTCCTCTTTTTTCCTCCCCTTCACACTCTTCTCCTCTTTTCAACCCATCTCCTCTCCTCCTCCCCTCTCCCTACCCACCTGTCATCTCATCTCCACCACTCCTATCCCCCTCTCTCCTCACACACTCTCCACAGACTTCACCTGTTCAGCTGGGACTGCAGTAGCTCAAGGCGGGACTCCAGTTCACTGGACCTGTCCTCCGTGTGGGGGGGTGGGAGGCGAGGGGGCTGTGGGCTCTCTGGAAAGTGACTGGACCGACGTTCAGGCCAGTAATCATACAGGCTAGACGCACTGAGCGGTGGTGCTGAAGGACATGGAGGCATCGGTCAAAGAGAGACTCTGTGTGTGTATCTGTGTGTGATAAAAACCTGCTACTTTGATGCTATGGGGATAAATTTTTTCTACTCTCTGAATGCAATCAAAAAAATGTCAAAAGTCTTGTATTTTGTTTGGTTACTTATGGTTAATGTTAGGGCTGGGTGGGGGTTAATGTTGTCATATTTGGGATTATGGTTTTACCTATGGAAATGAATGAGGAGTCCCCACAAAGAAACATTTACAAACCTGTGTGTGTGTGATGGGGTGGGGGGGGGCACTCTTAGATGAACAGGGTATTAGAAATTCGCATTGTCTTAAAAGGACGTTTTGAAATACAGTTACATTTTTCTTTAAAATTGCATAACGTAAAGGGATATGTGTGTGGGGGGGTTCTGGGAGCCACCTCTATACCTGTGTAAGGATGGCTTCTTTCCTGGGGGGAGCCTCCATCGGGCAGCAGGCTGACCACCGACGGGGCGTAGGGCTCCATTTTGCCTCGGCCTGGGGTCTTTATCTCTTCCTCACTGGACTGGGAACAGGGGCTGCCACTGCTGCACTGCTCCTCCCAGTGTAGCTGTGGCTCCGCCCCCCGGTGGTTTCCCAATAAGGGGTAGGTCTGGTTGGGGTACACATCCTCCCGGTCCATCCCATCTACAGGCAGGAAGCACAGAGGGAGTGTGGACTTGATTGATTGAAGCAATGATTATACTGAAACCATAACTCAAGGCTGCCCATTAAATCCTGCATAAATGCTTATAAATGAAGCCTTAATCCATAGTGTAGCCAATAGGAGGGGTGTGTGATAGAGAAGGCATGTTAATTCCACCCCCTACTAGCTTCCATGAGTTCTCCATTATGATCAAGAGCCCCAGCATAAATGCATCAATCTGCGATGGTGACAATGACTCCCCACAGAGCACAGATACTCGCTCACCGGGTTGGTTGCGCTTGAGTTGTTTGGTTGGTTGGAGTTGGTTGGTTGAGTTCTTCGGGCACCGGGGCCGGCGGTACCCACAGTCGGATTCTTCACTGGGGACGGGCTGGATAACGCGATCTGCCTGATACAAACCATCTTCAGTAAACCATACAGTAGTCCCTCGGTGAGGCTCTTCTCATGCCAGGGATACTCACATCTCGCAGGTTGAAGGTGATCTCCAGGTTACTCCAGAAGTTGTTGGAGAAGTCAGGGTACATGTCCAGCACCTCGAGCAGGTCGTCCCGCTGGATCTTGTGCAGGTCGCAGTAGGTGAGGGCACACACATCTGCGCTCGCCTTCCCGGGACGTGTGTACAGGCCGATGGGCTCGCCAAAGATGTCATTCTTGCCTGAGTTAGTAAGGAAGAGGAGGGAAAAAGCTGAAGAGGGCCACAGTGAAATCATTTTCAGACAGAAGACATAATATTATATATTTTTACTTCTCACCAGTTACACTACAAGGTTTAAACAATAAGCTAACAAGGGTAACCTGTACTGACAATGTGAAACAAAGAACATTATTTTCTAGGGATTGTCAAACCAACACCAGGGGGCACTAACGGGCCACATAAAATAATATACTGGATATAAACTGCCTGGAGAACTGGTAGTTTTACAGCTGGTGGAGACATTTTGTCAGTGTGGCTCACAGCTTGCAATCCAAGGCCTCTACCTGGGTTTACTCAGCCCTGAGCTTGGCCCTCACACAGATTTCATGCACTCTACAGGTGAAACTGCCTGTTCACAGTGGTCTCCAGTTTAAATGTCTGTATTGTATCAGTTCCCCTGTAGAGTTTTGAATCCATCCATTACGGGACTGTGCATCTGGCATCGTTTCTTCATGGTGCATGTAAATATCTGACCAGCCCATGATCCAAATCGAACAGAGCAGCAGCCGAAATGGACTTGCACAGACGAGTGAAGCACAGATGAATGGGGTCTAAATCTGTCCTGCTGCTCCTGGCACCGTGCAAACAGGGCAGAGTGTGATAAGGCTGGCACAGCGGGCACTTTGGCAAGGTCAGAGTTAGGGCGCGTGCAATTCTACATCCCTTTACATTACGCAATTTTAAAATTTAAAGCAAAATGTAACTGTACTTCAAACCGTCCTTTTAAGATAATGGTAATTTCTAATATCATATGTAAGACTCCCCCCCCCCCCACACACACACACGCACACGCAACACACCGTCATGAAATTACATTCTTATTGCAATATTCACAGGACTGCCCTCTCAGCACTGACCATGTACATACAGACACACACACACACTTGGACCCATGGGTAGTTAGAATTAGTGACTGCACTAACACTCCTGAGCACTGGCACACTACAGGGCTGTGTACTTAGCTCCCTCATACTCCCTGGCCACACAAGACTGTATTAGCAAGCATAGCTCTAAAGTTACTGTAAAAATTTGCTGATAACACAACCATACTAGGTCTCATCACCAAAAGCAACAAAGAGAGCCTATAGAGAGGAGATTGCTACCTTATCACAGTGGTGCCAGGACAGCAATCTGTAGCTCATTACCAGCAAAGGGAGGAGATGATGTGGACTGCAGAATCCTGTAAGGCGGCTTGCATGCCGCTATATACACCGATGATGCTGAAGTGGAGTGACTCAGATTTAGGTTCGTTGGTTAGCACGTTACTGATGACCCATGCTGGGGTTTCCCAAACAACAGCGGAAGTTTAGCATTAACGATGCATCGTACTATGTTAGTTCACACTAACTAACATCCATTCCCAAAACTGCCGGACTTACTTAGTACCACAGTTGTTTGGACCACATTAGTACAAACCACCGTAGTTCGAACTACAATGGGCCCAGAGGCGAGTGGCTTCACTCTCACGCAGGTTGCGTGTAAAAACTCCCAAACGTCATAACAACATTTCTAAATATTACAGTTGTGCTGATATTATATTATTATTTATTGTGCCAGTCATATAACAGCAATAATAGTAATACCTCAAAAATAGCAATAGTGTCGTGATAATAATATAATACACAGCTAAGAAGAACTATTACAGCCTTATTTGTGGCTCAGTGGGACGGACGGCAGCGCATAACACCCACCATGGTATACCAGGTTTCTCACCTACACAGCCATGGATTTGTACCACAAGTGGATTTTTTAAATCTTTTTCATATTGCAATGAAAGCGGTTAGTGGTGATAAGCGCTGAGTGATAAATCGTTTCAGCATCGTCATCACGATGTGCACATCGGCACTGCTTTGCCAGCTGACTCACGACTCACGACGACACAACCAGCTTACTAAACACTATTTTTAGATACGCTCTATTTGTTAATGGTTTATTTCAGGTAATTTAATCTCCTTTTTGGTTTTATAAATGTGATACTGCGATGTCAAAATTGTGCAGCCCTAAATACATCCATGGAAAAAATTAAGAGACCACTGTATCTCTTAAGACAAATCTGCATTTTTAAATCCTGGTTTAATCGTAGTTCTGCTGGCAGAAGGCTATACTGAGTAGAAGGTTGCTTACAGGTTCAAAAAGCCAGCATTACACAAAAATTAAGATGAAGCAGGAGACACTAGGAATGACCAGAAGCCAGCCAGGTAGAGGGTGGAAGCGACATTCTAATGCCAGAGATGACCGTTAACTTATCCGATAGTTTCTCATGAATCGCAGGATGATATCAAGTGACCTTCAAAAGGAATGGAGACACATTAAGTGCAGGTCTGAAGTCCAATAAAGCAATGAAGAAGCCTTTCATTGATGAGAAACAGGAAAGAACCAGGTAGCAGTTTGCAAAAAAGATATATATATATATATATATATATATATATATATATATATATATATATATATATATATATATATTATTCATAGAGACATACTCATAAACTGAGAAATGAGTGAAACAAAAATTTGTGCTGTGGTCTCAATTTTCTCTTTATATATTTATCTATTAAAAGAATTCTACCATATAGTACAAACAAGGTGGGTAAACAACATCCTCTACAAACCATGCCACACTCCTGAACAAAAAAGTACATAAAAAGTACTCTTACAACTACACTTTCAAAGCGCTTGACATTACAGATGTCTATATGGCAAGATTATTTCATTACTTTCACCTTACTTACATAGCGATTACCCTCCTTCGACTGCATTTTCCACCATCAATGACTTAGTCACCCAGAACTTAGCTTCTAACTACATTTCGAGAGCTGTAGTCCAAACTACACAACTTAATGACTGTTTGTGAGCGTCCGCTCAAACTATGGTTTTTGGGAAGCACCTGTGTCATTTAACGATGCATCATACTATCTAAGTTTACCTCAAGAGTTCGAACCATGGTTTCGGGAGATAACTGCATCGTACTTGCATAGTTCCAGCCACACAAGTGGGTTTTTCCACTCCACCAGGCTGGCACCCTAGAGGCTCTACTTCATGCGTAAACTGAGGTCATGTGACATGCATCCTCACATCCCCACCAGCTGCTACAGATGCCTCACAAGGAGCATCTTCGCCGAGTGCCTCGCTGTCTGGCACAGCAGATGCACCATCCAAGACCGTAAGGCCATCCTGAGGACAGTTCATAGGCTCCAAGCTCCCAGCCCTGGAGGACCTCTACCACACAGGCAGTGTGAGCGAAGCCGGTGGAATCATCATGGGCGGTTCCCACCCAGCACACTGGCTGCCCTGCAAGCCCCATCTGGTCACCACTATCGTAGGATTAGCTCAGGGTCCAACAGGCTTAAAATGTTTTTTTGCACAGGCCACCCGATTGATACATTCCATACTGCCAAGTTACACTAAAACCTGCAGCAGAAATATACATTTATTTACTTATTCATCCATTTATCGTACTTATTATTACACCTGCTGTTCAACGTACATCTGTCTGTTCTCAGGTTTTCATTGACTTTACAACTTGAAATGCAATAATTACATTCAAGATTTGTTGCATTTGGGGGTAATTTTTATAATTTAAATTATTATTATTTTTTATTCATGTGTATGTGAATGCTTACGCAAGCCATGTCATAAGCATTTCAATATATTGCTGAATCCATTCATCATGGACTTGGGAAATAAAGGACATTGTCTATGCTTGACTTTAACAGTGTAGTGAAACAGGCTTTCAGCTCACATGAAATGGTGTAACACGGTCAGCTGGCATTATTTGGGGTATTTAACAGCTGGCAGACTGTCATCCCAGGGGACGGTACCAGAGGGGTAGGGTCAGATGGGGCAGGATCAAAAGGGTGGGGTCAGATGGGGCAGGGTAGTTGGGTGGGGTCAGGTGGGGTAGGGCCAGAGGAATGGGGTCAGATGGGGGACAGAGAGCTTGGGTCAGATGGGATACTCACCCAAGATGGCCACCACCACGTTTTCACGCAGGATCTCAATGGAGCCACGGGAGATGAAATAGAGGGCGGTGAGCACGTCACCGTAGTGCACGAGTGTGTCGCCGGGCGGGGCGTGCGTGGTCTTGAAGCGCATGGCAAGTGCCCGCAGGCAACCCTTGCTGGCCCCCCGGAAGGCCGTGCAGTGCTGCAGGAGCGAGCGGTTCAGGTGCAGGCAGATGTCAGCCTGCAGGCACTCGGGGAAGCCCTTCAGGACCTGGGGGGTGGGGGTCATCAGCACCTTCATTAGAGAGATAATCACAGTGACGCTCACCAGGAAGAACCAGACGGTCAGTCTAGGCAGCTGTTCCAGTTGATAGGCCTGGAACTCATCTGCAAAGCACCGGGATACTGGGGATAGTACTGAGATAATAAGTGATACCATCATTGCTTAAGACCTCGAGCAGACAAACCGCTGAAGCTGTGCGATGTTTTCATAAGCGTCACAAAGTGGTGTGTGCGTTTATTACGAATCACTGAATTTACCCAAATTTCTAATATAATAGATTTCATGGTAGAAGAGTTGAAAATTTCCGCACGTCGTCTGCTCTGGGACTCTTAAAGGCTGATCATTCCTTGCACATCAAAGTGGAGATTTAATGTAACCCTGGATGGAACGACGCCTCCCTTTTTTAGGTTTGCCACGCGTTTTCTCCCAAATTGGCCAGGGAGTCAGATTTGAGGCACATCATAGATACACTCGCTAGACGAGTGAACGAATGACATGGCGTCCTGTAAACAAACCGCAACTCCAAATATTTACACTGCCTTACGTCCTGGGGGGGGGGGTTTGACCATAAATCTGTGCAAAGCGTGTCTGTGCGCCTGGAGACCTCATTTAGCCGTCCACAAACACCCACTCCTGGCATGTGCCAAGCAGGAAACTGCACAGACAATACAGAGAAAGTGACTGGCCTCCCCACAGCACACCGTGAAAGGGCAGGACGAGCACATCATCCCAGGCCTGACGTGTGGGACGAGACGCGCGGACCCCTGGGGCGGCCCGGTCGATGGTGAGCGGCCCATGGAGAGCTGGCCAGGCGCTCAACAGGGCAACAGGGCAGAGCAATTCTGCCTGAACTGCTGCTGTCCTCCTGATTTCAGGCCATTTACAGTCTCTATATGCAGGCTTGAATCAAGGATGATCCTCAGATTAAGCTGATACCAATTATGGTTTCAGGCTTTCTGGTTGGGGGGGGCAAAGTGGTCAACAAATTCATCAGATTTAGTCAAATAATACGGGGGGGGGGGTGGTGGTGGTGGGGGAGATATTATGGCCAGTCCAAGGGCCCCTTAGTAACAGAGACCTAAAAAAAATCGGTCATGGATTGGTCATATGTGTCATGGGCCCAAAATGTCTAGCGGCACCCCTGTGTCTCTCAAATACCCATGTCACATGAATCGCGTGTATAGGATTCATCCAAAGCAGCACAAATGAACAACAGATCAAGCCTTTACATTTCATCTATGATGCGAAGACTGAATTTCCCACTGTTTTGCAGAATTGTTTACTCCTATCTGGCAAATCAAACCCCATTATTTTAAGAGCATAGGAAAGAACAGAACCGGCTTGGTTCTCGCATGAGCTGCTGCTGATGTCCCCTCGGGCGATCGCCACTCACTCCCAGTTAAGCGTATTCTAATAAGGGATCAGCACCGCCTGTACTGACTGCCAAATAGGGACCAAAGACTACACACCAGTGACGCGACACTAGAGCTTATCTGCTGAAGGCAGCACAGGGCTTTGAAATGGAATAGCCTGTAGTGCCGTCTACATGGAGAATTAATGAGGGGCTGTATACATGCGAGCCTGCAGTGCCGTCTGCATGGGGGATTAATGAGGGGCTGTATACATGCGAGCCTGTAGTGCCGTCTGCATGGAGGATTAATGAGGGGCTGTATACATGCGAGCCTGCAGTGCCGTCTGCATGGGGGATTAATGAGGGGCTGTATACATGCGAGCCTGTAGTGCCGTCTACATGGAGAATTAATGAGGGGCTGTATACATGCGAGCCTGCAGTGCCGTCTGCATGGGGGATTAATGAGGGGCTGTATACATGCGAGCCTGTAGTGCCGTCTACATGGAGAATTAATGAGGGGCTGTATACATGCGAGCCTGCAGTGCCGTCTGCATGGGGGATTAATGAGGGGCTGTATACATGCGAGCCTGCAGTGCCGTCTGCATGGGGGATTAATGAGGGGCTGTATACATGCGAGTCTGCAGTGCTGTCTGCATGGAGGATTAATGAGGGTCTGTATACATGCAAGCCTGCAGTGCTGTCTGCATGGGGGATTAATGAGGGGCTGTATACATGTGAGCCTGCAGTGCTGTCTGCATGGAGGATTAATGAGGGGCTGTATACATGCGAGCCTGCAGTGCCGTCTGCATGGGGGATTAATGAGGGTCTGTATACATGCGAGCCTGCAGTGCTGTCTGCATGGAGGATTAATGAGGGTCTGTATACATGCAAGCCTGCAGTGCTGTCTGCATGGGGGATTAATGAGGGGCTGTATACATGTGAGCCTGTAGTGCTGTCTGCATGGAGGATTAATGAGGGGCTGTATACATGCGACCCTGTAGTACCGTCTGCATGGAGGATTAATGAGTGGCTGTATACATGCGAGCCTGTAGTACCGTCTGCATGGAGGATTAATGAGGGGCCGTTTGTGTTAGTTTGTGGGAAATATGGGGCAGGACTCACAGCATTCATGTCGATGCCGTTGGTGTAGGACCAGGCATGCTGGAAGTATTCCTCAAGACGCTGGCGCAGGCCCCCTGGGATCTGGTGGAAGCGGATGAACTCCTTGACCCGAAGCATCTGCGTATGGTAGCGCGCTGTTCCAGAGTAAAGACGCTGGATGATGGCAGACACGTTCCCAAAGATGCTGGCATACATTAGGGCTGTGGGAAGCAGACAGAGGGATCGTTAACAGGGTAATCGGGATATGTGCCAGCATCGCAAGACCACATAAACCACAGAGATTCACAGGGAGACACCGACACACGCTGTCAGCAATGCCCCTTCCTGTACATGTGACTCCATGTAGGCGCATACTCACATCCAATGAGCATGACGCAGATGGAGAAGATCTTCTCGGGGTTGGTGTTGGGTGACACGTTGCCAAAGCCCACGCTGGTCAGGCTGCTGAAGGTGAAGTATAGCGCCGTCACGTACTTGTCTTTGATGGATGGACCGGAGCTCATGTCACTGTCGTTGTAGTGCTTGCCGATCTGGTCAGCCAGGTTGTCCAGCCAGCCGATCTTCATGGCTCTAACACGTGAGGCCCCCGCACGCTCCACATTGCCGATGGCGTACCAGATGCAGGCCAGCCAGTGGGCGATGAGGGCGAAGGTGCACATGAGCAGGAATAGCACGGCGGCACCGTACTCCGAGTAGCGGTCCAGCTTCCGCGCCACACGCACCAGCCGCAAGAGGCGCGCCGTCTTCAGCAGGCCAATGAGGGTCGTGGTCTGGGGCTGAGGAGGTGGAGGGCAGAGTTGAAATGTCATGTTCCTTCATGTAGATCCCTGGCTACTATTTCAAAATGATGTTTAACATTTACATTTGTCCTTTAATGAGTCTGTTTTAAAGGATAACACACTAGATACTTCATTCTGAAACATGAGATCCCCTTCCTCTCCTGACAGCTATAGTTCACATGGCCCATGACCCCTTACACACACACACACACAGGTTTGTAATTATATCTTTGTGGGTTCTGTCCTTTCATTTCTATAGGGAAAACTCGAATCCCAACATGACGACCTTAAGCCCAAATGTTCCCCACAATGTATTATAAACCTGATCACCACACACACACACACACACGCAGACCCACATAGATTGTCTCACACACTCTTGGACAATCCTGGACACTCCCAGACCCTCACCTGACTTGAACAGCACAGGCAGTCAGACCACAGGCTGTGAACCCCCATGGTGGCTGGCTACCTCATCCCGCTTTAGAAGGCTCGCTCCAAACCCTTTCCACTCAGGGGACATGGTGGCTAATGTCCACCAGTGAACCTCAGTCACCCTGTGGGATAGTAATGCCCCAGCTTGCAGGATCAAAAGCCTCATTGTTGCTTGTAGAGGAAACCAAATGTCTGCTGTCTAAGTCAGTAGGCCTAGATTTGACCTGCATTTTACCTCATTTACTGGGGTGGAGGGAGGGGGGGTAGGTGTCACAGTGGACTTTTTAGAAGTTACTTGTTTAGCAGACCTTTTACCACACATGTATCTGCTCTAAAGAGATATCGTCATTATCGAGGGCCTTAAAAAGCAGTCTCTGATTTTAGAGAAGGGGTATACATCAAGGATCAGGTTCACACGTCTCTGGCCACTCAGTGAACAAGAGGTTCCGTTCGGTTCTGGCCTGCTGCTAACATTTATGATGAAGACAGCACTAACCATTCCCATCTCACACACCTCATCGGAGCCAGAGCAGAAGATGAGCAGATCAAAGGGGATGGCGGCCACCATGTCGATGAGGAACCAGCCCTTGAAGTAGTGCTGAGCGATGCGGCCCGGCTGGCTCACAACCTCGTCGTTGTGGTTGACGTAGGTGGTGCGGAAGTTGATGAGGATGTCCACGATGAACATGACGTCCACCACTAGGTCCACTACGTTAAGCGGGTTACAGGTGTAGCCGCAGGTGCGCCGGCGCTCGTCCTCCTGCTCGTTGAGGAGGAAGGCGGCTGAGTAGGGCGTGAAGACAGCCGTGTAAATTACCAGCAGCAGGATGACCCAGTCCCACACCGCCTTGAAGGGACTGTAGTGCAGGATGGTCCACTTGTGGATGCGAGGAGCCTGCAGCTTGTACTCAGGCAGCACATCCGCTCCCAGCGACAGTACCTGTAGGGTGGCACCAGAGAGCCTCTTGTCAGATCATCAAAACAATGAGGGATACAAAAAGTCAAGGAACCACAGGAAAAACCGTCATCAGGCCGACGATCAAGCATGGAAGTATGGCGTAATTGTTAGATTTACAAACAAAATGAACGCAGACCCTAAGCATTAGCTCTTCATTCATGATACCTCTAGCTCCAGTGAGGTAAAACGGGGGTTTAATCGGGGAAAAATAGCAAAACACAGGACGCAAGTGCAGAGCCAAAGCAGCTCAGGGGACAGGTTCGGTGAGCAGCACAGCCGCGCGGTGCCGTGAAGGAGGAACCGTTCAGGCACTTCCTGGGGTAGGCGGGGAAGAACATGGTGTGCAGACGCACAGGCAGAGGAAGCCAGGACACCCCTACCGGGCTCAATTCTAAGAAATGGGGCTGAACGATTTATAGATTTCAAATCGAAATCACAATAGGAAACAACGCGATTAGCAAATCGCAAAGGCTGCGATATAGGACATACATTATACAGCAGGGTTTAATACTGTTGTGAGAACAGTTTTCCAAATTCATGCTGTGCTTCCTGTGTGGCAGTCATGCTCACCGATCAGAAGTGGCCCCAGACGACGGAGTATACGCCCACAAACGGCAAACACGTGAAACGCGAAGAATATGCTGCACTTTCTTCTTGCCGAGGTTATTTCAGAAAGGTCCTATCGTCAATAAAACATCCTTATAACCACCAGCAATGACATACTTCAGCGTATCACACCTTTTGTTTTTGTTAATGGGCAGCTGCATTAGCGTAATCCATCAAAACAACCGTGAGACAGTCAGTAATCCTCACAGCAGCGGAGTCTGTGACCCCCAGAAAAGCCGTAAAACCCATAATACAGTCGTGCTTATGTCATATGTTTTTGTGCTCATTGATTTAAGTATTGATTTCCATGAAATTAATCTTAATCCCACAACAGTAATAAAATAAAAGCCTCACTTTAACATAAATACTAAAGGAACAGATGGCTTTAATCGCTCTTACAGTTGGGTATGGCCACGTACAGTCTTATTATTTAGAAAAGACATTAAAAGGTGACGCATATAATGTTTTCTCATTTGTTTTGTATTTGTCAGAGCAACAAGGCAAAGGAATGATAAGCCGCTTCAGTCGGAAACTGCATTTTACTTCTCATTTGAAATAAAAATGCAGGGTTTTTGCCAACTTTGGTCAGCTGCCTGGGGGATATTCCACGAAGCAGGTTTAAGGGAAAGTCTGACTTTCTTTAGTTACTTTCATGGAATACCCCCCTGGAGTGAGGCTTTTTGTTTGAGACGAGTCTGCACATATAAAAAATTATGTCGCGAATGAAATTGTAATCGCAATGTCTGCCAGAAAAATCGCGATTAGATATTTTCCCCAAATCATCCAGCCCTACTAAGAAACATGTCGACTCATCACCACAGGGGGGGCCCAGCCTCCAAATACGATCATAAGCTGTGATAAAAGTGCAACATGTGACCATTGGGGTTTCATGGCTGCCTTCCTCACGCCAGCGTGGCCAGAAACAAGTGTCACAAATCTCTCTGATTTTCCATTTGCGGAGCCGCCCATTTCACACATCGATTTGTCAGTTTGTGGGACAGCAGACTGTCCGGGAAACACAGGGGGAGAGAGAGACCGAAAGGGTGAAGGGCTGACGGAAGGGAGGGGAGAGCCTGACATTAAACACACAATAACCACTAAATCAGAAGAGTCATATAAAAGCTGGCAACCATGTAAACCATAACACGGCCGAGAAAAATACGGTCCATTTGTGGTCTTACACAGCTCCCGTCAGGAGGGGAAAGCGACCGCATCCCACTGTTACCCCATAACATACAGATTTACATGCCAAAATATGCACTGCAGTGTGGGAAGGAGCTCTTCAATACTGAGTCTGAGCAGTCAAACACTGAATTTAGGTTTCGGTGCTTAAGAGGTTTGTAGCCTAAACGGAGAGGTGTTTACTCACTGCTTAGTGGTAACAAATCACTAACAAACAGCCACTAGATTATACAAAGTAACTGCCTTGGCCACAGACAGTAAGCAGAGAGCTGTCACTGTAGGATAGGACTCTCTAATACACCATGATGAAAACTTGCCCATATGATTAAGACTTTTCCCACCCCACCTAGGCACTCCCAGGCTGGATGAAGCTGGGCTGCACTCTGCAGTGGTGCTGGACACTGACCGGGATTATGACCAGAGCCTCCATGGTGAGGTGCTCCAGGGCATCTTGCTCGCCTACACAGCAACGGGGGCTGTCGCTGTGGCAGCCCATCTCCTCCATCGCCATTCCCACAGAGTGTGGCCCCCTAGCTTGGGGGGGGGTGGTGGCAGGTCTCTCACTGCAGACCACAGTCAAGTTCCTACATGCTCCCTGGATGCCTGCCAGCACACTCACAGCTTTTATACCGCCTGACACACCATGTGACTTTGCCCCCTCCAATGAGTGAACTGCCCTGACTCCCTGACATGGGGGACGTTCCCAAGCCACCTTTATTCAAGAAGAGATGGACAGTGACAGCGATGTCAGATTTAGGAGTGGGGAATATACTCAAAGCCTCACATTTCAACTAAAACTCGAAGAAGGGAGGTTTAGAGATTTTGCCTTTTACATTTTAAATGTAAAATTTTAAACCCGTTCCACTGTAAGAGCAATAGGCTGTTCTGAGGGAATTTCCAGAATTGGACAGTAAAAATGCTGGCACCATCATTATTTATATGTTGGCTTCTGTCACAGGGACTCCCGTAAAAACACCTGACAGCCCTGGGGGGGGTGGGAGGGGGTAGTCAAGTCAACCCTCACTTTATATTTCAGCTATCATCAAAACGAAACCAGAGGGTTTATAAAATGCATAATATGATTTCATATTCACAGTCCACATGTTATTCTCATAGGTAGCGGATTTACCAAAATATTCACAATGCCAATGTCTTGCGTGGCTGCTGGGGTGATATTGGTTCCCATAGCAACCACGTGGAGTGCAAGCAAGTCATTGGAGTTAGACTTCGGGAAAACAGATTGAGGGAGAGAGATGGAGAGATTATAATAGAAATATCCACGCTGGTGAGAAAACGTCTTCAGAGTGACCAGAAAAACTCTAGTGACAGCCAGTCTGTACATAACACACAATGCTACAAATACCAGAAATTTCACTGTTTAAGCCGTAATTGAAATACATCACCTAGGGCCGGGTGATGACCAAAAACAAACAAGCGATATTGTAATTGAAAAATTTTGGAACAAATGATATTTATTATATACGTGGCACACATAGGCCAAATTAATTTTTTAGACAAAAGTATAGCATGAAAGCATGAAAAAAAATGATATACAGATATTACACCAAAAAGCCAATGTTAAAACTTCCAGATCAGGGTGGGGGGCATGAAATTATTGGTGTTTAGACTCTGTGGAAAACGACTGATCGGCAGTCCAGATTTAATTATAATTTAAATCATGTCATGGGCTGTCTGATTCTCAAACATTTTACACCTCGTTACCACCTCTAGATGCTCTTGGCACAACAACAATGTATTCCCCAGACTGTCCTGTCACCCCCCTGCTCCCCATCTAATCCCTACTCCTCCCACACCCCCATCCTCGATCTAGCTTCCATGCACTATATTTGGCCAGCATTTAATTTTTCAAACCGTCATGCCATCCATTATGTGTGGTTCTGTATATGGTATTTAGATGGAATTATTAAAAGCAACAGTATTCTGGTATCTTACTGTTTGGGGCAGGGTTCGCCCACAAGAAATTTTGCCACCGAAAAATACCGTGATATACCGAAAATATTACCGTAATACCACCCAAGCCTAACCTACACACTCTCCCCACTTCTCCAAAAAATCTCTATTAAAGACCCTAACTTTGTGTGCCTTGTAGTCAGGTTTATCAAATCTCTGCCTGTTCTTTCACATGTCACTGACAAGGCTGCGTGATATGATGAAAATACCTCCTCGGTGAATTTTGCTTAGCTACCTATGATAAATTTTGCCGAGCTGGTGGCCTGCCAATGAATACGCTACATTGACGAAAGTGTTGGGACACCCCTCCAAAAATTCGAATTCAGGTGTTCCAATCCCCGGTTCCAAAACCATATATATTCTCCATACAGATAAAGACTACAAGGCTGAACTGAAAGTCACATCATAAATCTTTATTATGCTGCTTTGTGTGTAGCCTAAGGCCTGGTTCATACTTCCCGCTGATGTGGCTGTGAAGCGCCAGCACATCATACCGCCAGGCTATCCGCGATGCTGAATGTTCATGCTTCTTGTACCAACACACCTGGCAACCGTGTTCTACCTCATTAGGTCTACGGTACCACTGTACAGTAAAGCTTATGAAATATGCCATGGATGTTATATTTAAATGTTTTCCCCTAAAACTAGCCATGCAATATGTGCTTAACAAAAACTTTTGTTAACTGGAGAACTGGGAACTGAACCCACAACACTACAGGTGCTCAGTGACCATTTACTCAGTAAATTACAAGATGAAACAAATGCTCAAATATTAAATCCAAAATGGCTGCCGGTTTCAATCATCTATTTAGAGAATGAATCAGCTGTACCACTTAACACAGCAGCCGAACCTATAGAAAAAACCTCTATCATACCATTATTCAGAGGGTGTGGTTTAGATCAGTTAATTAGTTAGGCAGTTAGTTAATTAGTTAACAGTTAGGCTTCTGATCCCTGACTCCAATCCACCAGGGGGCACTGTCAGGGTACAGGGAACACCACAGACATTGGAGCTGACATCACAGTGCAGACATCACTGATACTGAGACAAGTCATGGCTCACTGAATCACACACACCTCTTGCTACATCTGCATGAAGTACTCTATGCACACACAGCTCACCCTTTTCATTCATATGTACTTGCATGCATTTGCTAATAACATATTCTCAGATAACATGCTCAACGGGCTGCTTCACTTCATTTTTACTGAGACTGCAATGAAATGCTTGCGCTGGCACTGAAGGTACCAGCCTTCTCATATAAGCATTTAAAATCTTGTCACTCACGCAGCCAGCACTCTAAATCGTAGCCCCACTATGCATGAGGCTTTTTGCAAACCAACTTCAAAGGGAAGAATCCATTTCCAGGATGCATAAAAAAATAAAATGACAAACATACACAGCGAACCAAGGGGACCGTGTGGTTTTACACGGTGCAGCCGTGGGGTTTCCCGGGCGGAACGCAGGTTTGGGGGAGAGCACACAGTCAGAATACTCACGGTCTCTGGGCCCAGATTCGCCCTGAAGCTCATGGCGGGTGTCCGAGCGACCAGGCACTGACTTTGTAGAGCTGCTGTGCTAACTGACAGCACTCGCGGGCTCCCCCCAGCAGACACACAGTCGCTGCAGCGACCGCCCCACAAGATAACGCGGGTCTCGTTTTGCATAGTATAAACGTGGGGATGTGTCGGGTCATATGTGTAATGGACACGTGAGGCCTGACTTCACTCTGGGCCTGGCAGATCAGGATGGGTTGCAACCGAATTGGCCATCCCAGCAGAGATGCACACAGGTGGGGCACAGCCCGCAGTTCGAACTTTGCAGCCCAGAACGGCGCAGGCCTGGTTCCAAACCCCCCACACCCAGGTTCTTGCTGGCACTGTCTGTCTGTCACATGGCACGATACACAAGCGGCAGGGCGGTCAATGCCGGACAATCAATACCACACGCTGTACAGCAACAAATCAAAACCCAATTAGCCAGAAAGCCAACGTAAGCAGAAGCAACACACAGCCTGCGTTCCTGCGGTCCCACTGAACAACATCAAGTGGGTGGGGGGAGGGGTCCTCGCAGCTCATATACAGGAGGATGACTTCCGGGACACAAACCCCCAGCAACACTAACACTGATCTCATGTCCAAGGCGCAGAACCGGACACCCTGGCACACGACTAACATACAACATTCACGCTTCATACGCTACCAGCAAACTTTATTCAGAAGTTTTTAATTAAACTTTATTTACCATTTGTATAAGCATGAGTACATTAGGACACTTCTGGCTCTCTTTTAAGACGTGTGAATACATAGACGGGTGAGATTGAAGCTTGGGTTCAAAGCACAGGGTTAGCCATTTATCTGACACCCCTGGAGCATTTTTGCGGTGGGGGGGGATGGTTAAGGGGCTTGCTCAAGGGCCCAAAGGCAGTTTGACTATTCTGCTGAGCAAGGGATTTGAACTGGCAACCTTCCGCAAACAGGTATAGTTAGTGGTAGGCAAAATGACAATTTACTGCGAGCGGATGGAATTGTAGCATTTCCGACTTATTTCAAGAATCACAATACAGCACTAATTAACAGTAATTAACCTACTACTGATTAAGAAAACTGCACTTACACTTGTTTCATCCTCTGCAGACATTTGTCTGAACTACACCACCAATCCAAGGCCTCACTTCCGAAACGACTGACCACAGAAGCTTTAACTATTGGCCTTTGGTTATACGTTGACTCACTCCACACGTCTGATGCAAAAACGGCTAGACGGCCCCTGTCACACTGGACATTACCAAGGCCCACGTTCCTGCTCACCGTGGCAGGGCAGATGACAGACAGCATTTAAAATAAATATTCTTCATAACTAGCAAACAAGCATCTCTTACAAACGCAAATATGCTTTAAAGGTTCTGGAAAGACTTCATTAGTAATGCTATCTCTTCTCTCTCTCTTTTTTAAGATACACAGAATGGTTACACTCAAATTTCACAGCTGGTATGGGGAGAAGTATATGAGGGGCTGCAGCAAAGCTGTTTGCTGCCTGGCAGAGCGTGACTTCGACAGCTGGGAGATTAAACGCTGTTAAGGACATCACTGAGTGACAAAAGTCCCTGTGATGTGCCCACAATGAGCCAACCACAGTGTCACTGTGCAGGGGTCGATTCTGGGCAGTGCACAAGCGAGAGAAGCCGAGCCTCAGATAACCTGACCCACTGCATGGCAATTTATACATTATGACAGACCTGGCAGTCTACTACAGAATCAGGCCTGCCAGCTCTGATCAGATGGCTGGAGTGAGATTTTCAATTTGAGATAAATCTGCACACACATGCACACGTACTTACCAGTGTTAATTTAGTTGATGGAAAATTTTCATCATAGTTATCGTCAACAACATTTATTTTCAGACTAAAACGAGACGGTAACTAAATGAAAATGATTTTACGAGGCCTAAGACTATGACGAAGTGTATTGACAATTTCTTCAACGTATAAAAATGAGATGAAAATAGCAAATTTTAGCTTCATAATGGAATAATATAGATTTGCCGATTTGCCCCCCCGTATGAGCGAGAGTCTGACAGTGTGAGTGTCACGCCAGATGTGTGAGGGTTGTCCACCCTGCAGGATCAAGAGGCACAGTGCAGTGGGTGGGGGTGTGACACTGCTAATCATGTACGCCATCAGCCCAGCCAGAGAGACGCGATGTCACGCTGCCACACCCATCTGACAGCAGGTGCCTCTCAGCCCCTTTCAGAATCATAGTATTACTACACTAATCATAAGAAATGAGTGCACTGAGGCCATGGCCCAGAAGGAAATGCGACAGCGTGTCAGAACAGTTAGGAGTCAGTTTGGATGTCATGCCATGCATGCTATGCAGGGGGGGGGGGTGGTGGGCGACGCCTGAGAAACCACAAGAGCCGCAGGTCGGGCAGAAGCCAGAGGCACATCAGCCGCTGGGGGCAACAGCTCTTCTCACACCCAGAGTGCAGCATGCTTGCAGAAGCCTCCCCAGGCAGGTGCACGCACACGCACACGCACACGCACACGCACACGCTGAGCTCACTTTGATGAGCGCGCATGCCACTAGATCAGTGTTTCCCAACCGGGTCGGGAACGCCACAGACAGTCCATGTTTTTGTTTCCTCCCAGCTTCCTGCCAGACAGTCCACATTTCTGCTCCTACCGGGAGCTGGGAGGGAGCAAAAACTGGGACTGTCTGCAGGTTCCCGAGGACCAGATTGAGAAACACTGCACTAGACAGTTGCGGAGGGACTTCGGGGCTCTTTTGTGAACGCCTTGGCGTGTATCTGACTGACACAAGGTGTTTGTGACGCCTGAGCTCTGCAAAATAATACAGCCATCTGTGAACTACAGAGGGGCGCTGTCGGCGAGGCCCCACCTGCGTGACCTTCTCTGTCACGTTCTGTGTGCGGTCCTTCAGCTTGCTGGGCGCCAAGATCTCGATCTCAGCAGGCGAAGGAGGCCGCAGCCTCTCGTGGGCAAAGCTGAGCGTCACCTGCGGGATCTTGCTGATGGCGCGGTACCTCATCAGGTCCGAGTCCGATGTGGAGTTCGGAAGGCTTGGTCTCAGGTCTGTGGTGGGGTGGGGGACATGAGCAGAAGACCAGCCATAGCACAAATCTCCAATCACTCCACTTTTTCCACGGTTCTATTCAACTCACTTGGTGCTATGCCTATTACCATTTTTAAAGTATACCTGGACCACACACACACACACACACACACACACACACACACACACACACACGCACACACACGTTGGGTAAACATATCCTAACTATGACAACCTTAACCCCCACCCTGCCCTAACCATAACCATAAGTAACCAACCCGAAAAAAAGAGTTTTTGCATTTGTAGTTTTTTCATAGCAGTCACTGATTTTTATAAAATAAAGTGATATTTATCACGTTATGGGAACATTGTGTCCCCATAGGAATAGGTATACCCGCTCATACACACACACACACACACACACACACACACAGGCGGTATCAGGCTTACTGCTGCCAGACAGGGAGGTGCTGCCCCGGTAGGACCAGTCAGCCCTCATGCCCTCGATGTCGTCCAGTGAGGAGGCGCGACGGAGGCTCCGAACACTCTCATGGGAGCAGCTCCGGGGCAGGCCTGCTTCGTGGAAGGATCCGTTGGGGTCCAGGAGGCTCCGCGGGGACGGGCGGCCGGTGGGGGCCCCGCTGCGATCTGGCTCAATGAGGGCCTCAGTCTCCGACTGGACACAGCTCTCTTTGGAGGGGATGCGGAACTCCTTTAGAGGGACGTCCTCACTGCCAGGCTGGGCAACGGGAGTGGCGGGGGGGTTGGGAGACGAGAAGTCAGTCAACGAGGATGGGGGGGGGGGCTGCCATATGGGCTGCCATTACACAGAGATAACAACAACAGGCTTAAAGCAGACTGTCAAGATCATACCACAACATCAAGAAAATACCCTCCATGTTCCATCTGTTTAAGTTGATCTGATACTGCTGCTTCCGGTCTTGCAGATTCAGGTCCAGGCTGTTTATTCAACTTAATTCAAATTATTATTATATAGCGCCTTTCACAACAAAGTTGTCCCTTTACAGGGTTGCTTTACAGGGTTTACAGGGTGCTTTACAGGGTTGTGTTGTGATACTTACAACATAAAGTAGAGGGAGATACAGAATGGGAAAGAAGTAAGGAAAGAATTGAATAAAGAAAGAGGGAAGCCAGAAGACAACGGAGGAGTGGAAACAAAAACTCTGGGGGTCCAAGGTTAACTGGCTGCCCACCCCCCCCTGGGCATACTAACATCATTGAAAACATATTAATTCTCATTACTTCCCTTTACGCTTCATCTAAGATCTGGATAGAGATACAAATTGTAGCACAGGATGGACCTGTGAGCCTGCAACCCATCCCAGGAAGCAGGGGATACGCTGGAGGGGACCTCCCAGAGGGACACCAGACCACCACAGGGTACATAGGTACATGTCCCAGATGAATGCCAGATTACCACAGGGTACATAGGTACATGTCCCAGAGGGACACCAGATCGCCATAGGGTACATAGGTACATGTCCCAGATGAATGCCAGATTACCACAGGGTACATAGGTACATGTCCCAGATGAATGCCAGATTACCACAGGGTACATAGGTACATGTCCCAGATGAATGCCAGATTACCACAGGGTACATAGGTACATGTCCCAGAGGGACACCAGATCGCCATAGGGTACATAGGTACATGTCCCAGAGGGACACCAGACCACCACAGGGTACATAGGTACATGTCCCAGAGGGACACCAGATCGCCATAGGGTACATAGGTACATGTCCCAGATGAATGCCAGATCACCACAGGGTACATAGGTACATGTCCCAGAGGGACACCAGACCACCACAGGGTACATAGGTACATGTCCCAGATGAATGCCAGATTACCACAGGGTACATAGGTACATGTCCCAGAGGGACACCAGATCGCCATAGGGTACATAGGTACATGTCCCAGATGAATGCCAGATTACCACAGGGTACATAGGTACATGTCCCAGATGAATGCCAGATTACCACAGGGTACATAGGTACATGTCCCAGATGACTGCCAGATTACCACAGGGTACATAGGTACATGTCCCAGAGGGACACCAGATCGCCATAGGGTACATAGGTACATGTCCCAGAGGGACACCAGACCACCACAGGGTACATAGGTACATGTCCCAGAGGGACACCAGATCGCCATAGGGTACATAGGTACATGTCCCAGATGAATGCCAGATCACCACAGGGTACATAGGTACATGTCCCAGAGGGACACCAGACCACCACAGGGTACATAGGTACATGTCCCAGATGAATGCCAGATTACCACAGGGTACATAGGTACATGTCCCAGAGGGACACCAGATCGCCATAGGGTACATAGGTACATGTCCCAGATGAATGCCAGATTACCACAGGGTACATAGGTACATGTCCCAGATGAATGCCAGATTACCACAGGGTACATAGGTACATGTCCCAGATGAATGCCAGATTACCACAGGGTACATAGGTACATGTCCCAGAGGGACACCAGATCGCCATAGGGTACATAGGTACATGTCCCAGAGGGACACCAGACCACCACAGGGTACATAGGTACATGTCCCAGAGGGACACCAGATCGCCATAGGGTACATAGGTACATGTCCCAGAGGGACACCAGACCACCACAGGGTACATAGGTACATGTCCCAGAGGGACGCCAGACCGCCATAGGGTACATAGGTACATGTCCCAAAGGGACGCCAGACCGCCATAGGGTACATAGGTACATGTCCCAGATGAACGCCAGACCACCATAGGATACATAGGTACATGTCCCAGAGGGACACCAGATCGCCATAGGGTACATAGGTACATGTCCCAGAGGGACGCCAGACCGCCATAGGGTACATAGGTACATGTCCCAAAGGGACGCCAGACCGCCATAGGGTACATAGGTACATGTCCCAGAGGGACACCAGATCACCACAGGGTACATAGGTACATGTCCCAGAGGGACGCCAGACCACCATAGGGTACATAGGTACATGTCCCAGAGGGACGCCAGACCACCATAGGGTACATAGGTACATGTCCCAGAGGGACGCCAGATCACCATAGGGTACATAGGTACATGTCCCAGATGAACGCCAGACCATCACAGGGTACATAGGTACATGTCCCAGAGGGACGCCAGATCGCCATAGGGTACATAGGTACATGTCCCAGAGGGACGCCAGATCGCCATAGGGTACATAGGTACATGTCCCAGAGGGACGCCAGACCGCCATAGGGTACATAGGTACATGTCCCAGAGGGACGCCAGACCGCCATAGGGTACATAGGTACATGTCCCAGAGGGACGCCAGACCGCCATAGGGTACATAGGTACATGTCCCAGAGGGACGCCAGACCGCCATAGGGTACATAGGTACATGTCCCAGAGGGACGCCAGACCGCCATAGGGTACATAGGTACATGTCCCAGAGGGACGCCAGACCGCCATAGGGTACATAGGTACATGTCCCAGAGGGACGCCAGACCGCCATAGGGTACATAGGTACATGTCCCAGAGGGACGCCAGATCGCCATAGGGTACATAGGTACATGTCCCAGAGGGACGCCAGACCGCCATAGGGTACATAGGTACATGTCCCAGAGGGACACCAGTCCGCCATAGGGTACATAGGGACATGTCCTGGAGGCTTCAGGTTTTGAACTTTATGTGGAACACAGACACGCTAGAGATGCAATTTAGGCTTATATATACTAAACCATCCACTTCTGGACAGAAGCATCAGAGATGCAGAAAAGCACAGGAAGTACATAGGAATCAAATCCAGGCTTTGTGAGAACACACTGAGACTAAAGTAGTGATAATGCACAATGTGGTCATGTTTTGGTACTTTTGACACCTTATACTATACATAGTTTGAAGTGTTAAGTTTTCCTGCCAGTATTCAATCCCTTTTTTGAAGTGCTCACTGCTGTCTGGAACAGAGGGGCAAGCGGTGTCATGTAGGCCCCACCCATCCAGATCTGCTGTCCTGTAGTGTCTGTTCCTGTCTGAACATTTTATCTTTTACGTGTTGTTATACGTCTACAGCAGTGGTTTACATCATGTCAAGAAAAGTGTTCGATGTTATCATTCCCGGCTGGCAGCACAGGACCTCCTGTTTCACACAGTGTTCCCTAACCCCATCCTGACGGACCGCCACATGGTCCATGTTTTTGCTCCCTCCCAGTTCCCAGAGCAAAAACGTGGACTGTCTGGGGCTCCCCAAGAATCGGACTGAGAAATACGGCTTTTAAGGCTGATGGGCCCCCATGTGCATGCTGGTGGGGCTACATAGGTGTGGTCAGCTCACCTGCAGGTAGTCCACCACCACGCCCTCAAACTGGTCCTTGGGCTGGGAGGCTCGGCGCAGCGAGATGGCCCGCAGAGACGGCAGACTCATCCTCAGCCGGTGCCTCTGACCTGGGGTTGCAGTGAGTGCAGGCGTGACGTCAGTGGCTGGGGACATGCACATGACTACAGGCACGTTACAAACATTGGCAGCATGCCTGTAGTATCTCGTGCATGTGCACAAAATGCACATTGCTGTCTTTATCAGGACTCCCAGCATGCTCCTTTCAGTGAAATTGTTACTGTATCTTAACATAACCCAAAACCCAAAAGCTTGGGAATTGACATCCGATTGACCCATAACATCTGGGTTAAAAAAAAAACACCATTAAGTGATACCATGGAGATACAAGATCTTTCAGAGATACCAACCGGTCCGGATCCAGCCCTGGGCTATGTGCTGCCTGAGCCCCCCCTTCCTCAGCGATGTGTCAAGCAGCTCCTGGAAGTTGAGTATGAACATGATGACTGTTCCCTCCTCACTCTTCACCGGAACCACGTCCACCATGCAGGGTAGGCAGGTCCCTGTGGGAGGACAGCCAAACAGTCCTGAGAGCCGGCTATCTGCCCATACACTGTAGGCTGGGCCGCAGGGACACTAACAGAGGCAGGCCCCATGCCCGTTCACAACAGAGCAGCTTTGCATTCAATCAATCAGATCCCAAAATGACAACATTCCTGCTTTTTTAATAGACCAAATTTGACTAGCAAGCAACTGGACGGATAGATTTTGAATCTCTGTGCCACCGTGTCTACAGATATCCTTGCAATCTCCTTGCCACAGGCAAAAGTAGAACCAAATATGAAGGCAATTTTCTGCATTTTATTCTATTCTCAGATCCTAGAAACCCTGTAATGTACACAGGCTGGCAGCTAAAGAAGAACAGTAACCGTGATTGGTGGAAATGAGTCTCACAGTAGATATTGGATTAAACTAAAGTTTCCCTGTATGTGGGGTCCTGATGGTCCAAAATGAGCATGAACTACCATCCACGGGGTACTGAGCCACCCTCCCCACACCGACAGGTGGGAACCTGACCCAGGACCTGAAAAGGTCATTTGCATACCATGCCGTCCCTCACTTATGCTGTTCCATATTCAAAAGCTTTACAATCACCCCTCCATTATGGCCCCAGCCCCGGAACCAGCCGATTTTAGTTTTGTTTGAAGAAGCCTTGTAAGCAGTAATAAAAGGCTGCCCTTTAAAGGCTATAAAGTCCAGATGGGTGAATTAGTGTATCTGACAGGCAGAGCTGGGGACCTGCTGCAGCCCGTAATCCCACCAAGAGCGATGACACCCCCCGTCCCCACCCCCCTCCCCCCGTAACCTCGCATGATGAGCAAACACATGCATCCACTGAGGTGTGGAGATGCCTAAAATACAAGCAGGCTGGAAAACCTGGAACCTGACAGAATGTTTAACTACTTCAGACTCTTAAAGCTGGCAGGGGAAACAGGGCTGAAGACCCACGACAGGTGGGATTAACCTGCTTGGCCAGGCAGAGACACTCTTACCCTGCTTTCCACTTAAAAGCCTTTGAAGTGGGTTGGGGGGGGGGGGGTCTTCAGAGGAATATTAAAAGGCCAGACGGCATGGCCATGGGAGGCTGACCCCTAAGACACCCTCCTTTCAGTCAGAGATTAGAGGAAGACACGCTTTCCTCAGCTCCTGGCTTTACTCTATCATGAAAAAGGCCAAAAATAACTCAATCCATCGGGATGGAGGGGGTCATGTACCAGGCACTGACCACTGACTTCAGCAGTTGCCTTTCAGTATTCGATTTAGCTGCTTATTTTGGAGTCTGCATCTTCATTCACGCCCCACCAGCGGTCGGTACTTGGACGTAACAAAACGCAGCTTGCGGTCGCTTTTTATTCTGCAGGAGAATGTGAACAGGTCATCGTGGCCAAACGACAGGACGTCCTCTGTCCAGCACACGTCACGGAGGTGGGGGTCCGTACTTCAGTACCTTTCTGGTGCACAGGTGCCCTGATGCTCTAATGTAACAGCCTCTCCGGCCAGCTACGTCCCTGATGAATATGGCAATTCGTGGTGGAGCCGAGGCTGATAATAAGCACAGAGACAGCTGACAAACCTTAGTGTTGCCTACACAAACATCTGACCTGTGGGTGCTTTGGGTGTTATACTTGCGGGGGGGGGCAGACAGGCATGTGCTTTTCTTTTTTCACATCTACATTGGTGTGAATCACAGTCATCTTGCTGTTAAGTGCTGTTAAGTTGAAAAAATACTTTGCATATTCACTATATGCATGCACTTTTCCAAGAATAGCAGATATTTTGGCTTTTTAATGAGGGACTAAGGGTTCATAATACAGTTTATGGTTTGCCCGATACTTGAAGTCTCTACTTCCATTAAATGTTTTTAGTATCATAATAAAATGCTTTCAAATTACCAGGCTATAAAGGGTTGCCATGGTGAAACAATCACACATGCACTAGTTTTAAGGAATAATATTGTGGGGAAATTTCTGGAAAACATATTTGGTCTTCCTGCTCCACTACAATGATTTAGAGGCATGCCTTCTTTTAAACTCATGTCCTTAGATTAACCAAAACCTATAGTGAGACCTATAGTGAAAAAGAGTGGCTGATTTGTACACCTGGCATGCACTTAGCATCACAATACCTGTCCCTGTGCCCTGCCCCCCTCCCCCCAGAGCATCTGGTATTCTCCCCCACATGGAAAGAAGAAGGTTCTTTCTGATGGACAGCAAACACAGCAGAATGGTGTGGCATCCGATTCTGATGATCGTGTACACCCTTATGCAAAATATGTTGCTGCACAGACATGCATACAGTGGCCTTGGAGCTGCTGGTTTGCACAGCCAACAGGGCAGAGATTATGCAGAGTGGATGGACAGGGGAGGCACTGCGCCCGCAGACTGGCAGTCCTTCTCTGGTGCAGTTAGACTGTGCTTCAGCCATCCGTGCATGTTTCGAGTTTTAAGCCCTGGGGTTCGGGCGCCTCCCCGTGTTGTTCTGTGCTTTCTGTTGTCCCCCCTCAGTCCAAAAACTTGCTGAGGTTAATCGGAGTTGTCAAATTCCCCAAAGGCATGAATGGTGTGTGTTCCCTGTGATGGACTGGCGCCCCACCCACCCTGGGTTATTCCCATACAATTTTAACAATCCACCAGGTCCTAAATTCAGACCCAAGGCCATAAGTATGAAGAAAGAAGCCAAACCACGGATGACAAGGAAGAACTGGTGATTTGTGTCAATATAGAAGAATATAGAAGAACTTCATAATACACTGCCACATCCAATCAGATTTGTGCAACAGGCATTGATTGGTGTAAACTGCAGAGCCAACTGCGTGCTAGATCATGTTGTTAATTTAAACCTATGTTTGATATAGGGGCACGACTGAGCTGGTATGGTAAAAATTGGGTGCAATAAAGGTTGAGAGCCACTGATATACAGTAGTATATGGCCTTTTCCCCTTGAGATAATCAATGCATATTGACACAAATCACCAGTTCTTCCTTGTCTCTGTGCATTTCAACCAATCAGATGGTGGTGACACAAACGGTCCAGTTTAGTCACGCTTTTGGCCCTGCTAGTAAGCAAGGCCATATCAGCGTATGTATGACTCAGATAATTTACAATGGGAAATGGCCTCCTCAGGGTACGACTCGGGTATGCAGCAGTTCTTGGTGGCAGTGGAAAAGTACCACGAAAAATAATGGTAACACGTCGGTTGTCAGGAGTGCCAGAGCAGGACATTAAAAACATGACCTCATCCTCATGACATCATACCAGCACCTTAATAGCAGGACTGTTTGCATGTCAAGCACCAAGACGGGTGGGTGTTGGCCTTGTGCTGGATCCCTACCTTCCTTGGCATAGTAGAGGATCTCCACCTTGCGCTCCTCAGACCCAAGCAACGCCTGACCTAACTGAGTCAGGGCAGTCTTCATGGTGCCTGGACCCACCAGGAACTGACAGGTGCCGGGCTGCTGCATTATCTCTGCCCGCGAGAAGCCAAACATCTGGCAGAAGCCATCATTGCAGTAGATGATGCTGCAGTTCTTCATCTGCGCATTGGCGATCAGGAACTTGCGGTCTGAGGACACAGTGTAGAAGTTCTAAGCAATGATAAGGAAAGGCCAGAGTGCCCATCCTGTACCTGTGTTCTCCTCATTGCGCTTATCATCTACGTCAGCGTGTCCCGTTCTGGTCCTCAGGGACCCACAGTTGGTCCATGTTTTTGCTCCCTCCCAGCTCTCTGACAGACAGTACATGTTTTTTCTCCTTGTCAGTTCCCTCGGACTGTCTGTGGGTCCCCGAGGACCGGATTGGGAAACATTGATTTACATTATTCATGTTTCTACATGACAATGACATTTTAAAAGCCACTGGCACTGGACGTACTTGTGCCATGGCATCTGAGGTTTCTCAGGAAGTTGACTCTTGGGAGACATTTGCCATTCAGTGCAAATCAGCAGTGCATAAATATATCCCATTGTTGCCAAGCATGTGGAAGTCATAGTAAGGTTCCCTTGGCTTTAAAAGAGATGATACCAGTGATGTGCCATTAAAACACGGCACTATCTACAGTCATTAAACAGGAAGAAGCCAAACAGTAGGTGGATATAGAAACAGAGAAAGTCAATGTAGTCACACACACACACACAAGTTGGTCTTCCTATGTTCATTCATTTCTATGGGAAAAACCCTAATCCCAGTCACGACACCCTTAAGCCCTACCCAGCCCTCACCTTATCCTTAAGCAACCAACCAAAATACAAGACTTTTGGCATTTTTACCTTTTTGATTGCATTCACAGACTTTTATAATATTGAGGTTATCCAAAAGGGGACCTGAAGAAGTGTCCCCAAAAGTAAGGAAGTTTCAGGTTTTACCGCATTTTGGGGACATTTTGGTCCCCAAATGTGATCTACGCAAACTCACACACACATACACACAATTAAAATACATCACAGTCTACAAAGTTGGCTGGTTGGCCCAATTAATAAACTTTTATACAATACCCACTTCACTGTATAAACTTTGAAGCTATGTTATACAATACACCTTCTCACAAGTGGCTAGCTGGATGATGTGAGTAAAAGAAACCCAAACGTTTACTGTAGGCAGGCACCAAAATCCCCAAAAGATGCACCCTGCTAATAGGAACACTGCTCCACTGAGTGCAGGTTCTCCGGCATTATACAATATGTAATTAAACTGCACAATTAGGCTGTTGCTAAGCAGCAATGGCATGTTTCCTTCTCAGTGGAGACAAAGAAACCGCCATGTATCTGGCTGGCCCTAAGAATGGAGTACTAGAGAAATTAATCATCCACATGCCTAAAGCTAACCGCAGTGGATAGAGCCTACATGTAGGTCACATGACCTTGACACCTCTGAAAGGGTCCATCAAACATCTGACAGGCAGGCAGCTTTTTACCAGAAGGACGAAAACATGGAAGGATTGGTAGTCAGTAGTGTAAAACCTCATGAACACAGGCAAATATAGCTGCAGGTGCTACCCCTTTCCGGAGCCGCTGAGAGCGGAACTAGGCTGTTTATCACTGTGTTTTTCAACCCAGTCCTCGAGGAACCCCAGATGTTCCAAATTTTTGCTCACGCCCATTTCCCTGAGGGTTGGGAGGGAGCGAAAACGTGGACCATCTGGGGGTCCCTGAGGACTGATTCGAGAAACACTGGCTTTCTTCTCCAGCTTAGCTTCCCAACGTTATCACACCTTGATAGCCGGCGCCTGCCCCACGACCCCAGCAGATCCCGCAACAAGCCAACAGATCCCTATCACGGATCTCATACTGATACTCTACATGCCAAGGTGATTAGAAAACTTAAAACTAATCATCAAAAGCAAGGTCAAGCCTACAAATAAAACTGCTTAATGCATGAGCTATAGACCGTCATTAAAAACGGCTGTAATTAGTGAAGTAGCAGTTCATGTTCACCCATGTTAGGCAGCTACCAAACTGAGTTGACCCAGTGCGTGTACATTAGCCTAATTTGGAGAATGACACCGATACGTCATAACGCTATCTGACTCATGGACAAGGGCATCCCTGCAATCCCATCACACAAACTCTTAGCAGATAATAAAGACAACCTGGTTTCCATCACACTGACAATGCTGCACATTAGAGGACATGGGGTGCAAGAGGACATTATACATGGGAGAGAAGCTACTATTCCACTTAAGAAGTTGAACTGTGGTCGATTTAGAGGGGGAAAACAGTTTGAATATACACTCCCGGGCAAAAAATGGGCCAAACTAAAAAACTGCTTGGTCAGAGTCCAGATTTTAACCCTAAAGAGAATATCTGGTCTCACATAAAACACAAACTAACTGTTTTTCAGCTACTCAACTGTTTGAAGCTATTAACACTGAGTGGAACAACACTGACTCCACATCCAAGTATGTGACAGAGACAAGCAGAGCTGTTTGACCCTGTGTGAATTCTTTAAATGCAGGGTATTTCAAATATATCACAGCTCAGGACTAATGACTAATATCACTGCTGGACAAAAAAAATAATAATTAATTTTAAAAATCCGAAATATTAAGGGGTCGATTCTCCCATCAAACATTTAAGTAAAAAAATCGCTTAACAGATTGCGCACGTTTGAGTTAAGCTTATTAATTCTGTCCTGAGCATCGCGGACACGCTCGCCACACTTAAGCCGAAAAAGAAGGCGTGGCCGTGCAAAAAGTATAGTATAATTAAGTCATCAAGCAAGAAAAAGGGGTAACGCCCTCGACGATTTTCGGCAAGCAAAAAGGGGGACATAGAATTTTATTTACATCCATCCATTTTCCAAACCGCTTATCCTACTGGGTCGCGGGGGGTCCGGAGCCTATCCCGGAAGCAATGAGCACGAGGCAGGGAACAACCCAGGATGGGGGGGCCAGCCCATCTCAGGGCACACTCACACACCATTCACTCACACATGCTACGGGCAATTTAGCAGGTCCAATTAGCCTCAGCGTGTTTTTGGACTGTGGGAGGAAACCGGAGTACCCGGAGGAAACCCCACGACGACATGGGGAGAACATGCAAACTCCACACACATGTAACCCAGGCGGAGACTTGAACCACCATGCCGCCCCTTTCATTTACATTGTGAACCTAATTGAAGTTTGCCGAAACCCTTTTATTTTAAAAACAATAGAACATCAATTCTTCGACAAAAATATTACAATAAAATACAGTGTTTGAATTTCATGCAGATTAATTGACATTACCTTAGGCGGTTATATTAAAATTATGAAGCTCCGATTTAATGACTGCTCAACCACTTCCCCCAAATAGACACTTCCATTGAAGTTTTAAGATCAAAAAACACAGCTAGATAAAATAGTTTTAAAAATTGATCCACTACACTGTAAGTAACCCCACAGTAAACAATCAACTAAGGTGCACGTTAATCTCTTCAATTGTTTTGTATTGTCAATTGTTTTACTCAGGGCGATTCTAGGATTTGAAAATTAGGGGGTCTCAGCCCCCTGAATAAATATAAGGTAAACATAGAAGACATATTTTGCAGTGGGTTAATTTAGACAAATATTAGTGGAAAATTTACGTTTTTCTGTAATTTACAATGAAAAAGAAAACATTTTACAGCCATATTAATTTTTATCAGCAAGGAACACACAAACCGCAAACGAGTGCGCAAGACGCGCTGTTAAATTCCGCGAAAAGGGCAGGACGCAGAATGAGGTAAAATTCAACTGGAAAACTGACCACAGAAACTGTGATCGTTGGGTTTTAAAACTTTACGTAAATGTTTTTAAAATGTATATATTACTTCAGTTCTGTGTGGGTTTGTGATAGACTATATAATCTGTTGTTCTTTTTGAAGGAAAAGAAAAAATTGGTATAAAAGGTATAAAACCTTCCATTCATTTAGCTGCTGAGATTAGTAAATACATCCTTTCAGTCTTGTACCAATAGAATGATTGTTAATACGATTATAATTATTTGGGTTATTTCAGTAAAAACTGGGTTGCTTTTCAAAGTCGTTGTTCAATGGATATTTTTAGACATCCTTGGGTAACATGAGAAGCCAATAATAGGTCTGTTTTGCCAAGTGTGTACTGCATTTGCTACTTTAAAACATAGTTTTCTTTTTCACATTATCAAGTTTTGTAACGCTCGATAAGTTTCCCGCTTTGGCTCAGTATATACATCAGGGGCGTCAGAAGCATTTTGAACGTGGGGGGACACACTGGCATAAAACTAATATTTTATGTTAAATGTAGGGGGCGGGTCCAAACTAATAATTATGAAATGTGCTTAATGGCGGCGACGCCCGCGATATGTACATTCATTCTCCTTTGACACTGCTATCTGTTCCGAATGCCAAAAACCTACACTTCTTGGTAACCAACTGGAATACTGGTTTAGTGCAACCCGGTGTTCTGACGAGCTGAGCTACTTTGTCGAGTTAGGCTACCGCAGTGCTAATCGATAGCGTTACCCCTAATCCCTAAAGAAACCCTAAAACCCTAAACCTAACCCCTAAAACCTAACCCTAATCCCCAAACGGTGGGACTGTACATGCGCAGAAAGGCTCGATAGCGCGTCTCGATAGTAGCTCAACTCGCCAGAACACCGGACTGGGGAGGGGTGAGCACCGCCCACCCAAATTTTAGTTAACTCTTGGATAATGAGCTAGCTAGCTAACATTTCTGTTGGCTAGGAAACTCACTAGAACAGAACTATGTAAACCCCGTATCCGCTGATTTGGTAACCGCAGTCTCAATGTAATTTATGACTTAAACTCTTTCATAGGTATGTAAGTACACGGGAAACAAGTCATTTATAGTGTTCGCTACTATCCGTAGTTCCGTAGGTCTTGGATCGCATCCCCCGCGGATATGGGACACTACTGAATTTAACATGGCAGTTTGATAACGTTGATATCAGCGCAGGGTTGCCAGATATGGTCAGCTGGCTGGAGTGGGATTTTCGATTTGAAACAAGTCCACACACACTCATTTACATGCATGAAAGACTTTTATTTCCTTAATAAATAACTATAATAAATAATAGTCTGCAGGGTTTGCAAACTACCCCAAAGCTTTTGACGCATAGTGGAATAATATAGATTTTCCATAAGACTTGCATGAGATCCTGGCAGAGAGAGTGCGATGTGGCAACCCTGTCAGTGCTCAGTATGGATAAAGTTACCTGGTTAGATAGATTACATGCTATAATTCATTTTGATTAGTCATACACAACCACAAACAGCATACAACAATTTCTGGTTCCCAAAGCAGAGCTTGCTAACAGCAGTTCCGTTACAGCTGCTCTTAGTTTGAATAACCAAGCTTCAGGACCGGTGCCTTCGAACCAAGTGGGCCGCTACTGTGGGTAGGTCAGGCAGTAATGTTACACCTTCCCTGCCCACTTCTCACCAGTGCAGTGCAGGTCGCTTCCACCTTGTTTGCAAAGCCAGTTTGTTTATGGTTTGGTAATTATCTTTTAATGCTTTTTTTTTCTTTAAGGAGCATCCTTACACTATATTACTGTTCATGTTAAATATTCTGGTCTTATGTTGCTATATTCCAGCTCATGAGTTTCAGTGTTCCAAATTTGCCTTTAATATGCCAGTAGATAAACTTAACATAAACACAAGCTTATGTTTAGTTAGCAGGCACATATCTAAAGCACCTTATAGAAACCATACAACAACAATAATAATAATTATTATTATAAATATGTCCTTCCTGATTAGAGAGATGATCAGGAGAGCACAATGTCCACGGGTTTCTCTGGTCATAAGCTGTGTAGTCTATTGTGTGTAATGGTGACCACACAAAATTTCTAATTACCCCCTAACCTGAGCAACCTAGATCCAGCCCTGCCTGTTACTAATTTTAGCCCGACACCTCCATGGTCAGTCTGGCTACTCCTAGTGAGACCAGACAAGAGGAATATGATGAGATCGCACAATAAACGCCAGCAAAATTACTTGAAAGAGATAGAGAAAGTGCATGGGTGGGGCTTGACATCTGGCGTCTAGCAAAGATGGCAAAAGTTATGAGGTGATGGCCAAAATTACATCACACTTGTTTAAAGGGAATAGTGTACGACACAGGTGCTGATCAGAATCCCATGATGCATCAGTCTGTTAGAGTACATACAAAAATAAACACTACAGCATAAGAGGACCGTATGTTTGTACCGTGCTATCTGCCTCACTTGTGCGTTCGTTTTCGACAAAAGCATCTCCTAAATAAAGTACAATAAGTACAAGAGTAAAATATAATTCTGTCCCCCAACTAACTGCTGCCTATAAACACTGAGTACAAAACACGTGGTACAAATGTTGCCTGGAGGTGTAATTTAGGTTAAGTGCTCTTTTGAGCTAAACAATCAGAATGAAACAAACTAAAATAACTGAATTTCTAGTCCACTCATTTATCTACCGACACAAAGTACCGTAAATCATGCACTTGTTGCTGGAGGGTGTGTTGTTCACACAAACAGCCCTTGCATAAAAAATACTAAGGTATAAACATACTGCTTGCAGTCCAGTAACGGTACCGATCGGCAAAGGCAAGCAGTAAATACAGACATCGGTACATTATAGCCAAGCCAAAGTTGCATTTATAAGGCTCAAATGTAACATCAAATGCTGATGCTGCTGATGATCTCAATCTATTTCTGTGCTGTTCTGTATAGTTTTCTGGGTAAAACCACAGAAATACGAAAGCACTCTAATTTCATCAACTGTTCATTTAACCAAAAATATCCCACACACTCTGAGCTTCTGCTATTTACATAGGCTGAAGTCAGCAAAAGTGGGACATCAACTAAAATGGAACAAATAGGGTTTTGCGTCTGCTGCTCCTTAAATAATGAAATCCAAGACAAAAAAAAAAACAGACCTGAAATATTCCTACAATGGTAGTATATTTACATATCAGCAACTGATTGGTCAGCTTTGAATTTTGAGGGCATGGTTGTATCTGAACTGCAAGGTGATCTGAAGAAGCACATGGTGATTCCCCCTACAAACTGCTTTGGGTTTAAATGTAATAGAGTGCGACACCAATACAATCTGATCAATAATAAACCATTCCATATTCAAATGTTTTCTAATAATAAGATAATTAAATTTTGATCCATTACTCTTCAGATTCATTTTTTCTTAAAACTGCATTTTTGTAACTGTCCCATTTTACTTGACCATGGTAGATAAATCGGGACAGAAGCTCCCATTTAAAACGAATAAAACTAATTTGTCAAGGTGTAACATGTATGAGAAGCTGTGTAATGATGCAGAATTTCTAATATTTTTTTCAAGAAAATGGTACAGGTTTGCTGCGATGGGCTGGCCCCCCATCTTGGGTTGTTCCCTGCCTCGTGCCCATTGCTTCCGGGATAGGCTCCGGACCCCCCCGCGACCCAGTAGGATAAGCGGTTTGGAAAATGGATGGATGGAGGGTACAGGTTTGTAGGCAGGAGACAGGGAGAGGACTGAAGGAGGACGAGCATAGAGCTAGGCGAAGTGGAAGACAAAGGTACAACCAATGGATTGATGAAAGAATGGGAGGTGCAATAGATGAATATAGGGAAAGAGGTGGGGGGGGGGGGGGGGTAGCAGGCCAGGAACCAAAGCTTTGGCGAGGGTGTGGTGTGTTTCAGTGTCCGCCCTTCAAAAACGAGTGAAGGGTGGACTTTTGTTATGCCTTTGGTAGGAAGCCATTTCTATCCGAATCATTTGAGAGAGAATTAACTATGATGTTGAAGCTACTGTCCCAGAGAGGTGTCCCTCTGACTGAACAGGTCAACAACACACCCAGTTAAGTTCATAGCTACTTACGTTGGTTTTAAGGTGCATAGACTACAAGTACACACATCCACAGACACACTTTTTAATTTCACTAATACTTATAGGCAGCTTTTTATATTTGAAATGTAAGATTTTTGGTGTATGGTTTGAGGAAATAGTGAACATTACTAAATAAACATTCGTTAATAATGAACACTGTTTTTACTGGAGTATAAACCAGGTCAAATCATTAAAATGGCATGTTCCACTTTACCGACCATACTGTCCCTATTTACCTGAAAGAGCCTTTTGAGAAAGAAACTCGTACTCATCTTGTTGGAATGTCTGAAACTTTTTTATTAAAACCTATATTGGCTCTATTAACAGTGGTTAAGGACAGCATTACAGCATTTAATCTTATTAAACAGCATTACTGTACGTGGATATATGTTTTTAGGTACACTTTTCACATTTACCAAAAGGTATCCCATTTTTGCTGACTTCATCCTATTATAAAGAAAGCTTAATGATAATCAGTGTATTAATAATTATTTTAAAAAAATAACTACGTGTTGCTGAATATTCATGACAACAGGTGAGCCAACACACTTGACAGGGGCGGGAAAAAAATGACCATTAATTTTTAAGGGGTTTAAAAATGACCATTAATTTTTAGAAATAACAAAATATGACTATTATTACAAGTCCACGAATCCCAGTACATCTATACTCCCAAGAACGAGCCGGTTACGCCATCTCCCTCAGATGGACCGGAGCAGTAACTTCGCATAATCTTTACCAGTTTGCTTTATAAATTAAATGAAGAATAAAATCACGTTTACTTACTCTGCCCTTCGAATTTGCGTATAATGGTGTCCAGGTAGGTGTTCTGGAGCGCTACATGACCCCGTCTCACTGGCATCTTGGAGCAAAAGAAAGATTTCGCCTATCCCGCGCATCAAACTGCACGCTTTTCCTTGGTAATTTAAAGGAAAGAATTCGAATAAACAAAAATCAAACGCATATTAGGCCACTAATAAGCATTAAACATGTGCCGGCCGGTGAGGCAACGTCCTCACTGTAGACGGAGGCGGATCTGAATAATTGCGGCGGGGCGTCCAGGAGCGGAGACTCGAGCCGGTGCACGGACAAGACAACTTGGAGACTTTGAAACAAAATGCGGAAATCAAACACTCGCGTATCTGGGTGCAGATGCAGGAAATGCTGTTAGATGCGAAGAAGGAACGCCGCCCTCAAGAACAAACCAGAAACTCTGATTAAAAAATAAAAAAGTAAAGGGGAGATTTGGAGCGTGGGTTGGTCATCAAGGAGGAAGCGGTGGCGATCAGAACCTCCGCCTCTCCTCTCCTGCTTGCCGCGGGGGCCACGGGGGGAAGCCGCCAGCTGACACCGGTGACAGAAAGCAGAGACTCCCCTCTTCGCCTCGGGAACGTCGCGCCCGAGAACGCGCCTCTAGAAATAGACCCTCGTCGCGGCTCAGGCTCCTATTTTTTCGTCTTTTTTCGGTCTTGTATCTACGACTGTTGCTTGCGAGGGCTTGCTGTACAATTTCTACTTTAACTGAGCATAATTTCTTCCGACTCTCTATTGCGGTAGTAAAAATTTAAGCAAATCACTTAGTTGAATGATACAAGCATTCTTGAGTTATGGAAATAAGTCATGACAATTTTGCCCTCAGCTCCACCTACTGGCGTTTGTAAACCTGCCAAGTAATCTTAGTCTTAAGTATTTGTTTTTAATTTTCCCACAAACTGCAAATCTTCAGTGTCTGTAACAGTTCATGCTGTTTCTTTTCTTCGCGGCTGTTTGGTTACTTTATACATCTTATTATTTCATATGGTAAGCAGTTAAAGAAAGTTTAAAACCTGCATGGAGGTGAACTGTCCCTTTTATATTCGTCTGCTGAAAAAAAAGCTAATGAGAAGGAGTACGTGATAGGCACATGGAACACAAGGTTACAACTCGAAAGTTTGAAAGCGTAGATGAGGCATTTTTGAAAATGAGAGCGGCCGGGCGTTCAGCACCTTGCATTGTTGTTTTGACAACTTCGCTTTCAAGCTGGATGGCCTCTTGACATCGTAGCCCTTAGCTGGCTGTATGTTTGGAGTGCGGGTGTGTGGGCGACTCCTCTGCAGGGCCCGTCCTTCACCCTTCACTCTCCTCATCCCTACACCTCCTCTGGGCGGCTGCAGGGAAGAAGGTGAGACGTTTCAGTGCTGTCCTCGCCGCCCACCATTCCGGCTTGGCTTTGGCATCCACGTCTCCAGCTGTCTGCCAGGCCAGAATGATGGAGCCCCATCACTGCACACATGTAGCAACACTCACCATACCTCACTGTGGACGAAGGCCACGCCATGGGGAAGCACTGCACTGACAGTGGTAGATAATACCAGCCCATGCCACCTGGAAGGAGGTTATGCAAACCACAGCTGAACATGCAGTAACTGAGCTGAAACTAGTTGTTTAAGCATTCAAATTAGACAGAGTTTAAGGTCCAGGGAAGTTTCCATGTGTTATGAAATTTTGTCACATTTATTAATAATAAGCCCTATATCCAAAATTCATTTCCTTAACAATAGTGTCATAATTATCTGTTGGCTCCAGAGCACATGGAAAAAGTATAGCAATATAAATTTTATATAGCTATATTAATTCAATATAGTACAATAACAATATACTTGGACACTTTGAATATCACAGTTATACCCGGTCCTAGTATAATAGCTTTGTTGTGATAATAAAATGTGTGGATTTTAAATGCAATGAGATGCAAATGTATTTTAAGCTGTTAACCTTCAAAGTAAAAAAGCTTCCAGAAAGCCTGAGGGATAAACAGACAATGGGAATGACACATGGGATAGAAGTTACGGAGTCAGAGCCACGCTTCTCCTGACACGCCCATGTCTGTGACATGCTCCTTCTATATTCACCTCCTGGACAAACTGCCTTTTGTCGGTCAGTCTGCTGTAGGGTCCCCCAGCCGGGGCTTCGCGGGGCTGGCTGGCACTGAACTGACATGGCGCCCCACTCTTCAGACAAACGGAGGATCCTGCTAAAGGGTCCTATTAGGCCGTACTTCCGACACACCCTGTAATAGCATTTACTTAGGTTAGAGAGTGCTGCACTAAACACAACTCAGCCACTCTGGCCTAGAGGAAACCCATAGGTACGTACATAGAGGTCTCATAACAGTATAACATATAGCAGCTCAGCTACTGGTTAGGTGGTGAGGAAGATATCAGAATGGTATGCTGGAACACACTGGTCCTGCTGGAACACACTGATCCTGCTGGATCACACTGATCCTGCTGGATCACACTGGTCATGCTGGATCACGCTCGAGTCAGACACTGTGGGAGGTGTGGCAGATCTTGGCATGGACACTTACCTGCCCCACTTCAAATGCCTGTTCTGCAGGTCCATCACCTCACAGCACGCTGCCCTGCCAACAGGAAATTATCTAATTTAAATTATTGCAAGTATACGCCAGTAGTGATGTAGTGGGTGAGGAGGCCAGTGTAAGAGATCCTTTGTTTCTTCATGTTTTTGTGAGAAACATCCACAGAAATGATCTGAGGCTATGAATTTGAATGGCCGAAAGAGAGGCGCTGAAGTTCTTCTGAGAGCCACGTGCAGGGCTGCAAAGAGGCAGCAAAATCTGACGGAGTCATAGGAGTCAGAAACTGCTGCCCGCTGCCACAGCCTCTGTGCTACCAAGCTGGCAGGAAGCCTGTTGTGTGGTTTAATGCTTCTAACCTGATCTTAGCTGTGGAGGTATAGCCTTTGAGAGTGAATGAGATTAGTGGGTCAGTGGTGTCTCGGCATGGACTCATGGATGTGAGTCTGATGGACAGAATGCAGGTGATCAGACTGGTTTGATCTGTAGAAATACCCTATAGGAAGCATGTTAGTATAACTGTTTTTTTGTATTCATTTTGCTCATATACCTCATGCTTTATGGTAGCTATGTCATGTGATTCATGTCTTTATGGGGGATATAGTCACCAGCTCATCAGCACGGCAGGATGAATTTTGTTTTACCTTAGTGGTCTTGGATGCACATTCTACGGTGCCCCACTCCCTTACTCAGCGGTTTTTGGTATTTTGATTTTTGGGCAAATCGCTACATGCCCGCTGTGCTTTTTCGTGAATATACGGTCAGTTGCTCTTGGTTTGTGGACAGTTGACACCAAACTTGTTGCCATTAATAACACCAAGAGGTGAAACATGCCGATAAATAAATGAGGCAGGTACAGCCTCTAATAGCCCGATGCCCCTTTATGTCCCCTGAATGTGCTTATGTTGCTATTTTGTTCCACTTTTGGTCCTTGAATAGTCTTATTATAGGTTCGTACTTTGTTAGACATTGTCGTGTAGCTCTTGCTCCAATACTGCTTACACTGTACCTGCGTATTCATCGGATGCCTAGTGGATTCCATGACAACCTGTCCGTTTGCAATGTGCTATTGCTTCACTTGTATGTCAGCACCTGTTAAAAATATAAATGTAAAATAATAATGTTTCAATAAATTTGGCAGTAGGTTTCAAACTACTGCTATATCAAGCCTCAGAATATATTTCATACTGACTTGAGCTTAAAACTGGGGATGTACATCGGGCATTCTGGATGGATGCCAGCTGTAAGTAATGCAAAGAGTTTTGTGCATTTATCATGTATTATGCTGTTATTGTGTGTACAGTAATGTCATGTGTAGTATGTAGTATGCATGTGCCCACCGTGTAGCGTGTTAGTAGTATGTCAGTGAGTGTATGTCAGTTGTAAGTGTGATTCGCATGCATCAATAAAGCCATTTTGTGCTTTTCCCGTGCTTGTCTGCCTCATCATTCATTGTGCTTTCACTCTATAAGTGAAATACGACACATTTTACTGTTAATAATAATAATAATATTTACCTTGGAAGTGTTGTAAAACTGCCAGTGAATCACTAGAGCCAAAGGAACAATTCAGCAGCACTGTGGACACCTACACAGTACCAGAGATGCCAAATAAGCATGAAAAGGGTGTGTTTGTATCTGGTATTTTTTCAGACGCAAATGATAAACATATGGACCGTCAAAAAAACTGGGATCATTCCAAAACATGACAGACACTGTAAAGCCAGTGAGCCGTGAAGCCGGGGCATCCAGCCCTGAGAGGTCAGGCTTCCCAGGAGGAATCTCCGTATGTGCAAGACTGGGTTCTGAGCTCAGTCCCTAAAGGTCACAGATATTCATGGAGGAGTCAAGCGTAATGTGCACTGTGTTCTCTCCTTTGGTGCTATATTTATCTGGTCTGACCTGTATGCCTCCCCCCAGACTCAACAAAAGGGTCGGGGTGAGTAGGAATGTGCGATGAAGAGGGCAGCAGCCTCAGAGGTTGAGCGAAGGACAGCCGGCCGCGTCAAATCAACGCCACACTCGTACCTTATCAGTCTGCTGATTCCTCCTCTTAGACATTCCAACAGTCAGAAAAGGGACTGAAACTATAATAATTGCGGCCGTCTTCTGATAATTAATCTGCATCGTAAAGTGCAATAGAGATTCTATGCCTTGAAATTAGTGGTGTTTATGCACCATAACCAGACTTCCAATTCATGACGAGTCATCTTATTCTATTTGTCGAGGACACTGCTAACTAATCGTACAGTTCCAAGTAATTTTTAATTTTTTTTACCAAGGTTCACTGACGAGTTATCTTCATACTTTGTCAGTTAGCCGGTCAGTATCACCACCTTTAATGAAATACATACATTTGACAATTTGACATAAATTGAGGCGTGTTGTTCTAACGTTTGGTATGGATGGGAAAATCTCGGTGGTTTGGTAAATAGAACCATGTGACCTGGAGAGACTGGATTAGACTAGAACAATGTAAATACAAAACATGTCAAGAAGAGGTGAAAGGAATCAATGCACACAACTTTTACCTGACCTGGATCGTGACTCCACCCTCCCCCTCGTTCTCTCATAGTGTACGTTATCCAAAGTCAGAAGGTCTAGGGATCCATCACGCAGTGCCCACATGTCAGTGCTCTGTCACACTCCATTCTTTCCCATTTGGGGCTTTGTGGACTTGGATGATTAATTTCCTTTGAGCTTATTTAATGTGACTGGAGTCCACTGAGACATGACCATGCCCCCCTCCCACCAGGTTCTACGTAATTAGAATGGTAATCATGACCTGCACTCTCACCAGCAAACTGACAATGGCCAATTACCGACACCCCATCACATCCTGTCAGCAGGCAGTGCTAATTTTATCTACAGCCATGGCAGAGAGAGTGATGCAGGGGGAAAGGAGAAAGAGAGCATGGTCATTTAATGGATTCCCCTCAAGGTTCTCCTTGACCACATTATTTTCTTAGTCCTCCTCTTTTCTCCTAATCCCGCCCAAGTCTGGGTCCCTCGCTGTTGGACGGCCTGGGACATGGTGACAAACCTGAACATCTGCCTCCCTGCCTTGTCCCAGCCTTTTGAAGTACTTTATCAACACGGGATGTCTTCCTGGCTCGATGCATATGTTACCAGCGACGGCCTCCACAAAGGACCCTAAGATGTCACATTGCACAGATTACAGTACACAGGGTTCTTGCACTCACTGATGCACAATTAAACCCAAGAAACCACTAAATATACCCAAAAGGAAGCGGTTTAGCCAAACAGGAGGACAGACAGTACACTACCATCAATAAATTAACACTTGGGAAAATTGGACATTTTATTTTAACAGAATAGTATGAGCAGAGACTTTGTAGAGACAAATAATATTTCTTCCTGGTGGTAAATAATGCTACAGGAACACCATTGCCAGAGTACTTGGTCTACAACTATGTTTAGGTAGGTGGTTTGTGTCAAAGTAACATCTAGAGGAATGCCAGCAGAACATTGCCCAGAGCATCACACTGCCTCCGCCGGCTTGCCACATTCCCATCGTGCATCCTAGTGCCATCCCTTCCCCATGTGAATGATGTATTTGCACCTGACCATCCACATGATACACCTACAACAGAAAATGGGACCCATCAGACCGGGCCGTCTTTTTCCATTGCTCCGTGGCAGTGATCTTAATGTTATGAATGAAGTGTATATATGGCTCAATTCATCTTCGATTCATTTTCTTGAAAAAATTGCATATTTTATCAAGCAGTTTAAAAGTTTTTTAAATCAGTTGCAAATACACTGCAACTGTGTTCATCTTCACTCATCTGGTCAGATACATTAATATATTATGGAACAAATATGACCACATTTGGCAAATATTTGTTAAAGTGCAACAACATGAAAGAGGATAACAGTATTTTTAACTGTTTATCTGTTTAAGGGTTCACAGTGTACACAGTAAAAAAGTGAAACCAACCATCCATCCATCCATCCATCCATCCATCCATCCATTCATTTTCTGCCGCTTACCCAGGGAGCAGGGATGCCCAGACCTCCCTCTCACCAGCCACCTCCTACATCTCCACCGGGGGAACCGCCTCAACAATGGTGTCCCAGAACAGCCCATTGAGGATACATGTCCCCCAACTCCTTGGGTGCACCAGGTCTATCTGGCATCTTCCACCAAAACTGGACACAACTCACCACCAGGTGGTGATCAGTTGACAGCTCAGCTCCTCTCCGCACCCAAGTGTCCAACACATATAGACCCCGATTTATCATCGAACTGCGGCCTTGCGTGCTCTGGTGCACTTATGAACACCCTTATGCTTGAACATACTGTTCATTATGGACAAACTGTGATTAGCATAGAAGTCCGATAACAGATCGGATTACAATCAGGCAGGCCATTCCTCCCAGTCACACCTTTCCAGGTTACACTGTTATTACCCATGTGAGCATTAAAGTTCCCCAGCAGAATAACAGAATTCCAGTGAAACAGCTGGGGAAAAATAAACTATACAGTAGATACAGAGTATATTACATTAACGCCCTGGGTGGAGTGGTGGCTTTGAAGCTAAGGATCAGTATCAGTACATGGAAGGCTGCAGGTTTGCATCCTATTAATGTCCGGAATGATTCTACTCTGTTGGGCCCTTTAGCAAGGCCCTTATCCTGCAAGTGCTTCATCCTGGGTATGATGTTAATCTACATAAAGTCCTATAAGGAGGTCCTCCAACTTACAGGGAATAACTTGGGGGCTGGTGGCAGGATTGGCACTCTAGCCACTGGGGAAAAAAACTCATACTGGTCTATTCAGACTAGTGTGATGCTGAGGTATCACCCGCTGCATGGCTGCACTCTAGTTCTCATCCCTGGGGTGGTTTGTCATGTGGCGGGTGCCACAATGCACTGTAATCAGTGCCTGCTCCTTACCTACCTACTATGGTGACTGGGCCACTACTGCAATCCATTAGCACTTATAGATCAAAAAGTTGAACAATAATTGCAGTTAAGTCAGACAGCATTATATTATATTTGAATTTGTGGATAAGACACATGGGCAGAATAATTGTTAATGAGACATTAGCCCTAATTTTCCGTGCAATTTGCATGTGAATTATTGATTCAGCAGAAGTTATGTTGCTATGTAGGCCTGATTATGTTTTTTAATTACTAATGAATACCTTCAAGGATGACATTTGAAGATGCCAGTGTTTTTCATGCTCTCTCTCCCTAAGAAGTCAAATTCACCATTCAGAGAGATAAAAAGCAAAGAACTTCATTTTGACTTTAAACGACTTGTCGTTTTCTTCTTGTTATGTGACTTCATTAAGCGTCGTGCGCAAATCAGCATAAACACCATAAAACGAGTGTGGCCACACGTGCTTTGGGAAAACCGGGCTTCCAGTATGACGTGATCATGACGGGATCAGATTAACAATGTTGTATAGAAAACCCAATAAAGGTATTGTCCTGACCCCAAACAGGACTCAATAGTGGTCTGCGTGTAAAAGTTATTAAAAAAATTATGTGTTATTATTTTTGAAGTAACTGCATACATTAACATAATTTTTTTGTATTTTATTTTAAAGTAAAATGTACAATTTGTCATTCACTAGTTAAACCATTTTCTAATATATACTGTTATATGAGGTTAACTGAGGCACTTGCTACTCATTGTGTCCGACTCTCCTATCCTTACCCCTCCCTTCGAACCTAGACCCTGGTCCACTGTAATCTATATGCATAATCAGGTCACTCTTATTCGTAGTTGGGTTACAGAGGGATGGAGCAAAGAGGCCTTGATTAGTTAGGTGCATGGTGGTGGGGGGAGGGGCAGGGGGGGGTTGCAAAGGGTTATTGAGAGCAATCTATGGAATGCCGTGAGAGTTTGATTCCACTTAGCAGGAAAATCCTTGTGTGATCACCCGAGCCTACTACTCAGAGATATCTTAGTCAGGATGAGATTTCTGAGAAGACCCAACGTCAGGGAACAGTGCTTAGTGTTCCTGAATGTGCGAGGCAGCTAAGTGGCTTATAAACAAGAACGTGATTTTCCCACCTTCGGTGAGACTGAAAAGGACAGACGTCATTCTTATCACCGTGGCTGCCAGCTGATGGCTCTCGGCGGCTTCAACCGCAAAGCAGATGATTGGTTATCAGTTCCCTATGCAAAAAAAAAAAGCGACTGTGCATTTGGAAGAACTGATGAAAGGCAAACGTGCACCAACACATATTGTCACGCAGTTACTTTGCACACTCCAGTTTGACAGAAAAAAACAAGACAGGGTAACAGACTCAAGATGCAGTATCCCCAGTGTCCGCTGGCAGGGCTTGATGTAAACACTGCATCCCGGATGGTCAGCCCCACTCCTCTGATTTAGATTTACAGGGCGTAACACTCAATGTTACGCTGCGCTTCACAACCTTGATTCGACACTTAATAGGGGCTGTGAATTGTGGACACACATTAATAAAGTCTCCTGAACTGAATTCTCCATGCAGGTATGACGGGTTTTATAAATAGCACGCACAGAAAATCTTGAGTCACTTGCTTAATTCTGTAATAAGTAGTAGTGGTTCATTTATATAGCGCCTTTCTCCGACAAAGGTCACAGAGCGCTGAGCAACAATCCAATACAAAATGGAACAAAATGAACAAAACACAGACATTACCAATAAAAATTAAAACGAACAGGAACTACTCAGCACTGATTAAAAGCCTGTTTAAAAAGAAATGTTTTCAGTCGTTTTTTAAAAGAATCAACAGACTCAGACCATAAGGCAGGCTGGTCCATAGTCTTGGTGCCACAGACTGAAAAGCACAATCCCCATGGGACTAAAGGCCCCGTTGTCCAGACCTAAGAGCCCGATAAGCTGTATAACGATTGAGCAAACAGATACGGTATTCAGGAGCTTGTAAGGCTCTGTAAGTAATTACTACAATTTTTAAATGAATTCTATAAAACTCTGGGAGCCAAAGCAGTGTGTGCAGAATGGGAGTGATATGATCACTCTGGCTAGTGTGAGTTAAAAGCCTCTCAGCTGCATTCTGCACTGCCCAAAGACATGAGAGAGGACATACTCAGACCTGAAAAAAGCATTACAGTAATCAGGTCGTGAGGAAATAAAAGAATGTACTGTACAAGCATCTCCAATTCTAGTAATGTTGCAAATGTATTGGGTTCATAATATGAGTCCTTTGACAAGCAATGTTTAACCGACCTGCATATATCTTACAGGCAGACATTTTCTTTTTATTAACTGTTGTGATTTTTTTTTTTGACTGATTCAGTTCTGTTCTTAGCATTTTGCTAATACTTGCAATTGTAGTCATGGACTCCCAAAGGGATACTATACGTAAATATGTGTGTTTTATGTTATTGCAAAGGTTTTACTAATTAAAATGCACCCAATGATGCTTGTCAGTGAACTTTTTAACCCAGAACCGCTCTTTTAGAACTATAATTTGGGTTTCAGTGATTTAGTACTTGAAATGAATGATCTACTTTAAAACTTCCGGGTCTTTCCAATGTGATATCCATCCATCCATCCATCCATTTTCCAAACCACTTATCCTATTGGGTCGCGGAGCCTATCCCGGAAACAATGGGCACGAGGCAGGGAACAACCCAGGATGGGGGGCCAGCCCATCGCAGGGAACACTCACACACCATTCACGCACACATGCACATCTACGGGCAATTTAGCGACTCCAATTAGCCTCAGCATGTTTTTGGACTGTGAGGGGAAACCGGAGTACCCGGAGGAAACCCCACGATGACATGGGGAGAACATGCAAACTCCACACACATGTGACCCAGGCGGAGACTCGAACCCGGGTCCCAGAGGTGTAAGGCAACAGTGCTAACCACTGCACCACCAGGCCGCCCCCCCAATGTGATATGCAATGAAGTAATCATTTTTGTTATAAAGCCAGTACATTTGCAATATTTTTTACTGAATTAAGCAAACGTCGCAAGACTTTCTGTGAGTACTGTATGTCGTTGTACTTAAGCTGATGGGGTCATGGGTTTGATACGAGTAGGTGAACTGCTACCCAAAGTGTGTGACTGTGTACATGACTGGGTGACTAGGTGTCCCCCTGTCTTCAGGAGTTACTTTAAAAAGGCGATTTGCGGTAAGACATAGGGAGGGTTAATCATCTCACCCTGAAATGAAGGGTGGTCCTTCTCCCTTCCCGACTGCTTCAGAAAGAGATGCATAACAGCTGCTCTTCAGCATCAGTGTGTTTCTTAACAGGCTCACTAGACTGATGACCTCAGGTGAAACGCACACTCTAGTGAAGAGACAGCTGGCAGCTTCTGCGCTGTATCAGCTGACGCTGGGGAAGCGTGAGGTGGAAACTTCAACAGCAATTATGAAAAAGAATTCAGAAGGAGACAGTCGGCTCCTGGCTTCTCGTCCCGCCATCAGCCGCAGATAACCTCACTTTCCAGGTGGGGACGACATTCTTTTCTGATTTTCTCAAGCACATATAACACCACCGTCCTAATTCAAAGGAATAAGAGGCACAGATGCATTAACACATATGTGTGCTGGTGGAACTACGTGAAGAAAGGAATCAGAAATCTTTAATTATCCCGAGAGAAAATGTTTGTGAGGCTGCACATCATCACAAGACAGAAATAGAGGGTCCACAGGCAGGTCCCTGTCTGGCTGCCGGGGCTGTGCCTGTGTGGTAATGCACACAGCCCCCTTGTGGAAATGGAACGGTGTAAATACCCTCTTCTCCTTCTCAGGCCGCATGAATCTCCAGGCACACTATGCTATATCTGTACTGCAAGTATGACACTCCAAAGCACCATGTCTGAGAGAAGGTAAGCAGAATGCCCCAGGAGGAGGTGATGGTGATGGGATGAGAATAAAGGGAGCGACGGTCTCGCTTCAAGCAGGGAGATCGGGGAAGTTCAACCTCACCCTCCAAGGACAAAAAAAAACAGAGCAACAGTGAGTCAGATCTCAATATAAAATAAGAGGGGCCCAACTCGGCAGGGCTGCCGGAGAGTGTAGCCACAAGACTGGAAACCGAATAAGCACCTACATGCGCTTTAGACCGGCTTAGATATTCGCTCTGTAACAGCGGCCCCTGCTGGAAAAATGAAGTAATGCAGTAGTCTTATCACAAGCCTACACTAACGTGTTAAAATCTGAACGTCCTTTAATCTTATAGAAAATATTTTCTAAGATGCACCGTTGACATACCTCCCCATATCTTGGTTCCAGGAGTGGATGGTTCCAGTGCATCTCCTGTAGAGTGTAACATTGATCCACAAATAAAAATTTATTCCCAGATAGTTCTCAAACTTTGGGGAGTGGAATGATTTTCTGAATATTCTAAAATATAGTTAATATATATTTATTTAGTTCCCAGCCCCCTCACTTGGCAAATTTCATGGTAGCAATCTGACCGCTGGATGGCAATATTTACTGCGGGGAAATTTATCATGGTGGAATTTAATCAGGTTTCTGAGCCCTAGACAGTGGTGGGAGATGAAAGAACAAGGGCTGGTGTGGTGAACCTGATTATACTGATTATACTGATTATACTGAGACAAGTTGGTCTTATAATAAGGATTTTTTTGGAAAGGTGGGGGCAGTGTGTACGGCGGGCCTGGACATTATTAAGGTAATATTTTCAGTATACTGCAGTATTTTCTTTCAGCAAAATTTATTGTGGGCAACCGCCCATTTGGAAGGATTTATCATGGGGATCCACCCCATGCCAAGATACTGGGCTATTGTGCCAACGGCATCTCGTTAAGTTGGTAATTTACAAACACTTACAAAAAATGGGGCGATGGAGTCCTGATTCTGTCCTGATCATTTCTTACCGAATATTTTTTTATAAACTTTTAAAATGTTTTTATTATTTTCACATTTCACACTACACAACAGCAACAAGATTGTACGACAGTATGACCAAACAAATCACGTGCCGGAGCCCAGATCAGACTGAGGCGCTGTGCACATTAGCCACTCCTACCCAGTATCCTGCTTGCCAACATCCATTGGAGAACAAGTTGGACAAACTCAGGGTAAATATCACATTCCAATGGGACACCGGGGACTGCAACTTCCTTTGTTTTACAGAAACATGACTAACCCCCAAGTTCCGGACGAGGTGATCTCTCAGTTGGAGTCTTTAACTGTGTATCAACACATGGACAGAACTTTCAATTTGTGATGGACAGAATGGAAGGAGCCAGTAAATCTAGGGGTGGGGAGTCTGTTTTATGACAAACAATAGATGGTGTGTTTATCTGCCTCATGAGTTTACTTGTGCCATTGTCACAGTGATTTACATCCCTCTGGACTCATGGATGCTGTCATTATGGTGACTGGTGATTTGAACAGGGAAAACCCTAAACATGCATCAGCATGTTACAAGCCCAGCTAGAGGTACAAGTATGCTAGATCGTTGTTACTCGTTGTTTAAATCTGTTCTGTAAATCTGTTTTGCTCCCATCGTTCACAAGATGAGACCATAACTCCATTCTCTTTACGCTTCTGTATAAACAATGTTTGGTCTGGAAAGCACTGATGACAAGAGAGGTCAAATGCTGGTCCACCCAATCAGAGGCTACATTACATGATGTCAGCTGGGAGAGGTTTAGCTGTTTAGCTCAAGCAGTGATGACGTCAGCAAATTTGTGAACATGGTGTTCAGGTTTATAAGTGTGTTGGTGGATTCAACTAGTCACCATTAAGGTACAAGCACCAGTTACAGAGGTAATCCCCTCCCTGTGAATTGCACTGACTCTTCATTGGAAAACGACTTGAATGAATTTTTCACTTGCTCTGATGGAAACGGTGGAGGTGATAATGTGGCTACGTCTGAACTCACCCCTCTGTGATTGAGTCCTTGGCTTTCTCACAAGCAGGACCCCAGATGGTGAATGTTGGATCTCATACTTCGGCTCCCATCATCCTCAGTACTGACGCCCCCAAAGGCTGTGGTCTGATCCCGCTGCTGTACTCTTTGTACTGGCATGGCTGCGCGGTCATAGACAGCTCAAATAAAATAGCCAAGTTTGAAGATGACACAGTGATTGGCCTGGTTTGGGCAATGTGGATAGTCTGATGTAACAGTGTCAGAGTACCTGTCAGAGTACCTGCTTCTCCCTCAACACATGTGAGACTAAGGAGATGTTGGTGGACTTTAGGCATGAGCAGTGTGGTGCATACAGCCCTATGAATATTAATGGGGTCCCAGTTGAGGGGATTAACAGCAATAGTCTGTATCTCTGATGATCTTACCTGCTCCAATCATGTACTGACTCCAATATCTAAAGCCAAGCATCAGCTGCACCATCTTAAGCAGCTGAGGAGGTTCAAAGTCTCACCAGCCTTCTATTGTGGAGCATTGGAGAGCATCCTCACCACAGGAATTACTGCCTGGTTCGGTAACTGCTCTGGAGAGAGTGACATGTTCCACCCGCAAGACTGATCTGCCCTCCTTGCAGGACATGTACCTCAGATCTGATATCGCTGTAGTGGTGTTGTTCCTACAGTATCTACTGTTGCGCTAGGACCATCATTGCAATTACATTGTTGTGATGTCACGGCTTTGCGACTTGGGGGAAAAGACGGTCATTATATATGGTGTGGTCATTATAAGCCTTTGTGGTCTTTTTTTCTGATATAAGCTCACTGAGTTGAGGGTTGTGTTTTTTGGGGCTTCTTCTTATTCTGAGGTCATGGTTTCTTTTACCTAATCCTAATTTTTTTATAAAATAACAGATTTCCTATTTGAAGAAATTCAAAAAAGATGGAATAAATCAAAATAAAATAAGTGAGAGTAAATGAAAGATAAATAAATAAACATGAATAAAATACAATAAATTATAAAGGAATGAAAAGGTTAAAATTTTAAAAGCATAAGCTAGTAAAAATTGGAAATGATACGATGTTTTATGCATATACACTGCACGGCCAAAGAAAAGTCATCATTTGAATTTATATCATGCAAATCCGGATGAAAATAAAGGGTGAGATGTTGCATACGCCTGTGGAAACGATCCAATGACAAATGTGCAGCATAATCAAAGCTAAAGGCGGCCCAACGAAAAATTCAAATAGCGACTTTTTTGTGTCGCTACAAAACTACGCGATAAAAAGAAATAAATAACACTGGTGGTACAAGCACTCAAAGCAAATAATAGACCTACCGTAATGGTATAAGTGAATCGAAAAAATAAAATGAAATAAAAAAACTATATATGAGTTAAAATGCCAATCCAAAAAGATGCGTTTTCAATAGCTTTTTAAATCTGAGAAGTTATCCGGCTAAGCAAGAAATCCTGCTTTGTGACCCAGGTCCCTGGTCAGAGATTGGTTTATCTAGAGATTGGTTATGCTGACCAGTTTGCTCCCACTGACTAAACTGTTAAAGTTTCCACTGGAGGTGCCAGTTCACATACAGCCCAATCAAAGAACAATGTTTGACCGACTAGCTTCAACTGATATGTTTCAGCCAGCTATAGTGTTTCGAACAATTTCCTATTATCAATAGGGTTGACCTGCTACTAAACAGATTCAGTGTCATCAAGGACACAAATTGTAATTTCGCGTTGAAATCACTAAAACATCTCTACGCATATCAAAAACTGAATGTGCTATGCTGTAAGCAGTTGGATGAAATTTAACCCTGCCACCGTTTCTACTGATGAGGTCCAAGTGCACAGACCATGCAGTGAGAATTTTCTGATTATCAAGGTCAGATTTGTACTGCGTTTGCCCTTAGATGGCACTGTCTACAAATAAAAGGAACATTTCCAGCCTTTTACTAAACCACAACCTCTACAATGAGAATAAATTGTTGTTCTTCACAATGGTGCGTAACAAATGAGCATGAGATTTTTATTGTATTTTTCAAAACCAAATAAATAAAGTAATTAAAACACAATGCGTTGCTTGACATAAGTACTGTTAGAAAAATGTCAGACTAACAAACTACCTTAGAATGAATGAGCTGCTTGAATGGGTTTTCACTGCTCTATCAGCCATGCGAGTCCTGCTGCTGATGTCATGCGGAACAAGATGGCCACCCTGCAGCTGAAACTGAGAGACACCTGCTGGTTCTTTATGCTATTTATGTCTCTATGTAAATGAGTGAGTGAGATGAGCTCCTTTCAGGTCAGGGAGAGACGGGACCTTTACTGGCAGCAACCTGCAGGTTCCTCATGATAATGCTGTGAAGTTGTAGTAGGACCACTATCAGTTAAACTACGTTTTGGGTTTTGGGTTGCTATTCAAACTCTATATTGCATGATGCAAATTAATCCAGACAGTAGTTATTATTATCTTCATTAACCCTGTAAGGCTATTAGTTAAATTCTCCCCAAACGAGCTTGATGGGCCGAATGGCCTCCTCTCGTTTGTAAATTTCTTATGTTCTTACTTCTAATTGCAGAGCATGTGCATGATTGGAGAAACATTTCACCATAAGAACATTAATTTACAATCGAGAGGAGGCCATTTGGCCCATGAAGCTCGTTTGGGGAGAACTTAACTAATAGCTCAGAGGTGTTAAAATCTTATCTAGCTCTGATTTAACGGAACCCAGGGTTTTAGTTTGCGCTACACTAACAGGGAGACTATTCCATACTCTAACTGCACGCTATGTAAAGAAGTGCTTCCTCAAATTCATTTTAAAATGTTCTCCTGTTAATTTCTACTTATGGCCACGAGTTCTAGTATTTAAACTAATATTGAAGTAGCCATATGGCTGAACAGCACCCAGACCTGTTAGAATCTTATATACCTGGATCATGTCCCCCCTTAACCTCCTAGTGGTTTACGTTACTCTTGCATATTCTGAGACACACTGTCACAAAGATGCAAAGTACATCTCTGATTGGCTGTGAGCACGGGCCCCACCCTCTCCATCCCCCTGTTAAATCTCGGCCCTGATGTTGCTTCTCTCCTCACACTTTGACCTGCTCACATCTCAACTGGACAGTGGGGACTGTGCACACTGACAACATGCTGGTGAAAATCTGCACTCTAATCACTGCTCTCTCATGTAAGGAATCAGAATCAATCACTTTTTGTAGTGCTTGCTTATTTTTATACATAGAAGTAATTCTGTTATATGGTCTTCTTTTGATGATGATTTTCTTTGTCAGGTGTGAATGGTGTGACAGTGGTCACCCAGAAGCCTCCTGCTGTTACAGTGAGCAAAGGAGGGACAGTGACTATGGACTGTAACCTTGGGACAGTCACTGGCAGCAGTGCTCGCTGGTATAAGCAGGTCCCAGGTGGAGTTCCCCAGTATGTGTTGAGTTATTACCATGGATGGAGCTCCCCAAACTATGGGACAGGCTTCTCCTCCAGTCGCTTCACATCAAACCATCAGAGTAATTCAGATTATCGGTTGATCATCAACACAGTGGAGGTTGGAGACTCAGCAGTTTATTACTGTCACACATGGGACAGCTCTGCTAAGGAACATGTATCACAGCGATTTACACCATGACAAAAACCTCCCTGCTTAACATTTTCACTTCTGCTTATATAGCTGCTAAAAATACACACAAAAACCTTTATCGTTAAAAAACAATGGCACCCATATTGGATTTCATTAGGCCAGAATTTAAGAATATTTACCCAATCTTTCCATTTTGTAAAGGCACTGCTGCACGCATTTCTCCATGCTGCCCCCCCCACACCCCCCCCCCCCCCATTGAGAAATGGATACAAACGTACTCCAAGGCATTTGTACGCATTTCTTTACTGCTCTTTTCCCCACAGACACTTGACATCCTGGTATAAGAAAAGGAATTTCTCAAGATGTTTCCTCAAATCCTCATACAAGGTCCAAAACTGGTCTCAGTCAGCAGGGGATGGACCCAGAACCTGTGGGTGGACATTCTGTGGCGTATAATCGCCACTATGAGCGCTAAAGCTAAAAGAAGCTCTGGATACATTTTTAAGCAAAATATAGTCAGGATCTGATGCCAAAAACAAGCTGCGTTTGTAGCGGTGCTCATAGAAAATTAAGTGCAACCTCATAGTGCATTCATAAGGCATTAATAAGCCATTCATAAGGCATTAATAAGCCATTCATAAGGCATTAATAAGCCATTCATAAGGCATTAATAAGCCATTCATAAGCCGCATTTAATTATACATTAAAGACTCGTAAAGTATCTATAACGCCTTTAAAAAAAACCCAACAGCTTTAATATACCTTCATAAAATGGTTTGCTATTGTTTTCATATACATCAGTTCAAAAAGCATTTTGGTCCATTATATCATTTATATTCTGACATAAATTTCAATTAAAGCCAAGTTATAAGGTATTATGGAAGGTTCATTAAGCTTTAATGTAAATTTAAACCCAGTATATAAATGCATTATAATAGTATGGCTGTTGTGTGTAATGCATTTATAGATGGAGCATAAATGTATATTAAAGCTTCATAACGCATTCATAGTACCTCTAATGAACAACACAAACTGTCTTAAATATATATTAATTGTATGGAGATGTATGTTAGAGGGGGTGGCATGGTGGTGCAGTGGTTAGCACTGTTGCTTCACACCACTGGGACCCGGGTTCGAGTCTCCGCCTGGGTTACATGTGTGCGGAGTTTGCATGTTCTCCCCATGTCGTCGTGGGGTTTCCTCCGGGTACTCCGGTTTCCCCCCACAGTCCAAAAACATGCTGAGGCTAATTGGAGTTACTAAATTGTCCGTAGGTGTGCATGTGTGCGTGAATGATGTGTGAGTGTGCCCTGCAATGGGCTGCCCCCCCATCCTGGGTTGTTCCCTGCCTCGTGCCCATTGCTTCCGGGATAGGCTCCGGACCCCCCACGACCCGGTAGGATAAGCAGTTTGGAAAATGGATGGATGGATGGATGGATGGATGGATGGATGTATGTCAGAGGTCAAAAACTCAACGCTTACCTTAGGGACTTATGTATGGGATACATATTCAGACAAAATATTTTTTAATTAATTATGAACTGTACAGATTGAAAGAATTAATTATAGAACACAGGCGCTCCTCTACTTACCAACTTTCAACTTATGAACTTTCAGACATACGAACAAAGAGGACCGTAAGTCTAAATTGTGTTCATTGGGCTCCCGTTTCCTGTCCGCAACATAGATTTTTTTTTCTGCACATCAATTCTGCCTAGTATGACGTCTGGCCGCTACTCCCGCCGCGCAGCAGCGTAGCGTTCTCTGTCCGAATGACGTAGCTTTGTTTCAATTTGTTAAACAGTGTATCTTTCTTTTGTGGTCAAATTTACTTTCATCTGTGACGACAAAGTGTTGAGGACCTGCATAACGTGTCATAACATTTTATGACACTTGAAAATGTGCCATAACACAACTTTATGTCAGCATAAGCCTATGACAGTCGACATAGGTGATATGTCAGCTTGACACAGGAGTTGCCAATGTCACCATTTATGACAGCTGCAAAAGCTGGAACAAACCTTTACGAATGCTTTTGTCAAGATGTCGACTGTCCTGAAGAGCTTACATTGGTGTTATGTGCCCTTCATAGAGCACTCTTTAGTAAAGTGTTACCTAAGAAATAATACTGTCAATTTCATTATAAAAATCACATTAATAGCATATAATGGTGTTTTACATCCTAAGTAGTTTGACAGAGAGAACCATGTCATACTGGGTTGTAGTTTGCGGTTCTCCTACTTAAAGATGGTTGGAATTTTGAAGGACGGGAAAACACCTGATATTTAGGGAATATCATTCTGAAGAGAAAGAAGATTTAGGTTGATACGAGACAGACTAGTGTTCCAGATACACCTGGAAGCAGAGACAGGAGAAACTGACAACAGTTAAATTTATCATGTAGTCTCACTAATGAACCTGGATTGGCCAGTGAGGAACATTTTCCACTCATGCAAAGATTAATGGTCTGGCTTTGGCATGACAGATCTTTGCTCAGATCTCAGCAATAATTTGCAAATATGGCAGAAGATACCAACAGACTGAGCCCTTTGTAAATTTATCTGAACCAACTATGGATTTTATGTTTGGAAACACAGATGATTTAAAGATTAACAGGCAGCTTGACTCATTTGACAAATATTGATAGGTTGGAGATAAGATCCGAACCCCCAAAATGAACCTGCTCAGGATAAGCAGGTAAGAGATGGATGGATGGATGGATGAGTTTTCATTTCATTTTGCAGTCAGCAGTTGGGGGTATGAACTGGGCATAGCATCTCTGATTGGATGAGAACAGAAACCCCTCCCCCTGATGTCACCGACATCCCCATATATCTGTGGGCTGCAACCTCCCCTCCCCTCACACTCCAGGCTGCTCATTGATCACAGACTGACATCATGCTGTTCCCTCTGTGCACCTTCATCACAGCTCTGGCATGTAAGAAACACGCCTCCTCTCTGTTTATTTTACTCGTTTATCGTGTTATTTGTACATTTCTTCGTAATTCTTTCCTTGGGTATTTTGCCTTCACAGGTGTCAGCGGCCAAAGGATGGTCACTCAAAAACCCTCCATACTGACTCTGAGTAAAGGAGAAACGGCCACCTTGCACTGTCAGAAACCCGTAGATGATAGTTATACCATTTACTGGTACAAGCAGGTCCCAGGAGGAGCTCCCCAGTTCGTCCTGTATTACTACCGTACTGACAGCTCTCCCACGTATGGAAGTGGATTCTCCTCCAGCCGCTTCACCTCCAGGGCCCAGTCTAACACAGATTATCAGTTAGTAATAAGCAGCGTGGAGCTGGATGACTCTGCTGTGTATTACTGTAAGAAATGGTTTGGCTCTCCCACTGAAGTGGTATCACAGTGATTCACACCATGACAAAATCCTGCCAGTTTCACTTCTGCTTTACTACAAATACTGAGAGAAATTGATTTCAATTCAAGTCAATCACAACCATTCTTAATGCAGTTAGAGTAATAACTACCATCAGGACCAGTGGAAGCCCATGTGGTGCCCAAGGCAAACTTCACTGCCAGCACCCACCCACCTGCACACCACTACTGCCAGGGAAAGGAAATAACGATTGTGCGTTGTTTGATATAATATAATATAATATAATATAATATAATATAATATAATATAATATAATATAATATAATATAAAAATACAATAAATAATATAATAACAAATAACATTATACAGTAATAAATAGTAAAAATAATAACATAAATAATAATTAAATCACATGTGATAACAGGTGATTTGCAGGAAATGCACAATTATAAACATCTTCCATGCAACATAACCAAACCAGGGTGTAGGACTGTAAGTTTTATTACCATGTAAATAGTCTGTAGGGTTTGCAAACTAATGCTCGTCAAAAGCATCCATATTGGTATTAAAAGTAGAACTAACCGGCTTCAAGTGCAAAAACTATGCAGTTCAGTCTCTAAAGTCTGTCAGCAACCTCTTTATGCTGTTGTAAGCTTAAGTGAATTTTATCGTGGGACACCCCCCCCCACCTGCTCTGCCAAGTTTATTGTGGAGACCCCCGCCTCCAGACCAAGGCAAATTTATACCTTTGCCTTCTGCCTCAGCTCTCTTTTTACCATGATAGAACGGTAAGCATTCGCATCACTGCCGATGCTGCACCGACCCGCATATCGACCCCCCGCTCCCTTCTTCCCTCACTCGTGAACAAGACCTTCACATACTTAAACTCCTCTGCTTGAGGCAGTAACTAATCCCGCACCAGGAGAGGGCAATCCACCCTTTTCCGGTCGAGGACCATGGCTTCAGACTTGGAGGTGCTGATCCTCATCCTGGCCGCTTCACACTCATCTGCGAACCCCCCTGTTGTCTGCTGCAGGTCACAGACCGAAGACACCAACAGGAGCACATCATCTGCAAAAAGCAAAGAAGCCATCCTGAGGCCCCCGAACCGGACCCCCTCCACCCATTGGCTACGCCTAGAAATTCTGCCCATAAAAGTTGTGAACAAAATTGGTGACAAAGGGCAGCTCTGGCGGAGTCCAACACCCTTGGGGAAGGAGTCTGACTTACTGCTGGCAATGCGAACCAAACCATCGCTCCATTTGTACAAGGATCCGATGACCCACAACAATGGACTCCGTACCCCATATTCCTGGAGCACCCCCGACAGGACCCCGAGGGACACGATGGTATGCCTGTTCCAAGTCCACAAACACATGTAGACTGGTTGGGCAAACTCCCATGAACCCTCCAGTATGTTTGCGAACGTGAAGAGAGCGTTCTGTGACCAGGACAGAATCCGCATTGTTCCTTCTGGATCTGAGATTCGACCAATGGATGGACCCTCCTCTCCAGTACCCTGGAATAGACCTTCCCAGGGAGGCTGAGGAGTGTGATACCCCTGAAGCTGGAACACATCCTCCAGTCCTTCAAGAGTCTTTCAGCTCTACATCCTCCAAAGAAGGCATATAAGTGGGATTCAGGAGGTGGTCGAAATACTCCTTCCACCGCCTGACCATGTTCCTATTTGAGGTAAACAGTTCTCCACCCCTGCAACAAACAGCATGAGGAAAGCCGTGCTTCCCCCTCCTGAGCCCCCTGACGGTTTGCCAGAATCTTTGTGAGGCCGACTGAAAGTCCGAAATATTTCATACTATGTGATCCAAATCACTTTCAGTATTGTTTATGTATTTCTGGCTTAAGCGGCATCTGTTTCTGTTGTCTTTCCACAAGCTCCAAAAATATTCCCGTTTAATTGTTCACAGTCAACTTGCAAGTAACCAAAACCACAAATGTGAATTTCACTAATCTGGTGGGACTACTGTACTCACACTGACTCTTCATGCAAGAATTTAATGGAACAGAGTGTGTCACATTTGTGTTTGCTCTTAACACAAAATGCTGTGCTTCAAAGGGATTTCCTGGTAGCCATTCATCGTGTAGCAGTGCAATGGATAGAAGTCAATCAAGTTCGGACCTAAACATCTTGTCAAAAGATACAAATCAGAGCAACGTTTAACAAAAATGATCATAATCTCACCAAATTCCAAAGCATCATTCCAGATAACTAAAAGCAGAGCCTTCTTTACTCTCTTCCCTTCAACTGCATGTTGACAGAAACTTTAGCATTTTATTTTGTTTTAAAAAGGCTAGTTTCGCCTATTTTCTGTTTCAGCATGTCTCCTAATTTCAGCATGAAGCAAAAAAATGGACAGGAATCCTCTATTATCCAAACTGGGGGCACAAGGATCTAACAGTAATGTAAGTCTCAAATATCTCATGTCTTTCAGCTAATGTGTGGCATCACATACCAACTGTGCTTATTTTCAAATGAAATTGTCCACAGTCGAAAGCCTGGCCCAAATTTCTAAATCAATCCTAATGGTTTAGTTTAGTGACCAGAAACATTATTTTTCCTGGATTGCAAATATTACTTAATCCATCCATCCATCCATCCATCTATCCATCCATCCATCCATCCATCCATCCATCCATCTATCCATCCATCCATCCATCCATCCATTTTCCACCTCTTATCTGGGATCAGGTCACAGGGGCAGCAGTCTAACCAGAGGTGTGAGGCAACAGTGCTAACCACTGCACCACCATGCCGCCCCCCTTGCCGATACAGTACTATACAAAAGTCTTAGGCACTCAGAGGGAATGCTTAATGCTATTTACGGTATCTGAGTAGTAAGGGTGTATGTGCTTAGAACAAAAACCACAATTTAAAATTAGAACACATAAATATTGAGAGTAGAACAACAAAAACTTACAAGAATTTCCACAAAGTTACTGCTATCTTATTGGATGAGTAAAAGAACACTGCTTCAGTTCCCAAACCTTTCATCAGGAACAGCCAAGCCATTCCACACATTCATTACTTCATTCACTTAATTACACACCCACTCACTTAATTAATTTAATTAGTTTTTAAAAAGTCAGTAAGGTATTGATTAGCCACATGAGGTCTGCTAGTCGTCAAATGAAAAATTACATGGGGGTTTGCTGCAAATACTGCAGCGACTCTAGGAGAGGTTTTGAAGTGGCTAAGTTGACTCACTTTAACATACATAATATCATAGATTTACACCAACATGAAGATCATTTGAACATCATTCTCTTAGGCTGCGTAAAAGTTTCACACAGTGCTGTCCTTATAGGCTACAATTGCATGGGTTTAAGTTTAAAAGTTATTTTTTTAGTGTTTAAGTTTTCGGGTTTTAAAACGTGAATAAAACAACAGTTAAAAAATCCTATGTAAAAGGTTTCATTTCACGGGAAGAAAAAAATGCTATTAAAATTACTCTTCATTTGCATATACATTCCTTCATCTGTCTACGCTACTAAACAAAGAATTTTAATTGCGGGTTTGAGGGCAGGAGCAGGTGAGAGAAGTTTGAAGTCTTTGCAGGTGTGGAGTGGGAGTGGCCTGAAAGCTGGGGGGGGGGTGGCCTGAAAGCTGGGGGGGATGGGCCTGAAAAAATCGGTCCGGTGCAGACCTCTACATGAAGGGTTATCCTTAAAGAACTGGTTGGACTTGAATATCTTACCATCATTAATATCGCAGAATACATTTCTACATGTACTTTTCTGTGATGTGCATTCAGACGCAGTCATGTTTAGATTAGGGGGATGCAAAAACACATTAGTTCTGAACATTATAGTGTTTCTGTTTCCTGTACTTATCTCCATCTAGATATACATTCTGAGGGATTTTGCTTGTTAATTTGTAGTTAAGTTATTTTCATTTAATTCACTGGTTAATAGCTTTTGTAGTTCTTCCTTTTTATATTTCTTTGTTCTTTCCTCTCTACTTGCTACCATCACCCATTTGTTCCTCACATTATGCTCTTTGTCTCACGTATGCAATGCACTCCCACCAAGGTCATCTGACCGTCTGGCTACTGGGTTCTGTATGAAGACCATAGATAAAGGGGTGCCTCCTTCAGTGGGGGCAGACAGACACAGACAGATGCAGAACTGGCCATCTTTCTGTAACATCTTCACTTTGTCTCAATAAACAACATAGTAGCATAGTGTTCTTGTGGAATCCTTGTGGGGAGATCTTCACTTTCATAGTCAAGGTGACGTAGAGATTCGGTAGGGTTGGCTTCCCACCACCTGCATGCCCTCCACATTTAGACGTGAATCGTAAAATCTGAACCACGCAAATTAGGATTTTGTCATTTCGTTCATTTGACTTCCTCTGCCGGCCCCTGGAGGATGGACCCCCCCCCCTTTGAGTCTGGTTCCTCCCAAGGTTTCTTCCTTCTATAGAGATTTTCCTTGCCAATGTCACCTCTGGCCTGCTCACTGGGTGCTTTGAAGAGACAATGTAAAGCACTTTGAAACAATGTAATGTTTCCATAATATGCTATACAAATAATACTGAATTAAAGTGAAAAACATGCAAAAACTGTATGAAGAGGAGCAGGGTCTCTCAGTTCCTTCCTCTCTGTACAGAAAGCGAAGAGCAGTTTTTGTACGGGTGGGTATGAGATCACTGTGGTATTCGGACTAGGCACTAAACTGATCGTCAGCGGTAAGTACCTCTCCATTCTTATCTACTCTGCTTCTCTTACCCAAATCTTCAGTAAAATGCTCGAATGCATAAATTAAGCAAGTTCATAATCTACTTCTCTAGAGCTTAATTTGATCTGTAGACATATGGTTAAGAAAGTGCCTTGATACATTCATGCTGATGAAATTTCTTCAGTATGAGTTTTGAAGTAACACATGGGAAAGTAAAGAGAGTAAATAGAGTTTAGACAAAAATCTGACTATATCAGAGAGGAGAGAAATAGGGAAGAAACAGTATTTAAAAAGTTTGACAGTAGGACCTTAGTTGTCGTTTCATCTTTTGCCAAAGCTGACATTACTAAACAGGACTTTCAACTGAACTGTTTAGATAGATAGATAGATAGATAGATAGATAGATAGATAGATAGATAGATAGATAGATAGATAGATAGATAGATAGATAGATAGATAGATAGATAGATAGATAGATAGATAGATAGATAGATAGATAGATAGAGTTTAGCAGCTCTTTGTTTGGCTGTATTTTAAATCATACTGTTTAAAACAGATCTTCAAAATATGCTAAACATATTCATACAGTCAGTGTATGTCCCAAAGCTTAAGAGTCTAATAATCATACCATAAATATTTTCTGTGCCGTACTATATACTATTTTAAAATGATGTGGTTGTTATAGCTTTTGTAAATGGAGTAAAATGAAATGATTTATTTTCAAAAATATTCATGGCAGCTGCAGTAACTGTAGATTATTAATTTAATATGATTTAAATTAGTCTGTTTGGTTTAATATACATCGCTTTATTTCTTATCGCATGTTATTATGTCAACAAATGTTTGATTAGTGTAAAATTATAGGAATTGCTAGGTTACTAATGAGTGCAAAATCAGGAGCAACAGTGATGTAAAGTATGAAGCCTGACATTTGACGTAAATTAATTAATTGTCATTGATTATTAATCCGTACATTTGCTGACTCTCCTCCCTTATCCAGACCCCTCCCCGGAGGCTCCCTCACTGACCCTCCTCCCTCCGTCCAGTGAGGAGCTCAAGGCAGGTAAAGCCACACTGGTTTGCCTGGCTAAGATGTCTGCTGCATTTGCCGATGTCAGCTGGACGCACAACGGGAGCCCACTAACCGGTGGAGTTTTCACCAGCTCTGCTACACAGCAGGCAGATAAAACCTTTGGTCTGAGCAGCTTCCTGAGTGTGAAGCCCTCAGAGTGGGACAGCGACGGCGTCTTTACCTGCAAAGTGACACTGGGGGCGAAATCCACAGTGGCAGAGATAAAGAAGAGCAATTGTGCCGAGTGAAAAGTGCATCTTCATTCGCCTTTTGTTCATTTCCAGCTAAATCCTGTTTTCTGTAGCCAACCTTTCAGTTTTTCCAAGGAGGATATTTGATATACTTAATAGTAAATCAAATTTTTGATGATTTTCTGCATTATCTGCAGTTGTATCTGTGTTGATGCACTTGATCCAAAACAATTTAATAAAAAGCATGGCATTTAAAAAAAAACCATCGCTTTTGTGTGTGTTTGTCTTTTTCATTCAGGAAAGTAGAAGTTTAATAATGTGTTTTTGAATGAGGTACTTTAATCAGTTTAGAAAAGTTGACTTACTACTAAACTGATTTAGTCCCTTTAAGGACACAAACTATGATTCCAATGTGAGATCATAACACTCTATGAAGTATAAAAATTAACCTTGTAAACAATGCTGGGTGAATTTTAACCCTGCTTTACTGAACAGGGTATGCAGTGAGAATGTTCTGAATAAACCAGAATAAGAACACTTTTGCTAGATGGCAGTGTCTACAAATAAAAGGAACATTTTCCATCTTTTACTAAACTTAAACACTCTGTGATTCAAATAAACTGATGGTGTTACCTGAACAATATACATCAACATTATGACAAACCTTGAGCCAATCGAAGGAACATTACTTTTTATAGACATAATTTTGGAAACAATTTAAATAAAGTAATTAAAACACAATGCGTTGCTTGATATAAGTACTGTTAGAAAAATGTCAGACTAACAAACTACCTTAGAATGAGCTGCTTAAATGGGTTTTCACTGCTCTATCAGCTATGTGAGTCCTGCTGCTGATGTCATGCGGAACAAGATGGCCGCCCTGCAGCTGAAACTGAGAGACACCTGCTGGCTCTTCTCATGCTATTTATGTCTCTATGTAAATGAGGGAGTGAGATGAGTTTCTTTCAGGTCAGGAAGAGATGGGACCTTTACAGGCAGCAGCCTGCAGGTTCCTCATGTTGCTGCTGTAAGGTTGTATTAGATTGATTACCTGTACAGTATTGTGATGCCCTTCAAACTCTGTGATACAGGATGCAGATGATCACTGCAGTAAGTAAAGTTATTCTCAGGTTACCCTGTAAATCAACATAACTTGTAATCATACAGCACATCCTGGATCACTTAAAGTGCCTTTTTATGCAACTTTACAACATCATTCTTACAACTAACAGCAGTTGACTGTTTCTGATACTGACAGCATCTCTGATTGGCTGGGAGCACAGGCCCCGCCCTCTCATCCTCCTCTTAAATCTGGGCCCTGCTGCTGCCTCTCTCCTCATACAGTGACCTGCTCATATCTCAGCTGGCCAGTGAGGACTGTGTACTCCACACGCTGACAACATGCTTCTGATAATCTGCACTCTCATCACTGCTCTCTCATGTAAGAAATCACAATCAAAACACTTTTTGGTAGCACTGTAAGTCTGTTATATGATCTACTTTTAATAATGATTTTATTTGTCAGGTGTGAATGGTGTGACAGTGGTTACCCAGAAGCCTCCTGTTCTGACAGTGAGTAAAGGAGGGACAGTGACTATGGACTGTAACCTAGGGACAGTCACTAACAGTGAAGCTCGCTGGTATAAGCAGGTCCCAGGTGGAGTTCCCCAGTATGTGTTAAGAATGTACCATACATGGAGCTCCCCCAGCTATGGGACAGGCTTCTCCTCCAGTCGCTTCACATCAAACCATCAGAGTAATTCAGATTATCGGTTGATCATCAACACTGTGGAGGTTGGAGACTCAGCAGTTTATTACTGTCACACATGGGACAGCTCTGCTAATGAACATGTATCACAGTGATTTACACCATGACAAAAACCTCCCTGCTTAATATTTTCACTTCTTCTTTTTTAGTTGTATTAAACACACACGACTAACGTGCATTTTTAAAAGACACTGAACTCAAGCTTCACACGTCTGCAGTTTTTTCACCCCTAAACTTTACGATCATTACGATTACGATTTTCAAAATAGCATGAATGAAACAGACAATTTAAATGACCTGAAACTGCAAAATGAATTTTAAGCAGAATGTGGGTGAGGTACAAAAACATGCGTCACGTGAATTAACATTAGATCAGTATGTAACTAAGACTGAATAAGATCTGAATAAATGAGAGTAAGAACACGTTTGCGCCTAGACAACAGTGTCTACAGATAAAAAGGAATGTTTTCCATCATTCACTCAAATTAAAAACTGTTGGTATATCATTGCAATATAACGTGGGCTTGTCTTCAGTGCTGTTAGAAAAATGTCCGACTAGCAAGTGGTCCATGAATGAGCAGCTTGAATAGGTTTTCACTGCTCTATCAGCCATGCGAGTCCTGCTGTTGATGTCACGCAGAACAAGATGGCCGCCCTGAGGCTGAAACTGAGCGACACCTGCAGGCTTTTCACATGCTATTTTGGTCTTGCTCTATGTACATGGGGTAGTGAGATTTGCTCCTTTCAGGGCTGAAAGAGACAGGACCTTGACTGGTAGCAGCCTGCATGTTCCTCAGGATGCTGCTTTGTGGTTGTATCAGTTTGATTAATTACATAAACAGTATTGTGATGCCCTTCAAACTCTGTGATACAGGATGCAGATGATCACTGCAGTAAGCAGTTATTCTCAGGATACCCTGTAAATCAACATAACCAGTAATCATACAGCACATCCTGGATCGTTTGAAGTTCCCATTCAAGCAACTTTACAACATCACACTTAAATTTCATAGCAGTTGGCTGTTTGACACTGACAGTGGTGATTGGCTGGGAGCACAGGCCCCGCCCTCTCCGTCTTACACTTAAATCTGGGCCCTGCTGTTGTCTCTATCCGCACACTCTGACCTGCTTTGGGATGTGCACTCCACACACTGACAACATGCTGGTGAAAATCTGCATCCTCATCACTGCTCTCTCATGTAAGAAATCAAAATCAAAACACTTTTTGGTAGCACTGTAAGTCTGTTATATGATCTTCTTTTAATAATGATTTTATTTGTCAGGTGTGAATGGTGTGACAGTGGTTACCCAGAAGCCTCCTGCTGTTACAGTGAGCAAAGGAGGGACAGTGACTATGGATTGTAACCTTGGGACAGTCACTGGCAGCAGTGCTCGCTGGTATAAGCAGGTCCCAGGTGGAGTTCCCCAGTATGTGTTGAGTTATTACCGTGAATCTAGCTCCCCCAGCTATGGGACAGGCTTCTCCTCCAGCCGCTTCACATCAAACCATCAGAGTAAATCAGATTATCGGTTGATCATCAACACAGTGGAGGTTGGAGACTCAGCAGTTTATTACTGTAACACATGGGACAGCTCTGCTAATGAATACGTATCACAGTGATTTACACCATGACAAAAACCTCCCTGCTTAACATTTTCACTTCTGCTTATATAGCTGCTAAAACAGCCATATAAAACACACAAAATATCTAAAAAAAAAATCAAAGGGCACTTGAATGGACTTTCTTAGGCCTGTAGTTAAGAATATTTACCTCATCTCTGCATGTTTTTAGAATAACATTGAAAAAAAATGAAAAACAGCCAATGCTCTGACCTCCCTAGTAATGAAGTGCTTTGCGAGGCTGTGCTCTACCCTCTCTAAGTTCATTGCTCTCCTTCCGTTTGTTGGTTCTCCCAAATAGATCCACTGACGATTCCATCTTCTATGTCCTACATACAGTACTACTCTCACCCATTTGGACAGCTGCAAGGGGATTTTTTTTTTTCCTTCACATATTTTTATTGAACTGTTTGCAAAGCAGGGGAGACACTAAATACAGGCGACGGAAAATAAACAAACAAATAAATGATAAAATAAATGTGGGAGTCCTGAGAGTGCATGACAGCGGACAGCATAATACATATCGCAGGTTGATATCACATCAAGCTATGGCTCCACATCCTTTCTCCAAGCCAGATCCATAAGCCCCAAGATCATTCTTCGAGATGCAGGGTCGCCCAGCTAATCAAGAAATGGATCCCAGCACTATTAGGATGAAAACGATTTATCCTTCAATGCTGCACAAAAGGCTTCATAATGAATGTTACTTGTCATAACTTGCAGCCACTGATTCAGAGTAGGAGCTTCATCTGTGACCCACAAGACAAAGATACATTTCTGAACACGCTACACTAGAATATGCAAAAGATCTGTGTGGCGAAAATCGACCAGTAACTCACCACTTAGCTTCAGCAGGCACGTCCTTGCACCAAGATGCTTAACGATTGCAATCCAAAACTGCTGGACATGGGGAAAACTCCACAAACCATTAAATGAACCAACAGCAGACTGACATTTAGTACAAAGCTCTGACAGAGTTGGATTCATTCTGTTTCTGGCTTCAGGAGTGACGTAATGCCCGTGTAAAATCTTGAATTGATTTTGAATTGCCCCTCCCAGGCAGACCTAGATACTAGGACACTGGCTGGACATTCCAAGCCTCAGACTTTATATTGACCAGGTAAGATTCCCATCTGCCTTATTCTTTGTCAGAATTATCTACATTGAGACCACAGAGGATAGTATGGAGCCTCTTGGTGAAAAATTTAAGTTGCATTTTGTTTACCAATAGAGATTCTAAAGGAGAAGAAGTGAGACCTGTAGAGAAATCCTTCAAATCAGAAAGAACAAAATTCCAAATTTGCAGGAATTTTAAGAAATCACCATCACTGACACTGCACTCGCTTTTCACTTGCTGGAATGTGAGGATGGAGCCCCCCTGAATCATGCTTCCAACAACGCTGATACCCTTGTAGTTCCAGTCAGCAAGTCCGACCCAAAGGCCACGTTGAATGTCAAGCTTTTCGTGAATAGGAGTTAGCAAAGTAAAACAATTACTCGACCTTTCCAATTTTCTGACTTTTCTGATTTTCAATGTTCAATAATGCATTATAAAGGCATCTGTAGTGCATTATAGCAGTGATTTTCAACCACTGTGCCGCGGCACGCTACAGTAGTGTGCCAAGAGATATTGTAATGTGTATCATGGGAAATTAACCATTTTCACTTAATTGGTGTAAAAAACTTTTTTGAAAATGTATTATTATTTGCCAGTAATATGTCATTGTCGATTGTCTGTGCTGTAATAGTTATATATTCGAAACAAAATTAGCTATTTCAACATTACGGTGATCCCCCGCTATATCGCGGTTCAGCTATCGTGCCCCCGCTATATCGCGGATTTTTCCCCGACGCGTCACAGTTCTCTGCGTATCGCGTACCTTGCTTGTGATCCGATTGTTTTCATTTTGTTCTAAGCCCTACGACGGCTCCCATACGTCCTGCATCTTCTAAGCCTTCAGGTAGTAGTGAGCCTAAGTGCCAGAGGAAGACCATCTCCTTTTAGGAGAAGGTAAAACTCCTGGATGCTTCTGGAAGGAAAGCGTTACGCGGACGTCGCTCGCCATTATGGCTTGAATGAATCGACGATACGATACATCAAGAAGGATGAAAAGAATATGAGCCACTGCATCACTGTCCTTTAGTCAAACAGGAAAAACGGTGGCAATTCCTCGGAATACAGCCATCGTTAAAATGGAATAAAATACATTACATATTATTATTATTATGTTATATCCTTAGCCCGACATCCACATATCATATGTGTTGTTTTAATAAGTTTACATGGGTTTAAAGTGTGTGGGAGGGGTATTTGAAGGTTTAAGCTATTAAAAAATGTTTATTTATACGGTATAAATATATCACGGTGAAATAGTTCGCTGATGGGTGTGGAACGCATCTTCCGCGATAGGCGGGGGGGATCACTGCACTCCTATTTTCCACGACATATCTGTGTGAGCTGAGCTTTTCAAGCCAGACTCATATAAAAACTAAAAACAGAGAGAGACTGAGAGCTAAGAGCTCAATAGCTAGTTGTATCTCAGTTCATACTTCTCCATTGACTCCCCTCCCAATACACTAAATCTCAAACAATATTTCCTCCGCAAACTTAACACAGACAAAACTGAGGTATTACTGGTCGGCCCTAAATCATTAGTATCCAAATCCTGCAGATTTACTGTTAGTATTGATGGTGTCCCTGCAAAACCTGCTACTGTTATCAGAAATGTTGGAGTATTATTTGACTCTTCAGTCTACTTAGATCTTCACATAAAATCCCTCTCCAAAATCACATTTTTTCACTCCTATAACATTGCTTGTCTATGCCTGTCCAATACAGATGCCCTAACTCTGATATATACATTCATTACACCCCGCATTGACTACTACAACTCCTTTTTCATTGACCTCCCTGCAAAATTTATATATTCAGAACTCAGCAGCTTGAGTTCTCACTCACACTAAACGCTCTGCTCACATCACACCCATCCTCTCTCAGCTACACTGGCTACCGTTTCAGTCTCAGGTCAAATGCACCTGATGCTCCGGCTCCGCCCATCCCTGCTCCTCCCATCCCTGCTCCGGCCATCCCTGCTCTGTCTGTCCCTGCTCCACCCACAGACGTTCCGGCTCCAGTTCCCACGGTTCCTGTCCCAACTCCCGCACCACCAGTCCCGTTATCCCTTATTTGTTCATATCCACAGCTTCCTTTGCCTGCTTGCCTGCACCCGACCTGACAGAGATACTTTATCCAGTGACACTTTATCCAAGAAGGTAGCAGCATCTTTAGGATGTTTAAAGAAATTCTCAAGCCCAACGTGTCTCATCCTGAAGATGGCTGGGTACAGCATTGCGAAGGTGATCCCTCTCTCCTTCAGCTGTTGTTTCACTGGGCAGAATTCCTTACAACAGCAATGGAAAAATAAATGTTAGCTTGGCAGCTCCGGAGCGACTGAACTTCCCTTAACTTAGCGGATTTCCCAATAAGGTTGAGCTGCCTCTCAGTGCTAAGCAGACTTCTGGACTAGGCTCACTTTGGCTGCACTTTCTCTGAAATAATGACTGAAAGGATACCAAGGTGCCCCCCCTTCTGCTCAGGGCCCAAAGCTAATGACCACAGGTGAGGATGTGGACTTAGACTATTTGGTAAAGTGATAATTGTATCAGTGATATTAGTACAATGGAAAACTGCCACCACTGATCTGATCATCTTAGAGTTACTTTCCCGTCACTCAAAGATACTCAAACTGCCCCCCATCCCCAGAAGAGAGCAGCCCACTCTTTTCCAGCACAGAGCCATAGATTCTGATTCTCATCTCAGCTGCTTCACACTCAGCATACTGTAGTTTAGACCTGATTCAGATGTAAATGACTGTCGGAGCATCAGTGATGGCTTCCAAGAATCAAAGAAGAAAGAAACAGCATTTAATTCAGTCTCTTTTCATTCACATTATCATTATCATCCTCATTAGAAAGAAGAATACTGTCCATTTCATAAAAAATCACATCAAAAGCATATAATGCTGTTTCAAATAGTTTGACAGAAGGGAACCAAGTCATATTGGTCCACAAATCTGTGGTTATCTCTGAAAGATGGGTGGAATTATGACAGGAAAACATCATTTTCCTGGGAAGATTCATTTAGGGAAAATTTAAATAAAGTTATTTTTGAGGATATTTCCGAAAATAACCTATCAGACAAACATTGTTCATTTGGAAGTTCTCATTAGTGGACCCTGGGCTGGGTTTGGGTTGATACAGGACAGACTAGTGTTCCAGATACACCTGGAAGAAGGGTCAGGCAAAACTGACAACAGCTAAATGTATCATGTAGTCTCATTAATGAACCTGGATTGGCCAATGAGGAACATTTTCCATTTGTCCAAAGATTAGTGGCCTGGCTTTAGTGTGACAGATCTTTCCTCAGATCCCAGCAACAACTTGCAAATATGACAGAAGCCCCTCAACTACAGATTTTATGTGCAGAAACAGAGGTGATTTGAAGGTTGATATGCAGCTTGGTTCATTTCACAAATATTGATGATCAAATGATATGTTTCAGGATCGAGGTAAGATCTGACCCCCAAATAGACCCGCCCAGGTTGGGGGTGTAACGGCACATAGTGTCTCTGATTGGCTGAGAACAGAAACTCCTCCCCCTGATGTCACCAACACCCACATATATCTGTGGGCTGCAACCTCCCCTCCCCTCACACTCCAGGCTGCTCATTGATCACAGACTGACATCATGCTGTTCCCTCTGTGCACCTTCATCACAGCTCTGGCATGTAAGAAACACGCCTCCTCTCTGTTTATTTTATCGTTTATCGTGTCATTTGTACATTTCTTCGTATTTCTTTCCTTGCGTCTTTTGCCTTCACAGGTGTCAGCGGCCAAAGGATGGTCACTCAAAAACCCTCCATACTGACTCTGAGTAAAGGAGAAACAGCCACCTTACACTGTCAGAAACCCGTAGATGATAGTGATACCATTTACTGGTACAAGCAGGTCCCAGGAGGAGCTCCCCAGTTCGTCCTGTATTACTACCGTACTTACAGCTCTCCCACGTATGGAAGTGGATTCTCCTCTAGCCGCTTCACCTCCAGGGCCCAGTCTAACACAGATTATCAGTTAGTAATAAGCAGCGTGGAGCTGGATGACTCTGCTGTGTATTACTGTAAGAAATGGTTTGGCTCTCCCTTTGAAGCAGTATCACAGTGATTCACACCATGACAAAAACCTACCAGTTTCACTTCTGCTTTATTACAAATACTGACAGAATATTATTTCAATTCAAGTGAATCACAACCATCCTTAATGCAGTTAGAGCAACAACTGCCATCAGGACCAGTGGAAGCCCATGTGGTGCCCAAGGCAAACTTCACTGCCAGCACCCACCCACCTGCACACCACTACTGCCAGGGAAAGGAAATAACGACTGGCCTTGTTTAATATAATATAATAATACAATAAACCATATAATAACAAATAACATTATACAGTAAAGAACAATAATAATAACAATAATAATAACAATAATAATAATAATAATAATAATAATAATGGGGCGGCATGGTGGTGCAGTGGTTAGCACTGTTGCCTCTGGGACCCGGGTTCGAGTCTCCGCCTGGGTCACATGTGTGTGGAGTTTGCATGTTCTCCCCATGTCGCTGTAGGGTTTCCTCAGGGTACTCCGGTTTCCCCCCACAGTCCAAAAACATGCTGAGGCTAATTGGACTTGCTAAATTGCCCATTGGTGTGTATGTGTGAGTGAATGGTGTGTGAGTGTGCCCTGCGATGGGCTGCCCCCCCATCCTGGGTTGTTCCCTGCCTCATGCCCATAGCTTCCGGGATAGGCTCCGGACCCCCCGCGACCCAGTAGGATAAGCAGTTTGGAAAATGGATGGATGGATGGATGGATGGAATAATAATAATGAGAAGAAGAAGTGGCATGGCCGTGCGGTGGTTGGCACCTTTGGTCTGAGCAGCTTCCTGAGTGTGAAGCCCTCAGAGTGGGACAGCGACGGCGTCTTTACCTGCAGAGTGACACTGGGGGCGAAATCCAAAGTGGCAGAGATAAAGAAGAGCAATTGTGCCGAGTGAAAAGTGCATCTTCATTCGCCTTCTGTTCATTTCCAGCCCAGACCTGGTTTCTGTGACCCCTTTATTTTCTGTAGGCAAATTTTCAGTGCTCCCCAGTTCGTCCTGTATTACTACCATACTTACAGCTCTCCCACGTATGGAAGTGGATTCTCCTCCAGCCGCTTCTCCTCCAGGGCCCAGTCTAACACAGATTATCAGTTAGTAATAAGCAGCGTGGAGCTGGACGACTCTGCTGTGTATTACTGTAAGAGATGGTTTAGCTCTCCCTTTGAAGCAGTATCACAGTGATTCACACCATGACAAAAACCTGCCAGTTTCACTTCTGTTTTACTACAAATACTTGCACAATATTATTTCAATTAAAGTCAATCACAACCATTCTTAATGCAGATAGAGTAATAACTACCATCAGGACCAGTGGAAGCCCATGTGGTGCCCAAGGCAAACTTCACTGCCAGCACCCACCCACCTGCACACCACTACTGCCAGGGAAAGGAAATAATGATTGTGCATTGTTTAATAACATTTAATAACACAAATTGTATAATAACAAATAACATTATACAATAATTAATTGTTAATATACAGTACTGTGCAAAAGTCATAGGCAGTCCAAAGAAATGTTTAAAGCTGATGAGGCTACAATATCAATGATGGGAGCACAGGACTGGGAAGCACATAAATACATAACTAAGAAGGGAGATAAAAAGAGGCAGCTGGGTGTGATTAAGACGAGAGTTAGGAACGAAAGGTAATACAAACAAGTAACAAGCATGGCTCTTTAGGGTCACGCTAAGGAGGAGACAGGAGGGTCAGGCAGACAATAATACTAATATGGATTAATCTCAGAGGGCTTTGTGGAGGCATCTGACTGCCTGTAAACTGTGCAGTGTGTCTTTTCAAAACTGAATATGTGAACCATCCATCCATCCATCCATTTTCCAAACCGCTTATCCTACTGGGTCGCGGGGGGTCCGGAGCCTATCCTGGAAGCAATGGTCATGAGGCAGGGAGCAACCCAGAATGGGGGGGGCAGCCCATCGCAGGGCACACTCACACACCATTCACGCACACATGCACACCTACAGGCAATTTAGCAACTCCAATTAGCCTCAGCATGTTTTTGGACTGTGGGGGGAAACCGGAGTACCCGGAAGAAACCCCACGACGACATGGGGAGAACATGCAAACTCCACACACATGTGACCCAGGCGGAGACTCAAACCTGGGTCCCAGAGGTGTGAGGCAACAGTATTAACCACTGCACCACCATGCCACCCCTATATGAACCATTTTTTTCTTAATAAAGTATCTCAGATATAGAGGAAAATCAAAAAAAGGTGGCTTAAAAAATGTCATGTCGCAGACAGGCTGGAAAGCCATGCAGAGAAACATTCTAATGTTTCAAAGAACAGAAGACTGATATGAATTGTATTCCTTGAACCTCATGTTTTTCATCTTGCAATAAATTAACAGGAGAATTGTAATTCTCTGTGATTCTCTGGAGCCCATTTGCATTAGGGTCACTATCCTAAAACTCAGTTGGACAAAACAAGCAGTACCCACAGAAATATTCTGAATGACTTAAATTCTTAGTAACCCCCCCCCCCAACACAATGGGAACTTAAATTATCACCAATGACATGATACACAGTCCTCTTCACTAGACCATCTTCAGATATAGCAATTCCATTATCTTCTATGCCTTGCAAATCAGCCAACTGGTCAGATAAAAATCTTGCTGTGCCCATAATGTCAGAATCGGTCCCTGTCTTGCCCTGGTCCATGCAAGTGTTGTTTCCCTGTTTGAGCAGGTATCGCTAGTCATCCCGTCTTCTATTATTTTCCTGGTTAATTTAGTAAGCGCTCTTGTTCCCTGGGCTGCCGTGTGGCTCAATGGGCTGGGCATTTTTATTATTTATACAGTATTTATACAGTAACATACTGGACATATAGTGTAGCACACATGTCTATGAGAGAGGCATCCCTATCGTCCAGGGTTTAACATTTGAAATTTGAAAATATAAATATAAACTATTCAAAATATAAAATATGATCATATTAGCCCATTCTATGCTTCTTTCACTGGCTTCCAGTTAAGTGTGAAATTGATTACAAGATTCTGCTGCTCAAGTAATGTCAAGTCTAGAGTAAGAACACACTTGTTTAGTCAAGCTTATAGGGACACTAGTTCTAACTGTAGCTCATCCCCAGTTAGACCTACAGTATAGTGTGGTGCAGAGCTGGGTGGGGATCGGTGCCATTGGATCCACACCCCCTTGTGGAATTGGAGTGCTGCTGTTCAGATTCCCCATACCTGCGTTCCCACCTGCTTCTCCCTCCTACTTATGCTTCCATAGCCGTATCTGCCAGAGCTGACATACTGCACTCACCTGTTTGCACTGCCTCTATTCTCCCCTACTATGCACCTCTTACCCCCCCCCCCCCCCCCACCCCACCCCAACCCACCTGCGGTGTGCTGTCTCAAGATATATCCTGCCTACCAGGCTGCCTGCAATACCCCCACTACCTGTGATGTCCATCCGGCCTGCCCCCCCTTCTGCCTGTGACGTCTCTCCTGTAAGCCCTGCTGTTGTACCACCATTCATCCTGCCATCAGAAGCTGCATCAGCACATGCCTGCCCTCCACATTTAGACTCGAGTCTAAAAATTTGGACCACGTAAATTAGGATTTTTTAATTTTGTTCACTTGACCCCAAAGGTTTCTTCCTTCTATAGTGGTTTTCCTTGCCACTCTCACCTCTGGCTTGCTCACTGGGTGCTTTGGGCGGGGATAATGTAAAGTGGTTTGAAACAATGAAATGTTGTCATAATGCGCTACACAAATAATACTGAATTCAAGTGAAAAACATGCAAAAACTGTATGAAGAGGAGCAGGGTCTCTCAGTGGTTTGGAAGAATGTAATGTCATAAGAAGCAGCCCAGCACCTGCTTCCCATTACCTGCCTGCCCTCTGCATTTAGACTAGAATCTTAAAATTTGAACTGTCTTTGGGCAGAGACAATGAAAAGCACTTTGAAACAATGTAATGTTGTTAACACTGAATTCAAGTGAAAAACATGCAAAAACTGTATGAAGAGGAGCAGGGTCTCTCAGTTCCTTCCTCTCTGTACAGAAAGTGAAGAGCAGTTTTTGTACGGGTGGGTATGAGATCTGTATCACTGTGGTATTCGGACAAGGCACTAAACTGATCGTCAGCGGTAAGTACCTCTCCATTCTTATCTACTCTGCTTCTCTTACCCAAATCTTCAGTAAAAAGATGTTGTTTTACATTAAGCAAGTACATAATCTGCCTTTGTAGTGCTTAATTTTATTCCTAGACATACGGTTAAGAAAGTGCCTTGATACATTCATGCTGATGAAAACTGTCTGAATTTCCTGAATACGAGTTTGGACAAAGTATAACAAAAAGTTGTAAATAGAGTTTAGACAAAGATTTGTTTATATCAGGGAGGAGAGAAATAGGGAAGAAACAGTATTTCAAAACTTAGACAGTAGGACCTGAGTTGTTGTTTTATTATTATTTTTTTAAGTAAAAGTGCCTCGACACATTCATGCTAATGAAAACTGTCTGAATTACTTTAGTATATATTTAGAATATAGTTTAGAAAAAAGTCTGTTTATATCTGACAGGACTTTCAACTGAAATGTTTTTTATATCAGTTTTAAAAACAGAACTTTAAAATTATGCTAGGCATATTTACATAGATAATTTATATTCCAACGATTAAGAGTCTAGTAAATATATCTCGTATATTTTCTGTGTTCATGTACCATTAAAAAGATGTAGTTATTTGTAAATAAAGTAATATTTAATCATTTCTTTTCTAAAATTGCAGCTAATGTTTTAGTCCGTTTTTTTTATATACTTTGCTTTACATTTAATTGCCCGTTATCTTATGTAATATATCTTATTTCCAACAAATACAATCCACACTATTTTAAGCTACTTACAATGTGTATTTTGATAAAATTAAAATGACTGCTTTGTAGTCTTATACTTGCAAAAAGTCTCATAAAGGTAGTGAAAAACACTAAAGTTTTTGCATATATTTACTGTATAAAGTTTTTAAAAATAGCAATCAAAATTTGAAAACAAGTGACATGTTGCAATATACAAAGTTTTTGCTTATCCGAATTCGCAATTATCCATGAATTGAAGTGATATATTTTTAGCATATTTCTTCAGTGGAAACTCTTTCACATCACAAAATAAAAGGTTGTTTGTGTAAACAGAACCCAGACATGCACTCATTCATGGCATTATGGGGTTATCGTATACATACATGAACAGAGCTATTTGCACAAAAGAGGGTGAATCCATGCTGCTTCGTGACTCAGACACTCGAGTCAGTATAATTCTTCTTACAAAACTCTAAGAATATATTTAGTTTCTATCTATATACATTTTAAAAGTAGACCATTCAACTTTTCTGGGGTCTTTTATTAATACTTTCTGAATGCATTATAATCCTTTATGAAGTATCTGTACTGTATTATTCATGAGTGCTTTAAGTAAAGTCTTATCTGAATAAACTAGCAGTAGAATCTTATTTATTTAGTTTTTTCACCAAATGCTATTTCTCCCAAACAGAATTTCCTACTTAACTGTCAATTTCTTTAAAACCGAAATGTAAAAATTAGATCTTAAAAATTTACTGAGCATAATTATACATATAATACATAAAAACATTCATTTTCTGTGTTGTACTATATACAGTTGTTTGTATAATATGAGCCAAAATACCAACCTGCCAAAATATATATATATTGCTTTAGACTGTATTGCCTTTTTATTAAAATAATACATTTTTGATTGGCCAGGAATTGTTTAAAAGTTCCTTATAAGTGAAAATTAGGAACATTTGAACTCCATTTTACAATGTCTTAGACCAATAAGAATGTAAAATATCAAATCCTACAATAGATCTAAATTAATTCATTGCCATTGATTATTAATCCATACATTTGCTGACTCTCCTCCCTTATCCAGACCCCTCCCCGGAGGCTCCCTCACTGACCCTCCTCCCTCCATCCAGTGAGGAGCTCAAGGCAGGTAAAGCCACACTGGTTTGCCTGGTTAAGATGTCTGCTGCATTTGCCGACGTCAGCTGGACGCACAACGGGAGCCCACTAACCGGTGGAGTTTTCACCAGCTCTGCTACACAGCAGGCAGATAAAACCTTTGGTCTGAGCAGCTTCCTGAGTGTGAAGCCCTCAGAGTGGGACAGCGATGGCGTCTTTACCTGCAGAGTGACACTGGGGGCGAAATCCACAGTGGCAGAGATAAAGAAGAGCAATTGTGCCGAGTGAAAAGTGCATCTTCATTCGCCTTTTGTTCATTTCCAGCTAAATCATATTTTCTGTAGCCAACCTTTCAGTTTTTCCAAGGAGGATATTTGATATACTTAATAGTAAATCTAATTTTTTATGATTTTCTGCATTATCTGCAGTTGTATGTTTCTGTGTTGATGCACTTGATCCAAAACTGTGCGGCAATTTAATAAAAAGCATGGCATTTAAAAAAAAAAAAAAAACAGCGTTTTTGTGTGTGTTTGTCTTTTTCATTAAAGAAAATAGAACCGTGCTGCTGTATTTACTGATCAGGTCCAGGTGAACAGGGTATGCAGTGAGAATTTTCTGAATAAACCAGAATAAGAACACTTTTGCTAGATGGCAGTGTCTACAAACATTTTCCATCTTCTACTCAACTTAAACACCCTGTGATTCGAATAAACTGATGGTGTTACTTGAACAATATACATCAAAATTATGACACAACTTGAGTCAATCGAAGGAACATTACTTTTTATAGATATAATTTTGGAAACAAATTAAATAAAGTAATTAAAAGACAATGCGTTGCTTAATATAAGTACTGTTAGAAAAATGAGAGACTAACAAACTACCTTAGAATGAGCTGCTTGAATGGGTTTTCACTGCTCTATCAGCCATGCGAGTCCTGCTGCTGATGTCATGCGGAACAAGATGGCCGCCCTGAAGCTGAAACTGAGAGACACCTGCTGGCTCTTCTCATGCTATTTATGTCTCTATGTAAATGAGGGAGTGAGATGAGTTTCTTTCAGGTCAGGAAGAGATGGGACCTTTACAGGCAGCAGCCTGCAGGTTCCTCATGTTGCTGCTGTAAGGTTGTATTAGATTGATTACCTGTACAGTATTGTGATGCCCTTCAAACTCTGTGATACAGGATGCAGATGATCACTGCAGTAAGTAAAGTTATTCTCAGGTTACCCTGTAAATCAACATAACTTGTAATCATACAGCACATCCTGGATCACTTAAAGTGCCTTTTTATGCAACTTTACAACATCATTCTTACAACTAACAGCAGTTGACTGTTTCTGATACTGACAGCATCTCTGATTGGCTGGGGGCACAGGCCCCGCCCTCTCATCCTCCTCTTAAATCTGGGCCCTGCTGCTGCCTCTCTCCTCATACAGTGACCTGCTCATATCTCAGCTGGCCAGTGAGGACTGTGTACTCCACACGCTGACAACATGCTTCTGATAATCTGCACTCTCATCACTGCTCTCTCATGTAAGAAATCACAATCAAAACACTTTTTGGTAGCACTGTAAGTCTGTTATATGATCTTCTTTTAATAATGATTTTATTTGTCAGGTGTGAATGGTGTGACAGTGGTCACCCAGAAGCCTCCTGTTCTGACAGTGAGCAAAGGAGGGACAGTGACTATGGACTGTAACCTTGGGACAGTCACTGACAGTGCTGCTCGCTGGTATAAGCAGGTCCCAGGTGGAGTTCCCCAGTATGTGTTGAGGTTTTACCATAAATCTAGCTCCCCCAGCTATGGGACAGGCTTCTCCTCCAGCCGCTTCACATCAAACCATCAGAGTAAATCAGATTATCGGTTGATCATCAACACAGTGGAGGTTGGAGACTCAGCAGTTTATTACTGTCACACATGGGACAGCTCTGCTAAGGAAGAGGTATCACAGCGATTTACACCATGACAAAAACCTCCCTGCTTAACATTTTCACTTCTGCTTATACAGTTGCTAAAAATACACACAAAATATCTTTAAAAAATCAAACCTTCAATATTACTATTACTATAGGACTTTCTTAGGCCTATAGTTAAGAATATTACCTCATCTCTGTATGTTTTTAGAATAACATTGAAAAAAAATGAAAAACAACCAATGCTCTGACCTCCCTAGTAATGAAGTGCTTTGCGAGGCTGTGCTCTCTAAGTTCATTGCTCTCCTTCCGTTTGTTGGTTCTCCCAAATAGATCCACTGACGATTCCATCTTCTATGTCCTACATACAGTACTACTCTCACCCATTTGGACAGTTGTGAGGGGAATTCTTTTTCTCTTCACATATTTTTATTGAACTGTTTGCAAAGCAGGGGAGACACTAAATACAGGCGACGGAAAATAAACAAACAAATAAATGATAAAATAAATGTGGGAGTCCTGAGAGTGCATGACAGCAGACAGCATAATACATATCGCAGGTTGATATCACATCAAGCTGTGGCTCCACATCCTTTTTCCAAGCCAGATCCATAAGCCCCAAGATCATTCTTCGAGATGCAGGGTCGCCCAGCTAATCAAGAAATGGATCCCTGCACTATTAGGATGAAAACGATTTATCCTTCAATGCTGCACAAAAGGCTTCATAATGAATGTTACTTGTCATAACTTGCAGCCACTGATTAAGAGTAGGAGCTTCATCTGTGATCCACAAGACAAAGATACATTTCTGAACACGGTACACTAGAATATGCAAAAGGTCTGTGTGGTGAAAATCGACCAGTAACTCACCACTTAGCCTCAGCAGGCACGTCCTTGCACCAAGATGTAGATAGCACCTAAATGATTGCATCTCTAAAACTTTCGGTATAATATTTCCTCCGCAAACTTAACACAGACAAAACTGAGGTATTACTGGTCGGCCCTAAATCATTAGTATCCAAATCCTCCAGATTTACTGTTAGTATTGATGGTGTACCTGCTGTTATCAGAAATGTTGGAGTATTATTTGACTCTTCAGTCTACTTAGATCTTCACATAAAATCCCTCTCCAAAATCTCATTTTTTCACTTCTATAACATTGCTTGTCTTTGCCCAGTTCTGTCCAATACTGACGCCCTAACTCTGATATATACATTCATTACACCCCACATTGACTACTACAACTCCTTTTACATTGACCTCCCTGCAAAATTTATATACTCAGAACTCAGCAGCTTGAGTTCTCACTCACACTAAACGCTCTGCTCACATCACACCCATCCTCTCTCAGCTACACTGGCTACCGTTTCAGTCTCAGGTCAAATGCACCCGATGCTCCGGCTCCGCCCATCCCTGCTCCTCCCATCCCTGCTCCGTCTGTCCCTGCTCCACCCACAGACGTTCCGGCTCCAGTTCCCATAGTTCCTGTCCCAACTCCCGCACCACCAGTCCCTGGCCCCAAGGAGTTTTACCTCGTTATCCCTTATTTGTTCATATCCACAGCTTCCTTTGCCTGCTTGCCTGCTCCCGACCTGACAGAGATCCTCCGGGTTGTGACACTTTATCCAAGAAGGTAGCAGCATCTTTAGGATGTTTAAAAAAATTCTCAAGCCCAACGTGTCTCATCCTGAAGATGGCTGGGTACAGCATTGCAAAGGCGATCCCTCTCTCCTTCAGCTGTTGTTTCACTGGGCAGAATTCCTGCCGCTTCCTTACAACAGCAATGGAAAAATATTTGAATATCATAATTGGGGTACCGTTGTAGAGCAGAGACAGCCTTCTCCTTGCTGCCTGCATGATCCGGAGATTTTCCTGGAAATTGTGGAATTTATAATAACAGTATGGGACTGCTGTCTGGGGAGAGGTGATGTGTAAGGGTATGATGGTAGCAATCCAGTTTAACAGACCCTTCTTTAAAGCTAACCTTCAGTAGCTCCGACAACCTATGTTTTGAAGAAAAGAACACAGTTAGTGCCCTCACTGCCTTCAGGAAGTTCGAAAACACGTATGCTGTATGCCAACTCCTGTTCTCTAAATCTTAATCTCAAACTTATCCAGGGCTGCCTTCAGCTTGCTCTCAACTTCAGAGAGCTTAGCATTGTGAATCGCCGTGGCGATCTTGGAGATAGAGATGCGACTTTCAGCATCCATAATCTGTGTATCTAACCTGGCAATTTTAGACAAGCAAGTTTCGAGTTTCTTTAGAACCAAGTAAATCTTTTTGTCAAAGGAAGCTTCAACACCTTTTAGCACTTCAAAGGACATTCTTTCCACCAAGCTGTTGGCATCTACTTGCCCCAGAGGTGGCTGTGCATTGTCTGCAATGTTAGCTTGGCAGCTCCGGAGCGATTGAACTTCCCTTAACTTAGCGGATTTCCCAATAAGGTTGAGCTGCCTCTCAGTGCTAAGCAGACTTCTGGACTAGGCTCACTTTGGCTGCACTTTCTCTGAAATAACGACTGAAAGGATACCAAGGTGCCCCCCCCCCACTCAGGGCCCACAGCTAATGACCACAGGTGAGGATGTGGACTTAGACTATTTGGTAAAGTGATAATTGTCTCGGTTATATTAGTACAATGCAAAACTGCCACCACTGATCTGATCATCTTAGAGTTACTTTCCCGTCACTCAAAGATGCTCAAACTGCCCCCCCTCATCCCCAGAAGAGAGCAGCCCACTCTTTTCCAGCAAAGAGCCATAGATTCTGATTCTCATCTCAGCTGCTTCACACTCAGTATACTGTAGTTTAGACCTGATTCAGATGTAAATGACTGTCGGAGCATCAGTGATGGCTTCCAAGAATCAAAGAAGAAAGAATCAGCATTTAATTCAGCCTCATTTCATTCACATTATCATCATCATCCTCATTAGAAAGAAGAATACTGTCCATTTCATAAAAAATCACATTAAAAGCATATAATGCTGTTTCAAATAGTTTGACAGAAGGGAACCATGTCATATTGGTCCGCAATTTCTGGTTCTCCGTCTGAAAGACGGGTAGAATTATGACAGGAAAACACCTGACATTTAGGGAAGATTAAAATAAAGGTAATTTTGAAGATATTTCAGAAAATAACCTATCAAACAAACATTGTTCATTTGGATGTTCTCATTAGTGGACCCTGGGCTGGGTTTGGGTTGATACAGGACAGACTAGTGTTCCAGATACACCTGGAAGAAGGGTCAGGCAAAACTGACAACAGCTAAATTTATCATGTAGTCTCATTAATGAACCTGGATTGGCCAATGAGGAACATTTTCCATTTGTCCAAAGATTAGTGGCCTGGCTTTAGTGTGACAGATCTTTCCTCAGATCCCAGCAACAACTTGCAAATATGACAGAAGCCCCTCAACTACAGATTTTATGTGCAGAAACAGAGGTGATTTTAAGGTTGATATGCAGCTTGGTTCATTTCACAAATATTGATGATCAAATGATATGTTTCAGGATCATGGTAAGATCTGACCCCCAAATAGACCCGCCCAGGTTGGGGGTGTAACGGCACATAGTGTCTCTGATTGGCTGAGAACAGAAACTCCTCCCCCTGATGTCACCAACACCCACATATATATGTGGGCTGCAACCTCCCCTCCCCTCACACTCCAGGCTGCTCATTGATCACAGACTGACATCATGCTGTTCCCTCTGTGCACCTTCATCACAGCTCTGGCATGTAAGAAACATGCCTCCCCTCTGTTTATTTTACTCGTTTATCGTGTCATTTGTACATTTCTTCGTATTTATTTCATTGTGTCTTTTGCCTTCACAGGTGTCAGCAGCCAAAGGATGGTCACTCAAAAACCCTCCATACTGACTCTGAGTAAAGGAGAAACTGCCACCTTGCACTGTCAGAAACCCGTAGATGATAGTAATGAGATTTACTGGTACAAGCAGGTCCCAGGAGGAGCTCCCCAGTTCGTCCTGTATTACTACCGTACTTACAGCTCTCCCACATATGGAAGTGGATTCTCCTCCAGCCGCTTCACCTCCAGGGCCCAGTCTAACACAGATTATCAGTTAGTAATAAGCAGCGTGGAGGTGGACGACTCTGCTGTGTATTACTGTAAGAAATGGTTTAGCTCTCCCTTTGAAGCAGTATCACAGTGATTCACACCATGACAAAAACCTACCAGTTTCACTTCTGCTTTACAACAAATACTGACAGAATATTATTTCAATTAAAGTGAATCACAACCATTCCTACTGCAGTTAGAGTAACAACTGCCATCAGGACCAGTGGAAGCCCATGTGGTGCCCAAGGCAAACTTCACTGCCAGCACCCACCCACCTGCACACCACTACTGCCAGGGAAAAGAAATAAAGATGGTTTAATACAATATAATAAGACAATAAATCATATAATAACAAAAAACATTATACAGTAAAGAACAATACTAATAATAATAATAATTATAACGGGGCGGCATGGTGGTGCAGTGGTTAGCACTGTTGCCTCACACCTCTGGGACCCGGGTTCGAGTCTCCGCCTGGGTCACATGTGTGTGGAGTTTGCATGTTCTCCCCATGTCGTCGTGGGGTTTCCTCCGGGTACTCCGGTTTCCCCCCACAGTCCAAAAACATGCTGAGGCTAATTGGAGTTGTTAAATTGCCTGTAGGTGTGCATGTGTGAGTGAATGGTGTGTGAGTGTGCCCTGCGATGGGCTGGCCCCCCATCCTGGGTTGTTCCCTGCCTCGTGCCCATTACTTCTGGGATAGGCTCCGGACCCCTCGCGACCCAGTAGAATAAGCGGTTTGGAAAATGGATGGATGGATGGAATAATAATAATAATAAGAAGAAGAAGTGGCATGGCCGTGCGGTGGTTGGCACCTTTGGTCTGAGCAGCTTCCTGAGTGTGAAGCCCTCAGAGTGGGACAGCGACGGCGTCTTTACCTGCAGAGTGACACTGGGGGCGAAATCCACAGAGGCAGAGATAAAGAAGAGCATCTGTGCCGAGTGAAAAGTGCATCTTCATTCGCCTTCTGTTCATTTCCAGCCCAGACCTGGTTTCTTTGGCCCCTTTATTTTCTGTAGGCAAACTTTCAGTGTTTTACAAAGAGGTGCTGAGGTTAATGTGCTTGAATAGTAAGATCCGTTTATGAGTATTTTCTGCATTATGTGAGTTGTATGTTTCTGTGTTGATGCAAAACTGTGGTAATTTAATAAAAAGCATGGCATGTAAAAGAAACGGTGTTTTTGTGTGTGCTGTTCATTTTCATTAAAGAAAGTTGGAGTGTTTTGAATAATAATGAACCACAAAATGCTGTAATGTTTTTGAATTACGTCCTATTATCAGTAAGGTTTAGTTTTACTAAACAGGTTTAGTGTCATTAGGAACTTAGGGAATATCATTCTGAAGAGAAAGAAGATTTAGGTTGATACGAGACAGACTAGTGTTCCAGATACACCTGGAAGCAGGGACAGGAGAAACAGATAACAGCTAAATTCATCATGTAGTCTCACTATTGAACCTGGATTGGCCAATGAGGAACACTTTCCACTCATGCAAAGATTAATGGTCTGGCTTTGGCAGACAGATCTTTGTTCAGATCACAGCAACTATTTGCAAATTTGACAGAAGATGCCACCAGCCTTAGCCCCTAAACTACAGATTTTATGTTTGGAAACATTGGGTTTAAATATTAATATGCAGCTTGGCTCATTGGACAAATATTGATGAGGGTATGATGTGTTTCATGGTCAAGATAAGATTTGAACCCTGAAAATGAACCTGCCCATGATAAACAGTTAATAGAGGGGTGGATTGATGGACAGATGGACAGAAGGACAGACGGATGAATGATATTTTTCACTTCTCTTTGCAGCCAGCACTTGGGATGTGAATTGAACATAGGGTTTCTGATTGGCTGAGAACAGAAGCTCCTCCCCCTGATGTCACCGACATCCCCATATATCTGTGGGCTGCAACCTCCCCTCCCCTCACACTCCAGTCTGCTCACTGATCACAGACTGACATCATGCTGTTCCCTCTGTGCACCTTCATCACAGCTCTGGCATGTAAGAAACACGCCTCCTCTCTGTTTATTTTACTCGTTTATCGTGTCATTTGTACATTTCTTCGTAATTCTTTCCTTGTGTCTTTTGACTTCACAGGTGTCAGCGGCCAAAGGATGGTCACTCAAAAACCCTCCATACTGACTCTGAGTAAAGGAGAAACGGCCACCTTGCACTGTCAGATACCAACAGATGATGGTTATACCATTTACTGGTACAAGCAGGTCCCAGGAGGAGCTCCACAGTTCGTCCTGTATTACCACCGTACTCACAGCTCTCCCACATATGGAAGTGGATTCTCCTCCAGCCGCTTCACCTCCAGGGCCCAGTCTAACACAGATTATCAGTTAGTAATAAGCAGCGTGGAGCTGGACGACTCTGCTGTGTATTACTGTAAGAAATGGTTTGAGTCTCCCACTGAAGCAGTATCACAGTGATTCACACCATGACAAAAACCTGCCAGTTTCACTTCTGCTTTACAACAAACACTGACAGAATATTATTTCAATTAAAGTGAATCACAACCATTCCTACTGCAGTTAGAGTAATAACTGCCATCAGGACCAGTGGAAGCCCATGTGGTGCCCAAGGCAAACTTCACTGCCAGCACCCACCCACCTGCACACCACTACTGCCAGGGAAAGGAAATAACAATTGTGCATTGTTTAATATAATATAATAACACAATAAGTCATATAATAACAAATAACATTATACAGTAAAGAACAATAATAATAACAATAATAATAACAACAGGGACGGCATGTTGGTGCAGTGGTTAGCACTGTTGCCTCACACCTCTGGGACCCGGGTTCGAGTCTCCGCTTGGGTCACGTGTGTGGAGTTTGCATGTTCTCCCCATGTCGTCGTGGGGTTTCCTCTGGGTACTCCGGTTTCCCCCCACAGTCCAAAAACATGCTGAGGCTAATTGGACTTGCTAAATTGCCCATAGGAGTGCATGCGTGTGTGAATGGTGCATGAATGTGCCCTGTGATGGACTGGCCCCCCATCCTGGGTTGTTCCCTGCCTCGTGCCAGGGAAAGGAAAAAACTATTGTGCGTTGTTTAATATAATGTAATAACACAATAAATCATATAATAACAAATAACATTATACAGTAATATACAATAATAAATAATAAGAAGTGGCATGGCCGTGCAGTGGTTAGCACCATACTGCAGAGTTTATTAATCGCTTATACCCGAGACTGAGGGAGCCCATTGGGCTCCCACACCAAGGCCTAATTCTGGGGAGAGGCTGCGGATCATCCTGGTTCGGCTCTTGCATTCGGGTTGGTTTTGTGAGCAGCTCAGAATAAAGGAGATCTGCTCCCCGTTCCCCCCCGGCCTTTCCTGTCTGGCCTCCCTTGGTTGCCCCTCGTCCCGCTGTCCCTCCTGTCTTGGCTCCCCATCCCCCTGTGGTACTTTTGTTCCTCCCGTTGGTGTTTCCCCGGTGTCTCCCTTTTTGGTTTGCCTCTCTACGTTTCATGTTTTGTGTCAGGTTCTGTCTTGGATTTTGTCCTCCTGTTTGTTTTCTGTTTTGTTTCTGTTCCGTGGGCCCCAGTGATGTTCTTGGTCTTGTTCGCCAGGTCCCATGTCCCCAGTCTCGTCTCGTCCGTCGCCTCCCCTGACTGCGTGCCTTTGTGGGAGGGGGGGGGGGGGGTTTCTGTCACACCCAGCTTAACAAATTCAAAAAATTTACATATTTTACTTGCACTTCAGTTCACACCGCGGAACGTTTCTCAGTGCACAAGTTCCCGGCCTACAGATTATACTGACGCACAAAGTGATGAGCGTGATGGGGAAGCCAGATGAGACTAAGGTACTGGATGGGATATTTAAATATAAGAAACTTCCATATGGAAGTACAAACAAAAATGGTCGTGACAGCCCCACACCATCCAGAACCTTTATGTGGCGTTTTTAGGGGAGGACGCAGCGAGGGATACGGAAATGGACAACCTGACTACGCCACCCTGGGAATTTCACCCAGAGAATTTTGACAACCCACTCCAATATAAAAGGATACAGATTCGTAATCAGCACCGGGGAGACGTGAAGACCATGAACACTCCCTTTATCAGGCTGCTGTTTAGTTTGCACTCCAAAATGAAAACAAAAAAAACCCAACAGCAAACAAATTACTTAAAATATCACATCACAAATGGTGCAAATCAAATGTTAAAACACTCCAATCGCACGAAAAAGAAACCCAAACCCGGCAGCCATTATGGGGAAGGGAATGGGAGGCGAACCGTCAGAAAATACTCCAAGGGGTCACCGCATCACATGGTGTATGTACATCCACCCAGGGGGGTGGGCTAAAAAGGCAAAGTGACCACGCAGCGCTGTATCGCCCCGACCTGCTGCCCCAAAACAGATCCTCACCGCCCAGCACCAAACCTCCCCAACGGCGCCCCACAGTTTACATCCAACAAACTAAACACATTAATACTTAAAAACAATTAAAACATGAAACAAAACATAAAACATTCGGGCGAAACAGCAGCAATTGTAGTGGCTTAGTATCCCGCAGGTTGCCTGCGATCCACTGGCAGATTACAAGCGGTATTAAAAGGGAAACCTTAAAAGTGGGAGCAACCGCAAGCGGCTAGATATACCGAGCCCTCGCAACTGCAGCGTTGGATATAGCCACAACTTTAAGAAAGGAGATACTGGCGCACGGAGAGTCACGTCACCAGTTACAGGGCAGTCCCGCACGCAACCACAACCGGATCTTATATACGCACGCTGGCCGCGACAATTAATCAATCAAGTTGATGAAATTATCATGCCCCAACAAGATCGCACCCTCCAGCTCCACCTCACTACATTTAGGTACTCCGGGTGAATCTCATCCACCCCCGGGGCCCGGCCACCAAGTAGCTCTTTAACCACTCTGGCCACCTCAGCCCCAGTGATGGGCAAGTCCACTCCAGCCCCCTCGGGCTCTGTGCCCTCAGACGCCTCAAAGGCGGTGCACGCAGATATATATGAGTCTGGGTTGAGGAGGCCCTCAAAGTATTCCTTCCACCTCCGGGTGATTTCCCCAGTTCAGGTTAACAGCACCCCCTCCCCACTATAAATAGTAGGAACCAGGTTCATTAATATAATCTCAAATTTGGATGTACCAGTTGCAGCAATCTTGCTCAATGTCGAAAAAGCTTTTGATCGGGTCGAGTGGGGATGTATTTTCAACATATTAGAAAGTTGTGGCACAGTATTTATTAGATGGATTGAGCTATTGTGTCATCAGCCTAGAGCAGCAGGTCACAGGGTACATTTCCTCTTATTTTCGTTTGGGTAGGGGGACTCGCCAAGGCTCACCACTTAGCCCTTCATTATTATGTGCCATTAGAGCTACAGGCTGCAGCAGTTCAGTAAAAGGGCAACTTTATATATGAAGGCTTGATCTATAAGTTAATGTAGTATTTTGACGATGTCCTTATGTTTGTCTCTCATCCTCTTACATTGGTCTCCTCTATACTACGTACTACTGATACATTTTCCAAATTTTCCAAATTTGATGAAAACTGTCTGAATTTCCTGAATATGACTTTGGACAAAGTATAACAAAAAGTTGTAAATAGAGTTCAGACAAAGATCTGTTTATATCAGGGAGGAGAGAAATAGGGAAGAAACAGTATTTCAAAAGTTAGACAGTAGGACCTGAGTTGTTGTTTTATATATTTTTTTAAAGTATAAGTGCCTCGACACATTCATGCTGATGAAAACTGTCTGAATTACTTTAGTATGAGTTCGGAATTTGTACATGAAAAAGTTTAGAGAATATAATTTAGAAAAAAATAGATCTTCAAAATACGCTAAGCGTATTTACATAGATAATTTATGTCCCAAAGATTAAGAGCCTAATAAATATACCTTGTATATTTTCTGTGCATGTGTGCCATTAAAAAGATGTAGTTATTTGTAAATAAAGTAATATTTAATCATTTCTTTTCTAAAATTGCTGCTAATGTTTTAGTCCATTTTTTTTTATATATTTTGCTTTACATTTAATTGCCTGTTATCTTATGTAATATATCTTATTTCCAACAAATACAATCCACACTATTTTAAGCTACTTACGAGATGTATTTTGATAAAATGAAAATGACTGCTTTGTGGTCTTATACATATTGCAAAAAGTCTCATAAAGGTAGTGAAAAACGCAAAAGTTTTTGCATATATTTATAGACAAGTTTTTTGAAATAGCAATCAAAATTTGAAAATAAGTGACATTTTGCAATTTACAAAGTTTTTGCTTATCCGAATTCGCAATTATCCATGAATTGAAGTGATATATTTTTTATCAAATTTCTACTGTGGAAACTCTTTCACATCACAAAATAAAAGGTTGTTTGTGTAAACAGAACCCAGACATGTACTCATTTATGGCATTATGGGGTTATCGTATACATACATGAACGGAGCTAATCTAAATTAATTCATTGCCATTGATTTTTAATCCATACATTTGCTGACTCTCCTCCCTTATCCAGACCCCTCCCTGGAGGCTCCCTCACTGACTCTCCTCCCTCCGTCCAGTGAGGAGCTCAAGGCAGGTAAAGCCACACTGGTTTGCCTGGCTAAGATGTCTGCTGCATTTGCCGACGTCAGCTGGACACACAACGGGAGCCCACTAACCGGTGGAGTTTTCACCAGCTCTGCTACACAGCAGGCAGATAAAACCTTTGGTCTGAGCAGCTTCCTGAGTGTGAAGCCCTCAGAGTGGGACAGCGATGGCGTCTTTACCTGCAGAGTGACACTGGGGGCGAAATCCACAGTGGCAGAGATAAAGAAGAGCAATTGTGCCGAGTGAAAAGTGCATCTTCATTCGCCTTTTGTTCATTTCCAGCTAAATCCTGTTTTCTGTAGCCAACCTTTCAGTTTTTCCAAGGAGAAGATTTGATATACTTAATAGTAAGTCTCATTTTTGATGATTTTCTGCATTATCTGCAGTTGTATGTTTCTGTGTTGATGCACTTGATCCAAAACTGTGCAGCAATTTAATAAAAAGCATGGCATTTAAAAAAAAAAAAACATCGCTTTTGTGTGTGTTGGTCTTTTTCATTCAGGAAAGTAGAAGTTTAATAACGTGTTTTTGAATGAGGTACTTTAATCAGTTTAGTCTACGCATCCACCCTGAAGCACTGCTGTGAGCAACTTGCCCCAGTCTTCACTGACGTCTTTAATAGATGGCTGGACATCTGCTCTGTTCCCTCGTGCATTAAATCCTCCACCCTCATCCCGTCCCCAAAAATACAAAGGTTGCAATACTCAATGACTACGGGCCAGTTGCCCTGACCTCTGTGGTCATGAAGGTGTTTGAACTCCTGGTTCTTACCCACCTGAGGACCATCACAGACCTGCTGCTAGACTCCATGCGGTTCGCATGCGGATCCAATCGATCAGTCATGACTCAGTCGGTTTGGCCCTGAACTTTATACTACAGCATCTCAACAGGCTAGAGACCTACAGCAGAGTTCTGTTTGTGCACCAGAGTCAACCAGTCTACCGACTATAATGGTCCCTGAAAAGTCCGTTTTTTTGTGCTGTTTCTTTTGTTGTGGGCGGAAGGAGTGATGGCAAATCTCTATGATGATGACACCGTGACACACAGGTGCCTAATCACATAGGACGCCACCCATTTCAATGTTGCTCACTGCAATGCTGTCACATTGTATTGAGCACTTTGATCATGTCAGTAAATGCAGTGCACTGCAGTACACTGTATGGTGCATCATAAAATTGGCTGGATTCGGTAACAGATAAGACGTGGAAATAAGACGTAACATTGGTTGCCCTCATGGCCACCAAATATTTATTACGAATGTTAATTTTAAAGGAACATGTGGTTCTTTCTGTAACTTCTGAGACAATGCTAACGAGATACAAATAAAGGCCTGGAATGAGAAAGGCAAATGCTAATGCCTTGAATAATTTAACATAATTGCATGACGTAAAATGCAACAGGAATCTTACGTTCATTCTCAACAACGTGAAGTGGTGCATCTAGAGTTACAGAATGTGATGCTCTCAGAATGAAACCTGCTTCTGCCTTTTATGGTTGATGGATGAGAGGATGACACGAATAAGTGGCCTCAGATAACATGCAGTAACATATTCAGTAGCAATATAACAGAATATAAATGATCTATAAGTGATCTGTACAAGGTTCAACACACTTGCCAATGTTCAACACACTTGTGAACTGTTAATTAATTACAAAGTTTAACGATGAAAGTGTAAAATAGAGTTTTGCTGCCACTGCTACTTTTTAAAGTCATAATTCCCTTACTGCCAATGTTAAAGAAGGATTCTGCAAGAAGAAACAAAAGAGAGGTAAACCGGGGCGGCCTGCTAGTTACGCTAAAGGCTAGCAGACCACCAATCCTGTTACACTTCTTAGCCAGCGTCCATTCTCAGGATAACAAGATGGATTTAATTCGTCTGAGGCTAGGAGCGTCCCGTGAGATGAACTGTGCATTTTATGTTGCATCCATTCTATGTCTGCTTCTGCGTATTGGACACTGTACAGTACACACTGCTAATTTATATTCCATACTTTACATTCCAATACCTTTATATTTAATTTTTATCTTTATAGGTGTGTGTGACTAGCTCCGTGACACTGAGTACTACATTTCGCTCCGTCCTCTGTGACTGTGGTCTCTGCTCTCTGCACTTCTCCTCAACTTGTGACACAGAAGAGCTGTACCTTCATTTTGTAAGTCTTGTGTGTTTTTACCGGCTGCCACAATTTTCAAGGCAGTATCAAATGTGAGGTTTGTTTCCAACAATAAACGCCATTGGATTCGATCTTCATTATTCCTACTGTACAAACAATTCTGTCTCTCAGCATTTCAGGCAAAGTATCGCCTTAATTACAGCCCCATGCTATCCTGTGCAGCTCTACTACATAATCAGTAACAGTTTCACTGGGCTTTTGAGAACACAAGTCAAATTCATATTGTTGAACAATTTGACTTAGCTTGATGTCAAAGGGGTTCTTCATGAGATTTACCAACTGTTGATATATTTTCTCTTTCGGTTTTTCAGGGCTGAGGAGGTCATGCACCAAACCCTACGTCTGTGGTCATACTCCACTTAGTAGAATAGCCCTCTGCTGGTCGCCATCATCAAATCCTATTCGCTTCCCAAAACTGCTCCAAATTTTTACAGTATTCCTCCCACATATGAAGTTTTACATCAAACGCAGTTAGCATACCTGTAGTTGCCATCACTGCCTCTCCTGTTAGCACAGAACAGGACTAGACTACCTCCATGCCAGAAAACGGGAAACTGTAGCGAGTTGTTTCAGTCGGACAATGTACAGACACTTGTACACACAAAAACAGCTGCTATCCTCAGCATTGCATCCAGAATATCCTCATTGACAAAGACATACGTGGTAACGTGGACCAAGAATTAACCAGTTTGAAATAATCACTTTTCAGCATGGGAGAACAACCCTTCTCTCGCTTTGCATTTTCACAACAGCATTGTTTTAATCCCAGGTCACCCTATTCCACCAACTAACATAACTGTAAATTCACCAGTTACACATATCAACCACATTCTATAGAATAAGACAGCACAAAATAATCAGTAAAAACAGAAGAAGCGTGTTGTTTGTTGATATTGCCTGATGTCACGCTTGTCCAGCTCCAGTTCCTAGGCTCTGTGCACAGCCGCCCATCCTGATGTGGTAGGGCTACGACAATGATTCCTAGTCTTAGAGGAATGTCTTATGAGGAAAGGTTAGCTGAGCAGAATCTGTTTAGCCTCGATCAAAGGAAGCTAAGGGGGACATGATCCAGGTATATAAGATTCTAATAGGTCTGGATGCTGTTCAGCCAAATGGCTACTTCAATATTAGTTTAAATACTAGAACTCGTGGCCATAAGTGGAAATTAGCGAGAGAACATTTTAAAATGAACTTGAAGAAGCAGTTCTTTACACAGCGTGCAGTTAGAGTATGTAATAGTCTTCCTGTTAGTGTAGCGCAAGCTAAAACCCTGGGTTCCTTTAAATCAGAGCTAGATAAGATTTTAACAACTCTGAGCTATTAGTTAACTTCTCCCCAAATGAGCTTGATGGGCTGAATGGCCTCCTCTTGTTTGTAAATTTATGTTCTTAAAGCCTTTACAGTTTGCTGAATATTTTCACATGTGTAGAAATGTCAACAGAGCCATAAAGACTCTTATTGTTCACGAGTCGCTATCAAGGAGTCGGAGTCAAGTTGATTTAAAAAATAAGGAACTGGAAGTGGAGTTGGAAGAGACGCAAACTCGAGTCCCGCTCCCTGGTTGTGAGACTTCCCTGTGACTAAGTATCTGATAAGAAAAGGAAGTGTATAAAAGACATACACGGCCCAGGGGAATAAAAGTCGGCATTTGAAATTTTTCGTTGGACCACCTTTAGCTTTGATCATGCCGTACATTTGTCATGGCATCGTTTCCGCAAGATTATGCACCTTCTCACCATTTCTTTTCATTCATTTCTCACCGAAATCTTGTATTGACAGATGATTTGAACCACTTCATAAAGCCTCCTTCAGCACATCCCAAAAACCTTCTCATGCGTGATAGTGATTCCTCATGCTCAGTGAACCACTCTGTGACAATTCAAACCCAATGAATCTTGGCATCCTTGTCCTGGAATATGCCCATGGCCACAGGGAAGAAAAAATTCCATTGATAATGGATGGAGGTACAATATGGCCGTTCAGTAGATTCAGGTACTCAGCTGACTTCACTTTATTGCTGCATAACATTGCTGAGCTGTAATAATGATCCAGTCATTGGCACTTAAGTCAATTTCCTGATATAAGATAAAATATGCGTCACATGAATTAACATTAGATCAGTATGTAACTAAGACTTGTGAGAATCTGAATAAATGAGAGTAAGAGCACGTTTGCCCCTAGACAACAGTGTCTACAGATAAAAAGGAATGTTTTTACTGCAGGGTGTCCATCATTTACTCAAATTAAAAACTGTTGGTATGTCATTGCAATATAACGTGGGCTTGTCTTCAGTGCTGTTAGAAAAAGTCAGACTAGCAAATGGTCCATAAATTAGATACTTGAATGGGTTTTCACTGCTCTATCAGCCATGCGAGTCCTGCTGCTGATGTCACGCAGAACAAGATGGCCGCCCTGAGGCTGAAACTGAGCGACACCTGCAGGCTTTTCACATGCTATTTTGGTCTTTCTCTATGTAAATGGGGTAGTGAGATTTGCTCCTTTCAGGGCTGAAAGAGACAGGACCTTGACTGGTAGCAGCCTGCATGTTCCTCAGGATGCTGCTTTGTGGTTGTATCAGTTTGATTAATTACATAGACAGTATTATGATGCCCTTCAAACTCTGTGATACAGGATGCAGATGATCACTGTAGTAAGCAGTTAGTTATTCTCAGTAAATCAACATACTTTGTAATCATACAGCACATCCTGGATCGTTTGAAGTGCCTCTTCAAGCAACTTTACAACATCACACTTGAATTTCATAGCAGTTGGCTGTTTGACACTGACAGTGGTGATTGGCTGGGAGCACAGGCCCCGCCCTCTCCGTCTTACACTTAAATCTGGGCCCTGCTGTTGTCTCTCTCCGCACACTCTGACCTGCTTTGGGATGTGCACTCCACACACTGACAACATGCTGGTGAAAATCTGCACTCTCATCACTGCTCTCTCATGTAAGAAATCACAATCAAAACAATTTTGGTAGCACTGTAAGTCTGTTATATGATCTTCTTTTAATAATGATTTTATTTGTCAGGTGTGAATGGTGTGACAGTGGTCACCCAGAAGCCTCCTGTTCTGACAGTGAGCAAAGGAGGGACAGTGACTATGGACTGTAACCTTGGGACAGTCACTGACACCAGTGCTCGCTGGTACAAGCAGGTCCCAGGTGGAGTTCCCCAGTATGTGTTGAAGATGCACCATACATGGAGCTCCCCTGAGTATGGGACAGGCTTCTCCTCCAGCCGCTTCACATCAAACCATCAGAGTAAATCAGATTATCGGTTGATCATCAACACTGTGGAGGTTGGAGACTCAGCAGTTTATTACTGTAACACATGGGACAGCTCTGCTAAGGAATACGTATCACAGTGATTTACACCATGACAAAAACCTCCCTGCTTAACATTTTCACTTCTGCTTACAGTATATAGCTGCTAAAAATACACACAAAATATCTTTAAAAAAATCAAACCTTCAATATTACTATTACTATAGGACTTTCTTAGGCCTATAGTTAAGAATATTTACCTCATCTCTGTATGTTTTTAGAATAACATTGAAAAAAATGAAAAACAGCCAATGCTCTGACCTCCCTAGTAATGAAGTGCTTTGCGAGGCTGTGCTCTACCCTCTCTAAGTTCATTGCTCTCCTTCTGTTTGTTGGTTCTCCCAAATAGATCCACTGACGATTCCATCTTCTATGTCCTACATACAGTACTACTCTCTCCCATTTGGACAGCTGCAAGGGGAATTTTTTTTTCCTTCACATATTTTTATTGAACTGTTTGCAAAGCAGGGGAGACACTAAATACAGGCAACGGAAAATAAATAAACAAATGAATAAAATGAAATAAAATTTTAAAATAAATGTGGGAGTCCTGAGAGTGCATGACAGCAGACAGCATAATACATATCGCAGGTTGATATCACATCAAGCTATGGCTCCACATCCTTCTTCCAAGCCAGATCCATAAGCCCCAAGATCATTCTTTGAGATGCAGGGTCGCCCAGCTAATCAAGAAATGGATCCCTGCACTATTAGGATGAAAACGATTTATCCTTCAATGCTGCACAAAAGGCTTCATATGGAATGTTACTTGTCATAACTTGCAGCCACTGATTAAGAGTAGGAGCTTCATCTGTGACCCACAAGACAAAGATACATTTCTGAACACGGTACACTAGAATATGCAAAAGGTCTGTGTGGTGAAAATCGACCAGTAACTCACCACTTAGCCTCAGCAGGCACGTCCTTGCACCAAGATGTAGATAGCACCTAAATGATTGCATCTCTAAAACTTTCGGTACAATATTTCCTCCGCAAACTTAACACAGACAAAACTGAGGTATTACTGGTCGGCCCTAAATCATTAGTATCCAAATCCTCCAGATTTACTGTTAGTATTGATGGTGTACCTGCTGTTATCAGAAATCTTGGAGTATTATTTGACTCTTCAGTCTACTTAGATCTTCACATAAACTAACATAAATAACATTGCTTGTCTATGCCTGTGCAATACAGATGCCCTAACTCTGATATATACATTCATTACACCCCGCATTGACTACTACAACTCCTTTTTCATTGACCTCCCTGCAAAATTTATATATTCAGAACTCAGCAGCTTGAGTTCTCACTCACACTAAACGCTCTGCTCACATCACACCCATCCTCTCTCAGCTACACTGGCTACCGTTTCAGTCTCAGGTCAAATACACCTGATGCTCCGGCTCCGCCCATCCCTGCTCCTCCCATCCCTGCTCCGCCTGTCCCTGCTCCACCCACAGAAGTTCCGGCTCCAGTTCCCACGGTTCCTGTCCCAACTCCCGCACCACCAGTCCCTGGCCCCAAGGAGTTTTACCCCGTTATCCCTTATTTGTTCATATCCACGGCTTCCTTCGCTTGCTTGCCTGCAGAGATCCTCCGGGTTGTGACACTTTATCCAAGAAGGTAGCAGCATCTTTAGGATGTTTAAAGAAATTCTCAAGCCCAACGTGTCTCATCCTGAAGATGGCTGGGTACAGCATTGCAAAGGCGATCCCTCTCTCCTTCAGCTGTTGTTTCACTGGGCAGAATTCCTGCCGCTTCCTTACAACAGCAACGGAAAAATATATGAATATCATAATTGGGGCACCATTGTAGAGCAGAGACAGCCTTCTCCTTGCTGCCTGCATGATCTGGAGATTTTCCTGGAAATTGTGGAATTTATAATAACAGTATGGGACTGCTGTCTGGGGAGAGGTGACGTGTAAGGATACGATGGTAGCAATCCAGTTTAACAGACCCTCCTTTAAAGCTAACCTTCAGTAGCTCCGACAACCTATGTTTTGAAGAAAAGAACACAGTTAGTGCCCTCACTGCCTTCAGGAAGTCCGAAAACACGTATGCTGTATGCCAACTCCCGTTCTCCAAATCTTGATCTCAAACTTATCCAGGGCTGCCTTCAGCTTCCTCTCAACTTCAGAGAGCTTAGCATTGTGAATCGCCGTGGCGATCTTGGAGATAGAGATGCGACTTTCAGCATCCACAATCTGTGTATCTAACCTGGCAATTTTAGACAAGCAAGTTTCGAGTTTCTTTAGAACCAAGTAAATCTTTTTGTCAAAGGAAGCTTCAACACCTTTCAGCACTTCAAAGGACATTCTTTCCACCAAGCTGTTGGCATCTACTTGCCCCAGAGGTGGCTGTGCATTGTCTGCAATGTTAGCTTGGCAGCTCCGGAGCGATTGAACTTCCCTTAACTTAGCGGATTTCCCAATAAGGTTGAGCTGCCTCTCAGTGCTAAGCAGACTTCTGGACTAGGCTCACTTTGGCTGCACTTTCTCTGAAATAACGACTGAAAGGATAGCAAGGTGCCCCCCCCCCCCCCCCCCCCCACTCAGGGCCCAAAGCTAATGACCACAGGTGAGGATGTGGACTTAGACTATTTGATAAAGTGATAATTGTCTCGGTTATATTAGTACAATGCAAAACTGCCACCACTGATCTGATCATCTTAGAGTTACTTTCCCGTCTCTCAAAGATACTCAAACTGCCCCCCATCCCCAGAAGAGAGCAGTCCACTCTTTTCCAGCACAGAGCCATAGATTCTGATTCTCATCTCAGCTGCTTCACACTCAGTATACTGTAGTTTAGACCTGATTCAGATGTAAATGACTGTCGGAGCATCAGTGATGGCTTCCAAGAATCAAAGAAGAAAGAATCAGCATTTAATTCAGCCTCATTTCATTCACATTATCATCATCATCCTCATTAGAAAGAAGAATACTGTTCATTTCATAAAAAAATCACATTAAAAAGCATATAATGCTGTTTCAAATAGCTTGACAGAAGGGAACCAAGTCATATTGGTTCGCAATTTCTGGTTCTCCTTCTGAAAGATGGGTAGAATTATGACAGGAAAACACCTGACATTTAGGCAAGATTAAAATAAAGGTAATTTTGAAGATATTTCAGAAAATAACCTATCAAACAAACATTGTTCATTTGGTTGTTCTCATTAGTGGACCCTGGGCTGGGTTTGGGTTGATACAGGACATACTAGTGTTCCAGATACACCTGGAAGAAGGGTCAGGCAAAACTGACAACAGCTAAATTCATCATGTACTCTCACTATTGAACCTGGATTGGCCAATGAGGAACATTTTCCACTCATGCAAAGATTAATGGTCTGGCTTTGGCAGACAGATCTTTGTTCAGATCACAGCAACTATTTGCAAATTTGACAGAAGATGCCACCAGACTAAGCCCCTAAACTACAGATTTTATGTTTGGAAACATTGGGTTTAAAGATTAATATGCAGCTTGGCTCATTGGACAAATATTGATGAGGGCATGATAAACAGTTAATGGAGGGGTGGGTGGATGGACAGATGGACAGAAGGACAGACGGATGGATGATATTTTTCACTTCTCTTTGCAGCCAGCAGTTGGGTTGTGAATTGAACATAGGGTTTCTGATTGGCTGAGAACAGAAGCTCCTCCCCCTGATGTCACCAACACCCACATATATCTGTGGGCTGCAACCTCCCCTCCCCTCACACTCCAGGCTGCTCATTGATCACAGACTGACATCATGCTGTTCCCTCTGTGCACCTTCATCACAGCTCTGGCATGTAAGAAACACGCCTCCTCTCTGTTTATTTTATCGTTTATCGTGTTATTTGTACATTTCTTCGAATTTCTTTCCTTGTGTCTTTTGCCTTCACAGGTGTCAGCGGCCAAAGGATGGTCACTCAAAAACCCTCCATACTAACTCTGAGTAAAGGAGAAACAGCCACCTTGCACTGTCAGATACCCACAGATGATAGCAATTATATTTACTGGTACAAGCAGGTCCCAGGAGGAGCTCCCCAGTTCGTCCTGTATTACTACCGTACTCACAGCTCTCCCACGTATGGAAGTGGATTCTCCTCCAGCCGCTTCACCTCCAGGGCCCAGTCTAACACAGATTATCAGTTAGTAATAAGCAGCGTGGAGCTGGGCGACTCTGCTGTGTATTACTGTAAGAAATGGTTTGGCTCTCCCACTGAAGCAGTATCACAGTGATTCACACCATGACAAAAACGTGCCAGTTTCACTTCTGCTTTATTACAAATACTGACAGAATATTATTTCAATTAAAGTGAATCACAATCATCCTTAATGCAGTTAGAGTAACAACTGCCATCAGGACCAGTGGAAGCCCATGTGGTGCCCAAGGCAAACTTCACTGCCAGCACCCACCCACCTGCACACCACTACTGCCAGGGAAAAGAAATAAAGATGGTTTAATATAATATAATAGCACAATAAATCATATAATAACAAAAAACATTATACAGTAAAGAACAATACAAATAATAATAATTATAATAATAATAATAATGGGGCGGCATGGTGGTGCAGTGGTTAGCACTGTTGCCTCACACCTCTGGGACCCGGGTTCGAGTCTCCGCCTGGGTCACATGTGTGTGGAGTTTGCATGTTCTCCCTATGTCGTCGTGGGGTTTCCTCCGGGTACTCCGGTTTCCCCCCACAGTCCAAAAACATGCTGAGGCTAATTGGAGTTGCTAAATTGCCCGTAGGTGTGCATGTGTGAGTGAATGGTGTGTGAATGTGCCCTGCGATGGGCTGCCCCTCCATCCTGGGTTGTTCCCTGCCTCGTGCCCATAGCTTCCGGGATGGGCTCCGGACCCCCCGCGACCCAGTAGGATAAGCGGTTTGGAAAATAGATGGATGGATGGAATAATAATAAGAAGAAGAAGTGGCATGGCCATGCGGTGGTTGGCACCTTTGGTCTGAGCAGCTTCCTGAGTGTGAAGCCCTTAGAGTGGGACAGCGACGGCGTCTTTACCTGCAGAGTGACACTGGGGGCGAAATCCACAGAGGCAGAGATAAAGAAGAGCATCTGTGCCGAGTGAAAAGTGGATCTTCATTCGCCTTTTGTTCATTTCCAGCCCAGACCTGGTTTCTGTGACTCCTTTATTTTCTGTAGGCAAACTTTCAGTGTTTTACAAAGAGGTGCTGAGGTTAATGTGCTTGAATAGTAAGATCCGTTTATGAGTATTTTCTGCATTATGTGAGTTGTATGTTTCTGTGTTGAAGCAAAACTGTGGAAATTTAATAAAAAGCATGGCATGTAAAAGAAACGGTGTTTTTGTGTGTGCTGTTCATTTTCATTAAAGAAAGCTGGAGTGCTGTGAATAATAATGAACCACAAAATGCTGTAATGTTTTTGAATTACGTCCTATTATCAGTAAGGTTTAGTTTCACTAAACAGGTTTAGTGTCATTAGGAACATAGGGAATATCATTCTGAAGAGAAAGAAGATGTAGGTTGATACGAGACAGACTAGTGTTCCAGATACACCTGGAAGCAGAGACAGGAGAAACAGATAACAGCTAAATTCATCATGTAGTCTCACTAATGAACCTGGATTGGCCAATGAGGAACACTTTCCACTCATGCAAAGATTAATGGTCTGGCTTTGTCAGACAAATCTTTGTTCAGATCACAGCAACTATTTGCAAATTTGACAGAAGATGCCACCAGCCTTAGCCCCTAAACTACAGATTTTATGTTTGGAAACATTGGGTTTAAAGATTAATATGCAGCTTGGCTCATTGGACAAATATTGATGAGGGTATGATGTGTTTCGTGATCAAGATAAGATTTGAACCCCGAAAATGAACCTGCCCATGATAAACAGTTAATAGAGGGGTGGATGGATGGACAGAAGGACAGATGGATGGATGATATTTTTCACTTCTCTTTGCAGCCAGCAGTTGGGGTGTGAACTGAACATAGGGTTTTTGATTGGCTGAGAACAGAAGCTCCTCCCCCTGATGTCACCAACACCCACATATATCTGTGGGCTGCAACCTCCCCTCCCCTCACACTCCAGGCTGCTCATTGATCACAGACTGACATCATGCTGTTCGCTCTGTGCACCTTCATCACAGCTCTGGCATGTAAGAAACACGCCTCCTCTCTGTTTATTTTACTCGTTTATCGTGTTATTTGTACATTTCTTCGTAAGTCTTTCCTTGTGTCTTTTGCCTTCACAGGTGTCAACGGCCAAAGGATGGTCACTCAAAAACCCTCCATACTGACTCTGAGTAAAGGAGAAACTGCCACCTTGCACTGTCAGAAACCTATAGATGATACTAAGAATATTTACTGGTACAAGCAGGTCCCAGGAGGAGCTCCCCAGTTCGTCCTGTATTACTATCGTACTCACAGCTCTCCCACGTATGGAAGTGGATTCTCCTCCAGTCGCTTCTCCTCCAGGGCCCAGTCTAACACAGATTATCAGTTAGTAATAAGCAGCGTGGAGATGGACGACTCTGCTGTGTATTACTGTAAGAAATGGTTTGACTCTCCCACTGAAGTGGTATCACAGTGATTCACACCATGACAAAAATGTGCCAGTTTCACTTCTGCTTTATTACAAATACTGACAGAATATTATTTCAATTAAAGTGAATCACAACCATCCTTAATGCAGTTAGAGTAACAACTGCCATCAGGACCAGTGGAAGCCCATGTGGTGCCCAAGGCAAACTTCACTGCCAGCGCCCACCCACCTGCACACCACTACTGCCAGGGAAAGGAAATAACGATTGTGCGTTGTTTAATATAATATAATAATACAATAAATCATATAACAAATAACATTATACAGTAATATATAATAAATAATAATAACAGGGGAGGCATGGTGGTGCGGTGGTTAGCACCATCTGCAGAGTTTATTAATCGGTTATTAAAATCTCTCCTCGGCTGGGATGATGCCGCAAACCTACCCGAGACTGAGGGAGCCCACTGGGCTCCCACACCAAGGCCTAATTCAGAGGAGAGGCTGTGGATCATCCTGGTTCGGCTCTTGCAATCAGGTTGGTTTTGTGAGCAGCTCAGAATAAAGGAGATCTGCTCCCCGTTCCCCCCCGGCCTTTCCTGTCTGGCCTCCCTTGGTTGTCTTGTTGTCCAGGTCCCATGTCCCCAGTCTCGTCTCGTCCGTCGCCTCCCCTGACTGCATGCCTTTGTGGGGGGGGGGGGGGGGGGGGTTCTCTCACACCCTGCTTAACAAATTCAAAAAATGTACATATTTTACTTGCACTTCAGTTCACACCGCGGAACGTTTCTCAGTGCACAAGTTCCCGGCCTACAGATTATACTGATGCACAAAGTGATGAGCGTGATGGGGAAGCCAGATGAGACTAAGGTACTGGATGGGAAATTTAAATATAAGAAACTTCCATATGGAAGTACAAACAAAAATGGTCGTGACAGCCCCACACCATCCAGAACCTTTATGTGGCGTTTTTAGGGGAGGAAGCAGCGAGGGATACGGAAATGGACAACCCGACTACGCCACCCTGGGAATTTCACCCAGAGAAAGGATACAGATTCGTAATCAGCACCGGGGAGACGTGAAGACCATGAACACTCCCTTTATCAGGCTGCTGTTTAGTTTGCACTCCTAAATGAAAACAAAAGAAACCCAACAGCAAACAAATTACTTAAAATATCACATCACAAATGGTGCAAATCAAATGTTAAAACCCTCCAATCGCACGAAAGAGAAACCCGGCAGCCGTTATGGGGAGGGCAGTGGGAGGCGAACCGTCAGAAAATACTCCAAGGGGTCACCGCATCACATGGCGTAAGTACATCCACCCAGGGGGGTGGGCTAAAAAGGCAAAGCGACCACGCAGCGCTGTATCACGACGACCTGCTGCCCCAAAACAGATCCTCACCGCCCAGCACCAAACCTCCCCAACGGCGCTCCACAGTTTATATCCAACAAACTAAACACATTAATACTTAAAACCAATTAAAACATGAAACAAAACATAAAACATTCGGGCAAAACAGCAGCAATTGTAGTGGCTTAGTATCCCGCAGGTTGCCTGCGATCCACTGGCAGATTAGAAGCGGTATTAAAAGGGAAACCTTAAAAGTGGGAGCAACCGCAAGCGGCTAGATATACCAAGCCCTCGCAACTGCAGCGTTGGATATACCCACAACTTTAAGAAAGGAGATACTGGCGCACGGAGAGTCACGTCACCGGTTACAGGGCAGTCCCGCACGCAACCACAACCGGATCTTATATACGCACGCTGGCCGCAACAATTAATCAATCAAGTTGATGAAATTATCATGCCCCAACAAGATCGCACCCTCCAGCTCCACCTCACTACATTTAGGTACTCCGGGTGAATCTCATCCAACCCCTGGGGCCCGGCCACTCCAGCTCCCTCGGGCTCTGTGCCCTCAGACGTCTCAAAAGCAGTGCACGCAGATATATCTGAGTCTGGGTTGAGGAGGTCCTCAAAGTATTCCTTACACCTCCGGGTGATTTCCCCAGTTGAGGTCAACAGCAGCCCCTCCCCACTATAAATAGTAGGAACCAGGTTCATTAATATAATCTCAAATTTGGATGTACCAGTTGCAGCAATCTTGCTCAATGCCGAAAAAGCTTTTGATCGGGTCGAGTGGGGATATATTTTCAACATATTAGAAAGTTGTGCCACAGTATTTATTAGATGGATTGAGCTATTGTGTCATCAGCCTAGAGCAGCAGGTCACAGGGTACATTTCCTCTTATTTTCGTTTGGGTAGGGGGACTCGCCAAGGCTCACTACTTAGCCCTTTATTATTATGTGCCATTAGAGCTACAGGCTGCAGCAGTTCAGTAAAAGGGCAACTTTATATATGAAGGCTTGATCTATAAGTTAATGTAGTATTTTGACAATGTCCTTATGTTTGTCTCTGATCCTCTTACATTGGTCTCCTCTATACTACGTACTATTGATACATTTTCCAAATTTTCAGGCTATACAGGGAAATGAGGCAAAAGCACGACCACTATCAGTATTTTGTCTAACTTTACTTTTTCAGGCATGTAATTTCCAACGGCCTAAGCAGGGTTTATAATAATATCTCAGTATTTTGTTTCTTCCCCATTTGGATGATATTATTAAAGTTCATTTTAAACCTCTAATGCAAAAAATCTCTCTTGATAAACACGGGTTTTATTTTCTCTCTGAATGTGAGGTTAATGATTTGAAAAAGAATTTGATTGCAAGACTTAATTATTTGTTGAACTCTGTTCCATTGCAAATTCCTTTAAGTTATTTTAAGAAATTCGTGGAGGAAATGCATTTTGTGAATGAACGGAAGTCATTTAGTGAATGAACTGTATTTTGTGATTGAAAGATTGCTATTTTGTGGACAATATGCATTTTGTGAATAATACACAATGATTTTGTAGATAAAATGCATTTCGTATATCAAAGACATTTTGTGGACAAAAAGCGTTTTCTGAATGAAAGAAGCATTTCGTCCTTTGCTGAGTCACAAAAGGCACCATCAACAGTTGTCGACACCAGCGATTCTACGAGGATATGCTGACAGTCTATAACACCATGTGCTAATCCAGTCATATTCGCCATTTTATTTTTGCATATTACACGCAGGCTCAGATCAGTGTGTCTGATCTGAACTATCGGAGACCATGTTATTCAGGGGAAAATGGCCAGGTAACATAGCCTACAACTGGAGAGAATCAGCACCTACATCCTTCATCGCCTTGGCTTAAAAACATGAAAAATATAATGGAAAAAAATAGTGACACTATAGTGAGTACATAAAACAATAAATGTATGAGCCCAGGAGTTATTTGTATTTGTTTTTTTACATTTAAATGCGAGCTAAACGTAATTCCACGTGTCTGCTAAATCAAAGCTGGTGCTCCACTTTCTGGTCATTGCAACATACTACCCCCCCTCTCCTCACTGGCCTGCACCTATTACATACCTCTCATATAACCTGCCTATCCTGCTGCCTGCGACGCCCCCACTACCTGTGATGTCCATCTGGCCTGCCCCCCCCCCCACTACCTGTGATGTCCATCTGCCCCCCCCCCCACTACCTGTGATGTCCATCTGGCCTGCCCCCCCCCCCCCACTACCTGTGATGTCCATCTGGCCTGCCCCCCCCCCCACTACCTGTGATGTCCATCTGACCTGCCCCCCCCCCTCCACTACCTGTGATGTCCATCTGGCCTACCCCCCCCCCCCCCCCACTACCTGTGATGTCCATCTGGCCTGCCCCCCCCCCCACTACCTGTGATGTCCATCTGCCCCCCCCCCTTCTTCCTGTGATGTCTCTCCTGTCTGCCCTCCACATTTACACACTAATCTTAAAATTTGAATATGGTTCCTCCAAAGGTTTCTTCCTTCTATAGAGATTTTCCTTGCCAATGTCACCTCTGGCTTGCTGACTGGGTGCTTTGGACAGAGATAATGTAAAGTGGTTTAAAACAATGTAATGCTTTCATAATATACTATACAAATACTACTGAATTCAAGTGAAAAACATGCAAACACTGTATGAAGAGGAGCAGGGTCTCTCAGTGGTTTGGAAGAATGTAATGTCATAAGAAGCAGCCCAGCACCTGCTTCCCATTACCTGCCTGCCCTCTGCATTTAGACTAGAATCTTAAAATTTGAACTGTCTTTGGGCAGAGACAATGAAAAGCACTTTGAAACAATGTAATGTTAATACTGAATTCAAGTGAAAAACATGCAAAAACTGAATGAAGAGGAGCAGGGTCTCTCAGTGGTTTGGAAGAATGTAATGTCATAAGAAGCAGCCCAGCACCTGCTTCCCATTACCTGCCTGCCCTCTGCATTTAGACTAGAATCTTAAAATTTGAACTGTCTTTGCGCAGAGACATTGCAAAGCACTTTGAAACAATGTAATGTTGTTAATACTGAATTAAAGTGAAAAACATGCAAAAACGGTATGAAGAGGACCAGGGTCTCTCAGTTCCTTCCTCTCTGTACAGACAGTGAAGAGCAGTTTTTGTACGGGTGGGTATGAGATCTGTATCACTGTGGTATTCGGACAAGGCACTAAACTGATCGTCAGCGGTAAGTACCTCTCCATTCTTATCTACTCTGCTTCTCTTACCCAAATATTCAGTAAAAAGATGTTGTTTTACATTAAGCAAGTACATAATCTGCCTTTGTAGAGCTTAATTTTATTCATAGACATACGGTTAAGAAAGTGCCTTGATACATTCATGCTGATGAAAACTGTCTGAATTTCCTAAATATGAGTTTGGACAAAGTATAACAAAAAGTTGTAAATAGAGTTTAGACAAAGATCTGTTTATATCAGTGAGGAGAGAAATAGGGAAGAAACAGTATTTAAAAACTTAGACAGTAGGACCTGAGTTGTTGTTTTATATATTTTTTTAAAGTATAAGTGCCTCGACACATTCATGCTGATGAAAACTGTCTGAATTACTTTAGTATGAGTTCGGAATTTGTACATGAAAAAGTTTAGAGAATATAATTTAGAAAAAAATAGATCTTCAAAATACGCTAAGCGTATTTACATAGATAATTTATGTCCCAAAGATTAAGAGCCTAATAAATATACCTTGTATATTTTCTGTGTATGTGTGCCATTAAAAAGATGTAGTTATTTGTAAATAAAGTAATATTTAATCATTTCTTTTCTAAAATTGCTGCTAATGTTTTAGTCCATTTTTTTATATATATTTTGCTTTACATTTAATTGCCTGTTATCTTATGTAATATATCTTATTTCCAACAAATACAATCCACACTATTTTAAGCTACTTACGAGATGTATTTTGATAAAATGAAAATGACTGCTTTGTGGTCTTATACTTGCAAAAAGTCTCATAAAGGTAGTGAGAAACACAAAAGTTTTTGCATATATTTATAGACAAGTTTTTTGAAATAGCAATCAAAATTTGAAAATAAGTGACATTTTGCAATTTACAAAGTTTTTGCTTATCCGAATTCGCAATTATCCATGAATTGAAGTGATATATTTTTATCAAATTTCTACTGTGGAAACTCTTTCACATCACAAAATAAAAAGCTGTTTGTGTAAACAGAACCCAGACATGTACTCATTTATGGCATTATGGGGTTATCGTATACATACATGAACAGAGCTAATCTAAATGAATTCATTGCCATTGATTTTTAATCTGTACATTTGCTGACTCTCCTCCCTTATCCAGACCCCTCCCTGGAGGCTCCCTCACTGACTCTCCTCCCTCCGTCCAGTGAGGAGCTCAAGGCAGGTAAAGCCACACTGGTTTGCCTGGCTAAGATGTCTGCTGCATTTGCCGACGTCAGCTGGACACACAACGGGAGCCCACTAACCGGTGGAGTTTTCACCAGCTCTGCTACACAGCAGGCAGATAAAACCTTTGGTCTGAGCAGCTTCCTGAGTGTGAAGCCCTCAGAGTGGGACAGCGACGGCGTCTTTACCTGCAGAGTGACACTGGGGGCGAAATCCACAGTGGCAGAGATAAAGAAGAGCATCTGTGCCGAGTGAAAAGTGCATCTTCATTCGCCTTTTGTTCATTTCCAGCTAAATTATATTTTCTGTAGCCAACCTTTCAGTTTTTCCAAGGAGGATATTTGATATACTTAATAGTAAATCTAATTTTTGATGATTTTCTGCATTATCTGCAGTTGTATGTTTCTGTGTTGATGCACTTGATCCAAAATTGTGCGGCAATTTAATAAAAAGCATGGCATTTAAAAAAAATCCATCGCTTTTGTGTGTGTTTGTCTTTTTCATTCAGGAAAGTAGAAGTTTAATAATGTGTTTTTGAATGAGGTTCTTTAATCAGTTTAGAAAAGTTGACTTACTACTAAACTGATTTAGTCCCATTAAGGACACAAACTATGATTCCAATGTGAGATCATAACACTCTATGAAGTATAAAAATTAACCTTGTAAACAATGCTGGGTGAATTTTAACCCTGCTTTACTGAACAGGGTATGCAGTGAGAATGTTCTGAATAAACCAGAATAAGAACACTTTTGCTAGATGGCAGTGTCTACAAATAAAAGGAACATTTTCCATCTTTTACTAAACTTAAACACTCTGTGATTCAAATAAACTGATGGTGTTACCTGAACAATATACATCAACATTATGACAAACCTTGAGCCAATTGAAGGAACTTTACTTTTTATAGACATAATTTTGGAAACAATTTAAATAAAGTAATTAAAAGACAATGCGTTGCTTGATATAAGTACTGTTAGAAAAATGTCAGACTAACAAACTACCTTAGAATGAGCTGCTTGAATGGGTTTTCACTGCTCTATCAGCTATGCGAGTCCTGCTGCTGATGTCATGCGGAACAAGATGGCCGCCCTGCAGCTGAAACTGAGAGACACCTGCTGACTCTTCTCATGCTATTTATGTCTCTATGTAAATGAGGGAGTGAGATGAGTTTCTTTCAGGTCAGGAAGAGATGGGACCTTTACAGGCAGCAGCCTGCAGGTTCCTCATGTTGCTGCTGTAAGGTTGTATTAGATTGATTACCTGTACAGTATTGTGATGCCCTTCAAACTCTGTGATACAGGATGCAGGTGATCACTGCAGTAAGTAAAGTTATTCTCAGGTTACCCTGTAAATCAACATAACTTGTAATCATACAGCACATCCTGGATCACTTAAAGTGCCTTTTTATGCAACTTTACAACATCATTCTTACAACTAACAGCAGTTGACTGTTTCTGATACTGACAGCATCTCTGATTGGCTGGGAGCACAGGCCCCGCCCTCTCCATCCTCCTCTTAAATCTGGGCCCTGCTGCTGCCTCTCTCCTCATACAGTGACCTGCTCATATCTCAGCTGGCCAGTGAGGACTGTGTACTCCACACGCTGACAACATGCTTCTGATCATCTGCACTCTCATCACTGCTCTCTCATGTAAGAAATCACAATCAAAACACTTTTTGGTAGCACTGTAAGTCTGTTATATGATCTTCTTTTAATAATGATTTTATTTGTCAGGTGTGAATGGTGTGACAGTGGTTACCCAGAAGCCTCCTATTCTGACAGTGAGTAAAGGAGGGACAGTGACTATGGACTGTAACTTAGGGACAGTCACTAACAGTGAAGCTCGCTGGTATAAGCAGGTCCCAGGTGGAGTTCCCCAGTATGTGTTAAGGATGTACCATACATGGAGCTCCCCTGAGTATGGGACAGGCTTCTCCTCCCACCGCTTCACATCAAACCATCAGAGTAAATCAGATTATCGGTTGATCATCAACACAGTGGAGGTTGGAGACTCAGCAGTTTATTACTGTCACACATGGGACAGCTCTGCTAATGAACATGTATCACAGCGATTTACACCATGACAAAAACCTCCCTGCTTAATATTTTCACTTCTTCTTTTTTAGTTGTATTAAACACACACGACTAACGTGCATTTTTAAAAGACACTGAACTCGAGCTTCACACGTCTACAGTTTTTTCACCCCTAAACTTTACGATCATTGCAATTACGATTTTCAGAATAGCATGAATGAAACAGACAATTTAAATGACCTGAAACTGCAAAATGAATTTTAAGCAGAATGTGGGTGAGGTACAAAAACATGCGTCACGTGAATTAACATTAGATCAGTATGTAACTAAGACTGAATAAGATCTGAATAAATGAGAGTAAGAACACTTTTGCCCCTAGACAACAGTGTCTACAGATAAAAAGGAATGTTTTCCATCATTCACTCAAATTAAAAACTGTTGGTATGTCATTGCAATATAACGTGGGCTTGTCTTCAGTGCTGTTAGAAAAATGTCAGACTAGGAAATAGTCCATAAATGAGCAGCTTGAATAGGGTTTCACTGCTCTATCAGCCATGCGAGTCCTGCTACTGATGTCACGCAGAACAAGATGGCCGCCCTGAGGCTGAAACTGAGCGACACCTGCAGGCTTTTCACATGCTATTTTGGTCTTGCTCTATGTAAATGGGGTAGTGAGATTTGCTCCTTTCAGGGCTGAAAGAGACAGGACCTTGACTGGTAGCAGCCTGCATGTTCCTCAGGATGCTGCTTTGTGGTTGCATCAGTTTGATTAATTACATAAACAGTATTGTGATGCCCTTCAAACTCTGTGATACAGGATGCAGATGATCACTGTAGTAAGCAGTTAGTTATTCTCAGGATACCCTGTAAATCAACATAACTTGTAATCATACAGCACATCCTGGATCGTTTGAAGTTCCCATTCAAGCAACTTTACAACATCACACTTAAATTTCATAGCAGTTGGCTGTTTGACACTGACAGTGGTGATTGGCTGGGAGCACAGGCCCCGCCCTCTCCGTCTTACACTTAAATCTGGGCCCTGCTGTTGTCTCTCTCCGCACACTCTGACCTGCTTTGGGATGTGCACTCCACACACTGACAACATGCTGGTGAAAATCTGCACCCTCATCACTGCTCTCTCATGTAAGAAATCACAATCAAAACACATTTTGGTAGCACTGTAAGTCTGTTATATGATCTTCTTTTAATAATGATTTTATTTGTCAGGTGTGAATGGTGTGACAGTGGTCACCCAGAAGCCTCCTGTTCTGACAGTGAGCAAAGGAGGGACAGTGACTATGGACTGTAACCTAGGGACAGTCACTGACAGTGCTGCTCGCTGGTATAAGCAGGTCCCAGGTGGAGTTCCCCAGTATGTGTTGAGGTTTTACCATGAATCTAGCTCCCCCAGCTATGGGACAGGCTTCTCCTCCAGCCGCTTCACATCAAACCATCAGAGTAAATCAGATTATCGGTTGATCATCAACACTGTGGAGGTTGGAGACTCAGCAGTTTATTACTGTAAAACATGGGACAGCTCTGCTAAGGAATACGTATCACAGTGATTTACACCATGACAAAAACCTCCCTGCTTAACATTTTCACTTCTGCTTATATAGCTGCTAAAGATACACACAAAATATCTTTAAAAAAATCAAACCTTCAATATTACTATTACTATAGGACTTTCTTAGGCCTGTAGTTAAGAATATTTACCTCATCTATGTATGTTTTTAGAATAACATTGAAAAAAAATGAAAAACAGCCAATGCTCTGACCTCCCTAGTAATGAAGTGCTTTGCGAGGCTGTGCTCTACCCTCTCTAAGTTCATTGCTCTCCTTCTGTTTGTTGGTTCTCCCAAATAGATCCACTGACGATTCCATCTTCTATGTCCTACATACAGTACTACTCTCACCCATTTGGACAGCTGCAAGGGGAATTTTTTTTTTCCTTCACATATTTTTATTGAACTGTTTGCAAAGCAGGGGAGACACTAAATACAGGCGACGGAAAATAAATAAACAAATGAATAAAATGAAATAAAATAAAATAAATGTGGGAGTCCTGAGAGTGCATGACAGCGGACAGCATAATACATATCGCAGGTTGATATCACATCAAGCTATGGCTCCACATCCTTTTTCCAAGCCAGATCCATAAGCCCCAAGATCATTCTTTGAGATGCAGGGGCGCCCAGCTAATCAAGAAATGGATCCCTGCACTATTGGGATGAAAATGATTTATCCTTCAATGCTGCACAAAAGGCTTCATAATGAATGTTACTTGTCATAACTTGCAGCCACTGATTAAGAGTAGGAGCTTCATCTGTGACCCACAAGACAAAGATACATTTCTGAACACGGTACACTAGAATATGCAAAAGGTCTGCGTGGTGAAAATCGACCAGTAACTCATCATTTAGCCTCAGCAGGCACGTCCTTGCACCAAGATGTAGATAGCACCTAAATGATTGCATCTCTAAAACTTTCGGTACAATATTTCCTCCGCAAACTTAACACAGACAAAACTGAGGTATTACTGGTCGGCCCTAAATCATTAGTATCCAAATCCTCCAGATTTACTGTTAGTATTGATGGTGTACCTGCTGTTATCAGAAATCTTGGAGTATTATTTGACTCTTCAGTCTACTTAGATCTTCACATAAAATCCCTCTCCAAAATCTCATTTTTTCAATCCTATAACATTGCTTGTCTATGCCTGTGCAATACAGATGCCCTAACTCTGATATATACATTCATTACACCCCGCATTGACTACTACAACTACTTTTTCATTGACCTCCCTGCAAAATTTATATATTCAGAACTCAGCAGCTTGAGTTCTCACTCACACTAAACGCTCTGCTCACATCACACCCATCCTCTCTCAGCTACACTGGCTACCGTTTCAGTCTCAGGTCAAATACACCTGATGCTCCGGCTCCGCCCATCCCTGCTCCTCCCATCCCTGCTCCGCCTGTCCCTGCTCCACCCACAGAAGTTCCGGCTCCAGTTCCCACGGTTCCTGTCCCAACTCCCGCACCACCAGTCCCTGGACCCAAGGAGTTTTACCCCGTTATCCCCTGTTTGTTCATATCCACGGCTTCCTTCGCTTGCTTGCCTGCAGAGATCCTCCGGGTTGTGACACTTTATCCAAGAAGGTAGCAGCATCTTTAGGATGTTTAAAGAAATTCTCAAGCCCAACGTGTCTCATCCTGAAGATGGCTGGGTACAGCATTGCAAAGGCGATCCCTCTCTCCTTCAGCTGTTGTTTCACTGGGCAGAATTTCTGCCGCTTCCTTACAACAGCAACGGAAAAATATATGAATATCATAATTGGGGCACCATTGTAGAGCAGAGACAGCCTTCTCCTTGCTGCCTGCATGATCCGGAGATTTTCCTGGAAATTGTGGAATTTATAATAACAGTATGGGACTGCTGTCTGGGGAGAGGTGACATGTAAGGGTATGATGGTAGCAATCCAGTTTAACAGACCCTCCTTTAAAGCTAACCTTCAGTAGCTCCGACAACCTATGTTTTGAAGAAAAGAACACAGTTAGTGCCCTCACTGCCTTCAGGAAGTCCGAAAACACGTATGCTGTATGCCAACTCCTGTTCTCTAAATCTTAATCTCAATCTTATCCAGGGCTGCCTTCAGCTTGATCTCAACTTCAGAGAGCTTAGCATTGTGAATCGCCGTGGCGATCTTGGAGATAGAGATGCGACTTTCAGCATCCACAATCTGTGTATCTAACCTGGCAATTTTAGACAAGCAAGTTTCGAGTTTCTTTAGAACCAAGTAAATCTTTTTTGTCAAAGGAAGCTTTAACACCTTTTAGCACTTCAAAGGACATTCTTTCCACCAAGCTGTTGGCATCTACTTGCCCCAGAGGTGGCTGTGCATTGTCTGCAATGTTAGCTTGGCAGCTCCGGAGCGACTGAACTTCCCTTAACTTAGCGGATTTCCCAATAAGGTTGAGCTGCCTCTCAGTGCTAAGCAGACTTCTGGACTAGGCTCACTTTGACTGCACTTTCTCTGAAACAACGTCTGAAAGGATACCAAGGTGCCCCCCCCTCCCTTCTGCTCAGGGCCCAAAGCTAATGACCACAGGTGAGGATGTGGACTTAGACTATTTGGTAAAGTGATAATTGTCTCGGTTATATTAGTACAATGCAAAACTGCCACCACTGATCTGATCATCTTAGAGTTACTTTCCCGTCTCTCAAAGATACTCAAACTGCCCCCCATCCCCAGAAGAGAGCAGCCCACTCTTTTCCAGCAAAGAGCCATAGATTCTGATTCTCATCTCAGCTGCTTCACACTCAGTATACTGTAGTTTAGACCTGATTCAGATGTAAATGACTGTCGGAGCATCAGTGATGGCTTCCAAGACTCAAAGAAGAAAGAAACAGCATTTAATTCAGTCTAATTTCATTCACATTATCATCATCATCCTCATTAGAAAGAAGAATACTGTCCATTTCATAAAAAATCACATTAAAAGCATATAATGCTGTTTAAAATAGTTTGACAGAAGGGAACCAAGTCATATTGGTTCGCAATTTCTGGTTCTCCGTCTGAAAGATGGGTAGAATTATGACAGGAAAATACCTGACATTTAGGGAAGATTAAAATAAAGGTAATTTTGAAGATATTTCAGAAAATAACCTATCTAACAAACATTGTTCATTTGGATATTCTCATTAGTGGACCCTGGGCTGGGTTTGGGTTGATACAGACTAGTGGACAGACTAGTGTTCCAGATACACCTGGAGGAAGGGTCAGGCAAAACTGACAACAGCTAAATTTATCATGTAGTCTCATTAATGAACCTGGATTGGCCAGTGAGGAACATTTTCCATTTGTCCAAAGATTAGTGGCCTGGCTTTAGTGTGACAGATCTTTCCTCAGATCCCAGCAACAACTTGCAAATATGACAGAAGCCCCTCAACTACAGATTTTATGTGCAGAAACAGAGGTGATTTGAAGGTTAATATGCAACTTGGTTCATTTCACAAATATTGATGATCAAATGATATGTTTCAGGATCATGGTAAGATCTGACCCCCAAACAGACCCGCCCAGGTTGGGGGTGTAACGGCACATAGTGTCTCTGATTGGCTAAGAACAGAAACTCCTCCCCCTGATGTCACCAACATCCCCATATATCTGTGGCCTGCAACCTCCCCTCCCCTCACACTCCAGGCTGCTCACTGATCACAGACTGACATCATGCTGTTCCCTCTGTGCACCTTCATCACAGCTCTGGCATGTAAGAAACACGCCTCCTCTCTGTTTATTTTACTCGTTTATCGTGTTATTTGTACATTTCTTCGTAATTCTTTCCTTGTGTCTTTTGCCTTCACAGGTGTCAGCGGCCAAAGGATGGTCACTCAAAAACCCTCCATACTGACTCTGAGTAAAGGAGAAACGGCCACCTTGCACTGTCAGAAACCCACAGATGATAGTTGGAATATTCACTGGTACAAGCAGGTCCCAGGAGGAGCTCCCCAGTTCGTCCTGTATTACTACCGTACTGCCAGCTCTCCCACGTATGGAAGTGGATTCTCCTCCAGCCGCTTCTCCTCCAGGGCCCAGTCTAACACAGATTATCAGTTAGTAATAAGCAGCGTGGAGCTGGACGACTCTGCTGTGTATTACTGTAAGAAATGGTTTAGCTCTCCCAGTGAAGTGGTATCACAGTGATTCACACCATGACAAAAACCTGCCAGTTTCACTTCTGCTTTACTACAAATACTGACAGAATATTATTTCAATTAAAGTGAATCACAGCCATCCTTAATGCAGTTAGAGTAACAACTGCCATCAGGACCAGTGGAAGCCCATGTAGTGCCCAAGGCAAACTTCACTGCCAGCACCCACCCACCTGCACACCACTACTGCCAGCGAAAGGAAATAACGACTGTGCCTTGTTTAATATAATGTAATAACACAATAAATCATATAATAACAAATAACATTATACAGTAAAGAACAATAATAATAACAATAATAATAATAAAAATAATAATAATATTAGGGGCGGCATGGAGGTGCACTGGTTAGCACTGTTGCCTCTGGGACCCGGGTTCGAGTCTCCGCCTGGGTCACATGTGTGTGGAGTTTGCATGTTCTCCTCATGTCGTCGTGGGGTTTCCTCCAGGTACTCCGGTTTCCCCCCACGGTCCAAAAACATGCTGAGGCTAATTGGAGTTGCTAAATTGCCCATTGGTGTGTATGTGTGAGTGAATGTTGTGTGAATGTGCCCTGCGATGGGCTGCCCCCCCATCCTGGGTTGTTCCCTGCCTCATGCCCATAGCTTCCGGGATAGGCTCCGGACCCCCCGCAACCCAGTAGGATAAGCGGTTTGGAAAATGGATGGATGGATGGAATAATAATAAGAAGAAGAAGTGGCATGGCCGTGCAGTGGTTGGCACCTTTGGTCTGAGCAGCTTCCTGAGTGTGAAGCCCTCAGAGTGGGACAGCGACGGCGTCTTTACCTGCAGAGTGACACTGGGGGCGAAATCCACAGTGGCAGAGATAAAGAAGAGCATCTGTGCCGAGTGAAAAGTGCATCTTCATTCGCCTTTTGTTCATTTCCAGCCCAGACCTGGTTTCTGTGACCCCTTTATTTTCTGTAGGCAAACTTTCAGTGTTTTACAAAGAGGTGCTGAGGTTAATGTGCTTGAATAGTAAAATCCGTTTATGAGTATTTTCTGCATTATGTGAGTTGTATGTTTCTGTGTTGATGCAAAACTGTTTGGTAGTTTAATAAAAAGCATGGCATGTAAAAGAAACGGTGTTTTTGTTTGTGCTGTTCATTTTCATTAAAGAAAGCTGGAGTGTTGTGAATAATAATGAACCACAAAATGCTGTAATGTTTTTGAATTACGTCCTATTATCAGTAAGGTTTAGTTTTACTAAACAGGTTTAGTGTCATTAGAAATTTAGGGAATATCATTCTGAAGAGAAAGAAGATGTAGGTTGATACGAGACAGACTAGTGTTCCAGATACACCTGGAAGCAGGGACAGGAGAAACAGATAACAGCTAAATTCATCATGTAGTCTCACTAATGAACCTGGATTGGCCAATAAGGAACACTTTCCACTCATGCAAAGATTAATGGTCTGGCTTTGGCAGACAGATCTTTGTTCAGATCACAGCAACTATTTGCAAATTTGACAGAAGATGCCACCAGCCTTAGCCCCTAAACTACAGATTTTATGTTTGGAAACATTTGGTTTAAAGATTAATATGCAGCTTGGCTCATTGGACAAATATTGATGAGGGTATGATGTGTTTCATGGTCAAGATAAGATTTGAACCCCGAAAACGAACCTGCCCATGATAAACAGTTAATGGAGGGGTGGATGGATGGACAGATGGACAGAAGGACAGATGGATGGATGATATTTTTCACTTCTCTTTGCAGCCAGCAGTTGGGGTGTGAACTGAACATAGGGTTTCTGATTGGCTGAGAACAGAAGCCCCTCCCCCTGATGTCACCGACATCCCCATATATCTGTGGCCTGCAACCTCCCCTCCCCTCACACTCCAGTCTGCTCACTGATCACAGACTGACATCATGCTGTTCCCTCTGTGCACCTTCATCACAGCTCTGGCATGTAAGAAACACGCCTCCTCTCTGTTTATTTTACTCGTTTATCGTGTTATTTGTACATTTCTTCGTAATTCTTTCCTTGTGTCTTTTGCCTTCACAGGTGTCAGCGGCCAAAGGATGGTCACTCAAAAACCCTCCATACTGACTCTGAGTAAAGGAGAAACGGCCACCTTGCACTGTCAGAAACCCACAGATGATAGTTGGAATATTCACTGGTACAAGCAGGTCCCAGGAGGAGCTCCCCAGTTCGTCCTGTATTACCACCGTACTGCCAGCTCTCCCACGTATGGAAGTGGATTCTCCTCCAGCCGCTTCACCTCCAGGGCCCAGTCTAACACAGATTATCAGTTAGTAATAAGCAGCGTGGAGGTGGACGACTCTGCTGTGTATTACTGTAAGAAATGGTTTAGCTCTCCCTATGAAGCAGTATCACAGTGATTCACACCATGACAAAAACCTACCAGTTTCACTTCTGCTTTACAACAAATACTGGCAGAATATTATTTCAATTAAAGTGAATCACAACCATTCCTACTGCAGTTAGAGTAATAACTACCATCAGGACCAGTGGAAGCCCATGTGGTGCCCAAGGCAAACTTCACTGCCAGCACCCACCCACCTGCACACCACTACTGCCAGGGAAAAGAAATAAAGATGGTTTAATACAATATAATAAGACAATAAATCATATAATAACAAAAAACATTATACAGTAAAGAACAATAATAATAACAATAATAATAATAATAATAATAATAACAGGGGCGGCATGGTGGTGCAGTGGTTAGCACTGTTGCCTCTGGGACCCAGGTTCGAGTCTCCGCCTGGGTCACATGTGTGTGGAGTTTGCATGTTCTCCCCATGTCGTTGTGGGGTTTCCTCTGGGTACTCCAGTTTCCCCCCACAGTCCAAAAACATGCTGAGGCTAATTGGACTTGCTAAATTGCCCATTGGTGTGTATGTGTGAGTGAATGGTGTGTGAATGTGCCCTGCGATGGGCTGGCCCCCCATCCTGAGTTATTCCCTGCCTTGTGCCCATAGCTTCCGGGATAGGCTCCGGACCCCCCGCGACCCAGTAGGATAAGCGGTTTGGAAAATGGATGGATGGATGGAATAATAAGGAGAAGAAGTGGCATGGCCGTGCGGTGGTTGGCACCTTTGGTCTGAGCAGCTTCCTGAGTGTGAAGCCCTCAGAGTGGGACAGTGACGGCGTCTTTACCTGCAGAGTGACACTGGGGGCGAAATCCACAGTGGCAGAGATAAAGAAGAGCATCTGTGCCGAGTGAAAAGTGCATCTTCATTCGCCTTTTGTTCATTTCCAGCCCAGACCTGGTTTCTTTGGCCCCTTTATTTTCTGTAGGCAAACTTTCAGTGTTTTACAAAGAGGTGCTGAGGTTAATGTGCTTGAATAGTAAGATCCGTTTATGAGTATTTTCTGCATTATGTGAGTTGTATGTTTCTGTGTTGATGCAAAACTGTGGTAATTTAATAAAAAGCATGGCATGTAAAAGAAACAGTGTTTTTGTGTGTGCTGTTCATTTTCATTAAAGAAAGCTGGAGTGTTGTGAATAATAATGAACCACAAAATGCTGTAATGTTTTTGAATTACGTCCTATTATCAGTAAGGTTTAGTTTTACTAAACAGGTTTAGTGTCATTAGGAATTTAGGGAATATCATTCCGAAGAGAAAGAAGATTTAGGTTGATACGAGACAGACTAGTGTTCCAGATACACCTGGAAGCAGGGACAGGAGAAACTAAATTTATCATGTATTCTCACTAATGAACCTGGATTGGCCAATGAGGAAAATTTTCCACTCATGCAAAGATTAATGGTCTGGCTTTGTCAGACAAATCTTTGTTCAGATCACAGCAACTATTTGCAAATTTGACAGAAGATGCCACCAGCCTTAGCCCCTAAACTACAGATTTTATGTTTGGAAACATTGGGTTTAAAGATTAATATGCAGCTTGGCTCATTGGACAAATATTGATGAGGGTATGATGTGTTTCATGGTCAAGATAAGATTTGAACCCCGAAAATGAACCTGCCCATGATAAACAGTTAATAGAGGGGTGGATAGATGGACAGATGGACAGAAGAACAGATGGATGGATGATATTTTTCACTTCTCTTTGCAGCCAGCAGTTGGGCTGTGAACTGAACATAGGGTTTCTGATTGGCTGAGAACAGAAGCCCCTCCCCCTGATGTCACCAACATCCCCATATATCTGTGGGCTGCAACCTCCCCTCCCCTCACACTCCAGGCTGCTCATTGATCACAGACTGACATCATGCTGTTCCCTCTGTGCACCTTCATCACAGCTCTGGCATGTAAGAAACACGCCTCCTCTCTGTTTATTTTACTCGTTTATCGTGTTATTTGTACATTTCTTCGAATTTCTTTCCTTGTGTCTTTTGCCTTCACAGGTGTCAGCGGCCAAAGGATGGTCACTCAAAAACCCTCCATACTGACTCTGAGTAAAGGAGAAACGGCCACCTTGCACTGTCAGATACCCACAGATGATGGCTATTATATTCACTGGTTCAAGCAGGTCCCAGGAGGAGCTCCCCAGTTCGTCCTGTATTACTACCGTACTGACAGCTCTCCCACGTATGGAAGTGGATTCTCCTCCAGCCGTTTCTCCTCCAGGGCCCAGTCTAACACAGATTATCAGTTAGTAATAAGCAGCGTGGAGCTGGACGACTCTTCTGTGTATTACTGTACGAAATGGTTTAGCTCTCCCAGTGAAGTGGTATCACAGTGATTCACACCATGACAAAAACCTGCCAGTTTCACTTCTGCTTTACTACAAATACTGACAGAATATTATTTCAATTCAAGTCAATCACAACCATCCTTAATGCAGTTAGAGTAACAACTGCCATCAGGACCAGTGGAAGCCCATGTGGTGCCCAAGGCAAACTTCACTGCCAGCACCCACCCACCTGCACACCACTACTGCCAGGGAAAGGAAATAACGACTGTGCGTTGTTTAATATAATATAATAATACAATAAATCATATAATAACAAATAACATTATACAGTAATATATAATAAATAATAATAAGAGGGGAGGCATGGTGGTGCGGTGGTTAGCACCATCTGCAGAGTTTATTAATCGGTTATTAAAATCTCTCCTCGGCTGGGATGATGCCGCAAACCTACCCGAGACTGAGGGAGCCCACTGGGCAGCTCAGAATAAAGGAGATCTGCTCCCCGTTCCCCCCGGCCTTTCCTGTCTGGCCTCCCTTGGTTGTCTTGTTGTCCAGGTCCCATGTCCCCAGTCTCGTCTCGTCCGTCGGCTCCCCTGACTGTGTGCCTTTGTGGGGGGGGGGGGGGGGATTCTGTCACACCCAGCTTAACAAATTCAAAAAATGTACATATTTTACTTGCACTTCAGTTCACCCCGCGGAACGTTTCTCAGTGCACAAGTTCCCGGCCTACAGATTATACTGACGCACAAAGTGATGAGCGTGATGGGGAAGCCAGATGAGACTAAGGTACTGGATGGGAAATTTAAATATAAGAAACTTCCATATGGAAGTACAAACAAAAATGGTCGTGACAGCCCCACACCATCCAGAACCTTTATGTGGCGTTTTTAGGGGAGGAAGCAGCGAGGGATACGGAAATGGACAACCTGACTACGCCACCCTGGGAATTTCACCCAGAGAAAGGATACAGATTCGTAATCAGCACCGGGGAGACGTGAAGACCATGAACACTCCCTTTATCAGGCTGCTGTTTAGTTTGCACTCCTAAATGAAAACAAAAGAAACCCAACAGCAAACAAATTACTTAAAATATCACATCACAAATGGTGCAAATCAAATGTTAAAACCCTCCAATCGCACGAAAGAGAAACCCGGCAGCCGTTATGGGGAGGGCAGTGGGAGGCGAACCGTCAGAAAATACTCCAAGGGGTCACCGCATCACATGGCGTAAGTACATCCACCCAGGGGGGTGGGCTAAAAAGGCAAAGCGACCACGCAGCGCTGTATCACGACGACCTGCTGCCCCAAAACAGATCCTCACCGCCCAGCACCAAACCTCCCCAACGGCGCTCCACAGTTTACATCCAACAAACTAAACACATTAATACTTAAAACCAATTAAAACATGAAACAAAACATAAAACATTCGGGCAAAACAGCAGCAATTGTAGTGGCTTAGTATCCCGCAGGTTGCCTGCGATCCACTGGCAGATTAGAAGCGGTATTAAAAGGGAAACCTTAAAAGTGGGAGCAACCGCAAGCGGCTAGATATACCAAGCCCTCGCAACTGCAGCGTTGGATATACCCACAACTTTAAGAAAGGAGATACTGGCGCACGGAGAGTCACGTCACCGGTTACAGGGCAGTCCCGCACGCAACCACAACCGGATCTTATATACGCACGCTGGCCGCAACAATTAATCAATCAAGTTGATGAAATTATCATGCCCCAACAAGATCGCACCCTCCAGCTCCACCTCACTACATTTAGGTACTCCGGGTGAATCTCATCCAACCCCTGGGGCCCGGCCACTCCAGCTCCCTCGGGCTCTGTGCCCTCAGACGTCTCAAAAGCAGTGCACGCAGATATATCTGAGTCTGGGTTGAGGAGGTCCTCAAAGTATTCCTTACACCTCCGGGTGATTTCCCCAGTTGAGGTCAACAGCAGCCCCTCCCCACTATAAATAGTAGGAACCAGGTTCATTAATATAATCTCAAATTTGGATGTACCAGTTGCAGCAATCTTGCTCAATGCCGAAAAAGCTTTTGATCGGGTCGAGTGGGGATATATTTTCAACATATTAGAAAGTTGTGCCACAGTATTTATTAGATGGATTGAGCTATTGTGTCATCAGCCTAGAGCAGCAGGTCACAGGGTACATTTCCTCTTATTTTCGTTTGGGTAGGGGGACTCGCCAAGGCTCACTACTTAGCCCTTTATTATTATGTGCCATTAGAGCTACAGGCTGCAGCAGTTCAGTAAAAGGGCAACTTTATATATGAAGGCTTGATCTATAAGTTAATGTAGTATTTTGACAATGTCCTTATGTTTGTCTCTGATCCTCTTACATTGGTCTCCTCTATACTACGTACTATTGATACATTTTCCAAATTTTCAGGCTATACAGGGAAATGAGGCAAAAGCACGACCACTATCAGTATTTTGTCTAACTTTACTTTTTCAGGCATGTAATTTCCAACGGCCTAAGCAGGGTTTATAATAATATCTCAGTATTTTGTTTCTTCCCCATTTGGATGATATTATTAAAGTTCATTTTAAACCTCTAATGCAAAAAATCTCTCTTGATAAACACGGGTTTTATTTTCTCTCTGAATGTGAGGTTAATGATTTGAAAAAGAATTTGATTGCAAGACTTAATTATTTGTTGAACTCTGTTCCATTGCAAATTCCTTTAAGTTATTTTAAGAAATTCGTGGAGGAAATGCATTTTGTGAATGAACGGAAGTCATTTAGTGAATGAACTGTATTTTGTGATTGAAAGATTGCTATTTTGTGGACAATATGCATTTTGTGAATAATACACAATGATTTTGTAGATAAAATGCATTTCGTATATCAAAGACATTTTGTGGACAAAAAGCGTTTTCTGAATGAAAGAAGCATTTCGTCCTTTGCTGAGTCACAAAAGGCACCATCAACAGTTGTCGACACCAGCGATTCTACGAGGATATGCAGACAGTCTATAACACCATGTGCTAATCCAGTCATATTCGCCATTTTATTTTTGCATATTACACGCAGGCTCAGATCAGTGTGTCTGATCTGAACTATCGGAGACCATGTTATTCAGGGGAAAATGGCCAGGTAACATAGCCTACAACTGGAGAGAATCAGCACCTACATCCTTCATCGCCTTGGCTTAAAAACATGAAAAATATAATGGAAAAAAATAGTGACACTATAGTGAGTACATAAAACAATAAATGTATGAGCCCAGGAGTCATTTGTATTTGTTTTTTTACATTTAAATGCGAGTTAAACGTAATTCCACGTGTCTGCTAAATCAAAGCTGGTGCTCCACTTTCTGCTCATTGCAACATACTACCCCCCCTCTCCCCACTGGCCTGCACCTATTACGTACCTCTCAAGATAACCTGCCTATCCTGCTGCCTGCGACGCCCCTATTACCTGTGATGTCCATCTGGCCTGCCCCCCCCCCCCCACTACCTGTGATGTCCATCTGGCCTGCCCCCCCCCCCCACTACCTTTGATGTCCATCTGCCCCCCCCCCCTTCTTCCTGTGATGTCCATCTGCCCCCCCCCTCCCCCTTCTTCCTGTGATGTCTCTCCTGTCTGCCCTCCACATTTACACACTAATCTTAAAATTTGAATATGGTTCCTCCCAAGGTTTCTTCCTTCTATAGAGATTTTCCTTGCCACTGTCACCTCTGGCTTGCTGACTGGGTGCTTTGGACAGAGATAATGTAAAGTGGTTTAAAACAATGTAATGCTTTCATAATATACTATACAAATACTACTGAATTCAAGTGAAAAACATGCAAACACTGTATGAAGAGGAGCAGGGCCTCTCCGTGGTTTGGAAGAATGTAATGTCATAAGAAGCAGCCCAGCACCTGCTTCCCATTACCTGCCTGCTCTCTGCATTTAGACTAGAATCTTAAAATTTGAACTGTCTTTGCGCAGAGACATTGCAAAGCACTTTGAAACAATGTAATGTTGTTAATACTGAATTAAAGTGAAAAACATGCAAAAACGGTATGAAGAGGACCAGGGTCTCTCAGTTCCTTCCTCTCTGTACAGACAGTGAAGAGCAGTTTTTGTACGGGTGGGTATGACATCTGTATCACTGTGGTATTCGGACAAGGCACTAAACTGATCGTCAGCGGTAAGTACCTCTCCATTCTTATCTACTCTGCTTCTCTTACCCAAATCTTCAGTAAAAAGATGTTGTTTTACATTAAGCAAGTACATAATCTGCCTTTGTAGAGCTTAATTTTATTCCTAGACATACGGTTAAGAAAGTGCCTTGATACATTCATGCTGATGAAAACTGTCTGAATTTCCTGAATATGACTTTGGACAAAGTATAACAAAAAGTTGTAAATAGAGTTTAGACAAAGATCTGTTTATATCAGTGAGGAGAGAAATAGGGAAGAAACAGTATTTAAAAAGTTAGACAGTAGGACCTGAGTTGTTGTTTTATATATTTTTTTAAAGTATAAGTGCCTCGACACATTCATGCTGATGAAAACTGTCTGAATTACTTTAGTATGAGTTCGGAATTTGTACATGAAAAAGTTTAGAGAATATAATTTAGAAAAAAATAGATCTTCAAAATACGCTAAGCGTATTTACATAGATAATTTATGTCCCAAAGATTAAGAGCCTAATAAATATACCTTGTATATTTTCTGTGTATGTGTGCCATTAAAAAGATGTAGTTATTTGTAAATAAAGTAATATTTAATCATTTCTTTTCTAAAATTGCTGCTAATGTTTTAGTCCATTTTTTTAATATATTTTGCTTTACATTTAATTGCCTGTTATCTTATGTAATATATCTTATTTCCAACAAATACAATCCACACTATTTTAAGCTACTTACGAGATGTATTTTGATAAAATGAAAATGACTGCTTTGTGGTCTTATACTTGCAAAAAGTCTCATAAAGGTAGTGAAAAACGCAAAAGTTTTTGCATATATTTATAGACAAGTTTTTTGAAATAGCAATCAAAATTTGAAAATAAGTGACATTTTGCAATTTACAAAGTTTTTGCTTATCCGAATTCGCAATTATCCATGAATTGAAGTGATATATTTTTATCAAATTTCTACTGTGGAAACTCTTTCACATCACAAAATAAAAGGTTGTTTGTGTAAACAGAACCCAGACATGTACTCATTTATGGCATTATGGGGTTATCGTATACATATATTAACAGAGCTAATCTAAATTAATTCATTGCCATTGATTTTTAATCTGTACATTTGCTGACTCTCCTCCCTTATCCAGACCCCTCCCTGGAGGCTCCCTCACTGACTCTCCTCCCTCCGTCCAGTGAGGAGCTCAAGGCAGGTAAAGCCACACTGGTTTGCCTGGCTAAGATGTCTGCTGCATTTGCCGACGTCAGCTGGAAACACAACGGGAGCCCACTAACCAATGGAGTTTTCACCAGCTCTGCTACACAGCAGGCAGATAAAACCTTTGGTCTGAGCAGCTTCCTGAGTGTGAAGCCCTCAGAGTGGGACAGTGACGGCGTCTTTACCTGCAGAGTGACACTGGGGGCGAAATCCACAGTGGCAGAGATAAAGAAGAGCATCTGTGCCGAGTGAAAAGTGCATCTTCATTCGCCTTTTGTTCATTTCTGTGGCCCCTTTATTTTCTGTAGGCAAACTTTCAGTGTTTTACAAAGAGGTGTTGAGGTAAATATGCTTGAATAATAAGACAAATTTTGTTATTATTTTCTGCATTATGAGAGTTGTATGTTTCTGTGTTGATGCACTTGATCCAAAACTGTGCGGCAATTTAATAAAAAGCATGGCATTTAAAAAAAATCCATCGCTTTTGTGTGTGTTTCTCTTTTTCATTCAGGAAAGTAGAAATTTAATAATGTGTTTTTGAATGAGGTACTTTAATCAGTTTAGAAAAGTTGACTTACTACTAAACTGATTTAGTCCCATTAAGGACACAAACTATGATTCCAATGTGAGATCATAACACTCTATGAAGTATAAAAATTAACCTTGTAAACAATGCTGGGTGAATTTTAACCCTGCTTTACTGAACAGGGTATGCAGTGAGAATGTTCTGAATAAACCAGAATAAGAACACTTTTGCTAGATGGCAGTGTCTACAAATAAAAGGAACATTTTCCATCTTTTACTAAACCACTGATCTGATCATCTTAGAGTTACTTTCCCATCACTCAAAGATACTCTGATAACTGATAACTGCCCCCCATCCCCAGAAGAGAGCAGCCCACTCTTTTCCAGCAAAGAGCCATAGATTCTGATTCTCATTTCAGCTGCTTCACACTCAGTATACTGTAGTTTAGACCTGATTCAGATGTAAATGACTGTCGGAGCATCAGTGATGGCTTCCAAGAATCAAAGAAGAAAGAATCAGCATTTAATTCAGCCTCATTTCATTCACATTATCATCATCATCCTCATTAGAAAGAAGAATACTGTCCATTTCATAAAAAACACATTAAAAGCATATAATGCTGTTTCAAATAGTTTGACAGAAGGGAACCAAGTCATATTGGTCCACAATTTGTGGTTCTCCGTCTGAAAGATGGGTAGAATTATGACAGGAAAACACCTGACATTTAGGGAAGATTAAAATAAAGGTAATTTTGAAGATATTTCAGAAAATAACCTATCAAACAAACATTGTTCATTTGGATGTTCTCATTAGTGGACCCTGGGCTGGGTTTGGGTTGATACAGGACAGACTAGTGTTCCAGATACACCTGGAAGAAGGGTCAGGCAAAACTGACAAGAGCTAAATTTATCATGTAGTCTCATTAATGAACCTGGATTGGCCAATGAGGAAGATTTTCCATTTGTCCAAAGATTAGTGGCCTGGCTTTAGTGTGACAGATCTTTCCTCAGATCCCAGCAACAACTTGCAAATATGACAGAAGCCCCTCAACTACAGGTTTTATGTGCAGAAACAGAGGTGATTTTAAGGTTAATATGCAGCTTGGTTCATTTCACAAATATCGATGATCAAATGATATGTTTCAGGATCGAGGTAAGATCTGACCCCACAAATGGACCCGCCCAGGTTGGGGGTGTAACGGCACATAGTGTCTCTGATTGGTTGATAACAGAAACTCCTCCCCCTGATGTCACCAACACCCACATATATCTGTGGGCTGCAACCTCCCCTCCCCTCACACTCCAGGCTGCTCATTGATCACAGACTGACATCATGCTGTTCCCTCTGTGCACCTTCATCACAGCTCTGGCATGTAAGAAACACGCCTCCTCTCTGTTTATTTTGCTCATTTATCGTGTTATTTGTACATTTCTTCGTATTTATTTCTTTGTGTCTTTTGCCTTCACAGGTATCAGCGGCCAAAGGATGGTCACTCAAAAACCCTCCTTACTGACTCTGAGCAAAGGAGAAACGGCCACTTTGCACTGTCAGAAACCCGTAGATGATAGTTATAATATTTACTGGTACAAGCAGGTCCCAGGAGGAGCTCCCCAGTTCGTCCTGTATTACTACCGTACTCACAGCTCTCCCACGTATGGAAGTGGATTCTCCTCCAGCCGCTTCTCCTCCAGGGCCCAGTCTAACACAGATTATCAGTTAGTAATAAGCAGCGTGGAGCTGGACGACTCTGCTGTGTATTACTGTAAGAAATGGTTTTACTCTCCCTATGAAGCAGTATCACAGTGATTCACACCATGACAAAAACCTGTCAGTTTCACTTCTGCTTTATTACAAATACTGACTGAATTTAATTTCAATTCAAGTCAATCACAACCATCCTTAATGCAGTTAGAGTAACAACTGCCATCAGGACCGGTGGAAGCCCATGTGGTGCCCAAGGCAAACTTCAGTGCCAGCACCCACCCACCTGCACACCACTACTGCCAGGGAAAGGAAATAACGATTGTGCGTTGTTTAATATAATATAATAACACAATAAATCATATAATAACAAATAACATTATACAGTAAAGAATAATAAATAATATTATTAATAATAGGGGGCGGTATGGTTGTGCAGTGGTTAGCACTGTTGCCTCTGGGACCCGGGTTCGAGTCTCCGCCTGGGTCACATGTGTGTGGAGTTTGTACGTTCTCCCCATGTCGTCGTGGGGTTTCCTCCGGGTACTCCGGTTTCCCCCCACGGTCCAAAAACATGCTGAGGCTAATTGGACTTGCTAAATTGCCAGTAGGTGTGTATGTGTGAGTGAATGGTGTGTGAATGTGCCTTGCGATGGGCTGCCCCCCCATCCTGGGTTGTTCCCTGCCTTGTGCCCATAGCTTCCGGGATGGGCTCCGGACCCCCCGCGACCCAGTAGGATAAGCGGATTGGAAAATGGATGGATGGATGGAATAATAATAATAAGGAGAAGAAGTGGCATAGCCGTGCGGTGGTTGGCACCTTTGGTCTGAGCAGCTTCCTGAGTGTGAAGCCCTCAGAGTGGGACAGCGACGGCGTCTTTACCTGCAGAGTGACACTGGGGGCGAAATCCACAGTGGCAGAGATAAAGAAGAGCATCTGTGCCGAGTGAAAAGTGCATCTTCATTCGCCTTTTGTTCATTTCCAGCCCAGACCTGGTTTCTTTGGCCCCTTTATTTTCTGTAGGCAAACTTTCAGTGTTTTACAAAGAGGTGCTGAGGTTAATGTGCTTGAATAGTAAGATCCGTTTATGAGTATTTTCTGCATTATGTGAGTTGTATGTTTCTGTGTTGAAGCAAAACTGTGGAAATTTAATAAAAAGCATGGCATGTAAAAGAAACGGTGTTTTTGTGTGTGCTGTTCATTTTCATTAAAGAAAGCTGGAGTGTTGTGAATAATAATGAACCACAAAATGCTGTAATGTTTTTGAATTACGTCCTATTATCAGTAAGGTTTAGTTTCACTAAACAGGTTTAGTGTCATTAGGAACTTAGGGAATATCATTCTGAAGAGAAAGAAGATGTAGGTTGATACGAGACAGACTAGTGTTCCAGATACACCTGGAAGCAGGGACAGGAGAAACTAAATTTATCATGTAGTCTCACTAATGAACCTGGATTGGCCAATGAGGAACACTTTCCACTCATGCAAAGATTAATGGTCTGGCTTTGTCAGACAAATCTTTGTTCAGATCACAGCAACTATTTGCAAATTTGACAGAAGATGCCACCAGCCTTAGCCCCTAAACTACAGATTTTATGTTTGGAAACATTGGGTTTAAAGATTAATATGCAGCTTGGCTCATTGGACAAATATTGATTAGGGTATGATGTGTTTCATGGTCAAGATAAGATTTGAACCCCGAAAATGAACCTGCCCATGATAAACAGTTAATAGAGGGGTGGATAGATGGACAGAAGGACAGATGGATGGATGATATTTTTCACTTCTCTTTGCAGCCAGCAGTTGGGGTGTGAACTGAACATAGGGTTTCTGATTGGCTGAGAACAGAAACTCCTCCCCCTGATGTCACCAACATCCCCATATATCTGTGGGCTGCAACCTCCCCTCCCCTCACACTCCAGGCTGCTCATTGATCACAGACTGACATCATGTTGTTCCCTCTGTGCTCCTTCATCACAGCTCTGGCATGTAAGAAACACGCCTCCTCTCTGTTTATTTTACTCGTTTATCGTGTTATTTGTACATTTCTTCGTAATTCTTTCCTTGTGTCTTTTGCCTTCACAGGTGTCAGCGGCCAAAGGATGGTCACTCAAAAACCCTCCATACTGACTCTGAGTAAAGGAGAAACTGCCACCTTGCACTGTCAGATACCCACAGATGATGGTAGTAATATTTACTGGTACAAGCAGGTCCCAGGAGGAGCTCCCCAGTTTGTCCTGTATTACCACCGTACTCACAGCTCTCCCACGTATGGAAGTGGATTCTCCTCCAGCTGCTTCACCTCCAGGGCCCAGTCTAACACAGATTATCAGTTAGTAATAAGCAGCGTGGAGCTGGACGACTCTGCTGTGTATTACTGTAAGAGATGGTTTAGCTTTCCCTATCAAGCAGTATCACAGTGATTCACACCATGACAAAATCCTGCCAGTTTCACTTCTGCTTTATTACAAATACTGACAGAATATTATTTCAATTAAAGTGAATCACAACCATCCTTAATGTAGTTAGAGTAACAACTGCCATCAGGACCAGTGGAAGCCCATGTGGTGCCCAAGGCAAACTTCACTGCCAGCACCCACCCACCTGCACACCACTACTGCCAGGGAAAGGAAATAAAGATGGTTTAATATAATATAATAACACAATCAGGGGCGGCATGGTGGTGCAGTGGTTAGCACTGTTGTCTCACACCTCAGGGACCCGGGTTCGAGTCTCCACCTGGGTCACATGCGTGCGGAGTTTGCATGTTCTCCTCATGTCATCATGGGGTTTCCTCCGGGTACTCCGGTTTCCCCCACAGTCCAAAAACATGCTGAGGCTGATTGGAGTTGCTAATTTGCCCGTAGTTGTGCATGTGAGAATGAATGGTGTGTGAATGTGCCCTGTGATGGGCTGGCCCCCCATCCTGGGTTGTTCCCTGCCTCGTGCCCATTACTTCTGGGATAGGCTCCAGACCCCCCGCGACCCAGTAGGATAAGCGGTTTGGAAAATGGATGGATGGATGGATGGATGGAGTACATGTGTGAGTAAATGGTGTGTGAGTGTGCCCTGTGATGGGCTGGTCCCCCGTCCTGGGTTGTTCCCTGCCTCGTGCCCATTACTTCTGGGGTAGGCTCCAGCCCCCCCGCGACCGGGTAGAATAAGCGGTTTGGAAAATGGATGGATGGAATAATAATAAGAAGAAGAAGTGGCATGGCCGTGCGGTGGTTGGCACCTTTGGTCTGAGCAGCTTCCTGAGTGTGAAGCCCTCAGAGTGGGACAGCGATGGCGTCTTTACCTGCAGAGTGACACTGGGGGCGAAATCCACAGTGGCAGAGATAAAGAAGAGCATCTGTGCCGAGTGAAAAGTGCATCTTCATTCGCCTTTCGTTCATTTCCAGCCCAGACCTGGTTTCTGTGACCCCTTTATTTTCTGTAGGCAAACTTTCAGTGTTTTACAAAGAGGTGCTGAGGTTAATGTGCTTGAATAGTAAGATTTCTGCATTATGTGAGTTGTATGTTTCTGTGTTGATGCAAAACTGTGGTAATTTAATAAAAAGCATGGCATGTAAAAGAAACAGTGTTTTTGTGTGTGCTGTTCATTTTCATTAAAGAAAGCTGGAGTGTTGTGAATAATAATGAACCACAAAATGCTGTAATGTTTTTGAATTACGTCCTATTATCAGTAAGGTTTAGTTTTACTAAACAGGTTTAGTGTCATTAGGAATTTAGGGAATATCATTCCGAAGAGAAAGAAGATTTAGGTTGATACGAGACAGACTAGTGTTCCAGATACACCTGGAAGCAGGGACAGGAGAAACTAAATTTATCATGTAGTCTCACTAATGAACCTGGATTGGCCAATGAGGAACACTTTCCACTCATGCAAAGATTAATGGTCTGGCTTTGGCGAACAGATCTTTGTTCAGATCACAGGAACTATTTGCAAATTTGACAGAAGATGCCACCAGACTTCGCCCCTAAACTACAGATTTTATGTTTGGAAACATTGGGTTTAAAGATTAATATGCAGCTTGGCTCATTGGACAAATATTGATGAGGGTATGATGTGTTTCATGGTCAAGATAAGATTTGAACCCCGAAAATGAACCTGCCCATGATAAACAGTTAATGGAGGGGTGGATAGATGGACAGATGGACAGAAGGACAGATGGATGGATGATATTTTTCACTTCTCTTTGCAGCCAGCAGTTGGGGGTGTAACGGCACATAGTGTCTCTGATTGGTTGATAACAGAAACTCCTCCCCCTGATGTCACCAACATCCCCATACATCTGTGGGCTGCAACCTCCCCTCCCCTCACACTCCAGGCTGCTCATTGATCACAGACTGACATCATGCTGTTCCCTCTGTGCACCTTCATCACAGCTCTGGCATGTAAGAAACACGCCTCCTCTCAGTTTATTTTACTCGTTTATCGTGTTTTTTGTACATTTCTTCAGAATTCTTTCCTTGTGTCTTTTGCCTTCACAGGTATCAGCGGCCAAAGGATGGTCACTCAAAAACCCTCCATACTGACTCTGAGTAAAGGAGAAACTGCCACCTTGCACTGTCAGATACCCACAGATAATGGCAATAATATTCACTGGTACAAGCAGGTCCCAAGAGGAGCTCCCCAGTTCGTCCTGTATTACCACCGTACTCACAGCTCTCCCACGTATGGAAGTGGATTCTCCTCCAGCCGCTTCTCCTCCAGGGCCCAGTCTAACACAGATTATCAGTTAGTAATAAGCAGCGTGGAGCTGGACGACTCTGCTGTGTATTACTGTAAGAGATGGTTTAGCTTTCCCTATCAAGCAGTATCACAGTGATTCACACCATGACAAAATCCTGCCAGTTTCACTTCTGCTTTATTACAAATACTGACAGAATATTATTTCAATTAAAGTGAATCACAACCATCCTTAATGTAGTTAGAGTAACAACTGCCATCAGGACCAGTGGAAGCCCATGTGGTGCCCAAGGCAAACTTCACTGCCAGCACCCACCCACCTGCACACCACTACTGCCAGGGAAAGGAAATAATGATTGTGCATTGTTTAATAACATTTTATAACACAAATTGTATAATAACAAATAACATTATACAATAATTAATTGTTAATTAACAGTACTGTGCAAAAGTCTTAGGCAGTCCAAAAAAATGTTTAAAGCTGATGAGGCTACAATATCAATGATGGGAGCACAGGACTGGGAAGCACATAAATACATAACTAAGAAGGGAGATAAAAAGAGGCAGCTGGGTGTGATTAAGACGAGAGTTAGGAACGAAAGGTAATACAAACAAGTAACAAGCATGGCTCTTTAGGGTCACGCTAGGGAGGAGACAGGAGGGTCAGGCAGACAATAGTACTAATATGGATTAATCTCAGAGGGCTTTGTGGAGGCATCTGACTGCCTGTAAACTGTGCAGTGTGTCTTTTCAAAACTGAACATGTGAACCATCCATCCATCCATTTTCCAAACCGCTTATCCTACTGGGTCGTGGGGGGTCCGGAGCCTATCCTGGAAGCAATGGTCATGAGGCAGAGAGCAACCCAGAATGGGGGGGCCAGCCCATCGCAGGGCACACATGCACACCTACAGCCAATTTAGCAACTCCAATTAGCCTCAGCATGTTTTTGGACTGTGGGGGGAAACCGGAGTACCCAGAGGAAACCCCACAACGACATGGGGAGAACATGCAAACTCCACACACATGTGACCCAGGCGGAGACTCGAACCTGGGTCCCAGAGGTGTGAGGCAACAGTGCTAACCACTGCACCACCATGCCACCCCGATATGAACCATTTTTTTCTTAATAAAGTATCTCAGATATAGAGGAAAATCAAAAAAAGGATGCCTTAAAAAATGTCATGTCGCAGACAGGCTGGAAAGCCATGCAGACAAACATTCTAATGTTTCAAAGAACAGAAGACTGTTATGAATTGTATTCCTTGAACCTCATGTTTTTCATCTTGCAATAAATTAATAGCAGAATTGTAATTCTCTGTGATTCTCTGGGGCCCATTTGCATTAGGGTCACTATCCTAAAACTCAGTTGGACAAAACAAGCAGTACCCACAGAAATATTCTGAATGACTTAAATTCTTAGTAACCCCCCCCCCCCCCCCCCCAACACAATGGGAACTTATATTATCACCAATGACATGATACACAGTCCTCTTCACTAGACCATCTTCAGATATAGCAATTCCATTATCTTCTATGCCTTGCAAATCAGCCAACTGGTCAGATAAAAATCTTGCTGTGCCCATAATGTCAGAATCGGTCCCCGTCTTGCCCTGGTCCATGCAAGTGTTGTTTCCCTGTTTGAGCTGTTTGAGCAGGTATCGCTAGTCATCCCGTCTTCCATTATTTTCCTGGTTAATTTAGTAAGCGCTCTTGTTCCCTGGGCTGCCGTGTGGCTCAATGGGCTGGGCATTTTTATTATTTATACAGTATTTATACAGTAGCATACTGGACATATAGTGTAGCACACATGTCTATGAGAGAGGCATCCCTATCGTCCTGGGTTTAACTTTCGTAATTTGAAAATATAAATCTAAACCATCCATCCATCCATCCATCATCTCCCGCTTAATCCGGAGTCGGGAAGCGGGGGCAGCAGCCTCAGCAGGGAGACCCAGACTTCCCTCTCCCCGGCCACTTCGTCTAGCTCCTCTGGGGGGACCCCGAGGCGTTCCCAGGCCAGCCGAGAGACATAGTCTCTCCAGCGTGTCCTGGGTCTTCCCCGGGGCCTCCTCCCAGTGGGACATGCCCGGAATACCTCCCCAGGGAGGCGTCCCGGAGGCATCCTGATCAGATGCCCGAGCCACCTCATCTGGCTCCTCTCGATGCGGAGGAGCAGCGGCTCTACTCTGAGTCCCTCCCGAATGACTGAGCTCCTCACCCTATCTCTAAGGGAGAGCCCAGCCACCCTGCGGAGGAAACTCATTTCGGCCGCTTGTACCCGCGATCTCGTTTTTTCAGTCACTACCCAAAGCTCATGACCATAGGTGAGGGTAGGAACGTAGATCGACTGGTAAATCGAGAGCTTCGCCTTTTGGCTCAGCTCTCTCTTCACCATGACAGACCGATGCAGCGCCCGCATGACTGCTGACGCCGCACCGATCCGCCTGTCGATCTCCCGCTCCATCGTTCCCCCACTCGTGAACAAGATCCCGAGATACTTAAACTCCTCCACTTGGGGGAGGACCCCATCCCCAACCCAGAGAGAGCACTCTACCCTTTTCCGGCTGAGAACCATGGTCTCGGATTTGGAGGTGCTGATTCTCATCCCAGCCGCTTCGCACTCGGCTGCGAACTGCTCCAGTGAGAGCTGAAGGTCACGGCTCGATGATGCCAACAGAACCACATCATCCGCAAAAAGCAGAGACCTAATCCTGAGGTCACCGAACCGGACGCCCTCAACGCCCTGGCTGCGCCTAGAAATTCTGTCCATAAAAACTATGAACAGAATCGGTGACAAAGGGCAGCCCTGACGGAGTCCAACCCTCACCGGAAACGAGTCCGACTTATTGCCGCCCATGCGGACCAAACTCTGGCACCGGTCATACAGGGACCGAACCGCCCTTAAAAGGGAGCCCGGTACCCCATACTCCCGGAGCACTCCCCACAGGACCCCACGAGGGACACGGTCGAATGCCTTTTCCAAGTCCACAAAACACATGTAGACTGGTCGGGCAAACTCCCATGAACCCTCCAGAACCCTGCTGAGAGTATAGAGCTGGTCCACTGTTCCACGGCCAGGGCGAAAACCACACTGCTCCTCCTGAATCCGAGGTTCGACAATCCGGCGGACCCTCCTTTCCAGGACCCCCGAATAGACCTTACCAGGGAGGCTGAGGAGTGTGATCCCCCTGTAGTTGGAGCACACCCTCCGGTCCCCCTTCTTAAAGAGGGGGACCACCACCCCGGTCTGCCAGTCCAGAGGTACTGCCCCCGATGTCCACGCGATGCTGCAGATGCGTGTCAACCAGGACAGCCCCGCAGCATCCAGAGCCTTGAGGAACTCTGGGCGAATCTCGTCCACCCCTGGGGCCCGGCCACCGAGGAGCTTTTTGACCACCTCAGCGACCTCCACCCCCGAGATAGGCGAGTCCACCCCCAAGTCCCCACACTCTGCTTCCATATTGGAAGGCGTGTCGGTGGGATTGAGGAGGTCTTCGAAGTATTCCCTCCACCGACCCAAAACGTCCCGAGCTGAGGTCAGCAGCGCACCATCCCCACCATAAATAGTGTTGATGCTGCACCGCTTTCCCACCCGGAGCCGCCGGATGGTGGACCAGAATCTCCTCGAAGCCGTCCGGAAGTCGTTCTCCATGGCCTCACCAAACTCCTCCCACACCCGAGTTTTTGCCTCAGCGACCGCCAAAGCTGCATTCCGCTTGGCCTGCCGGTAGCCGTCAGCTGCGTCTGGAGTCCCACAGGCCAGAAAGGCCCGATAAGACTCCTTCTTCAGCTTGACGGCATCCCTTACCACCGGTGTCCACCAGCGGGTTCGGGGATTACCGCCGCGACAGGCACCGACCACCTTGCGGCCGCAGCTCCGGTCAGCCGCCTCCACAATGGAGGCACGGAACATGGCCCATTCGGACTCAATGTCCCCCGCCTCCCCCGGGATATGGGAGAAGTTCTGCTGGAGGTAGGAGTTGAAACTCTCCCTGACAGGGGATTCCGCCAGACGTTCCCAGCAGACCCTCACTATACGCTTGGGCCTGCCAGGCCTGGCCGGCTTCCTCCCCCACCAGCGGAGCCAACCCACCACCAGGTAGTGATCGGTTGACAGCTCCGCCCCTCTCTTCACCCGAGTGTCCAAAACATGCGGCCGCAAGTCCGACGACACGACTACAAAGTCGATCATCGAACTGCGGCCTAGGGTGTCCTGGTGCCAAGTGCACATATGGACACCCTTATGCTTGAACATGGTGTTCATTATGGACAATCCGTGACGAGCACAGAAGTCCAATAACAAAACACCGCTCGGGTTCAGATCGGGGGGGCCGTTCCTCCCAATCACGCCCCTCCAGGTCTCACTGTCGCTGCCCACGTGAGCATTGAAATCCCCCAGCAGAACAAGGGAGTCCCCAGGAGGAGCGCTCTCCAACACCCCTTCCAAGGACTCCAAAAAGGGTGGGTATTCCGAACTGCTGTTTGGCGCATAAGCGCAAACAACAGTCAGGACCCGTCCCCCCACCCGAAGGCGGAGGGAGGCTACCCTCTCGTCCACTGCGGTAAACCCCAATGTACAGGCGCCCAGCCTGGAGGCAATAAGTATGCCCACGCCCGCTCGGCGCCTCTCCCCGCGGGCAACTCCAGAGTGGAAAAGGGTCCAACCCCCCTCAAGGAGACTGGTTCCAGAGCCCAAGCCGTGCGTCGAGGTGAGTCCGACTATATCTAGCCGGAACTTCACAACCTCGCGCGCCAGCTCAGGCTCTTTCCCCATCAGAGAGGTGACATTCCATGTCCCTAGAGCTAGCTTCTGCAGCCGAGGATCGGACCGCCAAGGTCCCCGCCTTTGGCCGCCGCCCAGATCACTTCGCACCCGACCCCTATGACCCCTCCCATGGGTGGTGAGCCCATTGGAGGGGGGACCCACGTGCCTTGTTCGGGCTGCGCCCGACCAGGCCCCATGGGTGTAGGCCTGGCCGCCAGGCGCTCGCCATCGAGCCCCACCCCCAGGCCTGGCTCCAGGGGGGGGCCCCGGTGACCCGCGTCCGGGCAAGGGAAACCGTGAATCCAAGATTTTTCTCTTCATAAGGGGTTTTTGAGCCGTACTTCGTCTGGTTCCTCACCCAGGACCTGTTTGCCTTGGGTGACCCTACAAGGGGCATAAAGCCCCAGACAACATAGCTCCTGGGATCATTGTAACACGCAAACCCCTCCACCACGATAAGGTGTCGGCTCCAGGAGGGGTAAATCTAAACCATTCAAAATATAAAATATGATCATATTAGCCCGATTCTATGCTTCTTTCACTGGCTTCCAGTTAAGTGTGAAATTGATTACAAGATTCTGCTGCTCAAGTAATGTCAAGTCTAGAGTAAAAACACACTTGTTTAGTCAAGCTTATAGGGACACTAGTTCTAGCTGTAGCTCATCCCCAGTTAGACCTACAGTATAGTGTGGTGCAGAGCTGGGTGGGGATCGGTGCCATTGGATCCACACCCCCTTGTGGAACTGGAGTGCTGCTGTTCAGATTCCCCATGCCTGCGTTCCCACTTGCCTCTCCCTCCTACTTATGCTTCCATAGCCGTATCACCTGTTTGCACTGCCTCTATTCTCCCCTACTATGTCTAATGCACTTTTTACCCCCCCCCCCCCCCAACCCACCTGGGGTGTGCTGTCTCAAGATATATCCTGCCTACCAGGCTGCCTGCAATACCCCCACTACCTGTGATGTCCATCCGGCCTGCCCCCCCTTCTGCCTGTGACGTCTCTCCTGTAAGCCCTGCTGTTGTACCACCGTTCATCCTGCCATCAGACGCTGCATCAGCACATGCCTGCCCTCCACATTTAGACTCAAGTCTAAAAATTTGGACCAAGTAAATTAGGATTTTTAAATTTTGTTCACTTGACCCCAAAGGTTTCTTCCTTCTATAGTTTTCCTTGCCACTCTCACCTCTGGCTTGCTGACTGGGTGCTTTGGGCAGCGAAAATGTAAAGTGGTTTGAAACAATGAAATGTTGTCATAATACGCTACACAAATAATACTGAATTAAAGTGAAAAACATGCAAAAACTGTATGAAGAGGAGCAGGGTCTCTCAGTGGTTTGGAAGAATGTAATGTCATAAGAAGCAGCCCAGCACCTGCTTCCCATTACCTGCCTGCCCTCTGCATTTAGACTAGAATCTTAAAATTTGAACTGTCTTTGGGCAGAGACATTGTAAAGCATTTTGAAACAATGTAATGTTGTTAATACTGAATTAAAGTGAAAAACATACAAAAACTGTATGAAGAGGAGCAGGGTCTCTCAGTTCCTTCCTCTCTGTGCAGAAAGTGAAGAGCAGTTTTTGTACGGGTGGGTATGAGATCTGTATCACTGTGGTATTCGGACAAGGCACTAAACTGATCGTCAGCGGTAAGTACCTCTCCATTCTTATCTACTCTGCTTCTCTTACCCAAATCTTCAGTGAAAAGATGTTGTTTTACATTAAGCAAGTACATAAACTGCCTTTGTTTGAATTTCCTGAATATGAGTTTGGACAAAGTATAACAAAAAGTTGTAAATAGAGTTTAGACAAAGATCTGTTTATATCAGGGAGGAGAGAAATAGGGAAGAAACAGTATTTCAAAACTTAGACAGTAGGACCTGAGTTGTTGTTTTATATATTTTTTTAAAGTAAAAGTGCCTCGACACATTCATGCTAATGAAAACGGTCTGAATTACTTTAGTATATATTTAGAATATAGTTTAAAAAAAAGTCTGTTTATATCTGACAGGACTTTCAACTGAAATGTTTTTTATATCAGTTTTAAAAACAGAACTTTAAAATTATGATAGGCGTATTTACATAGATAATTTATGTTCCAACGATTAAGAGTCTAGTAAATATATCTCGTATATTTTCTGTGTTCATGTACCATTAAAAAGATGTAGTTATTTGTAAATAAAGTAATATTTAATCATTTCTTTTCTAAAATTGCAGCTAATGTTTTAGTCCGTTTTTTTATATACTTTGCTTTACATTTAATTGCCCGTTATCTTATGTAATATATCTTATTTCCAACAAATACAATCCACACTATTTTAAGCTACTTACAATGTGTATTTTGATAAAACTAAAATGACTGCTTTGTAGTCTTATACTTGCAAAAAGTCTCATAAAGGTAGTGAAAAATACTAAAGTTTTTGCATATATTTACTGTATAAAGTTTTTAAAAATAGCAATCAAAATTTGAAAACAAGTGACATTTTGCAATATACAAAGTTTTTGCTTATCCGAATTCGCAATTATCCATGAATTGAAGTGATATATTTTTAGCATATTTCTTCAGTGGAAACTCTTTCACATCACAAAATAAGAGGTTGTTTGTGTAAACAGAACCCAGACATGCACTCATTCATGGCATTATGGGGTTATCGTATACATACATGAACAGAGCTATTTGCACAAAAGAGGGTGAATCCATGCTGCTTCGTGACTCAGACACTCGAGTCAGTATAATTCTTCTTACAAAACTCTAAGAATATATTTAGTTTCTATCTATATATATTTTAAAAGTAGACCATTCAACTTTTCTGGGGTCGTTTATTAATACTTTCTGAATGCATTATAATCCTTTATGAAGTATCTGTACTGTATTATTCATGAGTGCTTTAAGTAAAGTCTTATCTGAATAAACTAGCAGTAGAATCTTATTTATTTAGTTTTTTCATCAAATGCTATTTTTCCCAAACAGAATATCCTACTTAACTGTCAATTTCTTTAAAACCAAACTGTAAAAATTAGATCTTAAAAATTTACTGAGCATAATTATACATATAATACATAAAAACATTCATTTTCTGTGTTGTACTATATACAGTTGTTTGTATAATATGAGCCAAAATACCAACCTGCCAAAATATATATATATTGCTTTAGACTGTATTGCCTTTTTATTAAAATAATACGTATTTGATTGGACAGGAATTGTTTAAAAGTTCCTTATAAGTGAAAATTAGGAACATTTGAACTCCATTTTACAATGTCTTAGACCAATAAGAATGTCCTACAATAGATCTAAATTAATTAATTGTCATTGATTATTAATCCATACATTTGCTGACTCTCCTCCCTTATCCAGACCCCTCCCTGGAGGCTCCCTCACTGACTCTCCTCCCTCCGTCCAGTGAGGAGCTCAAGGCAGGTAAAGCCACACTGGTTTGCCTGGCTAAGATATCTGCTGCATTTGCCGACGTCAGCTGGACACACAACGGGAGCCCACTAACCGGTGGAGTTTTCACCAGCTCTGCTACACAGCAGGCAGATAAAACCTTTGGTCTGAGCAGCTTCCTGAGTGTGAAGCCCTCAGAGTGGGACAGCGATGGCGTCTTTACCTGCAAAGTGACACTGGGGGCGAAATCCACAGTGGCAGAGATAAAGAAGAGCAATTGTGCCGAGTGAAAAGTGGATCTTCATTCGCCTTTTGTTCATTTCTGTGGCCCCTTTATTTTCTGTAGGCAAACTTTCAGTGTTTTACAAAGAGGTGTTGAGGTAAATATGCTTGAATAATAAGACAAATTTTGTTATTATTTTCTGCATTATGAGAGTTGTATGTTTCTGTGTTGATGCACTTGATCCAAAACTGTGCGGCAATTTAATAAAAAGTTTGGCATTTAAAAAAAAAAAACCATCGCTTTTGTGTGTGTTTGTCTTTTTCATTCAGGAAAGTAGAAGTTTAATAATGTGTTTTTGAATGAGGTACTTTAATCAGTTTAGAAAAGTTGACTTACTACTAAACTGATTTAGTCCCATTAAGGACACAAACTATGATTCCAATGTGAGATCATAACACTCTATGAAGTATAAAAATTAACCTTGTAAGCAATGCTGGGTGAATTTTAACCCTGCTTTACTGAACAGGGTATGTAGTGAGAATTTTCGGAATAAACCAGAATAAGAACACTTTTGCTAGATGGCAGTGTCTACAAATAAAAGGAACATTTTCGATCTTTTACTAAACTTAAACACTCTGTGATTCAAATAAACTGATGGTGTTACCTGAACAATATACATCAACATTATGACAAACCTTGAGCCAATCGAAGGAACATTACTTTTTATAGACATAATTTTGGAAACAAATTAAATAAAGTAATTAAAACACAATGCGTTGCTTGATATAAGTACTGTTAGAAAAATGTCAGACTAACAAACTACCTTAGAATGAGCTGCTTGAATGGGTTTTCACTGCTCTATCAGCCATGCGAGTCCTGCTGTTGATGTCATGCGGAACAAGATGGCCGCCCTGCAGCTGAAACTGAGAGACACCTGCTGGCTCTTCTCATGCTATTTATGTCTCTATGTAAATGAGGGAGTGAGATGAGTTTCTTTCAGGTCAGGAAGAGATGGGACCTTTACAGGCAGCAGCCTGCAGGTTCCTCATGTTGCTGCTGTAAGGTTGTATTAGATTGATTACCTGTACAGTATTGTGATGCCCTTCAAACTCTGTGATACAGGATGCAGATGATCACTGCAGTAAGTAAAGTTATTCTCAGGTTACCCTGTAAATCAACATAACTTGTAATCATACAGCACATCCTGGATCACTTAAAGTGCCTTTTTATGCAACTTTACAACATCATTCTTACAACTAACAGCAGTTGACTGTTTCTGATACTGACAGCATCTCTGATTGGCTGGGAGCACAGGCCCCGCCCTCTCCATCCTCCTCTTAAATCTGGGCCCTGCTGCTGCCTCTCTCCTCATACAGTGACCTGCTCATATCTCAGCTGGCCAGTGAGGACTGTGTACTCCACACACTGACAACATGCTTCTGATAATCTGCACTCTCATCACTGCTCTCTCATGTAAGAAATCACAATAAAAACACTTTTTGGTAGCACTGTAAGTCTGTTATATGATCTACTTTTAATAATGATTTTATTTGTCAGGTGTGAATGGTGTGACAGTGGTTACCCAGAAGCCTCCTGTTCTGACAGTGAGTAAAGGAGGGACAGTGACTATGGACTGTAACCTTGGGACAGTCACTGACAGTGAAGCTCGCTGGTATAAGCAGGTCCCAGGTGGAGTTCCCCAGTATGTGTTAAGGATGTACCATACATGGAGCTCCCCCAGCTATGGGACAGGCTTCTCCTCCAGCCGCTTCACATCAAACCATCAGAGTAAATCAGATTATCGGTTGATCATCAACACAGTGGAGGTTGGAGACTCAGCAGTTTATTACTGTAAAACATGGGATTACTCTGCTAATGAATACGGATCACAGCGATTTACACCATGACAAAAACCTCCCTGCTTAACATTTTCACTTCTGCTTATATAGCTGCTAAAACAGCTATATAAAACACACAAAATATCTAAAAAAAAAATCAAAGGGCACTTGACTGGACTTTCTTAGGCCTGTAGTTAAGAATATTTACCTCATCTCTGTATGTTTTTAGAATAACATTGAAAAAAATGAAAAACAGCCAATGCTCTGACCTCCCTAGTAATGAAGTGCTTTGCGAGGCTGTGCTCTACCCTCTCTAAGTTCATTGCTCTCCTTCCGTTTGTTGGTTCTCCCAAATAGATCCACTGACGATTCCATCTTCTATGTCCTACATACAGTACTACTCTCACCCATTTGGACAGTTGCAAGGGGAATTTTTTTTTCCTTCACATATTTTTATTGAACTGTTTGCAAAGCAGGGGAGACACTAAATACAGGCGACGGAAAATAAACAAACAAATAAATGTGGGAGTCCTGAGAGTGCATGACAGCAGACAGCATAATACATATCGCAGGTTGATATCACATCAAGCTATTGCTCCACACCCTTTTTCCAAGCCAGATCCATAAGCCCCAAGATCATTCTTCGAGATGCAGGGTCGCCCAGCTAATCAAGAAATGGATCCCTGCACTATTAGGATGAAAACGATTTATCCTTCAATGCTGCACAAAAGGCTTCATAATGAATGTTACTTGTCATAACTTGCAGCCACTGATTAAGAGTAGGAGCTTCATCTGTGACCCACAAGACAAAGATACATTTCTGAACACGGTACACTAGAATATGCAAAAGGTCTGTGTGGCGAAAATCGACCAGTAACTCGTCATTTAGCCTCAGCAGGCACGTCCTTGCACCAAGATGTAGATAGCACCTAAATGATTGCATCTCTAAAACTTTTGATACAATATTTCCTACACAAACTTAACACAGACAAAACTGAGGTATTACTGGTCGGCCCTAAATCATTAGTATCCAAATTCTGCAGATTTACTGTTAGTATTGATGGTATCCCTGCAAAACCTGCTACTGTTATCAGAAATGTTGGAGTATTATTTGACTCTTCAGTCTACTTAGATCTTCACATAAAATCCCTCTCCAAAATCTCATTTTTTCACTTCTATAACATTGCTTGTCTTTGCCCAGTTCTGTCCAATACAGATGCCCTAACTCTGATATATACATTCATTACACCCCACACTGACTACTACAACTCCTTTTTCATTGACCTCCCTGCAAAATTTATATATTCAGAACTCAGCAGCTTGAGTTCTCACTCACACTAAACGCTCTGCTCACATCACACCCATCCTCTCTCAGCTACACTGGCTACCGTTTCAGTCTCAGGTCAAATACACCTGATGCTCCGGCTCCGCCCATCCCTGCTCCTCCCATCCCTGCTCCGCCTGTCCCTGCTCCACCCACAGAAGTTCCGGCTCCAGTTCCCACGGTTCCTGTCCCAACTCCCGCACCACCAGTCCCTGGCCCCAAGGAGTTTTACCCCGTTATCCCCTGTTTGTTCATATCCACGGCTTCCTTCGCTTGCTTGCCTGCAGAGATCCTCCGGGTTGTGACACTTTATCCAAGAAGGTAGCAGCATCTTTAGGATGTTTAAAGAAATTCTCAAGCCCAACGTGTCTCATCCTGAAGATGGCTGGGTACAGCATTGCAAAGGCGATCCCTCTCTCCTTCAGCTGTTGTTTCACTGGGCAGAATTCCTGCCGCTTCCTTACAACAGCAACGGAAAAATATATGAATATCATAATTGGGGCACCATTGTAGAGCAGAGACAGCCTTCTCCTTGCTGCCTGCATGATCTGGAGATTTTCCTGGAAATTGTGGAATTTATAATAACAGTATGGGACTGCTGTCTGGGGAGAGGTGGCGTGTAAGGGTATGATGGTAGCAATCCAGTTTAACAGACCCTCCTTTAAAGCTAACCTTCAGTAGCTCCGACAACCTATGTTTTGAAGAAAAGAACACAGTTAGTGCCCTCACTGCCTTCAGGAAGTCCGAAAACACGTATGCTGTATGCCAACTCCCGTTCTCCAAATCTTGATCTCAATCTTATCCAGGGTTGCCTTGAGCTTGCTCTCAACTTCAGAGAGCTTAGCATTGTAAATCGCCGTGGCGATCTTGGAGATAGAGATGCGACTTTCAGCATCCACAATCTGTGTATCTAACCTGGCAATTTTAGACAAGCAAGTTTCGAGTTTCTTTAGAACCAAGTAAATCTTTTTGTCAAAGGAAGCTTCAACACCTTTTAGCACTTCAAAGGACATTCTTTCCACCAAGCTGTTGGCATCTACTTGCCCCAGAGGTGGCTGTGCATTGTCTGCAATGTTAGCTTGGCAGCTCCGGAGCGACTGAACTTCCCTTAACTTAGCGGATTTCCCAATAAGGTTGAGCTGCCTCTCAGTGCTAAGCAGACTTCTGGACTAGGCTCACTTTGGCTGCACTTTCTCTGAAATAAGGACTGAAAGGATACCAAGGTGCCCCCCCCCCCCCCCCCCACTCAGGGCCCAAAGCTAATGACCACAGGTGAGGATGTGGACTTAGACTATTCGGTAAAGTGATAATTGTCTCGGTTATATTAGTACAATGCAAAACTGCCACCACTGATCTGATCATCTTAGAGTTACTTTCCCGTCACTCAAAGATACTCAAACTGCCCCCCATCCCCAGAAGAGAGCAGCCCACTCTTTTCCAGCAAAGAGCCATAGATTCTGATTCTCATCTCAGCTGCTTCGCACTCAGTATACTGTAGTTTAGATCTGATTCAGATGTAAAGGACAGTCGGAGCATCAGTGATGGCTTCCAAGAATCAAAGAAGAAAGAATCAGCATTTAATTCAGCCTCATTTCATTCACATTATCATCATCATCCTCATTAGAAAGAAGAATACTGTCCATTTCATAAAAAATCACATTAAAAGCATATAATGCTGTTTCAAATAGCTTGACAGAAGGGAACCAAGTCATATTGGTTCGCAATTTCTGGTTCTCCGTCTGAAAGACGGGTAGAATTATGACAGGAAAACACCTGACATTTAGGGAAGATTAAAATAAAGGTAATTTTGAAGATATTTCAGAAAATAACCTATCAAACAAACATTGTTCATTTGGTTGTTCTCATTAGTGGACCCTGGGCTGGGTTTGGGTTGATACAGGACATACTAGTGTTCCAGATACACCTGGAAGAAGGGTCAGGCAAAACTGACAACAGCTAAATTCATCATGTACTCTCACTATTGAACCTGGATTGGCCAATGAGGAACATTTTCCACTCATGCAAAGATTAATGGTCTGGCTTTGGCAGACAGATCTTTGTTCAGATCACAGCAACTATTTGCAAATTTGACAGAAGATGCCACCAGACTTAGGCCCTAAACTACAGATTTTATGTTTGAAAACATTGGGTTTAAAGATTAATATGCAGCTTGGCTCATTGGACAAATATTGATGAGGGTATGATGTGTTTCATGGTCAAGATAAGATTTGAATCCCGAAAATGAACCTGCCCATGATAAACAGTTAATGGAGGGGTGGATAGATGGACAGATGGACAGGAGGACAGACAGATGGATGATATTTTTCACTTCTCCTTGCAGACAGCAGTTGGGGTGTGAACTGAACATAGGGTTTCTGATTGGCTGAGAACAGAAGCTCCTCCCCCTGATGTAACGAACATCCCCATATATCTGTGGGATGCCGGCTCCCCTCCCCTCACACTCCAATCTGCTCATTGATGACAAATTGACATTATGCTGTTCAATCTGTGCACCTTCTTAACAGCTCTGGCATGTAAGATGCAAGCCTCCACGTTTCTCTGTTAATTTTACTTGTTTAGCATGTTATTTGTACATTGGTTTGTATTTCTTTTCTTGTGTCTTTTGCCTTCACAGGTGTCAGCGGCCAAAGGATGGTCACTCAAAAACCCTCCATACTGACTCTGAGTAAAGGAGAAACGGCCACCTTGCACTGTCAGAAACCCACAGATGATAGTAGTAATATTTACTGGTACAAGCAGGTCCCAGGAGGAGCTCCCCAGTTCGTCCTGTATTACTACCATACTTACAGCTCTCCCACATATGGAAGTGGATTCTCCTCCAGCCGCTTCACCTCCAGGGCCCAGTCTAACACAGATTATCAGTTAGTAATAAGCAGCGTGGAGCTGGACGACTCTGCTGTGTATTACTGTAAGAAATGGTTTAGCTCTCCAACTGAAGCAGTATCACAGTGATTCACACCATGACAAAAACCTGCCAGTTTCACTTCTGCTTTATTACAAATACTGACAGAATATTATTTCAATTAAAGTGAATCACAACCATCCTTAATGCAGTTAGAGTAACAACTGCCATCAGGACCAGTGGAAGCCCATGTGATGCCCAAGGCAAACTTCACTGCCAGCACCCACCCACCTGCACACCACTACTGCCAGGGAATGGAAATAACGATTGTGCGTTGTTTAATATAATATAATAATACAATAAATCATATAATAACAAATAACATTATACAGTAATATATAATAAATAATAATAACAGGGGAGGCATGGTGGTGCGGTGGTTAGCACCATCTGCAGAGTTTATTAATCGGTTATTAAAATCTCTCCTCGGCTGGGATGATGCCGCAAACCTACCCGAGACTGAGGGAGCCCACTGGGCTCCCACACCAAGGCCTAATTCAGAGGAGAGGCTGTGGATCATCCTGGTTCAGCTCTTGCATTCGGGTTGGTTTTGTGAGCAGCTCAGAATAAAGGAGATCTGCTCCCCGTTCCCCCCCGGCCTTTCCTGTCTGGCCTCCCTTGGTTGTCTTGTTGTCCAGGTCCCATGTCCCCAGTCTCGTCTCGTCCGTCGGCTCCCCTGACTGCGTGCCTTTGTGGGGGGGGTTTCTGTCACACCCAGCTTAACAAATTCAAAAAATGTACATATTTTACTTGCACTTCAGTTCACACCGCGGAACGTTTCTCAGTGCACAAGTTCCCGGCCTACAGATTATACTGACGCACAAAGTGATGAGCGTGATGGGGAAGCCAGATGAGACTAAGGTACTGGATGGGAAATTTAAATATAAGAAACTTCCATATGGAAGTACAAACAAAAATGGTCGTGACAGCCCCACACCATCCAGAACCTTTATGTGGCGTTTTTAGGGGAGGAAGCAGCGAGGGATACGGAAATGGACAACCTGACTACGCCACCCTGGGAATTTCACCCAGAGAATTAAAACACAGGAGTTGGCAACCCACTCCAATATAAAAGGATACAGATTCGTAATCAGCACCGGGGAGACGTGAAGACCATGAACACTCCCTTTATTAGGCTGCTGTTTAGTTTGCACTCCAAAATGAAAACAAAAGAAACCCAACAGCAAACAAATTACTTAAAATATCACATCACAAATGGTGCAAATCAAATGTTAAAACACTCCAATCGCACGAAAAAGAAACCCAAACCCGGCAGCCATTATGGGGAGGGGAATGGGAGGCGAACCGTCAGAAAATACTCCAAGGGGTCAACGCATCACATGGTGTATGTACATCCACCCAGGGGGGTGGGCTAAAAAGGCAAAGCGACCACGCAGCGCTGTATCACGACGACCTGCTGCCCCAAAACAGATCCTCACCGCCCAGCACCAAACCTCCCCAACGGCGCCCCACAGTTTACATCCAACAAACTAAACACATTAATACTTAAAACCAATTAAAACATGAAACAAAACATAAAACATCCGGGCAAAACAGCAGCAATTGTAGTGGCTTAGTATCCCGCAGGTTGCCTGCGATCCACTGGCAGATTAGAAGCGGTATTAAAAGGGAAACCTTAAAAGTGGGAGCAACCGCAAGCGGCTAGATATACCGAGCCCTCGCAACTGCAGCGTTGCATATAGCCACAACTTTAAGAAAGGAGATACTGGCGCACGGAGAGTCACGTCACCGGTTACAGGGCAGTCCCGCACGCAACCACAACCGGATCTTATATACGCACGCTGGCCGCAACAATTAATCAATCAAGTTGATGAAATTATCATGCCCCAACAAGATCGCACCCTCCAGCTCCACCTCACTACATTTAGGTACTCCGGGTGAATCTCATCCAACCCCGGGCCCCGGCCACCAAGTAGCTCTTTAACCACTCTGGCCACCTCAGCCCCAGTGAAGGGCAAGTCCACTCCAGCCCCCTCGGCCTCTGTGCCCTCAGACGCCTCAAAGGCGGTGCACGCAGATATATCTGAGTCTGGGTTGAGGAGGTCCTCAAAGTATTCCTTCCACCTCCGGGTGATTTCCCCAGTTCAGGTTAACAGCACCCCCTCCCCACTATAAATAGTAGGAACCAGGTTCATTAATATAATCTCAAATTTGGATGTACCAGTTGCAGCAATCTTGCTCAATGTCGAAAAAGCTTTTGATCGGGTCGAGTGGGGATATATTTTCAACATATTAGAAAGTTGTGGCACAGTATTTATTAGATGGATTGAGCTATTGTGTCATCAGCCTAGAGCAGCAGGTCACAGGGTACATTTCCTCTTATTTTCGTTTGGGTAGGGGGACTCGCCAAGGCTCACCACTTAGCCCTTCATTATTATGTGCCATTAGAGCTACAGGCTGCAGTAGTTCAGTAAAAGGGCAACTTTATATATGAAGGCTTGATCTATAAGTTAATGTAGTATTTTGACGATGTCCTTATGTTTGTCTCTGATCCTCTTACATTGGTCTCCTCTATACTACGTACTATTGATACATTTTCCAAATTTTCAGGCTATACAGGGAAATGAGGCAAAAGCACGACCACTATCAGTATTTTGTCTAACTTTACTTTTTCAGGCATGTAATTTCCAACGGCCTAAGCAGGGTTTATAATAATATCTCAGTATTTTGTTTCTTCCCCATTTGGATGATATTATTAAAGTTCATTTTAAACCTCTAATGCAAAAAATCTCTCTTGATAAACACGGGTTTTATTTTCTCTCTGAATGTGAGGTTAATGATTTGAAAAAGAATTTGATTGCAAGACTTAATTATTTGTTGAACTCTGTTCCATTGCAAATTCCTTTAAGTTATTTTAAGAAATTCGTGGAGGAAATGCATTTTGTGAATGAACGGAAGTCATTTAGTGAATGAACTGTATTTTGTGATTGAAAGATTGCTATTTTGTGGACAATATGTATTTTGTGAATGATACACAATGATTTTGTAGATAAAATGCATTTCGTATATGTTGTGTTCACTGACTGTAATTACAACCTCAGAACATTAGGTGGCAGTGTTAAAAAAAGGCAGAGACTGTAGGATGAGAGAAGAGAGAAGAAGTGTGAATAAGAGTGAGACGTATACGACATGCTTGCTCCTGTGCTACCTTGATTATTTCTATGTAATGTTTTGTTAAGTAAACAGCATTTTGTTCTAACGCATTCATATATGCTCCGGCCTGCTTATTCGAGCGCCTTACTACATTTCTGGCAACACTACATTTTTGGCGACGAGTTTTGTGTTTTCACCTCTTCTTTTTTTTTGCTGACTCACCATGGCTGGAAACGTGCCTGCACCTCCGATGTTTTTGCCGTGTCCGGGAGAGCCCCCGATACCTTTCGACATGTGGCTGCGGATTTTCAAAAACTACCTACTGGTAATTAATGCAACGGGAAATGCTTGGCCTGAAGCGCGCAGGAGAGCTACGCTACTCCACTGTCTCGGAACCGAGGGACAACGGACTTTCTACTCGCTACCAGATACGGGTGACTCCTTTGACTCTGCTGTCACTGCTTTAGAGAAACATTATACACCTAAAGTAAACGTTGTTGTGGAACGACATACCTTCAGACAGCGAAAACAAGCACCTCATGAGACTATTATACAGTATGCGGCCGTATTGCGTGATCTCGCTTCAAAATGTGGATTTGATGATAAAACCGATGAGATGATCCGTGATCAGCTGATTGAACATGTGAATAACTCAAACATAAGAGAGAGGCTCCTGCTCGAATCGGATCTGACACTGGACAAAACCTTAACACTTGCATCACAAGTAGAATCTGCTATTCAACAAGCTAAAACTATAACAGGAAACGACAGTGTCTCAGTGCAAGCTGTACAACCCCGTTCACAATTTACTACAAAGAAATACACACAGCACATTCATCCTAATAAGCCATTCAATGCCTCCACTACATCTTCCCGCAGCTGTTTCAGGTGTGGTTCTAACACACATCTGGCTAATTCTTCTCAGTGTCCTGCAGCCAAAGCAACTTGCAAGTCTTGCCATAAAGTTGGACATTTTGCTCGTGTTTGCCGCTCATCCAAGACAAGTGATGTACGTGAGATTCAGCTACCTAAACTGACTGTGCTATACTTAAACAACACTTGCCATGCACCACATACACTCACATGCAAAATCAATATCAGTACTCCTGCTTCTCTTACCAAAGAGCATGAAATGGTTGTTGACACAGGATCAGCAGTATCTATTTTGCCACACCACATCTATGTTCAGTATTTCAATGACACACCACTGCTTCCACCAGTTAGTCAGTTAGTGACTTACACAAGGAAGAGAATTCCTGTGCTTGGTTGCCTACAAGTCAAAGTGAGTAGAGGAGTTCTCACTGCCCCAGTTACATTTTACGTGGTGAAGAAGGGCACTTCTCTTTTAGGAAGAGATCTCATGAAAGCCTTAAGCATCTGCATTGAAGGTAACACTATCCTTCCTCCCGTGTTTACCACAAACTCTGCATCTGCTCCCTGTATCCCTACTGCTCCTGCTGTTAGCTGTGTGACTGTTTCAACCGCTTCCTGCATCCCTACTACTCCAGACATTGGTTGTGCACAAAACTTTGTGCATAAGGTGAAAATTGACCCCACTGTTAAACCAGTACGCCAGAAATTACGACGCCTGCCTTTTGCTGTAAGAGCTTCTGTCTCAGCTGAACTTGACCGCTTGCTGAAAGCTGGTGTGATTGAAAAAATTGATGCATCACCTTGGGTTTCGCCTATTGTAGTTACAGGACGGAAAACTGGTGGAATACGAATGTGCACAGATCTCCGTGAACCAAACAAGGCTGTGGTCACAGATTGCTACCCTCTACCTCATGTGGATGAACTGCTTGCAAATTTACAAGGTGCAAAGCTGTTTTCTACAATCGATCTGGCTAATGCATACTACCAGTTGCCTCTTCATGAAGATAGCAGAGACCTTACAGCATTCATCACACACGATGGTCTGTTTCGATTCTGCAGAGTTCCTTATGGCCTCGCATCAGCCCCCTCAGCCTTCCAGAAAATGATGGCTGACATTCTCAACGGTCTTCCAGGTGTTCAAAATTATTTGGATGACCTTATTGTCTATGGCAACTCCCCTGTTGAGCATGACCAGAACCTCAACGCTGTCCTCCAAAAGCTGAAGGAGGCTGGATTGGTTCTCAATGAGAACAAATGTCACTTCAGGAAAACCTCCCTACGCTTCCTAGGTCATGTCATTACTGTAGATGGCATTCTTCCTGACCAAGAACACATTAATGCTGTCCTGAAAGCCCCTCCTCCATCTGACGCTGTTGCCCTAAGATCGTTTCTGGGCCTAGTGTCCTGGTATTCAAAGTTTCTGCCTAACTTTGCGACGGTTGTGGCTCCTATGCGTGCCTGTGTCAGTGAAAAAGACACATTTACATGGTCTCCTGCAGCACAAAGCAGCTTTGAGGAAGTTAAGCAACTTCTTGTGAACAGTCCTGCGCTTGCTCTTTTTAACCCTTCTCTACGACCGGTAATTTCCACAGATGCAAGTGACTATGGACTTGGAGCTGTCTTTGCACAAGTACAGCCTGATGGCACAGAGAAGCCTGTGGCTTTCGCTTCCCGCACACTGACTGAAACGGAGAGGAAATACTCGACTGTTGAAAAAGAAGCACTTGCTTGTGTGTGGGCTACAGAAAAATGGAGAACATACCTGTGGGGACGTCGTTTTACTCTCCGCACAGATCATCAGGCATTGACAACACTGCTCAGCACAAAGGGAATCGGTCGGGCTGGTATGCGGGTTGCCCGCTGGTCTGCACGCCTGCTCTGTTTTGACTATGATGTTGTCTATCGACCAGGCTCCCAGAACTATACGGCTGATTGTCTCTCGCGCCTTCCCCTGCCTGCGCCTCCTGACTCTATTTCAGATTCAGAACCCGAGATGGTGGCACATATTTCTGCTGTCTTAAGCTCCCTTCCGGTGGTTGACTTCAACTCTGCTTGTTCTACTTGTCCTGAACTGTCAGCTCTGCGCTCACAAATTGAAAGTGGTTGGCCTCCATCCGTTAAATCAGTAAGTGGTATACTAGCCCTATACTATAAGATCAGAGATGAGCTCTCCGTTAAGGATAACTACATCCTCAGAGGCTCAAGACTCATCGTGCCACTCTCCTTACGACACACACTGATCACGCTTGCACATGAGAGTCATCAAGGAATTGTCCGCACAAAACAACGTCTGCGCGACCTCTACTGGTGGCCAAAGATGGATTCACAAGTTCAGTCTTGCATTGCGTCATGTATACTCTGCCAGGCTAATGATAAAACAGCTTCTACTCACCCTGCTCCTTTGCAACCAGTCCCACTGCCTGATGGACCATGGAAGAAACTTGGCCTTGATATTGTTGGACCCTTTGACACTGCAGTTGCTGCTTGTAGATACGCTATCACGCTGACAGATTATTATTCAAAGTGGCCAGAAGTTGCCTTTTCACATACCGCCACTACTGAAGATGTTATTCACTTCCTGACATCTATTTTCTGTCGTCATGGTAACCCAGAGAACATTGTCACAGACAATGGTCCACAGTTCACCTCTGCAGCTTTTGCATCATTCCTGCACACCTATGGTATCTCCCATAGCAGAACATCAGTCTACTATCCAGCTGCTAACGGAGCTGTCGAGAGATTCCATCGTGCCCTGAGAAGCTGCATTCAAACCGCTATTCAACAGTCACAACCATGGAATGAGACTGTTATGAACTGGCTCCAGGTGTATCGTGCAACGCCACATGCCGCAACTTCCACCTCACCATATGAACTACTTTATGGTAGGAAAATGCGCACCAAATTGGATATTCTTCCTCTGCCATCTACCATGTCTCCGCTGGATGTTTCTGCTCGTCGTGCAGTTCAGAGACATCAGACTAACATGCAGCATTACACTGATGCTAAACGTGGCGCATGCATGCCTTCTTTTCGACCAGGAGAGAGAGTGAGGATAAGGAAGCCTCATCACGTCCCTAAAGCTCATCCCAGATTTACTTCCCCTACAACCGTGAGGAAGAGGATAGGTCCAAATTCTTTCTTGCTGAGTGATGGAAAAATTTGGAATGCCTCTCATCTTGCCAAGATTCCTCCTGTGGCTGGACAAGACTGCGACACATCTCGACTGATACACACAGGTGTTAGTCATTCCCCCTCTCACAAACAGCCACGTGTTAAATACAAGCCCAAGTGGCTTAAGGACTATGTCATGCAATAGTTGATTAAAGAGAAGCTGGGATGATTCTAGTAACTTGATTGTTATAACTAAGACTGTTTACAAGGTTCGAAGTACTTCAGTTTATTCTCTAGATAAGAGTCAAGTTTAAGTATAGGTAATTTACTGTTTACAGTGATTTTACAGTTACATGTTAATGCACCTTATGTAAAGATACTTTATTCACGATTTCTGATGCAATGGTACCACAAGAGTTGTATTTGACAGAACTACATTTCAATTCATTACATTTAACTACTACGTTTTCCTGTTTGCATTCACTTTGTATAGAGAGTGTATTCTTTTACAGAGAGAGGAGATGTTGTGTTCACTGACTGTAATTACAACCTCAGAACATTAGGTGGCAGTGTTAAAAAAAGGCAGAGACTGTAGGATGAGAGAAGAGAGAAGAAGTGTGAATAAGAGTGAGACGTATACGACATGCTTGCTCCTGTGCTACCTTGATTATTTCTATGTAATGTTTTGTTAAGTAAACAGCATTTTGTTCTAACGCATTCATATATGCTCCGGCCTGCTTATTCGAGCGCCTTACTACATTTCTGGCAACACTACAGTATATCAAAGACATTTTGTGGACAAAAAGCGTTTTCTGAATGAAAGAACCATTTCGTCCTTTGCTGAGTCACAAAAGGCACCATCAACAGTTGTCGACACCAGCGATTCTACGAGGATATGCTGACAGTCTATAACACCATGTGCTAATCCAGTCATATTCGCCATTTTATTTTTGCATATTACACGCAGGCTCAGATCAGTGTGTCTGATCTGAACTATCGGAGACCATGTTATTCAGGGGAAAATGGCCAGGTAACATAGCCTACAACTGGAGAGAATCAGCACCTACATCCTTCATCGCCTTGGCTTAAAAACATGAAAAATATAATGGAAAAAAATAGTGACACTATAGTGAGTACATAAAACAATAAATGTATGAGCCCAGGAGTTATTTGTATTTGTTTTTTTACATTTAAATGCGAGTTAAACGTAATTCCACGTGTCTGCTAAATCAAAGCTGGTGCTCCACTTTCTGGTCATTGCAACATACTACCCCCCCTCTCCTCACTGGCCTGCACCTATTACGTACCTCTCATATAACCTGCCTATCCTGCTGCCTGCGACGCCCCTACTACCTGTGATGTCCATCTGGCCTGCCCCCCCCCCCCACTACCTGTGAGTCCATCTGGCCTGCCCCCCCCCCACTACCTGTGATGTCCATCTGGCCTGCCCCCCCCCCCCACTACCTGTGATGTCCATCTGGCCTGCCCCCCCCCCACTACCTGTGATGTCCATCTGGCCTGCCCCCCCCCCCACTACCTGTGATGTCCATCTGGCCTGCCCCCCCCCCCCACTACCTGTGATGTCCATCTGGCCTGCCCCCCCCCCCACTACCTGTGATGTCCATCTGGCCTGCCCCCCCCCCCCACTACCTGTGATGTCCATCTGGCCTGCCCCCCCCCCACTACCTGTGATGTCCATCTGGCCTGCCCCCCCCCCACTACCTGTGATGTCCATCTGGCCTGCCCCCCCCCCACTACCTGTGATGTCCATCTGGCCTGCCCCCCCCCCCACTACCTGTGATGTCCATCTGGCCTGCCCCCCCCCCCACTACCTGTGATGTCCATCTGGCCTGCCCCCCCCCCCACTACCTGTGATGTCCATCTGGCCTGCCCCCCCCCCACTACCTGTGATGTCCATCTGGCCTGCCCCCCCCCCCACTACCTGTGATGTCCATCTGGCCTGCCCCCCCCCCACTACCTGTGATGTCCATCTGGCCTGCCCCCCCCCACTACCTGTGATGTCCATCTGGCCTGCCCCCCCCCCCACTACCTGTGATGTCCATCTGGCCTGCCCCCCCCCCCACTACCTGTGATGTCCATCTGGCCTGCCCCCCCCCCACTACCTGTGATGTCCATCTGGCCTGCCCCCCCCCCCACTACCTGTGATGTCCATCTGGCCTGCCCCCCCCCCACTACCTGTGATGTCCATCTGGCCTGCCCCCCCCCCCTCCACTACCTGTGATGTCCATCTGGCCTGCCCCCCCTCCCCACTACCTGTGATGTCCATCTGGCCTGCCCCCCCCCCCTCCACTACCTGTGATGTCCATCTGGCCTGCCCCCCCCCCCCACTACCTGTGATGTCCATCTGGCCTGCCCCCCCCTCACTACCTGTGATGTCCATCTGACCTGCCCCCCCCACTACCTTTGATGTCCATCTGCCCCCCCCCTTCTTCCTGTGATGTCCATCTGGCCTGCCCCCCCCTCCACCTTCTTCCTGTGATGTCTCTCCTGTCTGCCCTCCACATTTACACACTAATCTTAAAATTTGAATATGGTTCCTCCCAAGGTTTCTTCCTTCTATAGAGATTTTCCTTGCCAATGTCACCTCTGGCTTGCTGACTGGGTGCTTTGGACAGAGATAATGTAAAGTGGTTTAAAACAATGTAATGCTTTCATAATATACTATACAAATACTACTGAATTCAAGTGAAAAACATGCAAACACTGTATGAAGAGGAGCAGGGTCTCTCAGTGGTTTGGAAGAATGTAATGTCATTAGAAGCAGCCCAGCACCTGCTTCCCATTACCTGCCTGCCCTCTGCATTTAGACTAGAATCTTAAAATTTGAACTGTCTTTGGGCAGAGACAATGAAAAGCACTTTGAAACAATGTAATGTTAATACTGAATTCAAGTGAAAAACATGCAAAAACTGTATGAAGAGGAGCAGGGTCTCTCAGTTCCTTCCTCTCTGTACAGAAAGTGAAGAGCAGTTTTTGTACGGGTGGGTATGAGATCTGTATCACTGTGGTATTCGGACAAGGCACTAAACTGATCGTCAGCGGTAAGTACCTCTCCATTCTTATCTACTCTGCTTCTCTTACCCAAATATTCAGTAAAAAGATGTTGTTTAAGCAAGTACATAATCTGCCTTTGTAGAGCTTAATTTTATTCCTAGACATACGGTTAAGAAAGTGCCTTGATACATTCATGCTGATGAAAACTGTCTGAATTTCCTGAACATGAGTTTGGACAAAGTATAACAAAAAGTTCTAAATAGAGTTTAGACAAAGATCTGTTTATATCAGTGAGGAGAGAAATAGGGAAGAAACAGTATTTAAAAAGTTAGACAGTAGGACCTGAGTTGTTGTTTTATATATTTTTTTAAAGTATAAGTGCCTCGACACATTCATGCTAATGAAAACTGTCTGAATTACTTTAGTATGAGTTCGGAATTTGTACATGAAAAAGTTTAGAGAATATAGTTTAGAAAAAAATAGATCTTCAAAATACGCTAAGCGTATATACATAGATAATTTATGTCCCAAAGATTAAGAGCCTAATAAATATACCTTGTATATTTTCTGTGTATGTGTGCCATTAAAAAGATGTAGTTATTTTTAAAGTAATATTTAATCATTTCTTTTCTAAAATTGCAGCTAATGTTTTAGTCCGTTTTTTTATATACTTTGCTTTACATTTAATTGCCTGTTATCTTATGTAATGTATCTTATTTCCAGCAAATACAATCCACACTATTTTAAGCTACTTACGAGATGTATTTTGATAAAATGAAAATGACTGCTTTGTGGTCTTATACTTGCAAAAAGTCTCATAAAGGTAGTGAAAAACGCAAAAGTTTTTGCATATATTTATAGACAAGTTTTTTGAAATAGCAAACAAAATTTGAAAATAAGTGACATTTTGCAATTTACAAAGTTTTTGCTTATCCGAATTCGCAATTATCCATGAATTGAAGTGATATATTTTTATCAAATTTCTACTGTGGAAACTCTTTCACATCACAAAATAAAAGGTTGTTTGTGTAAACAGAACCCAGACATGTACTCATTTATGGCATTATGGGGTTATCGTATACATATATGAACAGAGCTAATCTAAATTAATTCATTGCCATTGATTATTAATCCATACATTTGCTGACTCTCCTCCCTTATCCAGACCCCTCCCTGGAGGCTCCCTCACTGACCCTCCTCCCTCCGTCCAGTGAGGAGCTCAAGGCAGGTAAAGCCACACTGGTTTGCCTGGCTAAGATGTCTGCTGCATTTGCCGACGTCAGCTGGACACACAACGGGAGCCCACTAACCGGTGGAGTTTTCACCAGCTCTGCTACACAGCAGGCAGATAAAACCTTTGGTCTGAGCAGCTTCCTGAGTGTGAAGCCCTCAGAGTGGGACAGCGATGGCGTCTTTACCTGCAAAGTGACACTGGGGGCGAAATCCACAGTGGCAGAGATAAAGAAGAGCAATTGTGCCGAGTGAAAAGTGCATCTTCATTCGCCTTTTGTTCATTTCTGTGGCCCCTTTATTTTCTGTAGGCAAACTTTCAGTGTTTTACAAAGAGGTGTTGAGGTTAATATGCTTGAATAATAAGACAAATTTTGTTATTATTTTCTGCATTATGAGAGTTGTATGTTTCTGTGTTGATGCACTTGATCCAAAACTGGCAATTTAATAAAAAGCATGGCATTTAAAAGAAACAGTGTTTTTACATGTGTTGTGTGTTATTTCAAGGTGAAATCATAACACCTCACCAAGTATAAAAATGAATCTTTTATGTTTTAAACAATGTTGGGTAAAACTTAAAATCTCAGAGAATTAGTTTTATAACACCCTTTGCCTCTACATAGCAGTGTCTACTAATAAAAGGATCTATTTGTCTTTTACTCATCTTAGAAAATGGTTCGATTAAACTGTAGTCGCTGTCTTAACATTAAGATGCAGCACAGTTATGGTTCAACAAAATTTTTTCCACAAAGATGCAGTTTTTGAAAATTATTGTGATTAAAACAGAATGTGGGTTTGACACATGTACTGTTAGACTAACAAATGAGCTGCTTGAATGGGTTTTCACTGCTCTATCAGCCATGCGAGTCCTGCTGCTGATGTCATGTGGAACAAGATGGCCGCCCTGCAGCTGAAACTGAGAGACACCTGCTGGCTCTTCTCATGCTATTTCTGGCTCTATGTAAATGAGGGAGTGAGATTAACTAAATCTAGGAAACTACAACCAAGGTGGTATACTAAGGAAATTAAGAATAAAGTCAGGAGGAAAAGAGCTCTGTTCCGCAAATGAAAAATAACTAATGATTTCAAAATAAAGCAGGAGTATCTGAGTCTACAGGTCGAGTTAAAAAAATAACATTACATATTCCAAGAGAAATATAGAAAGAAAGATTGCATTGGAGGCTAAAGATGACAAAAGTTTCTTCCAATATTTTAACTCCAAAAGAACTCTAAAAGTTTAAATTACTAATTTGCATGATAGTAACGGCCTTATAATTCAAAATGAAATTGATATAGTAAATGAGTTTAACGATTATTTTACATGGGTGTTCACAGTAGAGAGCACGTGTAACTTCCCACCATTTAGTATGAATAGAGCGCCATCTATGACCAATATACGCATAACTGAGACTGATGTGGTACTAAGCCAAGCTAAGCTAAAAAAATGAATTACAGGGGCCTGATGGCATCTTATCTAAAGTTCTAAAAGAGCTTATATGGATTTAAAGCTGCATGGATTTTAGGAACTGTAGCAGCTTGGATCGAAAACTGGTTAACAGACAGGAAGCAGCGAGTAGTTATTAGAGGCACAATGTCACAGTGGGCCTGTGTTCATAGTGAGGTACCACAGGGTTCAATTTTAGGACCACTATTGTTCCTAATTTACATGAATGATTTTGACACCAATACATACAGTGAACTGGTTACATTTGCAGACGACACCAAGGTGGGTGGTGTAGCAGATACTGATCTAGCAGCAAAGAGGCTACAACAGGATCTTGATTTAATTAGTGACTGGGCTGATACCTGGCAGATGAAATTTAACGTAGATAAATGTAAGATAATCCATGCAGGGAGCAGAAATATAAAGTACAGATATTTTATGGGTTCCACTGAAATAAAGGTAGCTGATAATGAGAAAGACCTCGGTGTGTATGTTGATGCTTCCATGTCCCACTCTCGCCAGTGTGGGGAAGCAATAAAAAAGGCCAATAGGATGTTGGGTTACATCTCTAGGTGTGTGTAGTTTAAGTCAAGGGAGGTGATGCTACGATTATATAATTCCTTGGTAAGACCCCACCTAGGATTTTGTGTGCAGGTTTGGTCACCATACCTTAAAAAGGACATTGCTGCCTTGGAAAGGGTGCAACATAGGGCTACAAGAATGATTCCTGGTGTTGAAGGAATGTCTTATGAGGAGAGGTTAGCTGAGCTGAATCTGTTTAGCCTCAAGCAAAGGAGACTAAGGGGGGACATGATCCATGTATATAAGATTCTAACAGGTCTGGATGCTGTTCAGCCAAATGGCTATTTCAATATTATTTTAAATACTACAACTCGTGGCCATAAGTGGAATTTAGCGGGAGAACATTTTAAAATGAATTTGAGGAAGCACTTCTTTACAAAGCGTGTAGTTGAAGTATGGAATAGTCTTCCTGCTAGTGTACCCTGGGTTCCTTAAAATCAGAGCTAGATAAGATTTTAACAACTCTGAGCTATTAGTTAAGTTCTCCCCAAACGAGCCTGATGGGCCGAATGGCCTCCTCTTGTTTGTAAATTTCTTATGTTCTTATAAATGAATACCGGAAGGGTACGCTCTCTTTCAAAAACCTGAGAAATACCTATCAGGTTAAATCTGTGCAGTATTTCTAAAAATAACTTACAATGTGCAATAACCTGCTCTGTTATATATTACGTTTTTCTGAAAATGATTTAAAATTATTTTTTTTTTGCTTGTAATATTCTATTACTTTTGCATTGCAAGGAACTGCACACAATTTTTGTTATACCTTTGTATAATGACAAAGTTTCTGCCTTTGATAATGCATAATAAACATGGCTAAAATGTGATATGCCTTTTTATAAATTATATAAATTATAGAATTTATAGCCATGTGTATAATACTTTATGAATGTATTACAATGAGTTATGAAGGTATTTACAATGCATTATACATGAGTGCTTTAAGTAAAGAGTTTCCGAATAAACGGTAACGCTTTACATTAAGTGCACCTTCATTATGCATTCATAGAACATTCATAAGCGGCATGCAAGTACACCTTAACATCCCTTAACAGCTTTAATATACATTAATAACAAACATTATATGATAATAAAATTATAATGTTTGTTATTATATAATGTTTGTTATTAATGTATATTACAGCTGTTAAGGGATGTTAGGATGTAAAGGTATTCATGCATGATGTTTATGAATGTTTTATGAATTCTTAATGAATACATTATGAAGGTGTACTGAACATTTTTTGAATGCAATATAAAAGCAAACAATTCAAAATAATTATGGTGACTTCACTAAATGAAAATTAATACTTCAATCTATCAGTATCTTAGACAGATAGATAGATAGATAGATAGATAGATAGATAGATAGATAGATAGATAGATAGATAGATAGATAGATAGATTTAGATTGTATTACCTTTTATTAAAATAAAACATTTTTGCACAAGTTGCACAGTGGAAATGCATTTTGTTAATTGTTTGTGTTACACTGCTGACAAGTAGTAAAAGAATACCTGTAGGAAAGGGGGATTCATTTATTTAGTTCCTCGAGGGAAGGCTGAACAAACTCTTCTTAGCCACGCAAGGGCAGTGCAATGTTTTCTTGTTTATTACAAATTGAGAGTTTCTGGAAATATATATATATGTCTGCATATTCTTTGGGTGTGTAAAGCCTGTAAATGTTCCAGTTTTGACTGAGAGATACTGACAGTAGCCACTTTATATGAGCTGAAAGGGAGCAGTAGTAAACTGCAAAATCTGGTTGTATGAGGCAAGAAATCTGCTTCTTTGCACGCATTCAATATTTGACCCTATTCAATGACACCTAATAGAAGCAGACAGCTAACAGTAGTTAAAAACATAAAAGAAGTATGATAAGCATGTATATGAATAAAACTGGTTTGGTTTGTCCCATTAAGGGTGAAGTAAGCTTCCAGGAATAGGCACCCGATCCATCATGACTCTGATATGGATTATAGATTATGAAATATTGTTATGGACGTATTATGTCAGGGCTCACTTTCATGATGGTCAGATTACAGAATACCTACCGTTTATCTTGGGGGGGGGGGGGGTTAGGGTTAGGGTGAGTCCACCAAGTCAAACCTGAGGATTCTTCATCTTTCTTATATTTTGTGTTGGAAGCCTGCTGCCATGCCCTTGCCAGTGTACTTGGGGGGTGCTTATGAAAGCACCCCCTCTGATACGAAGGGGTACAGGCTGTGTGACACGGCTGGCCCAGGGGGCATTGCCTGCCTGGATGTCGTCGACAAACGCCTCCACCTTGTCGAACTTATCGGTGAGCTTCACCAGGCTCTCCTTCAGGGCCTTGAACTCCTTGTGAAGACTTCCCAGTGCGTCAGAGAGGGGCTGGATTCTGCCCATAGAAGAGAGGATGGTTAAGACCGTCTGTGTTTATTTTCTCATCAGTGGCTAGCATTGTAGTATTGAGAAATGGCAACAGAGCCTTCAGCTATGAGGAGCAAAGAGCTGAAGGCTCTGTCACCATTTCTGTAAGTTCTCCTCTGATGTCTGATGGCTATAGTTACTACATGACCGCTGAATTTATTGGCATCAGATGGTCTTTGTTTCATCTCAAAGTGTTCATTACTAACGAAGCCAGACACCACATGTGCTGCTTTTCTATTGAGAGAAGTATATTTCCAGCTCTACTGTGAACTTCTAGAAAAGATCTGGGCAATTCTTCCCTATGAAGGGGCGAATCTGAGCTTCTCTGTGTCATGTCTTGTGAAATCAACAATAATAGACTTGTTATTATATGTTACTTTTCCCATTTTTGAAAGTACACGGAGAAATCAATGGAGCCAGTGCACTTTTCAGGCTCAATTGATTGTTTATTGTTAATTCAAAGAAAGAATTGTGGGTAAAAACCTGCTCATCTTCATAGACTTGAACTAACTTTTGCCCAGGTCTGCACTAGAATGACTCTGACTCCCTCTAGTGTCCATTCGTGGTTGTGTATAAAGGTATCACACAACCAATAAAGGGCATAGCAGATTTCCCACTTGATTTTTGATAACCATCACTAGCTTGGTAGCACCTGTGCCACAAAAAGATAACAAACGTTCAATTCTACCAAATCTTCAATACATTTCTCATCCTAATACACAATTCCAAACATATTAATTGTAACTCACCTGCCATATTCAGGTAGAACTGTGGTGGCCTCATGGAGAAGAAGGTCTTTCACCTGGTTCATGATGGCAAACTTCCAGTTGTCCAACACCAAGGTAAGGTTGGAGCAGTGTTTGGTGTCTGTCTTCTGGGCTGTACAGAAAGCATGTCCAACAGCTGTAAACTTTTTTAAAAGCGGTGTGGATTTGAAGGGGATTTTACATTATCTTATAAAACCCAAACCTACGGACCTTCTTTACACTACAGATTGTCCCCGACTTATGACTGGGTTCTGTCCCAACATGCAAGTTGTACAACCAAACGGACGTATGCTGGAACAGGATAATCGCACTGACTTTGTGTGAAAATGAGACGTCAGGCTTGGATGGTCGCGCTGTCAAACAGTACAATATTTTACCGTGGCATCTGTTGTATAGTAAAGTTGTAAGTCAGGGACAGTGTGTATATATTTTTAAAAAGTTTTACTAGTCATTACATTCAGGCATGGCTGTAAATTTCAGGGGGGGGGGGGAGGGTTGTGACCCCACAGATAATGAAAACCGGATAATACAACCCCTCCAATAGTCATGTTTCCCCCTAAATGGGTGGAGAGCTGAACTCCCCCAGTGCTCGAACCAAAGTTACGCCCTTCACCCAGGTGTTTTATGTGCCTGCAACATGCTGCACAGAGAGCTAATCCAACACTGGCTGTATTTCAGATCTTTTCTGTTCGATTATCATTCCAGTGCTGTGCCAGAGATACAATATATGTTACACACAGAAGCAGTTCAGGTAAGAGGGTCACCATTAAGTCTGTCGCCCCACTCCGATTTCTGCCTCTTTGTGTTCTGAGCAGCACACAGGGCGACCAGGCAGAGTGCAGGTACCACGCTCTTCATCTTCATCTTCATCAAGATCAGCTGGTTTTGTCTTACTGATTTGCAGAATAAGAACGCAGTGATCTCACAGCAGGGTTAAAACTCACAGCTCATGTTAAAACCAGCACAGATGAAACTCACTGGGACACAATGCTCATCAACAATCCTAGTAACAATCTATTATTTGAGTAATTACATACATATTATTATTCTATTATTCTAGATAAATCATCAATCATCTAAATGGCAATGGTTAAAAATGCCATCTAATCAAATCATGACTCCGGAGCTATCAATGTATGATACGACTTAACTCTATGATAAGCCTGCATTATAAGTTTCACATTAAAACTTAGATGCCTATTAAGCAGTAATACTTTGCTATCTGAATTATTTTTAGTCTGTTCTGAAGTACAGTAGAAGGTAGGAGCTCACAGTGATCCTCACTAAACAGTTGAGTAAATACCTGAACAGAGGGCAGTTTCACAGACACACGGTGATTCAGAGCTGGTTAGTCCGAAAACAGTGAAACACTGACTAATCGTGACGACCTGGGCACCTTTCTTATAAGCGTGTTCTTATTCCCGCCCCAAATCAGGATGGGGGGACGTTTCTCATGGTCTTTCCAGCCAGCTCCCTTTCTGCAGTCTGCCGTGTGCAGACACACAAACTTACACACGGCAGCTTTCATGCAGCACTCTGCTCCCAGGAGAAACCCTTCAGGAGGCATATAGGTGCATCACACGACAGGTCTTGGCAATACAGTTGAGCATAAAGAGTCACAGTCACAAAGGACTTGGCTGGTTGGTCGAAACAAAATCCTGGTTTGGATTTGTACTTTCTGGACCTGAAATGTCCGCCTCTGCTGGGGTTTAAGGTGCCGCCATCATCTCCAGTGAAATCCACCACATTCTGAAGTTGTACTCGTGCAAATGAAACACTAATTTGAAAGGAGACTTCACTTTTCTTGGGAAAGTTTTAATTCGAAGCTCAAACTCCTTGGTCACACTACCTACCACCTTCCCCAGCACAACCCCAGTAGAAATCCCAGTAATAGGCAACTCTAAATAAATAATATTCAGGGGAGGGGCATTAAAGAAAAATTCAGTGTGAGAGTGGAAACTTGTGGTCACCATGCTTACGTGAGCCACTCTCGGCTTACTGGAGTTGCCTACCATGCCAGTGGACATATATCAAGTCTCCTTGGTGACGTTGTGGAAACCAGTTGAAATTTTGCTGTATATATGGTTTTGGAATGAATGCATGTCACAGGCAGGAAAAAAGAGCAGTTCTGATCCAGATGATCTAGATCCTGAAGACCAGACTATCACATCCTGTCTGTCTATCTCACATGTGCAAAGCACATTGGAGCAAGAAGGGAACAAGTGACAGTAGCCATTGTTCTCGACCTCTGTTACCCCTTTCTTTAATGTGGTTTCATTATAAATTACGTTTCATCACATAGTTTGAGTGCAAAACAAGTGCTTTTTTTGCTCCACTATCTCCTTGATCTTATCTTCTTAACTCGAAGAGTGAAAAAAATTAATAAGGTGGAACGTGCTTTAAATGCTCTTTTCCTGTGAGCCAGACGCCACGTTAGCAGGACGGGGAAATGGTGGAAATAATAACAGCGACTCAACTGAGAGGACGGTCTCCAGAAGCATGACGCAACAGGCCGCAAAGACTTACCAACACAACAAAGACAGCTGGGAGCACAAATTAAAAAACAGTTTTTGCTACCTTGTCAGATTTTGCTGCCATTGGCAAAAGATACTATTATAAAACACTTTATTTTCGTGCTGTGAAATATTAAATATAAAAACATCTTAGTCTTATATTTGTATTTCATGCACAGTACAGGTGGTTCTTTTGTACTGATATTACATTTGAAAATGGGTGTATTTTGTTTTGATATACAAATAAACTGTGAAGTCATTTTAACCAGTTTATGTTCAGTTATGGAGCAACACAGACATTCTAAGTGGGTTGCATTATGTAGCATGGAAAAGCCGCCAGAGGCTAGTTAGCTAACTTGATCCAAGGAGTCGAATATTGTTGAAACCTCTTACATCAAATGCACTCCTTATAGTCAATAAATTGACATCTACACAATGTGAAATTTACTCTCTGATTAGGAATAAATTACTGGGCACTTGCCATTGTGTTGTCATTTTTTTGCTGCCATTTCAGACATTTTGTACAATAGACAGAAAATGCTACAGTGATACGAGTCCCTCTTCACAATGATAATTGGTGGAGTTTTGAAAATAAGTAGTATCAATATTAGGAATTGATGTAAGTACAGCTTACACTTCTAAGCTGACGTTACATTTGAAAATAAGCTTACAATAAGAAGGTACACTTGGTATTTTTAACTGCACGTTTATGTTCAGAAAAAGTGTAACACAGAAATTCTAATTTGGTTAATATTGTGTCATGTGGCAAGGTTTCTGCATCACAGCACTTGCACGTGTGGTGTTTGCCAGCCTGCCCATCCCCAACCAATACCAACCAGACAAAAGGTCTTGTTCACAATGCAGTGGCATTGTCTATAAAAAGGACTTCAAAATAAGCCTATTGTTTAATTCCCGGTTACTCTGAAGTATTAATGCATTTTCATTCTCATTGTTTTGCTACAGATGATTTACGGTGGAGACAGACGCTGTATGAGGTTTCCTTAACTGTTCTTTATTGGGAGATCTTCATACAGGACATGACAGCATACTGTACGTGTGGAAATAGGTGCAGTGAGAGATCAAAATGTTTGACATCTCTTGATGTCAGGCACATGGATGCAGCACCCAGTGACAATGGCAGTTTGCTGTGTTTTAGTATTAATAATTTTAATATTGAAATTAATGCATTTAGACCATACAGTTTAATAATTAACTGGTAAAATACAGGTTTATGTTAATTTATTTTCCAAACCACCTTTAAATGTAATCTGTATTTATTTTACGGGTCATAGGTCACAACTGACAAAACATACTGTATAACGAAGAGTTTATAAAAGGATAAAACAGACAACAGACACAAATGCCGTAGACAGCTTTTATTGAATTAATGCCGGGCTTTTACACTTCCTGCTATAGCCGAAAGCTTCATCCATACAGGAATCATCTTCATGCATAAGTAAGGCTAGTAGGGGACCATCTAAGAACAGCAAACTACATACAGCCGCGCATGACACCTTGGTGTCCAACCAGATCAGCGGCTACCTTACGTCCTCAGCATGTTGCGGGGTACAGACGCCCTCCAAGGGATGTACACGTCCCAGAATCTGTCTATGTAGAGCCTATAGAAGCAAGCTCCAAAACAAACCTTCTTGTGCATTGAAGAGTCCCATCTCTGATTTCTAATATGTTTGACCTGAAGATCTCAGGGAAGATGGGGCTTCAAACCTCAATGAAGAATGAAGAGTGAAACAAGTGTCCTCCCCAACAGCGAGATACACATACGTCCAAGTGTAAGTGCACGTCTTAAACGGGCCAAAGAAGCTGAACATGAGAGGGATGGTAAAAAGGCTGCGAGAATTCTAAACTCAATTGAAAAAGCAACATTTCCTAGCAAGCCCTGGCCAGCTGCTTAAACCGCATTCCAGTTTGGACTCCAGACTGGCCAAACTCCTGCTCCAACGCCCTCCCTCCAGCAGCCCGCTCCATGGCAGACCACAGGACCAAAGTATAAGGACGCAGATCATGAGGGGGGGCAGATTGCAACTAACTGCGTGGAAGGCTGCACATCTCGCAGAGCTCTGTGCCCGGCTGGTTCATGAAGGTGCAGTGTGGGCAGGACCAGAGGGCAAAGGAGGATGTTGGGATGGAGGCCTCGCCCAAGGCTGCATAGTCATCTGCAATAGAAGGCTGCCCACCAACAGTACCTGCAAAGGATGGGGGGGGGTGAGAATGCAGAGGCCCACTTCAGAAGAAACACAGTTCAGCAGATCATAAGTCACATCTTAAATCAGTTCCAGGAGAAGTCAAAACCAGTTAATTCAGAACAGAAACCCTGAGTATTGCTGTAAGTCTGAGAGAGAAACACTTTGAGGGTCCAGAGGATTCATATCCACCATTCCTCCACATGGATGAAGAGATTTGTAAAGGAAAAGTATCAGTCATGTAGGTCTGTCACTACTCTAGCCAGGATAACTTGAACTAAAGCATCAGTTAAGCTTAAACATGTACGTAAGCTTTGATGGTCAGATAGTGTGGTATGAAAAATGAAACTTCATAACACTGACTTCCAAAGAACAAACATTAGCTGGTAAGAACAGGACTGTTTTTCCTCTTGAAAAGTTCAAAAAGCTGTTGTTGAACAATAAACAGTTTTATCAAGCCAGACAGACAGGGGCCCACATCTCTCACCTTCTGGATTTGCCAGCTTCATGCCAAATAATTCACTGGTGTATTATGCTCTATTGAATTTCTTTAAAAGAATAACTCCACAAAACACAGGTTTAATATTAAGGGAACCTGTGGAACAGTGAAAGGTTGAGTTTTATGTATTTGGCCCCAGGACAGACATACCACTTCCAACTATTTATGTGTGCTTCTATCCATGAAGTCATCTTTGGCTCATGCAATCACCGCAGTCACTGATCTCAGCCACTACTCAAATCAGTGTACTGACCAAGAACGTGGATTGTGCTGGGAAAAGCTCTGTAGAGTGACTGAAATCTCTGAGGTAATATTCAGACTGATAAAGACTTGCTCTAACATACTGTAGAGCATCCCCAAGCTCCCATACAGCCACCTAGACTCACCGCACAGCTGCTCAATGGTCGCCCACTGCTCCGATTTCCTCCAGGTCTGAGCCAGCTCCTCATTTGATGTCTTAACTGCATCGAGGAGAAGGCCGATGCTCTCCTGTGAACATAGAGTACCGGAGCACCAAAGATTAGCATTATTGCTAACCTTCACGCTTCTGATAGTTGAGCACTACCCCCGCCCCAGCGCTTTGTGTACTGGCAGCAAGTATGTAATAGTGATAATCTCTTCCAGAATTCTGGGGGAAATCCAACAGTTCCAAGCAGCACAGACTTTCAATACCCCTTCGTTAAAGTATGGTGGTGGATGGCTATGGATGGAAACGTGACGCCTATTTCCCATCTTCTTGCACAATGTTTTGTTCACCATCTCTGATGACGAAACTGGTATTGTAAGACGGCCAGGCAAAGTCCAGCAAGGCTCTCCAAAGACCCAGACTAAAGGCCTGAGGTTCTACCAGAGGTTCGAAACTGAGCGACTGTAACAGTTTTTTCTTCTTTTTTTACAAGGAATCACTTACCCTCAGGGGCATGACCTCGTTGGTCACCAGAAATAGCAGAAGGTGGAAGTCAGACACAAGGGCCAGGAAGCACTCTGATGGGCTTTGAGACAGGTATGAGGCCAGACTGTGGAAATCCTAAACTCAGGAGAGATGCAGGTACACAACATCAGGTAGCTGATTAAGAGAAAAACCTCGGTGTGTATGTTGATGCTTTCATGTCCCGCTCTTGCCAGGAAGCAATTAAAAAGCAATTAAAAAGGGGAAGCAATTAAAAAGGCCAATAGGATGTTGGGTTACATCTCTAGGTGTGTGAAGTTTAAGTCAAGGGAGGTGATACTACGATTATATAATTCCTTGGTCAGACACCACCTAGAATATTTTGTGTAGGTTTGGTCACCATACCTTAAGGAGGACATTGCTGTCTTGGAAAGGGAAACATAGGGCTACAAGAATGATTCCTGGTCTTAGAGGAATGTTTTACGAGGAGAGGTTAGCTGAGCTGAAATTGTTCAGTCTCAAGCAAAGGAGACTAAGGTGGGACATGATCTAGGTATATAAGATTCAAACAGGTCTAGATTCTAACAGGTCTAGACCAAAGAGTTACTTCAATGAGTTCAAATATAAGAACTTAGTGGAAACTTTAAACTGGATTTGAGAAAACACTTCTTTACACAGCGTGTAGTCAGAGTACGGAATAGTCTTCCTGCCAATGTAGCGCAAGCTAAAACCTTGGGTTCCTTTAAATCAAAGATAGATAAGATTTTAACAAGTGTGAGCTATTAATTCAGTTTTCCCCAAACAAATTTGATGGGCCGAATGGCCTCCTGTCGTTTGTAAATTTCTTGTGATCTTATCGCAAAAGCCTTTAAACTGAAGCCATGACCATCCTGTCAGTAGTTAGGTTCAATTAGCAATGATCTTCAAAATCTAAAACCTGGATCTTTCAAACCCTAAAATCTTAACTTAAATCTTTCATGATTACTTTTTTTTACAGACCAGCTAGATTTTCCATCTGTGCACTCATCAGTAGCCTCTCCCACTCTCAGCTTAGCATTAATATCTTTCCACAACTCCTGTACTGGAAAGAAAACCCTGAATCCCCCCACCCCCAGAGACCCCAGGTATGTGCACTAATTTTGCCTCAAATCGGTTTTCCTGAGCACGCACTGCGTGAACCACGGCTGTGCATGTGTGAGTGGCTGTGCAGAGTGTATCTGTTGTCTGACTACCTGATGCCATAGTCTCAGCACTGCAGTGTGAGGAAGCATTGAACACTGAGCCACAGACTGTTTGATGTTACAGTTTTTTGCTAACAAACATTTCTCAATACTGAAGCAGCTTTGTCAAAGCTTTTCACACAGTTAGCATAACACGGTCTATGTGTAATAATCTGAGGATCGCTTTTCATTGCTGTTGACATAAAAACCCACTAGTGACCTCATCTCACAAAATCCATGGAGTTTCCCATTTAAATCTTTACATATTCAGAGCTCATTGTTCACATGCTTACCTACTGTTAAGTTTCAAACTGTTCAAATGTACTTTAGACTGAATCACTGCAATTTTCTACATTACTGCAGTGACAATACTGACATAATTAGGAGAAAAAAAATATATATATATAGACAGACACAAACACAATATATGTTTCAATATCAGGTGTCATTAATCATGATTAATCACATAAAACTGTGAGATTAATTTTTTTTTTTTATTAATTCACAGACCTACTATTTAATAATTTAATACGCATCTATTTCATAAAACATCAGGAAAGCTGCGACTGTAACCCTCATACAGTGCAGCATATTACCCTCCTGCACACAGTCAGATTCTGTTCTGTTCAGGAGATCGCAGGACCCCAGTGTGGTATGACCTAACGAGATCTTCGGTATACTATAGGTCAGAGAGACTTTTCTCTCTGACCCTTTAGGCAAAGTGTCTTCTGAATATATAACCATGGTTATATATTCAGAAGACACTTTGCCTAAAGGGTCAGAGAGAAAAGTCTCCCAAGGGCTTTGAAAGTCACTCTACCAGCCATGGGATTTTGACCGGTAATCATGATCACAGGCACCAGAGTCACACACCACCCACACGTCTCTGAAAGGGGTTAATATGCAGCTTCGCTCTGTCTCAAGGAGGATCACCAACCCTACTAGTACGTCCGTTGACAGCCCTGGGCCATGGGTCCTACTGTGGTTTATAAGCCAACTGCCATCTTTGGCTGCCCGCTCCACATCGGAAGCTGACCTCATACCTGTGTCTCGCCCAGCAGGTCCCGGTTCTCAATGGGGAAGCGGCATGTGGAGGTGAAGGTGTAGACAGGGTCCTTGGGGAAGGTGGTGGTGATCTGTTGAAGGTTTTCGGTTTACTGGATTGCCAGAGTTGCAGGCAAAGTGCTGGCAATAACAAGGGCTGGTCAGACTCTATGTGTTGCCATGGGTACTCACATCTATGATCAGGTACTCCACAGGAAGAGGCCTGGCCAGAAAGGTGATGTCATTGCCGAATTTATCCTTATCCTGGAGAGAGGCATGAAAACAGAACACTTCAAAACCTTCTATTTCATCAATGTATTCCGAATCGATGCAAATTGTTACCAGACTGTATGAAAATGAAAATGCAGCTGCATAAACATAGCACACCCTCAAGCCTGCGTGGACATCCACATTAAAAACACATAACGACGTTAAAGATGCCTGCGTGGCTCAGTGCGTATGGTGCCTGGATCCGTGAGCAGAAAATTGTAGGTTTGATTCCTGTGCTGGATATTGGCTGCCCATGCTGTCTGACCCTAAACTTTCCTTATTTATACATTGCTTTGGGCTATTAAACAAATATGGAAAATACTATGTGCTATAACTATTGATTCAGGCTCATTTTGCGTCAGATTACATCCATGAACAAGGAAAGCAGGCGATCATTAACCACCCCCACACTATGACCGGTTGGTTTGCTCTTTGTCCTCTTTCCTCCCCGATAATCACTTTAGCACAGTCTGGTGGATTGGGGCCGGGCCCTTCGCTCTGGCCTCCACGCAGGAAAAGCCTGCGACCCAATCAGGAACACTGGTCCACCTCGTTACCGGGAGACGGTCCCAGTGCCATCTGCAGGCTATTGCATCAATGACACTTATTTACGAGTAGAAATTCAGCCGCAGGCAGCCGAAGGAATCCACCGGAGAGCATTTGGATGGAGGCCGTGGGACTGACTTAGACCTTCCATCTTGCCACACCGATCTGCCTTGCATAACCGAAACTGCACGTTTTTAACTTCAGGAATGATTAGGCAGTGAGTCTGGGTTCGAGACAAGATGAGTGGATGATCCTCAGTGTGTTTACTGAAACTAGACCGTGCACATATCCAGGTGTGAGAAGTCTACCTTCTCCAGCTGGCATCTTGTCCTGAGAGACATCTGGTATAGTAATGGCTGTGTGAGTCTAGGTCAGTCTGTCTGTGCGCGTATCTAAGCCTGCTGAGGGTCATACCTTGTAGAAGACATCAGGCACATATTGCCCTGTGCTGGACTCCTTGACATAGCCCAGCTCAGGGGCGTAACGGCAGGGTAAGAGGCATTCATCTCTCACCAGCGCCATGCACTGGTTGGACACCTGGTAGCCCTCGAAGTGTACCTGATTGTCGGGGCCCCCTGTTGGCATAGAGAAAACGAGCAGGAGGATCACGCTCCACGTCGCTGGACAGATGCCACCATCCAAGGCTGGTTTACCGAGATTTTAAGTGCTTTATGTGTTGGTAATGTGAGGTGATATATTCTGATGTAGAAAAAAATTTAATGGAAAAGCTTTAGAGCTCATCCAAGGAAACACATGGAGCTACTCTGAGGTACATTCCAAGCGCAGAGCTGGATCGCGTGACCAGGCACTAAGCCCTAACAGGCCAGCCCGGTCCGGATCTGACTGGCGGGGGGGGGAAAAAATGAGCCAGTTGCCTAGGAGCCACCACAATCGATGGGCCTTCTCTGGAGGATTTCCCATGGTGCTTTGCAGCAGAACCTCGTGTTGGCTTTAAGGGAATCACCAAACGGCAGAGCTGTGGGCAGGGGGCATCTCCAAAAGAGATGGGACCTACAAGTTGTTCATGGGGGGCAGATACATACCTGTCGCCACCACTGTGACAAACTTAGATCCAAAGTGCCCATCGGGGGAGAGACGACAGGGGTTGGGGTGTTTGTTCTGGAAGTATCCAGCCATGATGCACTCTTCAGCACTCAGGAAGTAAGAGTCCTGCACATGAAGTTTATGTTGAGAGGGGAAAATCACATTTGTGCCCCATTTCTCAGTCTTGCAAATACCATGTTGCGTGCTTCTCGAGCTGCGTGCGTGTTTTTCTCTGAGCAGGGCCCTGAGAGTGTGGTGCCGGGCGGGGAGCCTCACCTTGTTCCTGGTGAACCATACGGTGCCTTTCCTCACGTCCTCGGAGAGCAGGTCTGTAAATATCCATCCCACCTGTGCCACATGCGGTTTCTGTGAGCTAAACGTCACATGCTATCTCATAACGAATGAGGCGTATAGGGCTATGCAGCTCGCACCTTATGGAGACCTAACCTGGCTGCTATCTCCTCTACCATTGCCTCTTTGGGATCTTCCAGAAGCTCCAGGCTGTTCTGTGTTCCTATCTAAACGATACACACACTATATGACACCAACACACCATAAGCCCTACACAGCACCCTCCATTCTGCCGGTGACGTGTTTGGCCTCTCGGCTGACCTGTGGAGGCTCATAGATGGCAGCCACCTCGGCCCGGATGCCCAGCGGGATGTCCTTGTGCTCGGTGTACCTGCCATAGAGGTAGCCCATCCGCTGGCTTCCCGCCTTCCGCCAGAAGTCCAGGAAGCGGTCGGCGATGGTGTGGTTCTCAAACATGATGTTGTCCACGTGTCTGTATTTCTGTGCGACAAGGTGACACCCATAAATAAATCACTTCTGAAGGGGAACACATGCTACCCACACAGGCTACCCCCACAGATGGTACAGTCAGGGCTTCCCTTATATGCGAGTTGACTTGTCTGTCCTTGAGCATCTGGGAAAGCCAAGGTAACCAGACAGGCCAAAGTTCTGAGATGATGACAGCATTTAACTAAAGAGAGATGAGCCAAAAGTATATAACAGGTTATATTAGTATATACTGGTCAGCTTCAGTCCAGTGAGCGGAAGAAGGTGAAGCATGGCAGATGCTGACGGGGGGTGCAGGGGGCTGCAGACTGAGACGGGGGAGGGGGTGACACTAACCTGCCGGTTGAGGGTGATGGCGCTGGGCTGGCACTTGGTGCAGATGCCGTCCGGCCACGGTGGGTGGCCCTCACAGCCCGATCGGATCTTACAGCTGATGTTTTCCAAGGCCACGAACTTCCCTCTGAGCAGAGATGGAGAGGGAAAAGACGGCTCTATGCCCGAGGCATGGAGGCTCATGGAGGGGGCATGACGAGCGTGAGGCGCTGGCATGCCCAAGGACTGTGGTTTTAGACCAGGTATATTCCTGAGGGTCAACTCACTTGTCAGCCCCACCAGTCAGCTTGCGGATGTACGCGTGAAAGGACATGTGCTTGACAGGCGGGTCCAGGTGATTCAGGTAGTCCTCGTCAAAGGGCTTCAGAAACATGACATGGGTCATTAAACACCCACCAGAGTCCTATGGCTCACAGTCGACTCCATGGTGACCATTCCCATATGAAGAGTCAGGCACCATCCAGAGACTGGCATGGAGGCGCAGGAAGACGTTTTCGGCATGCTGCTGGCTCTCACCTCCAGCGGAACGCAGTGCACACACTTCCCCATGGCACCATGGCGACACCTATCATAGAGATCAATGTCACATGACTAATTTTCATTGCATCATATGGTGTCACGTTGTCCTACCAGGCCAAGAACTCAACTGTAGCCTGAAGGCAGCACTTTGAATACAATATTCAAGAAAACTCAGCTCAGCATATGAATACAGGAGCACTTGTTGATAATTATTTATATTATTTTTAGGATTTCAATTCCATTCTATTATATACTGGATGCTTATATCTTATAGGTACATGGAGATAAATAGAGGGTGTTCTTTAAATTGTTCATAAAGCATTGTTTGATAAACAGTATATTATAAGCCTTCTTGGGGCCCTTTGTCATCTTCCTTCCCATTCTAGCAAGCTGATCTGATGCGGGGCCCCCTGGTGGTCACTGGGCCCTAAGCAGCTTATACCTTGGGCTAGCCCTGGTATATTGTGATAATTGTTTATAGTCATTCACAATGTTTTTTCATCCTTCCTTTGGGACATGCCATTCGACTACACCTCGGAAAACACACCTGGACTTTACGACAATGGCTCACAGTTGTGGATCTCTCTTCCTATAGATCTTGCCGTCCTGCTTGGCCAGGTACTGGTCAATGTCATCCACCTGGATCTGGGACATGGAGCGAGAGTGCGACAGGGATGAGGACGCTTCGGAGGGTGTCGACATGGAGGAGCGAGGGGTGGCCATGTCCCTGATGCCTCCAGAGGGGTATAGGAAAAGCATGTCCCCATGTCTGCAGGGAGGGGACACAACAGAGACTAATTAAAAACAGGCAAGACCTTCTCCCCAAAGCAGAGTGATAATGCAGTACCGCTGGGCACTACAACCCAAAATATCAACATCATAGCATACGGTGTGTTTATCAAGACAGAATGATTTACTGTGGCTGCTGAAGAACAAGGGAGAGTAACCGGAGAGCCAGGAACCAGGTTCATCTATGGGTGCAGAGACTGAGATACCGAAGGAAAAAAACGAGAGATTACTAGGGATACTCTGATCAAGGTGTTTAGGGAATCACAATCAGAATTGGCCGATAGCAATCACTGATCACCAGTCGCTGAAAATATAAGATAAGAAGATGAATAGGCTTACTTTAAGGATCAAACTCAATTCAGTTAAAATAAATGTGTTCAATATTTAACAAAAAGACACCCATTACTTACTACTATAAAAAACAGGTCAGAATTTGGTTCTTGGTGACAGCCATATGCTTTCCCAAGAAAGGAAGGTAAATAATTTTTTAAAATAAATATAAGCGTCTCTGTGTTTTTCCTCTGTGCAGCTTAACTAAATAACCGCTCTCTTTCCACGCTCACACACGGAGCACAAAGATGAACCCGGATGCTCATGTTTCTCCTGCTCCTCTCAATGAAGATGGAAATGTCTAATGAACTTCATTATGTTCAATGCTTCAGCAGATCATCCTCCTCAAGCAAATTCTTTTGCACATACGGTATGTTGCAGATTGCAAATCATTCTTTAAAAATTTCTAGTAAAAATACCAGACAGGAGATGACATAGATTTTGAAACTTTATGGACATATTTTAAGACATCAGCACACATATTTTACTTCATCCACAAAATCGGAATTTGAGACTGGTCAAATTAAAGGCCCCCGATCAAGTATTTAAGCCTGAAAATTGGCTGATTTTAAATTGGTTGCCTATCAATCGGAGTACCTCTAGTGATTACAAGATGATTCAATGATTAAATGCATTCGCAGAAGCATGAGAGTTCAGAGACAATGATCTGGCATGAGAGCTTCAGTTCAATTGCCTAAGCCAAGGTCACCTGATTCATGTGCACTGGGTCGCACACCATCAGGTACCGCCCCCAAGCACTGCTCCCTGGGTGCTGAATCAGCTGCTCCCTGCTACGTCACATTGCCACATATGGGTTAAATGCAGAGAACACATTTTGTTGTTGTGTGCTGTGTGCTGTGGTTTGTCAGCAATGACAATTAATCACTAAATCATGCATTCTTACTAGAGCTTCTAGTTCACTTTGGATGAAGGACACTCACTTAATCTTGAGAAGGCTGAGTGTTTTGTTCTGTGACACAATCTGTCCAGTCTTGTTCCGGTTCTGGTAAATGGAGAATCCACTCAAGCTACATCCAAACTCCTTGGCTACCTGTTAGCAATAAGAAAATAATTCTGTTTGTTTCAATTCATTTTAGTACAGCGCCTTACACAACAGATTTGCCCCAAGGTGCTTTACACGTTTGTGCTGTAATACAGTCGTACGTCATTTATACATAATAATAAAAACTAGGAAAATGGAAGATAAATGAGTAAACACATGAAAGAAAGCCACATGAATTCAGATCGTAAGGAGGACTGATACAAACACACAGTCTAGTCTGAAGATTAGAAATTCACCAAGAACACTAACAAGGAGGTGAGACTGTACGCAATCACCAATAATAATCTAAGGAGGCCTAAACTGCAGTGAGATGGACGGCAGACTATCTTGGATCCTCTCATCTCAGGCGTCATCAACAGTCATCGTCACAAAGCACTTTACATATAACCGGCCTGAACCCCACCAAGCAAACCTGAGGCGACAGTGGCAAGGAAAAACTCCCTCTAGCAGGAAGAAACCTTGAGAGGAACCTGGATCGGAAGGGGACCCCATCCTCCTCTGGGCGACCGGGGAGCATGAAAATGTATTGACATTCACAGTAGTTCAAAAGATATTAAATAAGATCTCACGGTGCACTGTACAGTAAGGCAAATGGACTGAGCATCATTTGGCACTGGGAGGAATACTGAAGGTCAACCCTCAACCAACCACAGAGACTAAAAGTCTTTATCACTACAAAGAATCCCGTTACTACAGGTGTTTACATTCTCCAATTCCTTGGTTTGGATCGATTTTTGAGTTACAGTTCTGTTTGTTTGGAGTGGGATAAGAAAATCCTGGGTTTTATAAATCACCATCAGTTCTAAAAATTTCTTTGAAGACCAGAAATAAACTAGATAACCAAAATGTTCCCTTACCACTGACCTGAATGTGCTCAAGAGGTCTGCAGTCTCAAGGTTATTATCCGGTTTAATTAAACTAGCCTGGCTTATATCGAAGATGTGATCAATCAATCGTGATTGGACCAAACTAGTCACATGACACAGGCTAGTGTAATGTGTAATATTTACAAAATATACAGCTTGCCCTAACTTTAAGTAAAATAATAATTTCGTGATTTACATGTGCTATAGTGAAATGAAAAAGGAGTTTTGTAACATTAGTAATGTAATGAGAGCTCAACAGGCTGCCCGTGATTGATTGTATTGTGGTTTTGGTCTCCGTTTCAAAACCATTACACCATTACACCATTACTTATTACACTATTACACCATTACTCATTACGCTCATCTTAGACAGAAACTTTCACAAATTGTTGCATTGTAGCCACTGAAGGAAAAAAATCACCAGTCATCGTGCCTATGCCAAGTGAGCTGATGCAGGACTGTCACTAACAGGTTTATAAACACCTGCCGGCAGAACTGCCATTTCCAAGGCTAGCACATGCAGCCTACTGGACACTGCAGAGCCTATTGGGACCCAGGAGCCAACCAGGAAGCAGCACTCATGAGGCTGGTGTGAGGAAACCTCAGCCACAAAATCATACTCCAGCAGGATATTACTGTTACGGGGCTGTGTGGCTCTGTGAGTTAGGACTCTCATGACTGGAAGATGACCAACTCAAATCACTCTTCCGATTGAGGCACTTAACCACAGTTGCTCCAAAGTTCCAAAGTCTGACTGCTTTCTCAACTGTATGTCACTTTGGATAAAAGTGCCTGTACAACTGGGTCACCTGCATGAGTCTGGTACCTTCTTTAGGAAACTTGCTGCTGTTTCCCTCTTGGTGGATGGGATCCGCTTCATCCCTTCTGCTGACTGCACACGAATTATCTTTTCAAAACAAACAATACAACTTCAGATACATATTAACAGTTACAATATTGGGAAAAAAACAACAAATGTCAAAATTTACAAGAATAACCTAGAAACGTTTAGGTTAATTAACAACGCAGTCCAGTCCATGTTGTAGTTTCCCGCATATCTGCACGAATTTTCCTTTATATTTCAGCGCGCAATAAACGCCTAAACGGAGAATTCAGATATACTGACGTGCGTGATCAGCAAGAGGAGTGCGCAACCGGGACGAACGCTGAGCGCAAGGTCCTGTACTACTGAACCATTGCTAGTGGCACCATAAAAACATTCACTTGCATTAATCATATTAAGAAAGAAAGAGTACATTCCACCGCCTACTCTCCACGATTAGTAAGCCTTCAGAACTAAGTAAGCGACATTTGCGTGCTGAGATAGCTGGCCATCGGTGACAGTCCTTCCCGAATGTCGTGTCATGTCTAGTTCTTCGGTACACACTCTACATGGCATGGACACTTTGACTGGGGTGCAATTACTGCTGCCGCATCACTCTCTCGAGTCTCCATTCTGCAGCCCAAAACGCAGCTAACTGGCTTACTAGCTACTTACAATAGTTTCTGCCATGTTGGGTGGTTATGTCTTGCTCCCGGGGTACGCGTATGTTATTATTAATACTTGTAGTTTATGGCTGGGACAGTTGCACAAAGACTACGGGACATGTCGGACACGCGGTACTGCACACAAACAAGCCCGACCTGTCGCTTCTAGTTAGAAATGTCAGTTCCGTTACTTCAATAGTTCCGTCCCTCAGGCACTCACATTCCGATATCTTTTACGTTCCAGGAAACCATTTCTCCCGACTTGTCTGACCTTCTTTCATTTCGACAAATAATTATTCTTTATTACTTAGTCACAAATTGCTATGCCCCTCCTTAGTCACTCACATCTAGTTAGCTGGAACGCTCATCTTCCACATGAAGTCTTGATTACATTACATTTATTTATTTGGCTGATGCTTTCATTCAAAGATTGAAACACATATAGAAACTGCAGGGTCAGCCAGTCTGAAGTAATTAAGGTTAGGAGCCTCACGCAAGAGCCCAAAAATGAAATGATTTTAGTGACCACTGGATCTAAAACAGTGACCTTCTGAGCACAGGAAGTCCTGACCATCAGAGTCACACACCACTGTCCAGCCTACTACTTAGCTGTGGATGTACCCAACCTGTCTATAAATAAGGTCCAACAATTTTAAGAATGTTTTGAAACAGAACCTTTTACTGGAATTTAATAATAGATATTTTATTGATCCCCATGGGGAAATTGTCCTTATGCCCCCCCCAACTTGCTCTTTGTAGAGTAAGCTGGCACCCTGGGGGGTAAAGGGCCTTGCTCAAGAATCTGCAGATGTACTGAGGCTGGGTTTGAACCTGTGAGCTTCTGATTACAGGCACGCAGGCTTAGCCCACAGAGCCACATGCTGCCCCCTTTGTTTTTTAATATATACTTTTCTATATAATTACTTCCATCTTTCCTATTTGGTTTACAGTGATTGTACATCCATCCATCCATCCATTTTCCAACCCACTTATCCTACTGGGTCGCGGGGGGTCCGGAGCCTATCCCGGAAGCAATGGGCACGAGGCAGGGAACAACCCAGGATGGGGGGCCAGCCCATCACAGGGCACACTCACACACCATTCACTCACACATGCACACCTATGGGCAATTTAGTAACTCCAATTAGCCGACGACATGGAGAGAACATGCAAACTCCACACACATGCAGCCCAGGTGGAGACTCGAACCCGTGTCCCAGAGGTGTGAGACAACAGTGCTAACCACTGCACCACCATGCCACCCCCAATGATAGTAGGTACATAATAAGAATGACAGTGATAAGAATTTCTATCCATAGCCCATGACAGAAATAGCGCAAATACACTGCTTGAGGGTAGGGCCTCCCTTTGCTATCAAAACAGCTTCAATTCTTTGTGATATCAGATATCTTGTTGATCTGTGGGTTTGCTGAAATCATGCCAATTCCTGAATTCCTCATATGTTCTGCATTTGTCCAGACTGAGGTTTCTTTGGTGTGAAGCAGGATGATACGCAGTTTGTCCCCTGGAATGGATTCTTTTCATTACAATATCGACAATCTCTGCTAAACTAGGCGCTGTTTTACTATTTTGAAGTATTTTCCCTAATTTTTCTTGGGTATTTTACGTCCTGGTAGAAGGCCCACTAAAGTATTGTAATATTTAAAGAGACTTCATTGCATTTTCATGCTTAAGCCTAACTGCATTATTTAGACCACAGTAGTAAACCGGAATTAACACTGTGCAATGCAGGGAGAGCAACATCGCTAACAACTTACCCATTGCATCATCGAATTACATGATATAATCATATAATTATAATGAGAAACTTTTACTATGTATGAAACCCACTGGAAATGTCTGCATAGAGCTCCAACGAAGGACAAACACCTTTACAAATGTTACTTTAAAAATCCAGGCTTCAAAGAAGCCAGCGTTTGGTTAATTGAGGCTACACTGTTGATATGATTCTTAAAGCTTAGATCTTGTGCATAGACTTTGAAAACTAAATGGCAAAGTGGAAATTGTATTTTCATTTTATCTTTTTTTTTGCAGAAAATACCTCAAATAGGTCTCTCACACTTAATTTGATTACAAAAAAAAATCAACGGTTGAAAATGTCTTTGGGCCAAGTGCATTCTTAATTCAGTTCAAATGTGTTATTAATAGTATTTGTTGTGTGTGTGTGTGTGTGTGTGTGTGTGTGAGAGAGAGAGAGAGAGAGAGAGAGAGAAAGGGAGAGAGAGCTAGAGCATTCAGTATCAGCATGATAGAGGATGCGCAACTCGTGAACCGCACATGTGCACTTCACTGAAATCAGTGCGTGTGACCATGTTGCATTGTGAGGGAGGGTGAGCTGGCAGCATATCATTCGGTAAGACAAAGCAATGCTCATTATCTGTAAAAAAAACGTTCCAAAATGGCAACCTGCTGTAGCATCAGGAGTAAAGATAGTTGAAGGAAACATGCTAAATATACTGTAAGCGTAGGCTAGACTACTCTGGGTATATTAAAGCTTGGGTTTCTTTCATATTATGCCTAATGGGCTAGATTAGGCTAACTAAAGTCTCAAATTACATCATTAATAAAAAAATTACAATAAACAGCTTCTGAAGGGGACATTATCAGAGACATTTCAAAGCCAAATTCGATTTCAAAACAAGTGTATTTGATATTGGCTTGTAATGGCGTGTTAATATCAAGCATTTGTGCTCTATTTTTATCTTTATATATGGTTACAAATTATCCTTAAATTACATGCTCCATAATATTTTACTGCTGTTATGTTCTGACCTAAATTAATTCAGTAAGGTACATTCTCCACACAACCTGCTGTAAGCTAAATTATCAATTAATTTATATGAACTCTCATTTAATACTGTCTATCCCCCAGAAAACAAACCACCTAAATGTAGTGTGTGAATGACAAGACCCCCCCCCCCCCCCCCAACCCTAACCCCCTCAGTTCACTATTTTTCAAACCCTGGCTACTGCCCTGTTTTCAGTCACCTCACTGAGCCTCAGGAACTGCTATGGTCCTTTTGGAGAGCTGTTCACACGGTATTTCTTTCACTCATCCACCATCAAATGTCCCTGTTATACTGGACTGTTTTTGGACATTGTTGGGAGTGTTTGTTTTAGTGTTGATTGTTAGAGTTGTAATTTACGATCGCTGTCAAGGAGCTGGGCTTTGTGTACATGATTTTGTTATATTGTGTGTTTGTTTTATATATCTGCATTATTGTTTAGAGTTTGTGAACATTAAAGTTAAGTTTTAAAATCGACATTTTAACGTTAGAATCAAAATGACAACATACAAGACCGTATCGATCTGCACATCCCTAGCGGACACTTTTGACTAACCTTACGTCACGCACTGTGCGTGGACCGTAACGGCACGCGTGGAGCATGCACTAGGTTTAGTCAAAGTCAAAAGTCAAAGTAAACTTTATTGTCATCTCTGCTATATACTGTACAGGTACATAGAGAGACGAGATGACATGGCTCCAGTTTTTTTCCAGTGCAGACGAGAGAAAGACATGTAACAAATAGGCACGTGGTAAACAAAGTAAATAAATATAAGGTATACAAAAAATATACTATACTTATATTTAAGGCTGACAAACGACATGTCTAAAAGAACAGTAAGTTTATAGTCAAAAAGATTTAGCTGTATTCAAATAGTGCTACTCGGTGCTTTCTACACATAACATTTCTGTAACTTTGCACGTACACAACGTAACCTGAATGTTCATTGGTTAAAAAACTGGGAACAACCAATACGAGCAAGACAAAGTATAGTCAACCAATTGGTGTTCAAATTAAACGCTTTGGGGTTGGACTTGATCAGGGTTAAAGGTTACAGGCGGAAGTAGGTGTTTAGGACCATGTGGAGATAGTTTATTACGGTTTCATTTGTTTTTTTAATTCTCTGTGTGTCTTTTACAGTTTTACAACATGGGAAAAAACAAAAAAAGACAACCCGAACAATCGCAGCGTGAATCCAAAACAAATCAGCTTAAAAGGTAGAAGATTATTTATTCAAGAACATTACTGTATTCGTTTAAGATAAAGGTTTTATTTTATTTTTAATAGGTCCAAACATCTGTCTAATATCTTCTATCGGTTTAGTTTACAAAAGAATCTTTTCCTTGTATACGAGAGAGACAACTTAAAATCGGTGTGTTAATGAAAATGATCAGTGGATTATCATGTAATAAAAGTTAAGATACTATTTCGCTAATTTCTTATGAAAACACGAGAGAACAAGCTAATCAGTGTTGCCAACTTTGTTCAGCTGACTGGCGTGAGATTTTAAATTCAAGGCAAGTCTTCATACGCATTTACATGAGTTTTATTACCTCGTAAATAGTCGGTAGGGTTTGCAAACTTCCCCAACGCTTCTGACGTAGCTAATTTTAGGCTTATAATGGAATAATGTGGATTCGCCGTAAAAATGTCTTGCGTGAACGCGAAAGTGTGTCACGCCAAATCTGTGACAGCGGGCAACCCTTGCTAATTTCATAAAGCATGGGTCAACCGAGCCCACAAACCACGAAGACGTGAAGCTGCGAAACTACCATTGCGTAACAAATTATTTTTAATTGGCAGACTGTCATAGTAAAAAATGTATGTCCAGTGGTACGTACAAGTATCCGTCGACTGGCAATCGCATTTGAGACACCGGACATGAGTCAATTTGGGCGTATCTCCATAGCTATAAGGGACAGGCAAGACATTATGTATATTACTCTAATATACATACATTACCGTACAGCATAGTATGTAAATATAAATGACTCTTTATAATCAAAAAGAGATTGCACTTAAAACTCACGGAAAATAAGCCACTATGAAATCCAAAGATGCGAGTGGTAGCAAACAGTGGGAGCTGAGAAAGAAAACGACGATTGAAACAGGGGAAATATTGTATATTTCAAATATGTTATTGCATAGTGTTGTACAGTCAGTCTCTTTTTACATAACGAAATAGCACCGTACAGGTACCGTGTCATATGTTATTGTAGCTGTCCATCACACATACATTAATGTATTCATACTGTTTTTCAAGTTAGAGACGGTCATTATACGGCTGGCAGCGCTGCCCACTCACTGGAATGTTTCATCGTTTCAGTTTCATCAGAATCCTACTACTCATTAACATTAAACATGAATGCGATCCATACTGTAAATATGCATGTATGCATAACATGTCAGAAACCGTTGTAAGTAGTGGGTCATTATACGACTGAATGCTAGTAGCTTATACGCTAATATTGTGCTGCGTCCGCTTTTAGGGGTCTCTGCCATTAGATACTACAGACGCTCCTCGCTTAATCTGCCTGTTTAAGTGTGGCGTCTCAGCATCAAGCTTTTCATTTCGCGTCGCCCTTTCTCAGTCCGTTTCCTTCCCGCAGTCTATAAGTGTTCACTACACTAATGTTTGCAATCTCAAAGACTGCATTTTTCGTCTATAAAATTTGTACTTTATTGCGCTTCCCGTACAGGGTTGCCAACTCGCGCATCAGGCATGACACTCTCATGCTCACACAAAGAAGTCTTGCGGCATATCTATATTACATCATAAGCCTAAAATTAGCTACATAAAAAGCTCTGGCATAGTTTGCAAACCCCACATACTATTTGCAAGGTAATAAAAAGTGTTAAATGCATGTAAATGAGTGTGCAGACTCAATTTCAAATTGAGAATCTCAAGCAAGCCAGCTGACCAAAGCTGGCAACCCTGATCACACAGTAAAAGTCATTGGCGAAAATAAATAAAAAGGATTACCTGCTACCTGTAAACATTTATAAATATACTGCAAATGTCATAAATGGTGCAAGGTCAGATAAAACAATATCTAAAGATAGTTGACACAAACACATTGCCAGTACAGTATGCTTGAAATAGCAAAAGAACTCAATCGTTAAGTGAGGAGTCTCTGTATTTACTATAGACCTTGTTATACGCAATTAGACGTTACTCGACGGATAGCCATAGAGCGATTTTATGACCGCAGAAGTGCTGATAACCTTGTTATTTGTGTGATCACAGCCAGAACAGAATGTCTAAAGGCAGGATGTCTGTCAGGACAAAGAGTGTTAAGCGGGACAGTAAGCCCAAGCAGACGACACACCTGGAGCACATCCCCTTTCGGCTGCGTGAGATCATGAAGAGTAAGGAGATGATGAAGATGGGAGTCACCAAGCGGAAGGCCATGTTGAGAGGTTACGATCCCTGCTCTCTTCTAGTGCTTTACTGTGGAATGCCTGGCACTCGTTAGGGTCTCTGATTTGCAGCATTTAAGCATGTGTGTTCATCAGCTAAATGAAAATTTTGATAACTAGGTATGGTAAATTATGAATCAACAAGTATGATGCAAAGCCCTGTTGAGGTTGATGGATGAAACGTATTTAATGGATTTTCTGATGTTCATGTGCTGCTTGAAGGAACATGTTATTCAGTAATGCATGCTTGCTTTTTATTGTCTATTTGATTGTCACATAATCAGGATGATCTGTTTGGCTGTTCCCGTTGCTCCTCCCCTGTAGCCATGGCGCCAAAGCCGGATGCTGGGGTCCCACAGACGACGGACATCCCTGTCCCAAACTTCCAGAGGGGAAAGGAGGAGTCAAAGACGGCGTACCTACAGCGGATCAGAGAGGAGACCCAGCACGTGCAGTTCCTCACTCTGAACCAGGTGGAGCGCCAGCCAGAGCTGGAGCCAGACAGGCAGGAGAAGCCAGCAGACACGCGCAAGGCTGAGAAGAAGAAAGAGTACGTATTAACTGACTATGCGCGTTTGCTTGGTGCTCTTGCTGAGCAGTGTTTGAACCGCTCATTGGCTGTGCTTATGTGCATCTGATACGAGAATGGGCAGTTCAGCCATTAGGGCTGGAGCCTCACTCCTCCTGGATTGTGACTTTGATTCTTGGCCCCCATCTACCTGTTCTGTGTGGAATCTATCTGCCCTGTCTTTGGCCCTGCGCTTCCTTTGGTTTATGGACGGATGGATGATGGAACTAATGCTATCAATGATTGTGCTGTTATGTCATTAAAACGTGCAGATGAGGATGGGGTTAAGTTTTGAAGATTAGCTAGAACCAGCCACATTTATTTATTGTGTAGTGTTTGGTGTTGCCCTTTGTTATCTCTGACTTGTCCTTTCCCATATTGCAGATTTGATAAAGTAAGATTGGAAAGGTTGCAGAAGAAGAAGATGGCAAAGAGAGAAGAGAGGGAGGAGAAGGAGAAATTTACAGGTGGGTGAATGTTTGAGCCAAATTGTTCAGTTGCATCTCAAGATTTTGGTTCGTTCTCAGGTCGCCCTTTCCCTTGCAGAAAAAGTGCAGTTTGGGGAGGTGGCCATGGCTCCCCCATCCCTGACAGCTAAACCCCGGAAAGCTCCAGCAAAGTCTCAGGTGCATGATCTCTCCACATGCTTCCATTTTCTCTACAACTCGACTATGAATTTATTTTTAGACAATTTATGAATTAGAATTTTTCAAAGTATATCTGCTGTCTCTAGGGGGCGACAAAGGACCTACTGCTTAACTCCCTCCTTGGCCATTCGTCAGTCTCCGGCAACAAGCCCTCCATGGCACGGCAGAGGATGATGGAGGAGGAGCGAGAGCGCGTGGTCAATGCCTACCGCCACTTGAAGGCCATGAAGCAGAGGGGTCAGGGCCCCCCGGTAAAGCAGCAGCAGAGCCCACACTGATGGTTCAGGCACAACTGCTGAATTTAGGGGCTGGCAGACTCACAGAAACCAGATTGCTGCTGTGTGTAGGAGGAAACACGCCAAAGCTGTGAACGCGGCCTGTTCAGGGGTGGATCAGGGCTGTACCAGTGCAGTGTGGCTCAGTGCAGGCCTTAGGCTCACTGGTCAGGGTATGTGGCACAGCATGCAGGGCTCCTGCTCTGGATGTTAGCATTCAGACTTCCTGTCAAATCCTTATTTTACCATTTTCCATGGTTATTTAACCATCAGTTAATTGCTATTAAATTTATACTGTGAAGGGACTGCATTAGTACAAATCATAAATCATCTGCGTGAGGTGCTGCAAAGTGTGTTGGGATTGTTAGCGTGACAAAAATGAAAGTCTCAAACCACTGGCAGATTTTTTTTTTAGCTGAGCAAGGTATTACTTAACTTCCATTTCAAATCCACATTTATGTAAGGAATAATTGACGACGGGCCGTTGAATTATTAGAAAATAATGCACACCCGAGGTGGTAATGCGGCCACGACGCGAAGCGGAGTGGCCGTTACACCTCGGGTGTGCATTATTTTCTAATAATTCAACGGTCCGGAGTCAATTATTCCGCTTATACTACGGTTGCCACACCTCAAGACATCGATCAGATTATATATTTCAAGGGATTCGTCCGGTTTTTCTACTTAAATCGCTATTGTGAGTAGGATTATTTCTTCCGCATCTCATCCAACGACACTTTTGCTAGTTCCAAAACGTCATTTTAAAGCTGGCAATGGAGGCTTGAGCCGTTGATAGCAGACTAATGCAGTTAATAATGAAGTTATTAGAAAGAGAGCGAGAGAGACACACGGAGAAAGAGAAACAGGGAGAGAGAGAGAGCTTTTATAAATTAGGCTACCTCTGTGTGTCCCTCAACAGTGTTCTGAAGCACCGTCTCTAAACTTTAAGTCTGCTTTAAGATGCAGCGCTGTTATTACCTCGCTAGTGAGAAATGTCATGTGTAGCCTTTAAGTTGGTACACTAGGCTAACTAATACTGCTGCAGCCCAGTTTCATATTCACCGTAAATATTAAAATTTACTTTCGGAAAATCGTCTGTCATGTTGTTGTTTTTGTTAGTCCTGTGTGCTGTATAGGTACTGTATGCTAATGTCCGTTATTACAGTTAACTATGCGAAGTGATATGGAACTGTAATGCGGTCAAGAGAGCTGCCTGGAACTACGTTCGCCGTGCGTTTATCTGAAAATAATTGCACACCTCAGAACGTTCGTCAGCCAATCAGATTCAAGCATTCAACGGTCCCGTAGTATAAGAGGTTGATAATGAGCAGTGGCAAATGTTACTGTCAGCCACATATACTGGTGGGACTCATACAGGGAGGGGTAAAGCCTGAATCAGGTGCATATGTATTATTCCATTTCTCAAAAGTTTTCATCCTCATTTCCTGGTTAGTTCTTATGGTCATATTTGTAGTCCTTCCACTGGGGTTCATTAGCCTGCCTTTCTGTGAGGCTGTGGGAAACTCTCTGTGGTCTCAGTTGTGTTATTTGCCTGAGCCTCAAATGTAAATTAAGGTGGAGAGTGTCGGCACGTTCAGACCATAGATTTGCAAAAAGACATTTGGAGAGAATGGTGTGGATTCATCAGATCCACTCCATGTCATGATTTACTCTTAATCCGGTACTCTTTTGCACGCACTCAGCCCTGTCGTCCATCTTTGTTTATCCTGAATAATGATTGAAGCAGCTGATGTGAAGTACATGCTGAATGTGTTTGGTGTGACAGGGCTTCTGTAGAGGGACCTTTACTTTAGCAGTATACTCTCTCTACATAGGACAGCCCCAGAGCTGTTTGCCAAGGCCTGGACTGAGCTGTTGTGGTTGTGAAGGGCAGATGTGGGGGCAAATATTGTTTTACGGCTTTTGGAGGGAAAGTAAGATGACTACCTGGTTCTATTGGTTCAGTCTGCCTGTCATTCATGTCTGACAGTTTTCTTCGGCTAAATAAACCTGACCTGTTCCTGATGACCAATCAGATTCCCTTTACCACTTATTTTTCCCACAATGCACTTGTATCAGTTTCTCATTCTCACACAGTCTGCTCTTCCTGTTTTCACCTAATCCTCGCTATGTTGCCTTCTTTCCCCTCCAGATGCAGTGGGGGGGGGGGTCCTTTCCCCAATAATAATATCTCCATGCCCAATCAAAGCATTTCTTATACTGTTCTGTTTATTCTTTTTGTCCATCCACTCATTTCTCATATCCACTGATCCTTTACAAGATCACGATGATCCTCTTTCCTTCTAGATCCTCTTTAGCGTAACATGAGCAGGTTGGTACAGAACAAAGGGTCCGTCTCTCACCTCCATGAGCTGCATGCACATTCTCAGTATCTGAGTGGCTCTTCTTTTGCAATCTACCCTCTTTATGCAGATTCATTTAGGAAATATGAATCAGTCAGTCATCTGTTATCTGTCCAGAGTCTGCTACTTCGACTTTGTAATTCAATGTCAAGGAAGTCAGTGTGGTAACCTACTGTGCATTTAGCTTTTGTTGAATTCTGGTATTCATGTTTTATACTTTAAGTATTCCATGAACACCTTGCCCTACAGGATTGGCTGAAATGCCTGTCTACATCCCTACTGGCTCTTATGACCTAGACACGCATAAAGGCCTGTCATTGTTGTATAAATGATTATATTTTCATATGTAAAAAAAGATCAGGACAGATGATATACTTGAAACTGGTTCATTGCACACAGATGTCAGTCTGCAGGACATCATCAGCCTGTGGAGGTCTGCTGTTATCAGGAGGTACTCGCGTGGGGCTGACCTCATACATGACACTGTGAGACAGGTGCATGACCAGCATTTGCATTCCAAACTCTTGATAGTTTTGAGGCTGTGGATTCTTGGTAACGCTGAAACAGCAAATCCTGCAGTTCAAGCATGTTTCATATATGTTTTGTCCTAACATTTTGTTCAGGGTTTAGTGTCCTTCAAATAGCTCACTTTTGCCACACAATTATTCGATGCAATTCCAGTGATTCTTTCCAATTTCCCTGCCCCTTTAAGAAAATGTCTTGGGGGGGGGGGGGAATGGGCAGAATCCGATTAGTGATTCTGGGGACCTGTTTACCATTGAAATGGCTATTAAGACATGCCAAACGGTCTTTGCACACAACTTACATCTAGCACATTCATATTCATTGATGTGTCATGTATCATTTACAATTAAGCAAAGCTTGTTAATCTACTAAGTATCATGCCTGTGTTATATAATGCAGTAGAATGCTACAGCATTACAAATAACAGTCTACATCTTTCACCATTTAATTGTTCTAATCTATTTGAAGATTGCTTCAACCACATTCTCTCTCTAGAATGTACCATTCTTTCCTTAGTATGAGTTTTTTGAAAATATAAACACTGTTATGTGTTTATCTGAACTTAGGTAAAGTCTATTTCACCTCCTGATTCTTGTTAGCCATGAAATTTGAATCTCAAATGTGCAAATGTTTATGGTGTGATGAGGCTCGGGCCGGAACATGTGACCTGGGGTGGCAGATCAGTGCCGAGGAGGATAAATCATAAGCTGGCTTGGTGAAAGTCCAGGGCGCAGGATCGGGTGGGGAGATCTGCTCTGGGTAAGACTTTACTTGAGGAGGCATAAATATTATACAGTACTATTATGCTCTTAATTAGTCACGGACTCTTACATAATGTGTTAATTGACCACAAACTATTCATGATTTGTATTTGAGTGGTACCTGAGTTACTACTAAGTTGTTAAAGCACCATATTGTAGTGTCACCATAGTATATTATTTGTGCTCCTCAACTATTACCACGTTCTGTCACTTTGGCATAGTTTTGACCAAAGAAATCCCAATAAACATACACACATCTTTCTACTTTTCAGAGCATAAGGACGCTGAATAGTTCTGTTGCGCAGAGTATTAGAAGAGTCTGTATTAATATGGATATTAATATTTAATATGAATATTTAAGGATTTTGTACCTTTATGCCACATATAGACACACAGGACTTGCAGAGCCCCTCTGATATTAAACTGACTTCAGGAGGTGCCATGAGGTCATCGGCAGCATGACTGTGTTCATGCTTCTTCAGTCTAGGGTTTATGCATTAGAATAAGCAAACAAAGTTTGTAACATGATATGTGATTCAGGTAGCAGGGTAAACGTGCCAGTTAGCGACAGAGCTAAAGCAGGTCCCATCTTCACTGTTCAAAATGGATGTCAAATGGAGGTCACAAGCACAGCTCACACAGCAGAGCACACGCTGGAGAATCGTGACGCAAAACATTACCTACGTTGCTGGTCCTTTAATTCAATAGCGGGCGGAAGAAGCTAGATGAACAGCTGGATGCCCAGTGGCCACTTGTGCTTTTAAAATGCTTGGAACTCATAAGCAAAAACGCTGCAAAGCAGATGTCACTGAAGACATGCCACAGCTCATCTGTGACCAGGAATGGTGAGAATCTGCCAGTATTACTGTGGGTACATTAGCATCTAGTCATGTGGTATAGAGTGTGGTTCGCCCATATTCAATGTGTGTGAGGTCTTCATGACTTGTATTTGCTTATCACGCTGCATGTGCCTCTATCCTTTATCTCTTGGGTTCGCTATGCAAATATTTCACCTTACAAGAGAACAGAGCTTGTTTTGAACGAGACGAGCGCTACCTGTTCCTGTGGTCTCAGGGGGAATTTATTAAATGAATAGACATGAGTAGTTTGTGGGAAAACAGGAGCTCCTGGTCTCAACTTACGGACACCAGTTGAGTTCTGCTGATTATGGATATTATCTTCCTGAGTTGTTGTGGTAGACTCATGATGTAGTATGATGTAAGGAATCACAAGTACAGTATGTATTTGGGGTTTTAATTTATTGATTACAGTTTCTGCTTATGTATACAAGACAACAAAAACTTTACAAAATCTTATTCAGCTGTAACTGATTAGAAACAATCTACAGTTCCGTCTTATGAAGTTAGACTCAGATCTCCTACTTCACTCCCAGAGGTGGTCTAGCTAAAATACAGTGGGGGGGGGGGTGGGCACCCACTTACTTCTAATAAGTCCACAGGCACTGGGAAAACAGGCAAAAATCAAGTGATGAATGGTTCTTCACAGATAAAAAAAACTGGGCGAGGTCTGGGTCTGCTTAACAGTTGAGTTTAACACCACTAACTACTGGACTAGAATCGAAGAAAAGGGGCTTTTGAAATTGAACAGAACTTCGGGAAAATAAAGAGCAGCTGTGCTTCTCTGTGTTTTTTACGTAGACTTTGCTGGGGCGCCTCTCCATGTCACAGCTCTGGAGCTGAGGCAGCTTTTGTGCACGTAGAGCATCATCAAACAGACTGAGATGGCTGTGCTCTGGAACACCAGGTGCGAGAATCACCCCCAGCCAATGCCACAGACTAATGCCCTTGCATAGGCCCTAGTGTGAGGGTTGCCATATACATTAATCACAGGACAGGAAGTGGGTGGCAGGGCAGGTATGATGGTCAGCAAGTAGGATGGCTCCCTTTAACCAGGCAAGGTCTGGATCTGGGGGGCTGCAGAGAAACTCCGGCTTAGGACTTGAGGGTTGGCAGTGACCCGCGCCATCAGTGCATCATTGGACAAATCCTTCTGTTCAACACAGAGGGCAAAGAGGGTCACACACCTGCGATATGCAGGCACATGTACAGTGAAACATGAAGGCAACCAGCACCAGTTTCTCTTAAGACACTGATTTCTCCAGCTGACCAGTACAAGAGTTCAGCGGTATGATTCTGAGGACCACATAGGACTCGTGATCCATCTATCCATCATCTCCCGCTAGATCCGAGGACTCGTGATTTTGACTCATAAATTCTTCAAACATTTCTTCAGTCATCTTATAACTGTATTACTGTGTAATGAAGGCTGCCGGTTGGCACTTACATTTGGCGGGCCCTTCATGATGAGGGCTAGTGCGGTGGGCTGGTAAATGCTGCTGCGAGACAAGCCGCTGTAGTTGCTATAAGGGGATATAGGTCTCCTGCCTATGGATGGAAACAGGAGAATAGGACTGAGGGGAAGCAATCAAATAGAGACAGTTTTCCTACACATTCAAAACCAACTTTGCTTCTAGTTGGTTGTACTGGGACTGGTCACACACACTATGGTTAAGCTTCCTTGATACTCCTCACACCAACATGAACTAAACTCATCTCCTTATCAGAACCAGACAACCCTAGCACAATTAGGTTGAACTCCACATGGCTTAGGACCCCTTGTGAGAACTCAGCCTGAGAAGCTCTCAATGGCTAAGTCCTTCTTAGCATCCTTCTCGCTCAAAAGATCATCACAGTCATGTGGCAGGTAGAACAATGGTGATGTCAAAAATTAGAGGAGCTTAGAGCCACGAAAACTCACTGCACACGAAAAGCAACAGACTGTTTTACAAAATGACCACTGAAACTCATGTTTTGCTTCAACTGATTACCCTCGAATAGTAAAAAGCATGGAAGTGACAATACAGAGGGTCTCAACTATATAGAAGACAACAGTGTGCTCTGTGTGTTTTCCTCTGTGAATTTCTGGAATATTCCGTCATTTAAAGATGGGCTTTGAGGCAGCCCACAGTTTTTGAAATTGCTCGTATTTATACAAAACAGAGTGGGCTTATTTAAGGAGACACGTTTAGTTTTTCTTTATAGTGACGCCTGTTTGTTTTCTGTTTGCCATGGGGGGGCTTTTTTGACACATCACACCAACATATACATAAACGGCAATGAAGAAAGCTCATATCTGACATATAAGCAAACCTTTTGCTTGTACCATTGTGTTGTATGCCCCTTTCCTTCACATTGCAGCTTGACCTAGACTGGACAGCAGCAACGTCTGATCATAAAATGCCTGAAGTGCGGCGTTTCGTTACCTGGGCTGGGCTCGTTCATAGAGAATGCTCTGTTCTCCATGTACAAGTTTTCGTAGGGCTTCCTGGAAACACCGGCCGCCTTCTGCACCTTCGCAGTGTTCTCATAGATTACCTCTGTGGGGGTGGTCTTTGAGGTGTGGTCTTCTGTGAGCATGCCGATCTGGGGACAACTGCTGAGCGTGAGGAACACCCATGCATTGAACACCAAGGCTATGGCCAACGTGGGGTCGTTCCAGCTGGAATTGCCATTGCCGTCATTCCAGTGGATGTATATGGTGAGCCAAACCACCCAGATGGCCAGGGAGATGGAGGCTGTGGCCAAGAGAAAGGTGCACTCCTTCAGCCATTGGCGTCTCTTGCCTATTAAGGCTGACATTGCGCCAATCAGAGAAGTAAGTAATAAGGCCATAACGTAGACCAGTGCCATGGTGAAATCCTGGTTGGAAGTGAGGCAGGGCACGGGCACATCAGTGGTGCTGTTAGCCGACGGGAATGACATGGTGAGGACCAGCCACTCAATGTTGATGATGACTTCTACCAGCCAGAGGCCCAGGGCGCCCAGGCAGAGCACCCAGCCCGGGGGGCCATTGTCACGACGAGTCAGTAGGTTCAGCCGTACGCCCTGCATTAGCAGGCAGGCGAAGCAGCCAGCGAACAGCACGCCGAAGAGGAGCTGGCGTGCCATGCAGGTGGTGAAGTCCCTGCCCGTGATAAAGGCAAAGGCCAAGCCACAGAGGCCCATGGTGCAGAGCAGGAAGCCGGCCTGTATTCCCACCGAGCTCCGCCGCTGGCTGTCTGTCATGAATGGCAGGCTGGACAGCAGCACCACCAGCAGTATGAAGGAGAGCACCACTCCTGCCGCCGCCAGCGCCTCCACCACCACACCCCAGACGGCATTCAGGTCACACAGTTTATAGTACAGTGGAAGGATGGAGGCGCCACATCCATGCGGGGGGCCATCGGCTGCCTGGGCCTCAGGCTGGAGCAGCAGGATGGACACGACAGGCAGGAGGGAGGATCTCGCAGCTCTGGGGTCCATGATGGGCCAGCCTGATGGAAACCAGAGAGCCAAATAACCGAGCAAGATGTGGAAATTAATTAAGCTGTAAGTGGTATGTCAAAGGCGATCCGTGGCAGGACATGCTAGCACAAAGGGCTATTTAGAATGACCAGTTCACTACAACCACACTTCATGTGACTGTGAAAGTGAGACAGACCCACAAACCCACAAAACATAATTGATATGTCAATTACAGGCAGTCTCCAGGATATGAATGATATCTATTTTTAAGTGAAACTTGTAGATAAGTCAAAAAAATATATATCCTCAAGGGTACTCTTTTGCTTGTCATTTGGGCTATACCCTCAAGGGTACTCTTTTGCTTGTCATTTGGGCTATACCCTCAAGGGTACTCTTTTGCTTGTCATTTGGGCTATACCCTCAAGGGTACTCTTTGTAGGTGCCCATTTGTGGCTAAGAGCCTTGCTCAAAGGCTCACGGAGATGTGACTCTTCTGCCAAAGTCAAACTTGCACCAGTAACCTTCAATCACTGACACAGAGCACTGTGCCCACTGAGCAACACCCCACTGGATCCTGTCATATACTTTGTATGTCAATGGTTGATGTATAACCACTACAATTCCCCTTACAGTGTCATCGCCTTGGGTATTACTGATTAGTTTTCACTGTTCACTAAACTTTGCACAAAGTTCTGTACCTGTCCTGCAATAACTATATCTAATGTGACACATAAGTTATTGTTAATGTGTAGACCAGGGCAATTTTAAATGCGATAGTACGTCAAAATCGTACGCTATTTGGCAAAAGTCGTCATTTAGGACTCTGTTCTGAGTGGTTGCTCAGGAAAATGACAGAATTGTGGTCCCCTAAACCCAAGTCATGGCTGATGGATAGGTAGGTACAGTTTATCAAAGCAGTTGATATTTGCATTGAGATTACTCTCAAATGGAGCTGATTTATTGCTTATTACCAAGGCTGCATCCACAAACACTGGCACGTCCAGGTCCACACACACCCTTCCTGGTAACTGAGTAATGCTGTAACTAAGTGACCTATCAGGTCACCTTGCATGTTTTTCAATGTGAGCAAATTTCATATCAAAGAGCCAGAGGTTATATGCTTGGATTAAAAATGGGTATCATCCAAAAACAATCCCAAAAGTCAGGGAAGAATCTTGAGGGCCTCCTCCTAAGATTAATTACATTTTTCAGGACTGGTGGCCATGAGCCAGAAACACAACGAATAAGACGGAAGTTCTGAGACTAGATTTATATTTCAGTCCCAGCCTTATTGCTGGGCAAACACACTTTATATGGGATATTCATCTTCTCTCTGTATAATCACCACGATCTACGTAAGTCAGGACATGTGAACAGCCTTCAAGCAGATGGGTGATGATCAAGTAACATGATTACTGCCACAAGAAAGATGTCAGCCAGGGAAGATGGGTGACAGACCAGGTAGAATTGCGTAACCATGGGTTGGGCATCTTAGCAGCGCAGAGCTGGCACACGGCTAAACCGCGGGAGGTTTTCATGTTCTGTGCACTGGCCCATTAGTGACTCACACCATATTATGCAGAGAGCGGATGCTCAGTGTTACATAAGATAAACCATAAATCAGTGAGAGATGCAAGGTTCTGAACATATCATCTACAAGGAAGAATTATGACTGCTTATGTGCAAAGTGGACTTTTGCCCAGATTTTACTTAATTACAGTTGCAAATTTAATGGAATGGTAGATGCTTTCTGCTTGAGGTTATTATGGTTTAATATGGGCTGGTGATCTAATGGTTGTGGGTCTAGATTCCTGGTCACTATTTGACACACACTCGGATGTGCCCTTTTATCTTCATTCCCCTGGTCTACTCTGCTGTTCGGCTGTTTGATGGTGACCTGTCATTTGGTTTACATTTACAATCATATTTTCTGCCCCGATGGAGAGATTGGATTCATTTCCTCAGTGATGAAGGGGTGCCCCATCACTCTAATCAGGCTGGAAGATGTATGGGTCCTCACATCAGTGTGTATGTGTGTGTGTGTGTGTGTGTGTGTGTGTGTGTGTGTGTGTGTGTGTGTATAAACATCACAAAAACTCTCATGATTTTTTTATTCCTAACAGTCCTCCTCCCTCCCAAATCATAAGCTGGATTTAATTTAATTTAATTTAATTTAATTTAATTTAATTTAATTTAATAAACCAGTCATATTACTGCCGCAGTAGCAAATTTGTAGGGATTAGCTGTTGTTTTTTTCCTGTAAATGTCTCTAATACTGTCTTAAGTGGAAATTGTGCCCACCGGTCAGATGAGTGTAATTAACCGAGGTATAAACTCCACATTCTTAATCAAAACCTGCTGTCTCAGTTTTCTGTGGCTTTTCTGGAAGCGTACGATTACACACATAAACTAGACGAGCTTTGGGATAATTGGGAAGACGCTAAAAGGTGTGTAAAATTTAGGTGAACATTTACGCCATCTGACAACAATCAAGCGAAGTTCAAATTACTGATCGGCTTGACACACTACTGCTGTATTGTGTTACCTCGCATATACGCTCTGCTGTCAACAAAATAAACAACAATGACGGAATGGTACGCAAACAACATTAAACATTAAAACTGAAAATTCTGCAAATATCCAGATATATTTTATGCCTATATATATAGACCTTCAAATAAGTATTACCTTGGAATTGCATTAAATGGAATCATTCGCTTGACTGTCTTGTTTTGTCTATATTATTTCCTTTTAAAGCAAAGTGTTACCTGTTGGCTTCTTGCAGTGTGTGGTTTCTTCTAGTTACTGTTTACTGTGGCCGTAGAAAATCCAATCAAGTCAAAAATGTTATATGAATAACATCCAGCCTTCTACTGAGAAACATATATTTCCTTCCAAAAATGATACCCCTGTTTATTTGCCTCAAGAAGGTAAGCTAGGCTTATTTCACAATAATATTTGATCTGATATATGTATAACATGGACCTAATCGTTATCTTGCGAAGTGCTCTTAGTCTCTCAGTGTAGTTGCTCTAAACAAATCTCTCTCTCTCTCTCTCTCTCTCTCTCTCTCTCTCTCATTCCATGTGTATATGTGTCTCTCTCTCCACCCCCTCAATTTCTGTTTGTGACATCTAGCGTCTAATACGCAAATTTTTTATATTTACATACATATAGGTTATTTGAAATAAACTGACGTTTTTGTGCATAATGCCCAACTATTTCGAAATTTGCATTTTCCCTATGGTTGCCTCACAGTCGGGACAGATGATTTTCGACCCGTGTTTTAACTGTATTTTATTAAATCGCGCATTAATCAACGATCTGGGTATTGGTTTCATTTTGAAATGCCATTGCTTACATGCCTGCAAAACATTCTTTGGTCACCAGATGGCGCCATCGCTCTATTATATAGATCATATAGATTATATAGATTATATAGATTATATAGATTATATAGATTATATAGATTACTTAGCTGTAGTAACCCACGTTTATGTATGGTCTGGTTTTACATTGTTGATGGCATTCAGTCTAGTCTTTGCAACAATTGACAATGACAATGGAGAAATAGGATAAATTTGCACTTTTATTTTAATACAGGAAAAGACAATGGAGACAAAGGCGAGTAATTGGATCCTTGAAATGACATGAAAAGACAAAGTATAGTAATAATACTGTAAACAGTCACATAGAATAAGCACAAATAAACGTGTACAAACAGTTGTATACACGCCAAATGCAATAAGCGCGTTATTTTAATGATAAAAACACATTTTCGTGTCTTAACATAATTATGATAATACTTTCGTAAAGATAAATTATTTATGGGTTAATATTATTTTTCATTTAGATATTTCTTTAGCTATTTGTGAATGAGGCAGTCCATCGCGCGCTTCTGTGATGTTTTAATGGAATCATTTACATCTACCTAAAAGTCATTCTCTACAAGAGTATGTCTCCGGTCAAATGGTATGTGTCATGACCCGGCTCGTCGGCTCCTCGTGTGTGCCACGCCCCCTGATTACCCACGTGTGCTTCCCGGATCGTCTCCAGCTTTGTCCACTTACTTTGATTAGTCCTGTCTTATTTAAGTCCTGGTCTTACCTGTTTCCCTTGTCTGTCATTGATGTTAGTTATCGTCTGATGGTTCCTGTCCCGAGTCTGTGGAATAAACCCCTAGTTTGCTCCGTCTTCTGCGTGCCTGCCTGCTCTTTGCCTGCTTGCTTAACTGAGCGATCACCTGAGCGATCACCTGAGCCCAGGCGATCGTGACAGGTTTGCTCTCCGGAGTTTTCTTTAGTACCTGCGATTGGATGTACGCTTCAACATTTATTGGGATTCCTAATTCTTTCATATACTTTTTGTAGTAAATCGATTTACATATTATAGCCAGCTGAGCTGTGACTACATTTGTACTGACTGTATCTCAACCTCCCTTCTCTACTCAAAAAATGGCTCTTTGCTTTAAAAACGTTGCCGACCCCTGGACTATCCACATACCTGGAAAACTCAGTTTTGATTTGTCTAATATTGCCGGTACCGACAGTGAAACAACTTGCCAGCTTAATAGCAGAAATTACATCACGTCATTCTTTTTATTCTATGGGATACAAAAGATCGATTTGTCCTGATTTTTTTTAATCAATTATAAACGTCACAGGTGGAATAAATAAAATATTATGTTGCACAAGTAGTGAAGGATCATGAGGCAGACAGCAAAGTTCAGTTTTTAGCACAAGTTTATTGTGTAATCCTTAAAAGGGCAGTGGTTAAACAGCAAGCAAGAATGAACTCTCACACAGATGCACAGCACATACTCTGAAAACAGTTTTTTTTCAGTTTGGATGCTTAAACGTAAAAACACACATCAAAATAAATCCAAAAAGCAGAATACATATGAATTTTTGCTTTACTCTCACTTCCAATTATGTAACATTTCTCTTCCATTCTTTTTTGAAGCCGGTGGAAACGCAGGCAGGTTCTCAAAGGCACCAAGCAAGAACCAACCCAGCACCGGCACTGATGTTCCCACTGTGTTGGTGGAAACGAGGCAAAATGCATATTCATGAGGTCTATGAAACACAATGTGAAAACGGTAGTGACAAAAATAATGTTAGTAATTCATTATTCCCCTTGTCTGTAAGCCGAAACAGTCAAGTTTTTTAGTGTACTGCTTGCCACCTTGGTAAATGTCACACTTTAGTAAAGCGCGGTAGTTCTCAATGGGGGGTAAGTCAGGCAATGAAGGGGGCTTGGTCATAATTCAATCACCTTTCAAGCCTTTCTGGGCTAATCTGTGGGATGCCTGGGAAGAGGCATTGTCCTGCATGAATAAGCTTTTTGAAAGTTGCTGAATTCTTCCTGTATGAGTGTTTCAAGAAAAAAGTAGTAGTAGATCTTGTAGATTATTTTATTTCCATCAGTAAGTTGGCAAGGTCCAGCAAGTTCATCAGTGGTAGTTACATGCATTGCCCTCATCATTACTGCTCCACCACCTTGTTGGTGCTTGAAAAAGGTGTTCATCCTCAGGCTTCTTCAGCTGGTCCATCAAGAGTCGCTCTAATCTCATCTTTATTATCTTCATTTATTCTTTATTACTGTCTCCCCAGTGTTTCCCTAAGGGCCCTATTTTGCACTGCCGCAAAGCATGACGCAAAGTGGTTTTGCTAGCTTCATGCCACACGCACACGTCGTCAGAAGAGCGAATGATTTTCCACCTGCTTTCTGCTCATTCCGTTAAATGAGGCATGGCTGGGCGCATTGTCCACGCGTTGCTATTTTAAAGGCAGTGAGATGACATTGCACTTTTGATAAACTAAAACCATGTTTAAAGTCGGTTCCGCTTTGTTAAACGATATTTAAGTGGTGAGTTTTAGAAATGTGCGGGTGCACAACAGTTGTTAGGGACATAGGTACGTCCTTGAGGTTTTTTGTTATATTTAATTTATATACGTTTTATGATACAGTACAAATGGTCCTTTCACAGAATCATGCTGTTTAATGAAACACCAAAAGGATAAGAAAAAATATATACGTAAAGAACAAATCGTATGATTAAAAAATCTTTTGAGTTCATTATCAGAATGAAGTTCATACTGTAATCGAAAGGACAGTTGCATTGCTGAAAATGCCCTTCAGATATTTAGATAAGTCAGGTGGAACATTACAACACAGCCCTTAGAAGGCTGCCGCATTATTTATGGCATGCTGTAAGCGTAACATTGCCATGCCTGATGGATGTCTGTTGGACATGAATGAGGACACATCAGAAGACTTTAGAAAAGCTCTGTGAAGCTGCATGTGTCAGCAGAGCAGCGTATGCCAGCGACAGCACAAGCAAGGCGGGATCAGCTGGCGGAAAAGCTGAGTCGTCTGTAGCCTGGAAAGAAACCTAGATTGTGTGAGGCAGTAAAATAACAGCCCTATTGGCTTTCATTTGAACATTTTAAAACACCCCTAAAAACTGTAGGTTGTTTGTTTGAACAACGATCACACTTTAAAATTAAAATAAAAAAAAAAGTACAAGAGAGAGTTTCAGCAGCGAGTGCCTGTTTCCCACGTCTTGTGACATTATACCGCTTTTCACCGCTGCGCGGATGATCTGGTGATGCCAGAAAACGAGGACACGCTTGCTGCTACCTCATCCGATGCCGGCTTCACCTCGAAAGGCTCGGTGCTCCCATAGGTGATGTGCTCACGCCTCTTCACCTCGCGCATTTCCTCAGGTGAAAAGTCATCTGTCTCTGCCTGCCAGCCTACTGGTCTTCTGACCCGTTTCAGCTCTTAGACCCCGAGACCTGTCTGCCCATCGCCTGTCCTCCGACTACTGATACCCATCTTGCCCCTCTGATCATCCCTGCGTCTCGCTCGACTTTCACTTGTCGCATGACTATGACTCTGTCCAGGGACGGATTACGGACCGGGCCAGCGGGGCCGCTGCCCAGGGGCCCTTGGGGTGCAGGGGGCCCGTGGGGACCCTAGCCGAAAACAATTTGCAACGCTTATCAACATTGTATTTTCGTTTGTCTATTTTAGAGGGCCTACATTCTTTGATCCTCTGCCTACAAGGGCCCCTGACCCTATAGGGAGGGCGTTTGGCTGCCAAGGGCCCTTGAATTGTGGTGGTGGTGGTGGGGGGGGCCCTCGTGAACGTTTTGCCCAGGGGCCCACACAACCCATAAACTCAGGCACAAAGATTTCACTGGAGCGCAGAGAGCAGCCGAAGGTAATCTACTGGGTGCGCCAGGAAAACTACTGTATGAGGAGGAAAAAAGCAATGGAGAGAGAAAAAAAACACAGTCTGAGCGCAAAGTTATGATAGACGTGCACACAGCTCTTCTTTCTGTGTCCATGAGTTTTATATTTCCTCTCGCAATTGAGATATTCACCCAGGTTTATATTTTTTGTGTTGTGTTGTAGCACTTTCTAGTTTTGGCATTGATGTGACGCCATAACCCCCCCCCCCTTGGTTGACAACCGAAGCTTGCCTAGGGTGCCATATACACTTCAAATGCTACTGCGTATTTGTAAGTGTAAAAGAGTGCTGCCTCAAAGATCCAAGTAGCTATGGAGGTTTAGCGATCTGGGGGCCCAAGCAGCACATATAAGTTTAGACACCATACTGGTGGCTGGAATGTCTTCTAGGAAGCTACTGAGGAACATGCCAATGGCATCGACATCTGACAGGACATCTTCAGTGCAGTCACACATTTCCCCATCGGATCAACATCTTATGCATCTGAGTAGCCCCGGGGCCATACTGGAGGAAATCCTCCAGAACAACACCGTCAACATTCCAGCTGAGGCTCTGCAAATATGGAATCTTAATAGTAGGGAGGGAAGAATGCAGAGAAGAAAACGTTACCATTCCTCACTGAGACACTGGACTGGCTTTACCCTAAAACCAAGGTAGCAGCCTGACCACCATTATTAGGTTTGACTGAAGCTGAACAGATATCCAGTACCAAAGCCCTCAACTCCTACAAGTAATTAAACTGATTCCAATAAGTAAGATCACTCCTCTTAAACTATGTCTCCTTTAGGGTCTCCTCTTCTGGGTATTAGATGGTATTAGAGACATACCCTTGCCACAGGACCAATATCCATTCTGCAACAGCCATGGGAAAATTGCTTAAGTGCTTAGACTTTCTCATTGTCTTCTCGTCCTGAACAATATCTCACTTTAAATAACTTTAAGCAGTTCTGGAGTATATGTATACATAGGAGTGCCGTCTGCATGGTGCTGAAATACTAGTTAACTGATGCTTAACGTGATTATGTGTGACTGTGGAAGTGATCTGCAATGGACTGGCATTCCTTCCTACCTGTAGGTGTCTCACGCTAAGTGTTTCATAGGATAGGCTGCAGGCTCAATGAGCCCCAGTGCTGGAAAAACAATTACAGAAAACGGATGGGTAATAGAACTGATGTAGCCAAATAACTGCACCAGTACAAAAGACCTTTTAAACAATGGAAGATGGCTTAGGGTGTATATTTGTTTGTATTACATGTCATCATGATGTGGAGTCCTGTGCGTCTTTAAATCAAATATAACAAAGAAGAAACATACATTAGATAAAACTAAGGCATTGATACACTGAGCAATCCTTTTTCTTTATTCACTTTTTGTTCCATTTCATAATGTCGGTTTGTCATTTTTTTTCTAGATTTTTTTAAATTAAAATTTGACACACATATAAAAGACAGCATCTGCATAGAGTTGTCATTTTAAAGATCAATGGAGAAAGAGCTAGAAGAGGGAGAGAGTTGGAATACCGGCACATCACACTAACTAAACAGAACAGCAAACAGCAGTACAAGTAAAGGAGAGACAGATTACATTACTATACACACACATACACACAAAAAAACAGGACACGAGTTGCAAATTCCAGTCAAAGTTGCAACAGTCATTCATCCTGTACTTTTCAATGCTTAGTTATCCCTTGTAAATTCTTGTGAAATCAATCTCTGTTCTAGTCAGCTCCCCATTGGTGGGTGGTAAAGTTCCCACACCAGGTATCTGTCATTTGCCAATATTTTGTTTTGAACCTCGTTGAAATCCAATTCAGTTTTGAGTAATGATGCCATATTGATTGAAACATTATTAGCACTTTCAATGTTACTTAAACATTACTCCTGATGCAACCATAGTATGAAGTCTTCTGAAGCTTTATTCTTTGAGAGTTGATGCTGGGAGATCTAAAATGACCAAAATCAGAAGCCATTTAAATTTAAATTGATTGCAATGTTTTTTTTTGTTTGTTTTTAGTGACATACATAGCTTTGGCATAAACTCATTCAAACAGCTATGTGCATGACAATTAGGTTTCTTTCTTCAAGTTACAAACACATATTAAATTAATAATCAAAAGCTGTGATCAAGCTTCTGGTTATTCTGAAACATCAAATAATCATCAGTTGTATTAAATTAAATACTTAAACTGAGTCTGAATAAATGCTGAATCTGTTGACGTACAGTCATTCTATGCTTAGCTTTCACCTGAGTTCTAATTAGTTTGTGTATATTCTTTTATATACCTTTTCAGACGTTATCAGACAGGAAAGAATCTCATGGAATTAGTTTTTTTAGGAATATCATGTAACAAAAAAGTTTCAATGATAAATATGGCAACTGGAGGGTTAACGGGGAGAAAAGAGTTTGAACAACTTCACAACTTTGACAGGAGGTTTTCAGTAGTTTATACATGGACATGCAAGTATTTTTTTTTCTCTTTTCAAGTATTTACAATAATTACAAGACACAGATCCAGTTCAAGTTGACAAAATTGCAAGCATTCAATATTCAATATTTCTACAATAATTTTAAAATAACGTAATTCACTCCCCTTTAATAACAAATTGTTATAATCGATGCCTTCTATTGTGACCCTTATTTTTATTATAAATATTTTATCATTATTATTACTATTAATATTTAAGATTCTGATCTCTTTCTGCAGTCTTATGTTAGAGCACCAGTCCTGGTCCCCATGCCCCTCCACCCACTGACATACACAACCTTAATACTGATACAAGGAAACACTGTTTAGAAATTAAGTTATGATCAGATTTTCTCCAGGTTAAGGAAAGTGAAGCTGAGAGTCACACAGTTAACAAAGCATACTTTTCTCCCAGGAAAATTGCAACCTGAAAGCAAAGTTTTGAAGGTTTTTCTGCAGCTGTTCAATATTATGCTACAGATTTAGCGGGAAAAGGAATAGCTGAAAGTTTAAGCCTATTCTGTGCAACCTTTGTTTAAATATGTCTAGTTCAACATAGAGTCCCACACTAATTTATGTTTTACTTAGATCAAAAATTAAAATAAATGTGGTCATGAGAGGTAGAGCCAATAAACTGCTTTTTTTTTTATATGTTAGTACACCTATTCACATTTACCATCTAACACAGAAGGGATCGTAATGAGAATAGCAAATAAAATGTAAAGGCAAATGAGCAAATGAGAAGCCTGTAAACAATACAGATAAACTGAAAATGAAGAAATCACAAGTTCCCACAAAAGTACATACTGTTACCTTACTAATTTGAATTAAAACCCAAAAATCGATGACGATGTCTGGTGGTTTATACTGAAACCTCATAACTTCGTTTGAATATATTATCTTTCTTATGGCTGTCAATCAAACTGCCGTGTACACTACAAGAGATAGAATGTGTATTTTTAATGTTCGCATAATTTCAGTCTCATTTACTCTGATTTGCTTCTGCAGATATATAAGTTGCCCACTGAGCCTCAAAACTTTGGTTCACCTAGACCAGTGTCAGCCTGGACATTCAATTCAATATACAGATTTCCCCAACAGCATAGACCATGTAGATGAGCACAAACTGGCAAATTGTAATTAAAGTGCCAAACAGATATACATGATTATCACAATATACATCCAGCTTCTGGTTAGAATATAATAAATAATAACAATAATGACATTTCTAACATAGACTTTCATGTTTGCATGATAGGTGCAGAAGGGACATGAGGAGTAAATATTAATCTGATTGTTTTAATTACCACCACTAGATAACACAGATGAGAATAAATAAATCCACTAATTCTATACCGCAAGACAGTTACAGATTTAAAATGTTTTGTATCAGTCCAACATGCAATAAAATTACGACATCAAGAACAAATATTAAGAACTTCCATTCGGTGGACATAATTAAAATAAATCCCTTGGTTTTCATTTTCCCGTTAAGCAAATGCAATTGTACACTTGGAGCATGATATTGTGCTCTTATCTCTACATGAAAAATTGAATGCTTTGGCATTTTCATTACAAAAAAAACACAAATGAAGATAAACCTTCATACTGTCATATTTTCCCGTTGGCCGCTACCCATATCATCACTGATTCTGCAGTGGAAACGCGCTTAACCATGCTGTTCAGCTGTTAATTTTGGAGTTGCACTTCAAATATTACTATTAAAAGATAATTAAAATTAGCACATGACCAAGACAGCAAGATGAAAGTATAAAATGTATTAGAAGGATGACCTCTGTACTCTAGAGTACGACCAATTTCTGCGATAGAAAGCTTCCTTTGCAGTGCTGCATTCCTTTCAGAGTAAAATTCTCCAGCTGATTTTTCGTCAAAATTTTGCCTGCGCGTTTCTATTTTTAATGAAATCATACTGTCATCGGAGAGCTGAAATTACACAAAACTAATTGAAAAGTTCAAACGTGACTTGGATTAAATTCAATAAAACTTTCACATACTTGATTTGGAAATGTACATTAGTCAAAGAAACTAAAACTGATGAAGATTAATAATTATACTGATATGTTATTATTAATATTTTTATAGACTAATTGCAACATAATATGCTTGGCATATCAAACGAAAATGTGATATTTCCAGAGGCCTAAGTTACATCCTAGGGGCCCAAAATGATCAGGGGGGCCTTACTGATTTAAAAAAAAAATGATCCTTTATTAGTTCATTTGTTTGCGAGTTGATCATTGGTTAAAACTTAACAGGGAGACCAATTCTTAAATGTATCTCTTTTGTCTTTGACTTTATAGAAAATATCTTAAACTTACTAATGTTTAATAGTTTTATAGTTAATTGTTGTATCATTCTGGGGAGTGGGGGCAGGAGAGAGGCTCACGGAAAGTATAGCCTAGGGCCCCCTTAACTCCAGTGCCACTGGGTGTTTTATATATTTCCCCTTCAATTTTTACTTTATTACTACCAGGAGAATAATATTTTTACAGCATAATATCAGCGTACAAGCTTCTAATATGACCAATATTTATTGTGCCAATTCTGTGAAGTGTCCTGTTTGTTTTTAAGTCAGTAGTTAACTTGTTTATAAAGAAAAAAAGATAGACTTTTTTTAACAAGGCTGTTTGGCTCTAAAACTTGAATGTAACTTTGCAGAACCACTAATATTATGGGAAGTATTACAGTTAAAAGTTAAAAAATATATCACATACTGAATATACTTGATATACCAACAGAAAGACATACTGCAAATGCAAAGCAAATTTTTGCATTTTAGCTTCCCCCTATTCCTATTCCTCCCCGCTCCAATTGTCAAGCGTGACACATGTCGAGCTCTCTGTCCCTTATCGGCTTGCTGGCTGACCTCTCTGCAACTTTTATGTGGACCTGCTAAGGCCACTTTCCATTATAATGCTTTTACTTGTATTTCATCAAACATTGTAAATTCTTCATACCTTCTGATATCAACAGGCCTATCTTATAAACTATAAAATGTAAAAATAAATAAAACAAGTTGCTACCTTCTAAGTATCATCAAGATATGAGGGGCGCTGAAAACTATTTGCTTACAAAGAACATATACATATAATGCTATATACAAATTATTACAGAAAATTTGTTGGCATTGAATACTGAATAATGCTATATTTAATCAATTAGCATAATTATAATTACATTAATGGCTAAATTATAATTATCTTTTAAGAGATTTGTTAAATATATTCTAATGTTTATATAAATATTATGAACAATGTCAAGTGAAATTAACGCATCAACTGAAATGTGTAAAAAATTCTGAAAACAATTAGTCACCCAGAATTTTATAAATTTTCTTTTGGGATATTAAATTTAAACAGTTTATATTTATATGCACCTCTGAATGAAAATGTCTTTACTTTGAATGTGAACTAAAGGACCAGTGGTTTCTTTGATATTACCCATGAGCACATGACTTTTTGTGGTGGAATCCATTTTGGTTCAGTTAAGACTAAACGCAGGCAGGAATCCCTCTGTCGAAGTGTCGTGAAAGTGCATTCAAGCTACAAGCCATGTTAATTTAATAAAATTAAATTTTGGATTGCTTACACACTATTTTCTTATTTCACTTGACCTCCCTTTTGCGTCTTCAGATGCAGAACAAAAAATTGAACCAACATGGCAGCAATAAAGCCCAGGCCGGACCAAACAGAGAATCAGGATAGGATGCAACACACGATATATATATATATATATATAGCCAAACAGGTTAACTTTCAAAAATTGTGCGAATATTCACCCATGGACTAACCAGCATGTAAAGTTTTGACTTTTAAAATTCTTTTTCTGATTATATGTTATATGTTGTCAAATAAAATTATTTTCTTTTTTTTTTTTGCTTGTTTTTTTCCTAGGGGTATTTGTCCTACTCTTTCTGTGGCAAATCTGCATAGTTCAACTTCCATTCACGCGTCACTCTTTTACTATGTTTCATTTCTACTGCTTCTTCAAAAAATAAGTCTTGTCTCGCTGGTCCCGTTAGCACACCAAAATGAAAAGTCTGGCCCAGTGCTAAGGTATGCAGCCTTGCAAAGCTGTAAAATAAAATGCATAATCATCGTAACATCGGTACCACTATGCCTAACCCTCCCTCATTACAAACCCATGATGGCTCAATCTGAGCATCTTATTGTTAATGTAGCAACTTGTCAAAGTTTTCCTTTCATGACATGATCAGTTTGTCTGTCCCAAATGCGAACCTAATCAGCTATATATTAAACTGCTTGACCTATGAAGAATTGACCATTATTAGACTAATTCAGTGAAACTCTAATCAAACATGTTATTCTCAGACACCCCCAACAAATTGTTAAAAACAATTAACATAATTGATTTTCATAGTCTTTCTTTTTTTCGGTTTTGTGCATTAACACATAATCCTGAAAATGCCTTTCTCAATAGCATACTTAATGACTAGTCACTTGCACTGTTCAGGAAATCCCTAAAAATAAATAAGTTTTAAAGGATTAAGAAAAAAAAAGAATATATATATAGACAGGTAGCTTAAAATGTGCTGTTTATGTTCAATACATTTAGTGTACATTTCTGTGATACATTTAAATGTAATGTATGTAGGTAATTATGCATATTGGAACTTCCTTTTTTGTTCATTAATCAGCCTGTTAATGTGTCATTTTCATTCAGACCCACCCCCTTTTTAACTAATATCATTTTGTTTTGTCATTTCTCTAGTGGGTTTATCTAGTTTGTTGCCATTTCTAGAAGCCCAGCGTTCCACCGATACTAGATGCCAGCACGACTCCCAGTACCACACAGCAGATGATGATCATAATCTTCTTCTACAAGGAAACAGGGAAAAGAGAGCATGGTTTATCTCAGGGTGTTTAAATACATGCCAATGCACGTGTTTCTGGGAATGCATCTGTGTATGTTTGTGTGGGCCTTACCTTGCGGGCCTGGCTCTGGTATTTGACAGCTTTCTTTGTATCAGACACAGCTCGTTCCACATAGTCCACTGAGTGTTCCACATTGTACTCAATTCTATCAATCATTTCACCCTGTGAAGAGGAACACATTATCAGCCAAAGACAAAAAGGTACCATCCATCCATCCATCTATTTTCTGTAATCACATATCCTATTCAGGGTCCAGAGTCTATCCTTGAGGCTACCTGGACAAGGCTGGGAATAACCCAGGATAGGGCGCCAACCCCAAGAAAGGATTTCTTAAACTTAAACCCACAACTTTAAAATGAAACCTTAGTAAGCAATCCTGGACACTGCTCTATTTTAGTTAAGTTACTGAACTGAATTGTTTTAAGTAACATTTAACTTCACCCTCTCTCTGTACTGTTATCACACAACTGCCTTTAGTCAGTTTCGGCAGTCTGTTTTTTCTTATTTTTTTATAAATTCTTCATGAAAAATGTTTCAACAATCTCAGTCAATGTTAACCCTGTATTTTCAAAGTTTTTTAGCTAGTTTGGAAAAAATTGCAGTGCATTTTTTGCTTACAATATACAGTGTGTACTACTATTGCTTACATGGCATACGATATGTTTTTTGACTGTGAGAGGAAACCAGTGTACTTGGAGGAAATGCCACAACAACACGGGGAGAACATGCAAACTCCACACACATGGAGCCATCTCAGAGACTTGAACCCTGGTTCCAGCAGTGTGAGGCAACAGTGCTAACCACTGCCGCACTGTGCCTTCCCATGCGCTTGTTACTTCCCATTAAATTTAAATTACAAATAAAATACAGTGGTACAGAGCACAGCTATCTTTCTTATACTACATCTGCAGAATTATTTGGCAAGTGTGTATTTTATTTGTTTCTTCCGACTAATGTTTAGCTCAAACTCGCAGAGCACAACTGGCTACAGGAGTCGTTTAGCTCAAACTCACAGAGCACACCTGGCTACAGGAGTCGTTTAGCTCAAACTCAGAGCACACCTGGCTACAGGAGTCGTTTAGCTCAAACTCGCAGAGCACACCTGGCTACAGGAGTCGTTTAGCTCAAACTCGCAGAGCACACCTGGCTACAGGAGTCGTTTAGCTCAAACTTGCAGAGCACAACTGGCTACAGGAGTCGTTTAGCTCAAACTCACAGAGCACAGCTGGCTACAGGAGTCGTTTAGCTCAAACTCGCAGAGCACAACTGGGAAGGTGGGTCGGATTGAGGTCGGATCACATTCACACCACACACAAATCTCTACAGAGTTCATTTGGGACTGGAATGAAACCATCTCCTCTCAAGGGTCTCAGGACGGTTCCTTTGGTCCACACTGTGTTCACACCTGTTCAAATGAACTGCATCAAGTGAGAAATCAGACCAGAGTTGGTTTTAAACAGACTAAATAGTGCTGGTGTAAAAACACCCTTATAAACTACTCTTTCTCCAGTGCTGGTATAATGCTTTGAAATTGATGATTATGACTGACTGTAACTAACATTTATATATAGCCAACTCACAGCCACGATTACCATAATGTACCCATGTTGAACACTTATGTGTTATTTAGGTTCCACCTGTGTCAAGAAATGTATTAAATTCATGACATTGCGCTTTCTGAAAATAAAGTAACTGAACAAACAACTACATCTTTAAGCTTCCTGCCCCTCAAACTAACAAATTCAACAGTGAGTTAGCATAAAAAGCTGCAAAACATTCTAGTTGTAATCTGATTGTTTTGATTCCCTGGAACTAAACTCAATCTATTTCTAATTTACAGGTATATGAGGGATCCAGTAGATTAATTCTGATGAAAGGAGATGAATAATAGCTCATCTACCCGGGTGATGCATTTGATTTAATTCTATGTCTTCAGAGATCATTGTTCAGTTTTAAATAAAAAGAGAATTTTTCAGGAGTCATTCACGTTTGTATTTTTTTCTTTTACATGTACATACATTCGTGGAAATAACTGCAACGTTTGGGTCATACTAAATAAGTAAGCTTTGATGAGTCTGCAGATTTATTGGTGGTTTTCCTGCATTCACAAGATCAAGTGTCTTCTGCAGCTACACTTTCAGGGGGAGATGAGTCAGCATGCAGGGATGACGTCCAAAGGCTGTCGGTGTGGTGCTCAGAGAACAACCTAGCTCTGAACCCCTCTAAAACCAAAGAACTCATCATAGACTTGAGGAGGATAAAATCTGATCTAGATCATATCCACATCAAATGGGACTGTGTGGAATGGCTCTCTGATTGAGGTCTCTGGGCATTTACAGAGCCAACAACCTCTCCTGGGAAACCAACACCACCACACTTGTCATGATGGCCCAACAGCAACTCTACCTCCTGAGGATCCTTAAGAAGAACAATTTGGCTGAAAAACCGCTGCTGTCCTTCTACCACTGCTCCACTGAGAATGTGCTGAGTTACTGCAATGGGCAGGAGAGCACTCCGGAGGGTCATTCCCACTGCCCTGAAAATCTTTGGCTGCTTGTTTCCCTCCATTGAGGACATTTACAGCTTTCACTGTTTCAGCAGAGCCATTAACATTCTCAGACACTCATGTCATCTGGGACATCGCCAACTGTTGCCCTCTGGAAGGTGCTACAGGGCCATCAAATCAAGACTCAAACACATTTTTAATCCTAGAGCAGGGTTCTCAGGCTACAGGTCAAGATCCAAAATGTAGTTGTGGTTATGATGGGTTGCTGATTGACCATGAAAAGCCTAATTTACAATATAGCAGCACCTGCAGTGTGGTGCATCTTTGTGTGCTCCTGTCAGACAACAATGCTCTGCAGAGGACACTGCGAATGCCACATGTCAATGGTTGGTCTATGACAATGACTATGCCATTGTCATATTGAAATCTCATCATATTGGATACTTTATATCCAACCAGAGCGGTCTGTTTCTAATCCAGTGCATATACACAGTCAGTCAACTATTCGATCGTAATAGCTAATGTTTAGTAGTCGTCAAAATGTTCAAACATAAATATAAAGAACAATATATTTAATTTGGTTTCAATAAAGCATTATACAACGGAGAGGAATGTCCTCAAGACATTTCACGCAGAGGTACTAAGTAACAGGATTTTTGAAATGGACAAATTACAACAGCTTCAAACAAAGCACCCTTAACCGAGACAAAGCAAAAGACTTTTTCCAGTTAAAAGAGGAGCGTTTTGGATGATCGCAAAGCATTGTGGGTACTCTAAGTTTTCCTGTCTCAGATGAGTACAACGCCATGGCTCCTGTTCCGTGTTTTGAATGCAAAATGTTTAGTTGTCCTTCTCCAGTTATTAGCGGTACGTTTACATGTGAGAAGTGTCAGTCGCTAGGCTGACAGAGAAGATTGTAGTGTTAGAGGGACGTATCCGGATGTTATGGGACATTCAGGAGAATGAGAGTTTTATCGATTCAGTGTTGGGGACTCTGGATATGTCCGCGATAGCTAGTCAGTCACCCCCCGCTCCGGCAGCAGGGCCTTCGCAGTGGGTGAGGTACCCATTTCAAGTTGTCCTATCATCAGACCTGAGTCTAAGTCAGACTGAGTTGGAGTGACTGGTTACTCTGCAAGTTAACAATGCCAGTAAGATGCTTTTTCAGCACATTTTTTGAAAAACAAATACAGGAACAGGTTAGACGCTGAGCATGACCTTTGGGAAGGACTTTCTAAAATGCACCCAGAATAGACCTGCTTGTTCAAAGCTTCAACTAGACGCCTACCTCCCATTAAATCTCAGGAGTGCTCACAAAACTAGAAGATTTCTAATGTTAGAACAGAAAAATATAACAAATTGTAGCCTTTGGTACCGTTGGGGTAGGAGGTCAGGAAACACACAGCATGTTATTGTTCCATGCTGCCAATGTTTTGTCTTGAATCAATAATGAATCTGCATTTCTATTGTTTTGCCATATGTTCCATTGTGGCTATTTTGTTGGATGTGAGATGAAGGAGGGTGATTGTGGAGGGGTACATTAATTGTTATGAACAATAATACAAATTATAATATTTATAATATAAAAACCAATGTTATAAAAGAAAATATTTAATTGAAGAATAAATATTGTTTATATACCTCAGCTTTTGGTTCTTTGAGTTTTTTAAATATTATTATACTGTTAATGTGATGGTATTTCGTTATATATTTTGGGTTTGAGTCCCAATCAGACAATAAATCTCAATTTTGGGTCTCCAGGTGAAAAAGTTTCTCACTCAATTTGGTCAAACCTTGAACACTGTGTCCTTCATGTTTACTTATTTATGATCTCAGCTATTCAGGACAATATTTGCTAATGTGCAATGAGCAATAATTACTAAATTACACTGCTGAAATCTGCAATGTTTATATTTATCGTGAAACTGAATCACAAGGAAAGGAATATGTATAACACTTATTTTATTTAAACATCTATTCTTTCTATTTATTTTTAGATTGTTAAAATTTTTATTCTTTACATTCTTTTTATGTTCAATTTTATATTTATATTCAGTCATCTGTTTATATTCTGTTTATTCTTTTTTTTCTTTCTTGCACTGCCAAGATAGTCTTCTGATGTCGTTGTGCTTTGCTCAATGACAAAAAAGGCATTCATTCATTCATTCATTCATTCATTCATTCATTCATTCAACTACTCATCCATTCATTCCTTTGCTGCCACCTTGCACTGCTTCACATTTGGTGATATTTGTTTCAAAATAAAATCAGATCTTCATCCATATAATGTTCTTTCTTTTCTTGAAGTGTTAATAAGTCCCATCAAATCACATTCACAAGGTCGAGTGTCTTCTGTGGTCACACCTCTGTTTGGTTCCATTAAATGGCCTTTTTTCGATTTTACTGCATTTTGTCTCAAAATAAATTTCAGATCTGCTCCTCTATAGTTCCAGTTAAGTTTGAAAAATATTCATCAAATACTTCTTGAGTTTTGAGGTGGCAGTGGACTTGTCCCAAACCATATGCATTCCCAATCACATGCCCAACATTAATTTGTGACTGTTTGTTTGCATGCACTTCACACACAAGCACACATAACTATACAGTATGTACATGTACATAAATACATTACCTGGCTCTCCACCAGCATGGCCATGTCCACAAACATATCGTGTAACTCACGAATGCTGTTCTCAAGCTTTATGATCTCAGTGTGTCGAGTCTCAATTTCATTCAAGGCTTGCTTGGTCATCTGGGAATCCATCTTGATCTGTGAACAATATTCATACAAAAAAGACAGATGGGTCAGAAATTATATATATAATTATATATATTGTATATATAATTGTTTTTAGAAAACTATTTTAAAGTGCTTTTGTCCTGAGCGTTTGGATAGAATATTTTTGTGAAATGTGTACAAAAAATATGAAGTAAAAATAAACATTAAACACACATTGACAGAAAGGCATTAACCATTTCAACTCTTTTGAGCATTTTTCTATGCTTCTGAGTTTAGGCTTATTACATGGTATGTACAGGAGTTAGTCACATATGCTGCATGTTTTCATTTTCACGACTTTCTGGGCGACTCTGATGATGTGTAAATGCTGACACATTCTTGATATCATCCTTTTTATGAGGAAAAACTATTTGTGCCTATTGAAATTGATCAATTTTTAGTCTCATCTAATATAAAAATTTGCAGGCACTACAAATATAATCTAATAAATGTTAAGATTGAGAATGGGCACGAAAATCAATGCACTGTGAATTTGTTTGGTTCTAAGGGTTAACAAGCTTTGCAATTTTACAGCCAATTCAGTTCACTGAATTGTGTAGTACTTACATCATCAGTAAAGATGGCAAGCTTGCCACTTTCCAACATATCTTCAAGCTCCTCATTGGTAGTTGTTCTTCCAGCTGTAAAGCACAACATGTAGAGTTTTTGTGTTGTGACAATAAATGATGGCACAACAAAAATGTGGATTGAGACCACTACTTTGTTTGCCTCGATAACTTATTAAAAGGGGAAGCCAACTTCAGGATCTGACCGGGTCAAAATAATAAATAAAAACACTGCTACGTGGAAAGTGTGCTTCTTTACCTTAACTAAGAAAGGATGGAAATAAAAATACATGGAAAGTGTGCTTCTTTACCTTAACTAAGAAAGGATGGAAATAAAAATACATGGAAAGTGTGCTTCTTTACCTTAACTAAGAAAGGATGGAAATAAAAATACATGACACTTCCCCAAGTACCTAAACTAACCAAAACAGTGAGAAAATAAAATTGTGTTAGGGTTGCGACATACTTCACACATGGTGCAACACGATGCATGTATTTGTATGTACATGTATGATGCATGTACTTGCACACGTATTTCTATCAGGAGGATTAAAGGTCATGTCCACCATGACGTTTTGACATGAAATGACGAAGTTGCTAATTTTTTAATACTGCTGCAGCATTCTCTGTTTTCTAACCACTGCGTCGCATCATCTGCCACAAGTCAGTTCGATACCCCGTGTTGAATGCTGCATTGCATGTTGTTAGATATCTCGTAGTAATTAGTATTTCGTAATTAGGCTGCACGACACTGGAAAATATCAATTTCTGCAATAACTATTGCAGTATTTATAAAGAAAAAAATAGTTAAAAATAAATCTCCCACATTCGATCGATTCCACGAATGATTTAAACTGCAGGGATGAAAATGATTAGGAATGGCTTGAATTGTGTACTAAATGATCCTGAAAAGGAGTGGTCATTAAAATTGCACGGTTTTGTTTCCTATCACACTATAAATGTTCTACTGAAAAATAAACCGCACGCTCTGTGAATTTCATAACCAAGATTTATAAATACCAGAACTGTATTGAAAATAAATGTTAGAGTTTCATTGTACTTCATACAGATGATACTGTTTTCTTAGAAACTTAAACCGCCATTAAATTTTGAAGATGCTGTACAATAGTGCCTGCAATATTTTCGCTCTTGCCACTGACAACATATAGTTCTTCCAGGCATTCATTCTTAAAAAATCAGATAATCACTTTAACATTAACTACCATATATAAAAACATAGTCCAGTAACAAAAGGTGACCATACTGCCACCCCAATTTTTTTGTGATACTGCATCTCGTGCACGCACAGCATTAACTCCTCGCACAGGTGCAACTACGACACATGGAATGAATGCAGAAAATGTGAGGCGGCTATGATGCGCCCGCATATTCGGTGTCCCCACAATTCAAGTGAACAGAAAGATATTTCACATGTTTCGAACATTAGCAGGGGTTTTGAAAGAGACTGAGCCTGATTCGAAATACTCACAGCTTGTGCACGACCACATGTCTCTGCTTTTAAAAGAGTCTGAGTGGTACTTCCCAACCATAAAAGACCCCCGAACTTCGAATGGATACGCGGCCCATTTGTGAACATGCCAGGTGAATCAAGCCTGTCCGTGCAAGAAGAAGATCAACTGCAGGAGATTGCAGATAATGCCTTAAAAGTATATTTCAAACAACTCTGCTGGTGTTCTGGATTATGATCGAGGCAGAACATCCAGAAATTGCCAAAAAAGCACTTCCATTTCCAACAACCTATCTTTGTGAAGCGGGATTTTCTACAGTGTCAGCGACCAAAACCAAATTACGGAGTAGACTGGACATAAGTAACACACTTTGGGTGTCAGTGTCTCCCATAACCCCCAGATGGGACCGGCTCGTAAGAGGGAAACAAGCTCAGGGCTCCCACTAATTCCGTGGGATGGTGAGTTGTATTTTTACGCACTTTGTTTTTAGTTGTTTCTATACCGGTCTGTGAAAATATTGTTTTACATGAAATTGGTTCATGGCGCATAAAAGCTTGGGGGCCGTTACACGTCTTAACAGGTGCAGTCACATGTAGAATGTACAGTGCGATGTAGAACGTAACTGCATGTAGAATGTACAGTGCGATGTAGAATGTAACTGCATGTAGAATGTACAGTGCAATATAGAATGTAACTGCATGTAGAATGTGGGATTTATCAACGTTCACTTAGAATGGCTGTTTGTATGCACAAGTAATAAATACCAAATTACCTGTGTGTACACGTACACACACTTCTAGGAACAGTTCTATGTACACTTTGATAAAAGAGACCCACTGCTTTCAGTGACATTTAAAGAGCATTACATTGAAAGCAAATGTCAAAAAGCTAGACTAAAGTGTATCATTACACCTACAGGAACTTTTATGACTTCGCCTAAATCCATAGGCATCAATACGGAGTTGGTCGCCCTTTGCAGCTCTAACAGCTGCCACAGTACAAGATTTTGTACTGTGTCTGTGGGAATTTTTCATCCAGTACTGCGAATATAGCACCAGCTCTGGCACCGCGTTGGTGGAAGTAAGGCACAGAAGAGCATTTGTGAGGTCAGGCACTGATATTGGACATGAAGGCCTGGCTCACTATCTCCATTCCAGTTCCTCCTAAAGGTGTTGGAAGGGGCTGACGTCAGAGTTTTCCCCGGACCAGTAAAATTAATGTCTTTATGGATGTTGCTTTGTGCACTGGGGCACAGTCATGCTAGAACAGAAAAGGGCCGTCTGCAAATTATTCCCACAAAGATAGAAGCATATAATGTCCTGGTATGCTGAAGCATTAAGAGTTCCCATCACTGGAAAAACAGGTTTCTGTTATTCCTAAACGGTTTCACCATGGAATACCTATCCAGGAAGAAATTTCACATACTGACTTATTGCAAAGGCAGAATTCTATAACAGAACCACATTTGAATTCACATTTGAAGCTCTCCAGAACAACCCATTCTATCACAAAAGTTTGCAAACCTGACTGCATGGCTAGGTGCTTGACTTTATACACCTGAATTCAATGATTAAGAGGTACGTCCCGGTACTTTTGTCACATAAATACGTTGATCGAAAGGCAGACAGCGAAGCCAGTGCAACGTTTCAGAGACGGCTGATCTTATCCAGCAAAGATGCCCAACAGGTGATGATGCACTGCTCTCGTCAATGGAGATAATGATGAATACAAATTGAATAGAAAGTGATCAGTTGTTATTGCTGATACACCACAGCACACAACAACGAAATGTGTCCTCTGCATTTCGCCCATATATGACATAGCAGGGGACAGCTAATTCAGCGCCAAGAGAGCATTGCTTGGGGTGGTACCTTGCTTTGTTGGTCAGAGATCTTTTGATTACAAGTGCACTTCTCTAACCATTACACCACCACTGCAAAACATAAACTAAGCACTGCCATAAGAGAGGCAAAATCAAACAATGCTGACACACTGGAACAGGAATGAAAGGCAAGCATTAGAATGACTTGAAAAAACCTCCAGAGCATGTCAAAACTGCGGCTTCTCCTCATGAAGATGACCAAGACCTCTCAACCAAGTTTAATGACTTCTACGCTTCAACACCATAGGTATATCAATACTTTCTGGACCCTCACTTCCCCCACACAGTTCTGACAATGTAACCTCTGCTGCACTTAGCTGCTGTGCCTCTCAGCTGGCCCCTGTGAATATAGCCATCTTCACCCAATCTTCCCACCAGTGCATAGTGGCTTAAAAAGACCTCCATGATCCCCGCAAGAAAAATCCTCCAATCCCAGCTCTCAACGACTACCAACCTGGTGCTCTGATGCCAGTGGCTATGAATGCATTTGAATTTATTGCTGTCGTCGCAAGTCTTGCAATTCCTCATTACTGGATCCAGTACAATTTGTCTACTGCTCCAAAAAGGTCTGTTGAAGACACTCTGCTACATTATGTAGCATCTGGTGATGCCCAATACCTATATTTGTTCTGTGCTGCTCATGAACTTTAGTTCAGCTTTCAATACAGTCAACCCACTCATGCCACACTCTTCAAAAATCTAATGGAGATGGACACTGACGCCACTCTCTGCCACTGGTTTCTGCACTTCCTATTCTGCCAATGTCAGTCTGTCAAGGTGAACTGTTTACTCCCCACTCCCCTGACCATCAACACTGCAGTACTACAAGACTGTTTGCTATTCCTCCTTCTCTTTTCCTTGTTCACGAATGGGCTAACATCACAGGACAGCTCTGTAAAAATCCTCAAATATGCACATGATACCATCTGAATCACAATATCACCTAGAGGCGGACAGAGAAGTGGCCTGGTGTACTGGCAATGACCAATATATATCAATACCAATATATATGCACCTTCGTCTGCAGCTCCTTAAAATGGAAGATCAGTTCTGACCACCTCATCAAGAAGGCAAACCAGAGACTGCATTTCTTCAGGCAACTGAAGAATTTAAGCATCAGTTGTTGCCTCCTTGTACATATCTTCACCTCCATCACGGAGAGCATCCTGGCATGTTCTATCACAGTCTGGTATGGTGGAATGGATTCCTTCGCTCTGGAAAGACTCCAGAGAATGGTGAATAATGAATTAACTGCGATCAACCAGAATTATTGGAAACCTGAGTTCAATTTCACTAGCCACAATCAGGCCTGATTACTGCCACACTTGGTCAATCAAGAAATCACTGGTCACTCTTAATAAAAACCCATACATCTACCCCATTAAGCATAGAATTGTTACCAATTATCATAAAAATTTAAGACAGAAGACAATGCATTATAACCATGTCAACCTACTACAATGAAGCAACTGAAAAGGTGAATTTGCAAATCTATTTGTGAATTTGTAAATATACTTTCTCAGGAATCTTGTCATTGCTTTCTGTGCGTGAGCCTCTAGGCTCTGTTTGTGGGCCTGGGTTTAATCTGGTAGTAAGACCCAAAACCTCAGTCTCTGAAGACAGTGACCCTAACTGCATCATTAACAGGCCTTCAGAGAGCTTTCGAGATGCTTTTATATACTTTGGTGACCTTATTGTGAATAGCAGGCTCAGCAAACAGAGTAACAAAATGCAACACCTTCAATATCCAAATAAGCTTCATGCATTGAATTGTTTTATACTTAGTCTTATACAGCATACTTGTAAGCTGGAACTCACACAGCTGATCATTGACTTTCATACTCAGAAGTGTTTGTGAACATGCTGAAACTGAATGACTAGAATATTAATTAATTTTCAGTTTTCAGAAGCTGTGTCTTTCATTTTTCCCATTCTCCACAAATCACGAACCAAAATGCAAGTCTCCGGTGCCTTGGTGAAAGTTTTAGAACAATGATTAAAGTCATACAGATAGCAACAACTATGTTCCAAACAGAAATCTATAATTGTACGTTTTTCTAAGAAACATGACCAGGATAAAAATGTCACCTGTAAATGAATGCAGAGAATATTCTGAATCTCAAAATTTTAACCGAACATTTTATACCAACCAGTTTCCCTCAAAATTAGATATATCTATCCCTGACTGCATGGTATCGACAGAATAATGACATAAACAATATTCTTTAAGCAGTACGTTACTTTAAGCAATACCACAAAAACTCTTGGTTTACTTTTATTGACTAATAAAAGCGCAAAGCCACTCACTGATCTCCAGTTGTCTCTGGATGCGGTCCTTGCAACGGTCTCTATACTTGGATTGTGTGGTGTTGTACTCGGTCATAACCTCCACGAATTTGCGTGACAGTGTGGAATGCTAATGGTAAACAGGGAAGAGAGGAAAGGCAGAATATATAAAAACAACACAAAATAAATAAAGCTTGCTTTTCCACAGACTTGACACACAGTGGCAGTGTACTTAGCTAACAATGCATTTTAAATTGATTAAAAATCTTAAAACATGGAGAGAAGTTTTAATTCCAATACAATATTTTTATTAAGGTAAAATAAAAAAATGAAAAATCTGAATGAGGGACTGACCTGTGTCTTACGGATTCTCAAGTCCGCAGATGATCTGTTCAGTCCCTCCTCCTGTTCAATACTTTGCTCAATTGCTATGAAAGATGGAAAATACTGGTCAAATGTTTATTTCAGCAGAAACTTTTGACAAGAGTCTAGAACATTCATTTCTAGCAGCCTCTTCAAATATTTAAAATTTACAAATGCACAAATTTAAAAATTTACAAACAAAGAAAAGTTCAGAATAGCTCCAAATTATTTACAAAGATGTCATTAAATGTGTAGATTCTTAAATGTCTGTGCTGAAATAAAAGTAGGAAACATTAATTTCTCAAGATATCGTAAAATCCCTACTGTCCCTTAAAACAGTAAGTGCAATTAATTAAGATTTGAGCAGCAAGAAAGCCAGGATATAAAGGGTTAACCCCTGAATGTCCCCCAGAACAGCATTCTTGTCCATTTCAAGATTTCATATGTTGTGTTTTACGTGCATAAACCATATGACTTCAAGATATGTGGAATTCCATTTCTATCAAAAAGCTTTCAACATTTTTTACTGCATTTTCAATTGAGTATTGTGTATTTATTGCTTTTCCATGCATCATATCATTAGCCCTTAACCCCCCAACTGCCCTGGCCATTGTCTGAACTTACTTTCTCAAAGATGGATGATGCTTTGTGAGAAAGATTTCATCAGATCAGTTAGTTATAGTGGTCTTCATAGGATTTGGTGTAATTGCCAAAAGGGCTTTTCAGGTGAGAAGCATGACTGGTTGCTTACACATAGTACACATAACAAATGAAACCGTACCTTTTAACTTTGAGCGTACTTTATTGGCTGTCTTTTTTATATCAGCTGTAAGGTCTTCCAACTCCTGTTTAGTTTCTGGGTAAAGGAGAAAAAAATACATTGAAATAAGGAGTCACGCAGTATAAATAATTATGGAACTTAAGAAAACGACAAAAATACAGCCCTGATCCACAGAGTTAATACCAGCTCATACAACGTTCACAGAAGTTGAACTGTATATTATGTTTAGAAGACTATGCTAATCCATCAATTGATCCATTAATCCATAACCACAGCACATAGCTGCGACCTGCTACTGTAATGCTGACCAAATGAGTAGGGATCAAAAACACATAATTACATTAATATTATTTCAAAGAATCTATCTCAGAGTCTATGTTTTTTAACATAAGTCCGCTTTCAATTCGGCAAGTCTTGTTATCCAAAGAACACCAAGGCAATACATTACATATCTCCAGGTTTAACTGAACTGGATAATCATTTAAGAAGCACTATTAACTATATAAACAAATTCATATTTATAAATAAGTTAACACAAATATATACAGGTTTGAGACTGAATTAGTTCCACAATAGTTTGTTTGCTGGACAATTGTATAAAAACAGGGTATAGAAGTTTACCTTGGAAAATTTATTAACTAGCTATTAAATGACTAAGTCATTGGTACCTTATTAATTTCAGTAGCTCACATGCTAGTCTTTGAACCATTGAATCTCACCGAGTTAATGACACTGTGTCACTATACAAATAAGACATTATTTTATACTGAAGTGCAATATTAAAATCAGATTAATAGTCAGGACACATGATATTTGACATTTAGCAATAGCTGTTTTCAAATTTTTTTGTAGAATTCTGATGAAACTAAATAACATTTAAGCGACCTATTTTCTCAAAATGTTCTTTGAAGAGCAATTGCATATACACCACTAAAACACACTTTACTAGTTAACCAACCCGTTAACCAGTAAACAGTTAGCTCACATCAACTTGCTCGGACCATTATTCCCCTGGAGTCACTCCTTCATGATGCATGGTTATAAAAAAGGAAAAAAGGACAATCCAAAAAATTAACAAGACGAAATAAATATAGCTAATAAATAAAATAAAAAAAAATATTTCTATTGTAAATGAATCTGGATACTTTTATTGATGAGGAAATTGTCTGTGATTAGATTGTCAGTAAATAACCACACAAAAAGGGAAAAATAGACAGTATAAAGTACATACAAAAGCATCTGTATAAAAATGAACAACTAAAACATATAGTATAACAACAAATAAATACAATGAAGAACACAATATCGGTGGGCGAATGAGAAGACTGCTTATTGTTGTGTACATTATTATTATCTTTAGTCTACTTTAGTCTATAATAAATACATAATATGCGCAACAGTAGGGACGTCAGAAATAGGGAGGATGAGGAGGGGCGCCACGTACCCAATATCAATATAAAAAAATGATTTATTTATAATTTAACATTGTACCTCAGGACACTTGCATAATTGGTAACCATCCTATGCTTAATGGGGTAGATCTATGGGTTTTTATTAACAGTGACTAGAAATTGGTTTCTAATAATAAACTTGGTAGTTTAGCATATTTTCAGTACAAACAATGAAATCTGAGGGCAAAAAAACAAAAGAATCATGAATTAATCATGATCGCGGTAAAATGTTCAGTTAATTGTGATATTGATTTGAGGTCATATCGAGGTCATACCCTATCTTAGGCTGCCGTGGGGGCTGACCCGTTTACAGCCTGTACGTAAGAACTGTTGGAATTGTTAAACCTTTTTTTTTTTTTACTGAAACCGTACATATGGAGGTCCAACTGTAATTATTTGCCAATTGCTCATTATTGCGAATAGCTAATTCTGGTTAATATCATGAATAACCATTGTGACACACATATTTTGATGTACACATTAATGGTCATTCAAATTGTAATCTTTTATTTTAAATTTTTTGCATGCTTGTGCACTGCTGCAAGTCCCTATGCAGTGTGCGCGAGTTGTGCATATGCCTGTGTAGGCAGGGATGGGCAGAATTTCAATGAAATGTATTTAAAATGCATATTTATCTTCTTTTCAGTATTTTGTAATTTGCATTACAATCAGATGTAATTTGAAACAAAATACTTTCAGAGATTGCATTTTAACTATTTAAAATTATATTCATTTATTTTGTATCATTTTAAGAACCTTCATCCCCAGGCTTACTGACTTTTAAATATAGCCTATCACCATCTTTGGCTAGATGCAAGTAAATCACGTGACATCCTGCTGGGCCCAGCTTGCTCCTTGTAAATCTTGTTTTCCTATGACCAGTAATCCAAGGGCAGATGCTGCTTTGGAGCTCAGGGCAAACTGCCATAAGGTAAAGAATATGGTAAAATACACTATCAGATATTGCTCACTCAATGTTATTATAGGACAGAGAAATAGCTCAATTTGCACACAGCAGTGCTGCGCTCTAGAACTGGTGAATTAACTTGCTAACCTGCTAGTGGCATTCTATATAATTTCAACATGCATGCTCAAGCAGTGGCATCTTGTGGTTTGTCTTATATGGAAGATTTTATTAGCAATAAATCAGACCAGCACATTTTACTATCTTGATAACATGCCCTTTAATTAGCAGTGAAATGCTGCCCCATTGATTTTAGACCAGATTTTTGTTGGCCAATAGCGTAAGTCATGGACGTCTTTAGGTCCAATCAGAATATTAAGCGGATCTTTTCAGTAGCTAGAAACACCCCTGCTGCAAGCACTTGCCGCTGCCTCAGGATATGGATGCACCACCAATGCACCTGACTTCAAGTACACTTGCTATTTGTTCAACGTGGGTACTGGATAGGAAAATGGCAGCCTTGACGGGCATGCAAGCAAAGACCCTTTGTTGTGCCTGGTGACACTTTATGCTAGGTGTAAAATAGGGCCCTTAGAGTACACATGCAATTGGAAATAGTATGGTTTAGACTCATATTTGGCTATTAAAATATGCTGCCCAGGGTGCAATCAGAACACCCATAAGGTAGCAGGGAAGCAATCTGTGAAATTGCGCTATGATAGCAAAATTTGACAAGGCAGCATATTTAGTCAGAACACCAGTACTTTGACACATATTATAGCTGGTGAAGGAACTGATGAAGTCCCATGATGTCCACTACGAAAATTTTTTATAGTTTTTATTTTTATCTCTGGTGCTGCTAACTTTGAATACTGATTTAAAGTTTAAATATTGGTCAGGAATTTTGGTCAGGATTGACACTTCTGACTAATTCTGATTTTTAATGAATATCAACCAATCCCAATATTATAACCAGTATATTGTGCATCTCTAAGGCTAACATAACATTAAGCTTACTTCGCTCAGAGTTTTCACTATTGCTACCGTAGCTATGGGCGCAAGTTTACCGAAAGCTTTGTAGCGCAATGATCATCATTGTAGCGCAAAGACCAACATGTAGTGCTTCCGTTTAGAATATTAATAGACCTTTCCCTGCCATCCTACATTTCAGAAATTTGTGTGATGGCACTACGGTATTTTTATCTTTAAGGAGGATTTTGCCCTGTAAAAATCAATTCTGTTATTACAGATGGATGCAGTCGGCTCACCACCTTAATAATCTATTCAGCATGACACATAGATGCATCTTAACACCCCTACCTAAATATAATCAAGTGCTTACCCTTTCCATTAAATTTTATTTGCTACTTTATGGAGATTTACATGTAAGAAATTGCCAGAAAAGAATGTAAGAGAAGTAAATAAGAACTAAACAGTAAACCCAATAAACATCATCAGTCTCCAAAAAAGTGGCTGTACTATTAATGTAATTACATTATTATTATGCATAATTTATTAACTGTGAAACATAATCTCTCGCCAACGTCAAACTGGAATACTTACTGATATTATACAACTTTTATCTACTATTTTTAATTACAAATTATTATCCGTTATTTTTTTTTAATCTGTTATTTGTTTCCTTATATGTTTGTTTATATTAAACTTGGGCAATAAGCCCAAAATAGATAACTTTATATTTTGAATCATTCTAGCATCCATCATGCAATTCCTTTTTGCAGTACATGGTGTGACGCAACCACACCAGCAGGGGGCAATCAGCACCACACAGGTGGCTAGCGGCACCGGCTTCCTCACAGTCGCGGGAGACTGCGTGGGCAAGCCAGCTCTGCCCATGGAAATCTACTGCTTGGAGGGTGTCCACCCTGCAGAAACTGCAATGTCCTCCTCTTCTGAATATTTCCCCCCTTATTTTGCTAGACAAAGTGTATGTTTTGATGGGTATCGGAACCATAAAAATACAAACCTGTATTCATTCAATAAGCTATAAAGTTATTAAAGATATAATCAAGACATTAAGGTCAGAAATAATGATTTTTTTCCTTGAAATACCAATTTTGTGCATCAAACTTTGCTTTAATCAAAATACCCTCTATCTGCAGCAAATGCAGCTTTGCTGACCTTTGTCATTCTGGGTCTGATCTGGCTGAGGCAATCGCAGGAATTTCACCCAGTGCTTCCTGAAGCACCTCACACAAGTTAGACTGGCTGATGAAGATTCTTCCACACCATACACTCCAGCTGCTCCCACAACAGCTTAATAGGGTTGGGGTCCTTTCACTGCACTGGCCAATCCATCACAGACAGCATACCAGCTGAATCCTTCTTTTCTAAATACGTCTTGCATAATTTGGAACCGCGCTGTTCTATTGTAGGATGAAACTGGCTCCATTCATGCACCCACAGGGTATGTATGGCATGCTGTTGCAAAATAGGGTGATAGCCTTCCTTGTTTAACATTCCATTTACGCTGTACAAATTTTCTACTATATCAATACCAAAGCACCCCTAGACCATCACATTTCTTCCCCAATGCTTTAAATTTTAAATTTAATGATCAGTTGCCATTGTTGATACACCACAACAAACAACAACAAAATATGTCCTCTGCATCTGACCCATAGGTGACAACATCACATAGCAGGGGGCAGCCAATTCAGCGCCTGGGGAGCAGTGCCTTGCTCAGGGTACCTCAGGGCTCAGGGGTGCCTTGCTGGTCGGGGATTCAAACCTGCAATCTTTCAAGTGCAGATGTGCTTCCTTAACCATTAAGCCACCACTGCCCTTTACAGTGAGCGTTAAGCAGTACTCCAACATCTTTTCATTGTTCATCTAACAAATGTTCTTCTCTGTGACCCAAACAACACAACCTCAGATTCATCTGAGTTTCAACGCTTCTTTTCAGTCATCCTCTGACCAATGTGTTTTTTTGCCCGTTCCGATCTTTTCCTTCTATTCTGCAGTCTCAGGTCTGGCTTTGTCTTTGCAACTGTGCCTAGAAGGCCAATTTCCTGAAGTCGCCTCTACGCTGTCGAAGATTTACAATTAGCGGGTACAATTTAACAAAGCTGCCAGTTGAGGTCCTGTGAAATGTCTGTTTCTCAAACTAGATATCCTGACATATTGATCCTCCTGCACAGCTGTGCAATGGGGGCTCCCACTTTCCTTTCTATACTAGTTAGAGCCAGTTTGTGCTGTTTGGGGAAGTGAGCACAACTTAACAAATCGTCTTGGCGATTGCTTGCATGGAATAGCCTTCATTTCCCAAAACAACATTAGACTGACAAGTTTCTGAAGAAAGCTAATTCTTTGGCCTGTTTGAGACAGTAATTGATCCCACAAATTCTCACGCTACAGACACTCAAACAGTCCAAAGAAGGCCGGTTTTAAATAGCACACAGTCTACACAATGGATTTCTAATGAAGAATTAGTCTTTTAGCATGATAATTTAGGGTTAGAGCAGACAATGTGCCCACTGGCACACAGGAGTGATGATTGATGAAAACTGAGTTTTGTGTTCCAATATAGATATTCACAAAAAAGCTGCTGTTACCAGCAGTATAATTGTCATTTGCAATATTACCAGTGTCTAAATTATATTTCTGATATTTGTAATATTATTTTAATTGAAAGAAAATTACAATGAAAATTCTCAGTGATTCCAGACTTTTGAACTGTAGTGTGTATTTTTTTTTCAAACCATACCTTTTTTTCGCACGTTATGATTGCATCTGGAAAAAAATGTAAATCTTTCAATTTATAAAATCGCTGATCCAAGCTCTTTTGTCATGCTCACACTCCTTAAAGAAGGCAAACCGCCACAACATACTCAGGGCCTGCAGCCAAAATAAGGAGCAGACTTTCACCATCACAAGGAACCTCGGGAGACCCAGCATAATCCCTGTCCACCTGCAGACAAATGGCCTTCATGAGCATTTCAACCAGACGCCCAGACAGATGCTCCAAAATGTCATTGACAAAGACAGTCAAGACCAGAACGTGTTTCATTCTGTGCTCTTCACGATCTCGGAAATTTCCAAAGTCTCCACAGGATTAATCCAGTTCAAACTCCTCTTTGGGCAAAGCGTCTGGGGCCTCAGACCACCACAGCACCAAAAGTGTGGGAGATCATCAACAGTCCCCAGGATGTGTTCTCCCAGGTTGTACCTACCTCATCCAGCACGACATCAAGGCATGTCCTGGGATTGCCCGCTAGCCCTACTGAAACCCGTGAAACAACTATGGGTGGTCAAGGAAGAGGTGGATAAGATACAGTAGAGAAGTTTGTGGACCATCACAATGGGGCTTTGGGACTCCTCAATCACAAAAGCCCAATAAAATGTCTGAGTGACCTGTTATTTCCTCACCCTCCAAGACTTCTGTTTTTATTTTATAATGAAGCACTGCACGTGGACAGCCCACCAGAATGCAGGTGGCCTTTTCCTCGTGCACTGGTATCCGGGTGGGTGTCTCTCCGCCCACCACAGGACACCGCACCTCTGGCCCAACGCTGCTACTGTACATAACCCTTTGTGTCGACATCTCCACACTCAAGTCCTTTCTAATTCTGAACTGGATCAATATAGAGTCGTCTTGTAAACACTGCAGAACGGAACACCTCTACAGATCCAAAAGAAGCCAGCCTCTAGTTCGGTATTGTTTATGTCAAATAAATAGACCAGCAATAAAAAAATGAAACATATGCTGCTAGTGCCTTCAGCAGCTGAGTCCGGGCAAGATTTTTCACAAATAACTGGTGTGTTTTTGGGGAAAACAAAACCTAATGAATAAAAAAACAGACCCTGTTCATTTGATTTATGGATTTGTGGAGCTATTGTTCTTGGAGTTCATGTTGCTTATTACTCACTTTCATCAGGGTTGGGTGCTGCAAGTATAGCACTGTGCTGCTTCTTCACTTGTTCCACATCCTCAGAAAGCTTCTCTATGCAGCCTCGAATCTCCTCCACCTGAGTAGGCACAAGTTACACAAAAGGTAAATAATTAAAGACATTATTAATCAACCAGGGGCGGCATGGTGGTGCAGTGGTTAGCACTGTTGCCTCACACCTCTGGGACCCGCGTTCAAGTCTCCGCCTGGGTCACATGTGTGCGGAGTTTGCATGTTCTCCCCATGTCGTCGTGGGGTTTCCTGCAGATACTCCGTTTTCCCCCCACAGTCCAAAAACATGCTGAGGCTAATTGGACTTGCTAAATTGCCCATAGGAATGCATGTGTGAGTGACTGGTGTGTGACTGTGTCCTGCGATGGGCTGGCCCCCCATCCAGGGTTGTTCCCTGCCTCCTGCCCATTGCTTCCGGGATAAGCTCCGGACCCCCCCGTGACCCAGTAGGATAAACGGTTTGGAAAATGGATGGATGGATGGATTAATCAACCAGCAACAATATCGAAGAACCCTACTGTCCTTGATGGTAGTTTATAACTATTCCTTTCTCATGATATTAGTCACTGACCATTGATATCACAGAAGTCTGGTTGTTTGCACAAGGCCCCAATTACCCACCTGGTAGTGCTGTGAGGAAACAAGCTTCGAACTTGGAATTTGTCGCCCACACATGTACAACGACTGTAACTTATAACCTTATGCGAGAAAGCACTTCAGTGGGATGTGGTCAAAACGAGTCTGACAGACATAGAAAAATACTTTTGTCTTTAAAACTAGAAATGGAAACAGCTACACAAGTTACTAATATGTAATCCAATGATTCCCTTTCAAGAAATGGTTTTGGAAGATCGAGGCAACTGACACCAGGCATTTTTCATTTGTCGTCTATAAAAATGAGATTTGCACCATCCATCCATCCATCCATCCATCCAGCTACTCTATCCAGTATCGGGTAGCAGTGTAATATGTACTGCACTTGTTAATTAAATTACATTTGATTTGTGGTTAATATCAGTGTTACTGGTATCAAATGCATGCATTGATTTGATTTGATTGAGTTTTCATGAAATTAATGCTCTGTGATAAATTTCACCAACCTACCATGACCTCTTGGGGCTGGGAACTCACTAAGCCATCATGATATCACTTAAATTGACCGGAATTGCTCCATTAGCTGTAGAGCTGTACAATTGGACATACTGTGCCTTCCATTTGATATAAAATCTAGCTAAAAAGTAAAAATAGCTGTGGCTTGAGTAATTTTAGGAAGCTATTTATTGACATTTTATCATTATCATTACCCAAAATCTGACTGGCTTCAACACACATAAAGTCCAAATGTCAACAAGAAAATCATTAATGTCAATTAAACCTCATCTATTGCATCACAAGAAAATACCAAATTTTAAAGGAAAAAATGCATAGTGCTGTCAACCAATTAAAAAAAATTAAGTCAATCACAATTACATGCTGAGAATAATCATGATTAATCCCTAGTTTCAATTGGTAGTATTTGCTTGTATCTTCTGGAAGATGAAACAAATTTATGTTCGGTCTTGGAACAAAGAAAAGCATGACAAACTAGTAAGAGGAATCACACCTTTTTTTTAATATAACATCCTGGTTTTGATAGCTGAAACCATTGAGTTGCATGGTTCCAAATGTGAAAGTTGTTAAAATGTGCTCCCACTCTCCTTTTATTGTTTAATGTTGTGTCGTAACTTCGCTTCTTCCATTTTCTAATGAAAAGGGAACAGGTAAGTTACATCATTTATATGAATTGTAGTAGTGTTTTCAGTGCAAGGGTTAATATTTTACGTAAAATATTTTATTTTCAGTGTCACGTCCTGACCGTACCGCTTCTCCTGTATGCCACGCCCCCTCGTTATCCACAGCTGTTCCAAGTGCTTCCCTGTCAGTCACTGTCCTGTCATTGACGTTGTGATGTGTTCCAGTGTGTTGTTATTCAATTAAACCCTTCGTTCGCCCAATTTCGTGATTCCTGCTCCTGTTTCCCCGTTCGGTGCCATTAGTTCATAACATTCAGCAAATCAATCCATACTATTTTCAGCTCTTTTGTGACATATATTTCTGGACCTTTCTTTTGACAGCATACCTCTCATTTTCAATAAAAAAATAAATGCAAAATAAACCAAGAAAATTATATAAATAAACTGAATTGGTCTAATTTTGCCTTATATATCTGGGCATGCCTTGCGTATGCATTGTTTTAATTTATTTTTGTTTAAATAGAGGATCCTGACAAATCAAAAAGCCTTGATGCAGTACACCAATTTATGGGGTGCTTTTATGCATTTTAAACTTATAAATGGGTCAGTGCCGACCCGAACACGATAGCAAGGTTAAATCTCTCCTAGACAGATTTCTAAGAAATGTATCTATTGGTGCAACAGAAAAACACCCCAGACTAGACTATGGGTCCCATGCAACCCTGGACAGGAGAAGCAGATACAGAAAATGGATGCACAGGAGGACATGAGTAGGTCATATACAAATCAGCAGTGAATGGTGATTTTTGAAATGGAGAAGGACTGTCGAGTTGGCAGTATAAGACATATTTTTTTCTTATTTTAGTCCACCAGCTCCTTAAATGTAAATTCTGCTCTCTTTTTTTGTAAGAAATCATCTATTACATTGCTGTACCAGTATGGTCCTTCTCAAGTGATAGTTTTTTTTAAATACATGCTTAAGAAGCATTGAAACTGCTGGAATTCAACCTGATTGTAGCTCCTTGGAGGCAGTGGCGGGACCCATTTTAATACTTACTCCGGACTAGATACTTTTTTTTGAACAAGGGCTACTGGGAAGGTGCTTACAATGAAACCATGCCGATTGGCTGTCCACAAATACCATGGCTAACTTGGAAGTTACACAGAAGTGTGGAGAAAAGTGATATAATTAGCAGAGCCAAAATTGAACAAATGGAATTATTTTTGTACTTCGGTTACATGTAATGAATACATTTTTGACTGTGGCTCCATGTTTCTGCGTTGGAAAATTAGATGAATAACCAATCTACTTTTGTCTGATATTGCCAGTGATGAAACTTGCCAGAGTTTATTAGCGGACTAAGAAACTTGTTGCGGGTTGTATAAATAAAATATAAATAAAAGGCTGTGTCTTGTTTTGATAACAAAACACTGTCCTCCAATAGCAAATATCTAACAAATAGCCTAACAAAACAACTTGCTTGTTCTAATTGCTTTCAGTATTTGTCCTGGGTATGATGTTAAACTGCATCCGGCCCTGCGAGCGGTCCTCCAACTTGCAGGGAAAATTTGCAGGGTGGTGGTGGGTGGGATTGGCAGTCCAGCCACCACAAAAGACTTCTCACAGCTCAGACTTAAAAGCAGGCAGGACTCTTTTCTGCTGTCTGTGGGAGTAGCTCTTCTGCAGCCGCCCACAGGATGGCTGCAGATCACTTATGAAGGGGATGGGGGAAACCCTTGGGATCCTCATCTTTGGAAGATTCAAAACCGCCTGAGATCCAGTGGGGTCAGGCCTGTTCGGTACCGGTACTGGTGTGGTGCTGAGGCACTGCCTGCTGCGCAGCAGCACTCTGGGGCTAATCTGAGGTGGCCCATCCGCGTAGGTGTGTGGAACATCTTGTCTCTCCAACATAAATACCATCTTCCTGTGCTGTCGGAAGAGCTTCATAAACAATTCAGTGGCAACACTCTCTGAGGTACGCAGATCAGGGAGTGGCCAGATCTTTATAGGTGTGTACACCTATTATTGGTCATGTTGATCTAATGGCTGTCATAGTCGGGGAGTAGCTGCTGCTGTGGTAGATTGACGTCTTCTGATGGTGTCTGAGAGCTGCAGCAGGCTGCAGAGCTTTCTCCTATAGAGCTCCTCAGCTGTGGAATGGTCTTCAACCGGATGTGTGGGTTTCAGGCTCACTCTCAATATTCAAATCTTGACTAAAAACACACCTGTTTAGTTTAGCGCATAGGGACACTAGTTCTAGCTCTAACTACCAGTAACTCCCAGGTAGATCTATAGTGTAAGGTGTAGAGCTGGGTGGGGATCGGTGCCATTGGCTTTGGATAAACTGGACTGTCAGTGCTGTCAGTCTGGCTTCATAATCCCTTGCGGAATTGGAGTGCTGACATCTCAGGGACTCCCCATGCCTGCATTCCCACCTGCCTCTCCCTCCTACTTATGCTGCCATAGTCATATCTGCCAGAGCTTGCACGTTGCACTTCATATTGCTCTCACCTAGCTGTTAGCACTGCCTATAGTCTCCCCTACTTTGACTAATTGCACATTTTATTTCCCCTAATGCTCCTGGGCTGTGCTGCCTGGAGGCCTCAATCTATCAAGATGTTCAGCACACCCTGCTACATCTGACGTTGCCATTATCCATGATGTCTTTGCATCCAGCTCACCGTTCTGCCTGTGTCATCTTCCATGTATGACCTGCTGCCTTACTTCTGCTTGCCTGGCAATTGGAGGGAGTGTCGGCACCGGCTTGTCATCTCCCCCCTGCTCCCTGGTTGTGTCTCAAATCTTATGATTTGGACAGTGTGACTTGGCACTTAGCCATCTCTCCTGTTTGACTCTCCCTGCCGGCCCCTGGAGGATGGGCTCCCCCTTTGAGTCTGGTCCCTCCCAAGGTTTCTTCCTTCTAGGGAGTTTTTCCTTGCCACTATCGCCTATGGCTAACTCGCTGGGGGCTTTGGGTGGGGATGCTGTAAAGCGCTTTGAGACGATGTAATGTTGTGATAATGCGCTATACAAAACTAAATTTGTTTTGTTTGTGGTTGATGTCACTCCTTTCAAAGAGCGTATTATGAGACTCAGGCTAAGGCACTCTCTGGGTGTCCTGTCTATTGTCTCAGTGTATGCTCTGACATGGTGAGTGATGTCTTGATGAGCGAGACATTTTATTTTTAATTTCACTTGGTGGTTGATAGGTGCTAATGAGGTGACACTCTTCTGGTCTTGGGTGACTTCATTGCAACCACAGGTACTGACCGGGCTGACTATGAGGATTGTGTTGGTACCTAATCAGACAGCTTCACACGCAGTCTGGAGTAGGTAATTAAAATGGGTTCCGGAACTGCCTCCAAGGAACTACAAATGGGGCCAAGTTCCTATGGTGTGAATGCGACCAAAGTTCTTGGTTCTGAAAAATGGTTCTAGTTTCTAAAACGTTTTTATGGAGTGGAAGGACCTATAGATCCCATTGGAAATGATGGGGTCAGCTTGATGTGTCCTGGCAGAGTTTCTGGGGGCATAGACTCTGTTTGCACCTCCCAGGTATCCCCCAGACTGGCGCACCCCTACTGGTGCATCATGGAACCTGGAGGTGCCAGTATCTAGAAATTCCTGCAGGGGTCCGCGCTTTCTGGCCCTAGTGTTGACTCCCAAGACCCCATGAACCAGGTCAGCACCTCCTCCTAACTTCCTGGGTCTCTTTACCACTTTACCTCCAAATAGAGGTAAACAGACACATAAGCCCTGTTTACACTGAGTTGTAAAATGCGTCTTGGGGCGATCAGCTGAGACACATCGCCATTTACACCTGTGTCTGTCATTCATTGCCAAGGTGTCCAGCTGACAGCCTGTGTTCAGATTTTGTTAAGACTGCATCACTTCTACAAGGTCAAATGCCATCTTATTGTCCAATACACATTTTAAAACCAAGTGTAAACAGGGCCTCACACAGACAAAAACATGTGGACACACACCGAAACAGACACATGCACAGATACACACGCACACACACACGTACACAAACCTGTACTCATATCTTTGTGGGGACTGTCACAATGGAAATCAATATTCTTGTCATTAGATGTTTTTTATACACTGATATAAAATAAGGGGCGGCATGGTGGTGCAGTGGTTAGCACTGCTGCCTCACACCTCTGGGACCCAGTTTCTAGTCTCTACCTGGGTTACATGTGTGTGGAGTTTGCATGTTCTCCCCATGTCGTCGTGGGGTTTCCTCCGGGTACTCCGGTTTCCCCCCACAGTCCAAAAACATGCTGGGGCTAATTGGAGTTACTAAATTGCCCATAGGTGTGTATGTGTGAGTGAATGGTGTGTGAGTGTGCCCTGCAATGGGCTGGCCCCCCATCCTGGGTTGTTTCCTGCCTCGTGCCCATGGCTTCTGGGATAGGCTCCAGACCCCCCGCGACCCAGTAGGATAAGAGGTTTGGAAAATGGATGGATGGATGATATAACATAAAACAGGTTCAGCTGACCTTGTTGACTGTCATGCTGTCAAGATCTGTTCCTACCAAGTCTGCCATGTTCCAGTTTGGCCAGAAGATGTCGCTGGCAATCCAGTCTTGTTCCCTAGTCCCTATCCTAATGTGTCAATGTTAATGTTTGTGCTCCCTGTAAGCTCCAACTCCTGGTTTGTCAGTGTCAGTGCTGGTGCTCCTTGTTGCAATTCACCCTATCTCACCATGTGTTTTTGTCAGTCCTAGCCCCTCCTAACTGCCATGCCTCTTGTTTTAACCCCATATTATCTTTTTGTTTATAGTCTCTTTCTATGTTTTGTTCTGAAATAAAGTCACCATAAATTTAACAGCCTGCGATTGGATCATGTCTCCCATCCAGTATCCATAACACATGCCTGATTTTCAGTGTCAATATCTTCATTAATCAGTGGCCTTTGACGGTAAAAGCAACAATCCAAGGTGGTGTAACTGGTTTGTGTGATTTGGTGTAACTAGTATTTTTCATAAAAATATGATAATTGAAATATGATGATAATCCATCCATCTACCCATTTTCCAAACCACTTATCCTACTGGGTCGCGGGGGGTCCGGAGCCTATCCCGGAAGCAATGGGCACGAGGCAGGGAACAACCCAGGACAGGGGGCCAGCCCATCGCAGGGCATATGATGATAATATATAGGAAAATTAATGTGCAATAAAATATAATTCCTTATTGCACTGTAATGTGTTTTTTAAATAATCTGTCAAAGATTATTTAAAAAACAGAAGTGTTTTCACCATATGTTACAATTATATTCAATATTGAAATAACACATGCAATTTTAATTTAGAGACAATCGTAATAAAATATGTTTTTATGAGATACAGTAAAACCTCGGATTACGAGCATAATTCATTCTGCAAACTTAATCCAAACTCGTAATCCAAAGCACTCGTATATCAAAGCAAATTTTCCATTACAAATAATAGAAACTCAGATGATTCATTCCACAACCCAGAAATATTCATATAAAAATGATTAATATAAAATATAAAGTAAAAATACATAAAAAAAATTAACCTGCACTTTACTTTTGAAAAGAATCATGGATGGTGTGAGGGAGACGAGAGAGAGGAGAAGAGGAGGGTTATTTTGTAGGACAACTTTCACTATAACTAACGGAATCACTGCTGTCTGTTGGCTCAATAGAATCTTTTTCTATTAACAAAATTTCTATTTAACAAGGAACCTATCCAATGACAGCTGCTTTTGCCTCCTTTTTGATTTCGTGGGAAATGTGGACATTGCTTTCTCATTAAACAGATTCATCGCTTGCACTGCTACACCCTTATTCGGATGGTGCTTTTCTACAAAATTTTGACTATACAAGTGAGGCACACCGACTGAGACCAAGCTTTGGAAACGATTACCCACAATCCTGCAGTGAGAGAGAGAGAAGAACCATCGGCTCAGTTGTGATCATGTGATGCTCAGCAGACAAAGCATATATGCAATATTCGTATTGCAAGACCTTGCTCGTTTATCAAGTTAAAATTTATTCGAAATTTTTGCTCATCTTGCAAAACACTCACAAATCAAGTTACTCACAATCCAAGGTTTGACTGTACTTTAAAATTAAGTAATTGTTTTCGAGTACATTTGCATACACTCCATTTATGGATAAAATATTTAATATCTCATTCTCTTGTGGTTACATTGTTTGAGTATTTCAGGCGCATTCAGTCTTACCTTTTGTAAAAAATGGTCCACGTTATTGCAAATGACATGAAAGCAACATGAATATGAAATGGATATCAATAACAAAACTGATGTATGCATTTAAAACAAGTTTGTAGCACATTTTTGAATTGCTGGCCAACTCTTGTGTCTTACTGACCTATATACCAGAGCACATACATTATAAAACAATAAAGCATAATACTTCACCCATTCCCATGTGAGAAATCTCTTCTACACCAGACAAAATATTTCCGTAAGTGGAAGATGAACGTCTTTTGGTGACTACAGTAGTTCGATTTTCTCCTCCTCACTTTTTTGTAATATTTCTCAGAAGTGCACCGATCTGACTATGAGTGAGTCCAACAGCAAAAACAGAGGAATTACGAATGACTCGGAGACCACAAGTAGAGTTTATGCAAAAGCAGTGGCGGTAAACTTTTAGATAGAGTTTTTTTTACGTATACTACAAAATCATTAAAAATGCAGGGCTGACTGAGTTTTGTTTCCTAAGACAAAAAATGTTTTAGTTCAGCTGAATATCGTGATCCTTGTGATATATAGGACATGAAAATTGATATATCAGTGTATTTTATATACTAGCCTACAGTCTACAGCTGTAGTATACAGTCCACATACAGGCTTACATTGATTACATTAGCCAAAAAACTGAATCTTGCAATTTCATACACTAATAGATGGTAAAGTCATCAGTGCAGTGAACTGAGGAAGGTAGTACAGGGAGCAGCAGAAAATACTTGTGCAGGAGCTTCAATAAGTATTAAGAAGAAAATAGGCTAGATGAACTATGAATGAGATTATCTCCTACAGGCATTTATCATTACTTCACGTTTAAAACAGCTAGCTTTATTAAATGAACAGTTAATACGAATTATTTGATTTCAACATGCACTTAGGCTTGGGTAGCATCAAGGTAACTCTGGAAGTTTGAGGTAACAGGACTACCCCTGTTTGTGGATATAGTACTACGAATGTTTCACTCACCTGTTCAAAAAATTCATCCATAAAATGGTCCCGGTCGACATGGACAACTTCCTCATCATCATCACTGTCCTTAGCCTAAAATAGGAATACAGAAAGCAAGTGAAATTCAGCCTATATGCCTACAGAAAGAAACAGGTAAAAAGCTGGATCAACAGGACAAAAAAGAAATCAGACAAATCAGAAAGCAGAATAAAGCAAAACACATGTGATCAGATAAGATAATGTCAGATAAGATAATGTAAGATAACACAATACCTAATTATGTAAGAGTACTACGTCTGCAATCTATCAATACTTCCAAAAGTTAACGTGTTATCCATGAATGTGATTTTATCTTATTCGTGTTTTATGGCAAGTGATTTAAGAGAATAAAAGAATAATCCTTGAATGATGAAATGATTCATTTGCCATTTGAACTACTACACTATATGAACGAAAGTAAGGGGACACACCTCTTAATCACTGAATTCAGGTGTTTCATTCAGACGCATTGGCACAAGTGTATAAAATCAAGCACCTAACCATGCAGTCAGGTTTACAAACATTGTGAAAGAATGGGTCATTCCCAAGCGTGGTGCTGTCATAGGATGCCACCTGCTAGATATTCCAACAGTCAAGTGTAAGTGGTATTATTGCAGAGAGGAAGCGTTTAGGAACAACAGAAACCCTTAGTCCCAGTGAAGGGAACTATTAATGCGTCAGTATTCCAGGACATTTTGGACAATTCTATTCTTCCAACTTTGTGGGAATAGTTTGGAGAATGTCCTTTTCCATTCCAGCATCACTGTGCCCTAGTTCACAAAGTCACGTCCATAAAGACATCGTTGGATGAGTTCGGTGTGGAAGAATTTGACTGGCCCACAAAGAGCGCTCACCTCAACCCCATCGAACACCATTGAGATGAACTAGAATGGAAATTGTGAGCCAGGCCTTCATGTCCACCATCTGTGTCTGGCCTCACAAATGTTCTTCTGGGTGAATAGGTGAAAATTCCCATAGACACACCTCAAAATCTCATGGAAAGTCTTGCCAGAAGAGCAGCAGCTGTTATAGCTGCAAAGGGAGAACCTACTCCATATTGAAGCTATGGATTTAGAATGAGATGTCATAAAGGTTCCTGTAGATGTAATGGCCATGAGTCCCGTTAGCAGTTTAAATGAAAAAAAAGATGGTGACGTTTTGCAATTTTTTGTGTCTGTTTTCATTTTCTTATGGTAAAAAAATGGTTTAAAAAATTATGAAACAGATTAAGAAACGTGAAAAAAAAAATTTGGAAAAAAAATAATAAATGCAATTTGGGGGAAAAAACAGACTTCATTGGGCCCTAATTCGAGATTTTACATTAGATATATTTTATACTGGATAGCAATGCAGTTAGCCATTTCCCAAAGTCATCACACTAACGATGAAACTGATCATATAGGTTATGACAGAACCTAATAAAGTATTTGGTTTGGGGTCATTAGTATGGCTTAAGTTTTGTCATTGTTCAAGATAAGGAAGTTATGGTGGTACATCTAACTCCAGATTTCTTCAAACAATAGCTTAGGTTCTCCATGACGGTGAAGTCATCAATTTGGTGGTGTACTGTAGTGTGCCATTTGCATAGCTACAAAAATGAATACAGTGATTCCCCGCTATATTGCGGTTCAGCTGTCACAACCCAGCCATAGGTGACACATCACAGTTCTCTGCGTATCGCGCTCCTTGCTTGTGATCCGATTGTTTTAGTTTTGTTTTAAGCCCTACGACGGCTCCAAAGCGTCCTGCATGTTCTAAGTCTTCTGACAGTAGTGAGCCTAAGCGCCAGAGGAAGACCTTGACCATTAAGGTGAAGGTAAAACTCCTGGATGCTTCTGGAAGGAAAGCGGTTTGCGGACGTCGCTCGCCATTATGGCTTGAATGAATCGATGGTACGATACATCAAGAAGGATGAAAAGAATATATAAGAACCATATATTTATATATATATATATATATATATTCCATTACATATACAGAGAGAGATATACAGTATGTGTGTGTATGTGTGTGTGTGTGTGTGTGTATACACACACACATTACATATTATTATTTTATTATTATTATGTTACTCATATCCTTAGCCCGACATCCACATAATATATGTGGTTACAAAGTGTGTTTTAATAAGTTTACATGTATTTAAAGCATGTGGGAGGGGTATTTTAAAGCTTAAACTATAACAAAAATGTTTATTTATATGGTCTATTTATATCACGGATTTTCACCTATCGCTGATAGGTCTGGAAGAAGCATGTATTTGAGAAAAAGAATTGGGTCCCAGCACTGCACCATGGATGACATTACACGTGACAGCAAATATCCCTGACCCAAAGTTCTGCAATAGAATGGAGAAAAACCACTTCAGCGCTATATTTTGTGAACTATTATAGTGTCTTATCATTTGCAATGTGGTATTTTTATTTACTGTGCCAAAGGCTGCTTGGAGATCAAGAAGGACTGCGGGGGATGAGGGTCACGGACATTACAGAAGTTCATGCGAGACAAAATATTTTCAAGTACCTTGGCAATGAAGGGAAGATTGAAAAGCAGCTGTTCTGATCAGATATGGGATTTCTCCAGTGTCATATGATTAGTTGATCATTATCAGTTTGCGAATTGTACCACACTGAGTTGGGAATGGGGTCTAAAAGAGATTGGTGACACCTGAAAGAGGCAAGTTGGAGTGACTCGCAAGAAAATCTACTACATCATTTTAACTACAAGAATGCTTTTTTTGTAGAATTTTATCCTTTAAAATTAAGTGCTTATACTTTTCAATAAAAACAAAAGAGATCTATGGTGATACTGGATTGAGAAACTGATTTATGGTGATTTAATGATTAAAGAATATTCCTTGCAAGCTGCCGTACAATGACAGTCACTGAATAGCATGACATGTACAGTATCGCTTGATTTCCTCCATAGATGCTGCAGTGTATTTCATATTTATAGATTATATTTATTAGATTCTATTTATTATTTTTGTGTTCTGGGTAGGAAATGTAACATTTTCCATCAGATTAAAACAATCAAGCTTCAAAATTTCACCCTCAGGGAATTCCTAGAGCCATCAGCGTGAAGGCTAATGATAATGAGAACATCAATGAGGCAGAAACGTAAGAAATTCAGAGAAACAAAAAATTCACTGTATTTAAGAAGTTGATAAATAAGCAGAATATGACATTAATCTGTTACTTGCAAAATAATGGAATCACAAATCTTAGTAACAGCAACCGAAAACATAGCAGCCAGTAACAACTTGATACTGCTAATACTGGTAATACTGAAGATAATAATGAATATGATATTTCAGTACTCCCACACATTTTGCAGTCTCCTTTATTTCGCTTAGTAATATTGCTGATTTGTCAACATGTGGTAACAGTCATTGAAATCAGCACATCGTCACCTCGACAAGTAGGAGAATATGAGTACTGTCAGACACACCAATACTAGTTTCTGTATTGATACACCCCAATTAATTTTATGTTAATTGGCTTAAACTAATTCGAAATCTTGTTTAAATCTGTTACATTATTTAATTTTCCTTAAAATTTCAGTTTTGCATAAGATTCAATAATGTTCAACAATGTGTGTAACTAATGTAACACTAAATTAAGCAATACCTAGAGAAAAAATGAAAATGTGCCAAACTTCAGTGGTACTTAGAATGACTATAATTTAATTACCGGGAGATATGAAAATTCATTTAATTTAAATCCATTAATATATTTCATTGTCCCTGCAACACTGCATAAGTACAACATGTATAGAAAATGGGTGGATGTACATATGCAGTTGTCCCAAAATTCTCTCCATCTTCCATCCACTTTTGCAGGGTTACAGTGCTAGTTTGGAGCCTGTTCTAGGAAACCTGGGTGAGAAGGTGGGGGAACATCCTACACAGATCTCCAGTTCTAAAAAATCTCACAATAGGATAATTTCCGTATTTTCAGTGGAATACATTTATAGCTACAAAAATTAGGAAAGACGTTCACAAAACCCTACATTGGTTGCCTGGTTAATCATAACTTACTTAACTTATAAGCTTGTCAGTTCCCAACAGAGATTAGGGAGTTGTAACTGTCAGATATGCTGCAGTATTTTCAATACTGGATCTATTCATTGATCTAAATACACCACTTCCTTATCGGCTGCCTTTGAAAGGCTTAATATTCAGTTTCAGGTGAGGAAAAATACATTCTATGAACAATCTGTGACGGCTGTTTATTCCAGGTATTTTAATGTGTAAGATTACATTAACTAAGAAGAAAAAAAACACCTTCCATGGAAAAATTATTCAACTAGCTACAACCACCGTTCATAGACAAAAAATGCTAATGCTAACTGACTGCAGCTTAAGAAAAAGTTAGCCATGCTAACTAAATACGTAGCTAATTTTCCAAGTACCGTTTCATATGTGAGGGAATGGGAATACTAGCTCTGGGGAATTTATCGCATTGCGTTAATTTTAAAAGTCATAAACGTTATTATAACTTTGATTGTGTTAAAGCAGGAGTCACCCACGGGCACTATGTTTTGTTTTGTTATATTTTTGTCATCTCAGTAACACTTCTGGATTTGACGACATACTGCCACAACCCACTCGTCCGATCCTCCTGTGTGCCACGCCCCCTCTTTAACCCCATGTGGAATCCCCGAGTGGAATCCCCATGTCATCAGCTGTTTTGAGTTGTTTTCATTAGTTCTGTGTATTTAAGTCCACGTCAGAGTATGTTTCCCTAGTTCTGTCATTGTATTGTTATGCCCTTTTGTTCCGTATGCCTCTTCGTCTCCCTATTAAATCCCTTTTTACCCCAGTTTTTATGTCCTTCGCCTGCTTCCCTGGTCCGTGCCCAGCAGTTCATAACACATAATTTTATTACATAAATAAATGGTAATATACCTGTGTGTCATCACCTGCCCTCCACACTGAGACTGGACAGTGTCATTTAGGGTTTTGCCATCTTGTTCATTTCACTTCCTCTGCTGGCTACTGGAGAACGGGCTGTTCCTTTGAGTCTGGTTCCTCCCAAGTTTTATTCCTTCTAGGGAGATTTTCCTTGCCACTGTCGCCTCTGGCTTGCTCACTGGGGGCTTTGGCCAGGGATAATGTAAAGCGCTTTGAGACACTATAATGTTGTGAAAATGTGCTATACAAATAAATTTTAATTGAACTAAATATGATCAAAATTAAGTAATTACCCCAGAGGCAATATTGACAATTTAGATAATAAAGTTGTACAATCTGAGTCTGTCTAAAAGTTAGAGAAAATTTATATGTTACAGTAATGAGTTAATGACAACGACCAGTACACTCCACTTTGTGTTATTTCTACATTAATTAAAGGATTCAATGTATGATTATAAATTTTATATATTAGGTGAATTAATCATGATTAATCACAGAAAGCTGTATCACTATTTTATTTTTTAACAATTCATGGCCCTAATCAATACTTATACTGCATTAAATGTATTCATACAAATTACTGTGTTTAAGTAAGGTTACTAGTAAGTTTACATAACAAAATTTCATAGAAAATGTCTGTTTATGAATAGCAATCTGTAGCAAGAGAAACAGATCCTGTTCCCTGCTATACACACCATACACAGTCTGCTGTTTCAACAAAATAAAAAATTAGGAATTAAATAAAAGTTAGGGCACAGGGAAAAGACTATTTCCCCGTATATGACGCCAGGGAATATTATTAGCAAGCATGGTGTTAACTACCACTGTTATGGTGATGAGATTTAATGCTATCTGAACTAGATATGCCATCTGTGATGTTTCTTGCAGAAATTTTGGTTAGCAAATGGGCCAAATAGATCTGACTCAGATCTTCTGCCAATCTAGAGAAACCTTTCATTTGAAGAAAAATCTTTCCTATGGCAGTGCAGTGATTACAATTTTAATCACACAACAAATAACTGACATTTATTGTCTAATAATGCCTAACCACTTTCCTTGCATACAAAGAATATGGGTTCTATCTGCTACACAAATAAAAGAAAACAGATGTTGACCAACTGAAATGCCGAATACAGAATAAGCATTGGCTACAAAACTATTTATCAATGTTTATCGCAATTATCTTAACTGCAAGCATGTATATTTTGAATGTCTAACTAGTTTCTGCTAGTGATGTTTCTCTATGGCAGCCCACCATGCCAAAATCTTTGCCACCACTGCAACTAATCAATCGGCTAATACAATGCTTTGGTGACTTGTTCAGAAAGCTTAAACCAAATGTGCCAAACGCGCTAAAATGTCGATTGCTGAGAGTCTGGAGTAGTGTGCCACAGCCACCACGAGACCAGTCATGCACACAGCACAAACACAACAAATAATGGTATACGGGGGGACACTAAAGGCAACATGACTACAGAGAGTCTATGAAAAGCAAATTTAAGTGACTTTAAAAAGGCGCTATGTGTTTTTATATGATAATTTGACAAATATATTTAGAATCTCAGACGTTAACCTGTGCAATGCAAGGATATACAAAAAGTTAAACTCTTTTAGACTTGAAAACTGGTTCAACCGATTCACTGAAAAGAATCTCTTCAAACGAAAGATTCATTCACAAATGAGACATTACTTTTGTTCACTTCGGGCACTTTTCCAACACACTAAGTTCCATACTTTTGGTACGGTACATTTGGTACTTTGGCTTTTCCATTAAATTCTGATCGAGCCCCAGTACCAAGAGTTCCAGTACCTAGCGTGCCAAACCAGCTGGGTATTTCTTTGGTACTTTGGAATGGACTTGAAACACCTTTCTTTGTCAATTTGTTATGCAAATAGCCTGCCGCTGAAACACAATACAAATGCCGCCTTGAAAGCAGTTGCAAACTCGGAAAATAACGATAAAATAAGATTGAAGATTGAAGATTGAAGATTGAAGATGAGCCTTCAGTAAAAAAAAAAAAATGTGATTTGGTCATATACAGAAGATCGGGATGGCATGACAAGAAATTTAAACATATTTTAATTGCGTGTTAGTAAACACAGAAACATTTTTATTATGTCTGACAACTAACATTCAGCATTTGTTCTACTGTTTTAAATGAACGACTTCATATATACCAATATATTTATTGCGTAGAATCTAAGGTAGAGCGGTGCGTACTGAAAAGTCACAGTAAGTAGGCACCAACATGCGGCACCCACATATATAAAAAGGCTCATATGAAAGTATGTCACAGGCAGCATGATAATGGAATATTTACCTTTGTTAGAGGATGGTGCGTGCAGCCAAATACAAAGGAAGCCAGTATTTAGAGATCACAATGATTATCAGCCATTTTAGCCTGCCAAGAGTGATTCTGATGGAATTGTGGATGAATTGGCCCCAGCTCTTGAACGACCTACATTATGAAATCATGCTGTTCTTGCTCATCGTGAAGTACTAAGACAAACTTGGATTTTGGTGACAGGAGCATAAAAGCAGGAACTGGCTGACAGATCAGGGATATCCAAGACCATTATTGGTTGTGGTTGGTCAAGACCGTATATGATTTTACCCTAGTGTGGACGTCCAGGCAAACATTACAACACAATCTGCAGCAATGTCCAGCTTTCCGAATGTTGTCAGTGCTATAAAAGTACCATCAGTGAATGAAGCTGCTCTTTTTTACAAAAAGTAGCCTCATTCCATCAACATCCAAATGTAGGTTGTTTTATATATGCATACAGACATGGACAAATTTGTTGGTACCCTTACAGCTGATTTAAACTATGCTTCATTTCCTCTGAAAAGTGATTCAATTAAAAGCAATTGTCTAATGCATGCATTTAGTATGTGATGGAGTAAACCAATAAAATAAAAAATGATTTGTTGTTTATTTTCCAAAGATATGCTAAAATAGTATGGACAGATTTGTTGGTAGCCCTAAAGAGACTATTTATCTTTGCATATAATCATGTTTTGAAACTAAATGTTTAACCTTACGTAGTACCACAGGTGCCTTCAAGCTTTTCATCACTCATTCAGCCTGGTTAAAGGGAAAGAACATGCTACTGTGTTGTTTGGTATCGTTGTGTGCATCACACTGAACATGGAGCAGAGGAAGCAAAGGCGAGAGCTGCCAGATAGAAGACCATGTTAAAAGGTAAAGGCTATAAGACCATCTCCAAGCTGCTTCATGTACATGTGACCACAGTTATCAATATTATTTAAAAAAAAAGTATAAGGTTCATGGGATTGTAGCCAACCTCCCAGGACATGGATGCGAGAGGAAATGCAACCCCAGGTTGATCAGAAGGGTAGTGCGGATGGTAGAAAAAGAGCCAAGAAAACCATCTAAAACCATTCAAGCTGAGCTTCAGGGTCAAGGTATGTCACTTTTTGATCGCACCATCCATCACATTTTGAACAATAATGGGCTCCATGGAAGAAGATCCAGGAGGGCACCAATATTGACAGAAAAACATAAAGAAGCCAGACTGGAATTCACCAAAATGCATGGTGACAAGCCCCAACGTTTCTGGGAGAATGTCCCATGGACTGATGAGACAAAGCTGGAGCTTTTTGGCCAGTCACGTCAGCTCTGTATTTACAGAAGGAAAAATTAAGCTTTAAAAGAAAAGAACACCATACCTACTGTGAAAGATTGGGGGGGGGGCTTTTTTTAGCATCTGGCACAGGGAACCTTGAATCTGTGAAGTGTCAAGACTACCAAGGCATCCTGGAGTGAAACATACTGTCAGAAAGCTCAGCCTCAGTTGCAGGTCATGGGTCCTCCAGCGGGATAATAACCTAAAACTCAAGATTGGCTGAGGAAAGAAAAAATCATTGAACTATTCTTAAATTGCCCTCCAGGAGCCCAGATCTTAATCCTATTGAACATCTATGGAAAGATCTGAAAATTGCAGTGTGGAGATGCTACCCTTCAAACCTGACACAGCCTGAGCAGTTTGCTCAGCAAGAGTGGGCCAAACTACCTGATGGCAAACACAGAAATCACACTGTGAAGTACAGAGATCACTTTTTGGCAGTGATTGCTGCGAAAGCTGGTGCCACAAAATATATACATATTTTCTTTTTGTTCGTGCCATTTTCATTTGTTTAATTAAACTTTTGTCAGTTTCGAGTTATTTCAGAAATAGTTTTGTGGAAGGGTACTAACAAATTTGTCCACGTCTGTATGTATGGGCTGCCCCCTGAAAGTCAATGATTTGAATATTCAATCAGAGACCAGTGAATCGACTACGATTCTTAAAGTGAAACAGTCATTTTATTTTTACCTGCACAAAAGTGATGCATGGGGTCCTGCAGGTCGATACTTTTATTGATCAGTGTGGGGAAATTCTCTTTTCGCCTGCCCTGCTTTTAAGGTAACTTTAGGTATAATGTCATCTATTCCTTTACTGATGAAACCAAGCACAGCTTCCATAAATATGCCGTCGTCATCATTTGAGCTGTGCCAGAATGTGCCCCAAACGACGTCACTCAGCACATCATGGATTGTGGCCTCTGGGCTGTCCAACACGCAGTTTCTTTGGTTATTGGAGCTTCTTGTTTCAGTCATGAGGAACTTTGCATTGTGGTCTGACTTGCCGAGCAGATGAATCAGCTGAACTTGGTACCCGTCTTTAAATAAAGAATAACAATGGCTTAGTGTTCTTTCTCCTTTAGTGGTTCATGTAATACTGTATGTTGACAGAAGTTAGGCATTGCCTTTCTTAGGTTAGTCCTATTGAGGTCTTCAGCTATGATTAAAGTTGCGTCCTGTTTTCATCCAGGTGCTGGTTGTTGAGTGTCTTGTACTGTTCAGAATGTGTACACTTGAGCTGGAATGTACATGGCGGTGCCGATAGTTGACATGAACTCACAGGGAAGATGGAATTGACTCATCAGGATTCTAGGTTAGGCACCCTGGACCTTGATAAGACTGCAATATTCCTATTGTTGCACTAGTTGTTATTCACCGTGAGACAATCACCACCCCCATTTTTTTTTGCTGGATTCTTTCTGTCCATGCAATGAAGAGAGAGGAAATCAGCAGGACGAATTGCATAGTCTGGTGCTGATGAGGTGAGTCATGTATCAGTGACACAAAAGATGTTACAGTCCCTGATGTCATGCTAGTACTTTGTCCTTGCCCGGATATTGTCAAACTTACTTTCTAATGACTGGACATTGGCTAACAGGGTACTGGGCAATGGTGATCGGTGTGTCCATGCCCTGAGTCTGCTTTGCACTCCTGATACTTTGAACCCCATATGTAGAATCAACATGAAGGGAAGTACATTGGTCATTATCACAAACTCATTATAACACATTCATTTTCTCAAAATTTTCTCTCGGAGAATTATACAAATTCAATGTTAATTGTGCCTCGGTAGTAGTTAATCAGTTTTGTTATGTTACCATTTATTTATGTAATAAACAAAAGTATTTCATTAAATCCAGGGATAAGATGAGAACAAATGACAAAACTGAAAAACTGAGCACATATAACTTATCATACAAATTGATTGTTTATTGTGGGTTACATGCAATAAAGTTGAACAAATTAAAAACAATTGAATGTCATGCTCAGCCCCGCCCTGTATGTCTGCTCCCTGTGTTTTCCTTGGGCGTGGCTGCTAATCAGCCACACTTGAAGCTTGTTTGTCTTATCGTTGCCTTGCGTTTACTCCTTTGTTATTCATGTATATGAGTCTCTTAGTCCTGTGCTCCCTGTTCAGTCATTGTTCTCTGTCCGCGTGTGCTACCCTGCCAGTTTCCTGCAATAAAACACTCCTGCGAGGGGTTTCCTTACAGACAGCCTGCATTTGGGTCGTCCTCCTCCTGTTGCTACGTGACAGAATGACCTCCAAACGACCCCGCGGCTGTAATTTGGATCTGTCAATCCCGCCCCAGATGTATTCGCCTGACATGTGTCCCGATGACACTCGACCCAGCATCCGACGACAACCAGGAAGAGCCCTGGGGATCATTCATCTGGTATGGAGATCGGCTGATCTCTGAAAAGGACTGGCTCAGAAAACAGATGACTGGCTCCGATGAGGGTGTCCCGGACCTTACGTTTACTGACTCCAGGCTCCCAGAGTCGGCTCTGCCCGCCGCCTCAGAGCAGTGTGATGCCGCCCAGCTCACAGCATCCACACCAGGTTAGACTCATCTCAGCAACCAAGCTCTTTGCCCTCCAGGAGCTATACTGGAAGCTGGTTGACAACCCCCACTTCCAGACCTGTCCAGAAGCAAGGGACCTGCTCAGACAGATCGGCCAGGGATTGTCAGCCATTTCCCTGCTATTGTCCTCCCTGGAGCTGCAATGAGTCACCAACAGCATGAGAGGTGCATAGTCTCTGAAAATAGGCTGAAGTGCAATCCAGTCCGTCTCCCTCGGTGCCCCAACCTTTTCACCCTACGCCTCCTGCAGGAGAGTCACATCTGGAGAACGAGCCAATCACAAATTCTGCGTCCAATAAAGGTGACGCTGAGACTCTTTCCTCACCCCTGGCTCCTGGTCCAGAAGAGCTTCTTGTTGTCTAACAAACACCCTACTCAACAGAAGCTGTTGCCTCCCCGTTAGCACCCAGCCAGGGTAAGCTCTCTGATGCTTCGCTAGCACCCAGTCTGGATGAACTCCACACTGCTTCGCTGGTGTTCGACCCTGAAGAGTCTGCTTTGCCTGTCCTGCCTGCATTCAGCCCTTTAAAGACTGATCCACTACTGTGCTCGAACGTTGGTGCAGGAGAGACCTTCGTCGCTGCTGCCACTCCAGAAGAATCTAGCCCAGATGAGGCCACCACGGTACTGCTAGCATCCGGCCCAGCTGAAGCCACAGCTCCACTCACATTGAACCCAGGCAAAGCTGTGGCTCCAGTAGCATCCGGCCCAGATGAAACCACAGCCTGGCTTTTGCCTTGCTCAAGGTCCAAAGTTCCTGCTGTGCCTTTCTCGGTGCCTGAGGTTCCTACTCTTCCTGGTTCACTTCCCAAGGTTCCTTCTGGGCCGTGCCCACCGCCTGAAGTTCCTACCCTGAGGCACCCATCTCCAGAGCTATGCAGAGAGGCTTCTCCGTTCACATCCTGGCCCCGATCAGTTTGCTTGTCTCTGCTCACGTGCCTGCAGCCGTCGCCCAGAAGGCTTTGAGTGCCCGCCTGCTTGTCTGCAGCTGTCACCCGGGCAGCTCATATCTGCTAGTTGGTGGCCACCCACCTGCTCCCCAGCATCCCACAAATGCTTTGCCCTGCTTCTTCCCAGAAGAGCCCATTGAGCTCCACCTGCCTTCAGAAGCACCTGTCAATCTCCACCCACCACCAGAAGTACCCGACAAGCTCAGCTCATTGCCCAATATCTCCGCTTTGCTCTTCTCGCCTGCCAATGCCCTAGCTATGCTCTGTTTGCCTGCAGAGGTCGCTACTGCCTCCTGCTCGCCTGCCCACTCGCCTAAGGCCACCACCTCAGTGGCTCCTGCCTCCTCGCTCATGCCCGTTGCCACCCAGTCGACTCCTGCCTTGTCACACACTGTAGTCCACTATGAAATAACCAGGCTACTTCCCAGAGGCCTCCACAGAATGTCTGAGACTGCATCGTCGGCTTGTTATGCTGGCCACCACAAGCCCTGTACCCGACACGGCAGCAGCCGACCACTCCGCAACTGCCGTGTCAGTCGCTCCCATCTCAGAAGAATCAGACCCAGAGGAGGAGCTTGAGTGAAACCCTCTGGGCATTGCCCTGAGTTCCACTTCGTGGGCCCCCGACAAGACCCCATGACGCATCAATGACAGGCTCAAGAGGGGCCGCTGATGTTAAGGGGGGTTCAAAAAGGGAATGTGTTGAGTCTGTCTACCAAAAAAGGAGATAGGGACCCATTGTCCATACCAGCCGGGTCACGTCCAGACTGTCCTGGCAGTGTTTCCCAGGCTTGGAAATGCCTTCCAGACCTGGTTCCTGTCCTGACCCAAGTCTGCATTCTACAGACTTCAAGACACCAACCTGTGTTTGTCCCTATTCCTGTCCCGGTCCTGGTACTATGGGTCCCTCAATACCCTACAGCTCTACAGTTCCCTCAATACCACCAGATCCCACTAGCCCCCCGACACCTCAGGGGATCCTGGTCTTTGTACAGGTGACCCGCACTCTGGGGCACTTCAGAAGCCACAGTCTGGCCTTCCTCATTCTCTTCAGTTTCTGCTCCTCTATCCTGACTTGTTTCCCCTATGGTCCACACTTGTATTCGTGTCCCTGTGGTTCCTCCATCTGTCTGTCTTGTCTCTGTCTTCTTGTCTGTCCAACCTGTTGTCCCTGTAGTCCCTTGTCCTGCTTCTGTCTGTCTTCTGGTTCAAGTAATGTCCCGTCTTGCCCTGTGATGTCTATCATCCCTTTAATGTAGTCCGCCCAGTCCTGTTCATTGTTCTGTTTTGTCTCTTCAGCTCTTCAGTCTTGAGAGTCTGCATGGCTGGAGTCCAACCCTGTCTGTGCGCTGCTGGTCCTGCCCCTTGTACTGGCCCCATGTGCCTGTCCTCTTGTCTGATCCCTTGGATCGCCTCCCCAGCTTGGTTGGTACTCCCAGAGTGTGCGCCTTTGGGGGGGGGGGGTTAGGGTTAGGGTTAGGGTTAGGGTTAGGGTTAGGGGGGGGGGGGGGGGGGGACTGTCATGCCCAGCCCAGCTTGTCTGCTCCCTGCATGTCCCATGGGCGTGGCTGCTAATCAGTTGCACCTGAAGCTTGTTAGTCTTACCTCTTGTTCCTGCTCTCTAGTTAATCAGCCCCAGCTGCCTTGCGTTTACTCCTTTGCTAGTCATGTACATGAGTGTTTCTTAGTCCTGTGCTCCCTGTTCAGTTATTGGTCTCTGTCCGTGTGTGCTACCCTGCCGGTTTCCAGCAATAAAACACCCCTGTGAGGGGTTTCCTTACCAACAGCCTGCATTTGAGTCGCCCTTTGTACTACCTGACATTTAAATATTTTTGTGTCACTGAATTTTGACTATTTTTGGAAAAAAAAAATTATCAAATCAGAAAAACAAATGAAATAATGTTAAATATTTAAAAACTTAAAGTAATGTCAGTTATTCTACACAAAAAAGACGCACACACTATATTTCAAAATAATATTTCAGTTAATGACAATGACCCATATGCTACAGTAATATTTATTTAATAGTTTAAGTTAAACTTGTGATATATAGATTACTAATTTTCAACAAAAATGCTAATTGTATGCAAGTACAAGCTGAATTTCAAGGTAAAAATCTTCAATGAACAGATGACAATAGATAAGAGGGTACTGTATTATAAGTAGGAATGTTAATTTTTTTTTTATCACAAAACTTGCAGATTATTAGCGTATACCACATGTACATGTGGATGTGCTCAACAGGCAAATTAAAAGATTGCTTAATTCTGACTGTATGATTGATCTAAAATCTTAAACCTATTTGGTAAATGGTTCTATAAATAGGAGCCTGACAGCCACTAAAAGCATACTTTATAACATGAAAGATCTTAAGGTACAAGCCTTCAATAAAATAAAAATGTCAAATTACATTTGTATCCTATTTTTGGCAATTCTTAAAAATGAAATAAACCAGGTAACTTCAGTTTATCCTTGAGACGCTACCCGAGATTAAAAAACAGGTACATAGAAATATTCTTGTCTCTTCTGCCACTTCTTTAATTTATAATGTAAATTACACAGAACGTTTGAGCTAATCCATGTACAGATTATGAAGTCTCAATAAGAACTATTCTGCCTCACTACATTTAAAAATCAACTATACTTTTTGTTCATCTTTTTTATGTGTGCCATATGACAAAAAATCACTATCACAGTATTATCGGACGGTATTATATCACAGTATTGTTTTTCTCCAAGTTTTGAAATGAGGAATAGGTCCTGTCCCTATATATATATATATATATATATATATATATATAAATGGATGTTTTTATTACCATGTAAATAGCCTGTGACGTTTGCAAACTACCCCAACGCTTCTGGTATCTAACTCTAGGTTTATAATTAAATAATATAGATAGCCATAAGATTTCCTGGTGAACATGAGTGTCACGCCAGATGCATGAGAGTTGGCAACCCTCTAAATGTACATTATTTCATTGTTTCACCTGAGTTTATTTGTATAAAATATAACATTACTTTATACAGTTATTAAAAATGTAAACTTCACAGACATTAAATCACCAATAAACTACGTCAATTTATCCAACATTTTATAAAAAAAAAAAAACATACTGCATTTGAAAACTTAACACTAATTAACTGATTGACACTAATGGCACATTACTCCAAACAAAAGGGCTGCGTGTGCCATAGTATGCTAATTTATTTGTAATTCTCCCAAACTCTTCCCAAAAAGATTTCATAGAAATGTAACCTATCAATTAACTAACATTTAAACGTAGTGATTTGAATGAAATACATGACCTAACGCAACCTGATCAGGATAAGTGATCAATAGGTGGATGGAAATAATGAATGTGTTAGGATCAGTCTCTTCATTATTCCCCTGTCTGTTGTTTTCCCATTTGGCCAGCAGGTGCCACTGGTCATCCCATTCTTTCCACTTGGTTTCTTTGGGTTTAGCACCTCTCAGTCCCTATTGTCTACACTTGCTCCTCTGGCCACCACATGGATGAATGGGTAGGCTAAATCCCAAGCTGTTATGAGTTCAAGGCTGACCAAAGGCATCTTCACCCATTCTGACATTTTGCGTTTGTGTGCCCCAAGATTTTTATTGTTACCCCCTTGTTAATTATGTTCCTGGTGTTTATGTAGTCAATGCTGGTCCTTGCTTTTGCTATCCTTGTTCCTGGTTTACACTGCCTGTATGCAGCGTTATGGTTATGCCCTCCATTCCTTATCTCTTGTGTAGCATCTAGTCCCTAGTGGTTCATCGTTTATAACTCACACCTACTTCCTGTCTAGCCTTTGTTAGCAGTGAATAAACACTCACTGTCCACTATATTAGGTACACCTGTTCAACTGCTCATTGAAGCAAATATTGCTTCAAAAAACTGCTCATTGAAGCCAATAATGTCAACAGCACAATGTACAAAATCATGCTGAAATAGGTCAGGAGCTTCAGTTCAGGTTTACATCACACACAAGGATGGAGAAGAAAGGTGATTTAAGTGACTTTGTACATGGCATGGTTGTCAGAAAATTCCAATCTAGATTTTCACATACAACCATCTCTAGGATAGTGATTATGCTGGAAAAAAACATCCAGTGAGTGGCAGTTCTGTGGGTGAAAATGCCTTGATGATGGCAGAGGTCAGAGAAGAATGGCCAGACTGGTTCAAGTTGATAGAAAGGCAACAGTAACTCAAATAACCACGTTACAACCAAGGTTTCCAGGAAAGTATCTCTGAATGCATAACATGTTGATCTTTGAAACAGATGGGCTACATCAGCAGAAGACCATACTGGATGACACTCCTGTCAGCTAAGAACAAGAAACCAAGATTAAGGTGGGCACCGGCTAAGCAAAACTGGATGGTTGGGAACAATGTTGCATGATCAGGCAATTCGGGCTGGTGGTTGGTGGCATAACGGTGTAGGGAAATTTTCTTGGCACACTTTCAGCCCCTTAGTACCAACTGAGCAATGTTTAAATGCCACAACCTATCTCAGTATTGTTCCTGACCATACTCAAACCTTTATAACCACAGTATACCAAGCATCTAATAGCTACTTAGAGCAGGAGAATGCACAATGTCACAAAGCTCACATCATCTCAGACTGGTTTCTTGAACATGACAATGAGTTCATTGTACTCAAATAAGGTGCTTTCACACCGAAGTTCCGGAACCTGGTCCCACTTTACACATTCCTGGGCTGTCTCAACCAGGGACTTTTCTAGCTTCTGGCCACTTTCATGTGTCGCGTTCACACCTCACAAGAGGAACTGAGAACCTATGCTAAGTAAGCTATTAGGACAGAAAAAGCTCATACTGTAGGTTAAACTTCACACATAATTTCACATGAGACTGCCACCCCAGAACAAGGCAGGATAAACAAGTAATTTTATTAGTTATTTGTTAGCTATTAGGCAGATCAGTCACAATCAAAATGGGACACAGCCTTTTATTTACATTTCATTTATATGATCTTTATGCTAAATAAGTAAGAGAAATGCAAAAAGCTTGTGGGTTAAACTTCACACATAATTTCACATGAAACTACACTGCCACCCCAAAAATGGGACGAACAAGTCATTTTGTTAGTTATTTGTTAGTTATTGGGGGTGTCGATTGCAATGAAAACGGGACACAGCCTTTTATTTAAACCGTGCTGGCACAAACATAAGCCAGTTTTTTTTTGTCATCTTATATTCGGGGTCTAGACAAAAAAGGTAATAGATGGTGCCAAAGACAATATTTTGTAACAAGTACTTTTATTTTCCGTAGTATGGATTTGCCATAAGATTTCTTGCATGAGCACAACAGTCAAAACGTGTGTCACGCCACATGTGTGAGTAGGATTGCGACCTGTCCATTATAATATGGGATCGCCCCATATAATACGAGAGGCAACAGTTCTTCCACTATAGGACTGTCCCGTGTTATAAGGTACAGTTGACAACACTATGCGTGACAGTTTGCTTCCCTGGCAATGTGTGTGTTTAGAGTGTATCCCTGAGCATTGCATAAATCGTTGGCTTCCCTGGTTGTGTCACTGCTAGTAGTAAACCCATAGTGTCTGTTAACAAAGATAATAACATTTATTTTAAAAGAGCTGTAACATCATTTATTAATATAGTGCAACCTTTCTCTGTAATATGTTTTTTTACCCTCTTCATGTGGATGTGCTACATCAAAAATATTCTGCCCCCTCAAGAGTTGTGGAGTTTGTAATATTCATTATTCACCCCCCACAAAATAATGCATAATAATATGTTTTTTGGAATGTTTGCTGTGTAATACACTTATTGTAATCCGATTGCTGGTTAACTTATTATATGTTCTTGCGAAATTAAATTATTTTTCTTTATCAAGTTAATATTTGGTATTCCAAAAAGTTTTTTTCTAAAACAGCTGCCAAAAAGAGGGGGTTGTGTAATAACCGGAGTCATCTTACATTCGGGCTAATACGGTGTTTTATTTATACGACCCTTAACATATTTATAATTCTTATTAAATCTGGCCAGCAGATCGATCTTTCACTTTCCACAGAATAAAAAACACATGGAATGGCTTCCTGCTAATATGCGCTGGCAAGGTCCACCACTGGCACTGCCAATATTAGACAAAAGCATGGCGGTTATCGATTAAATTTTCCAATGCAGAAATATGGAGATGCAAGCAAAAAAAATTATTAGTGAATACTTCTATCCTTTTCCCCTGCATTTCCGGCAAATTTCCAAGTTAAATGCAGTGCTTGTGGTCAACCAATGAGCAAGTTTATCGCCGTAAGCACCTCCCCAGTAGTCTGTGTTCAAATGATGAGTAGCTAATCTGGAGTAGGGACTAATAATGGGTTCCAGAACTGCTTCCAAGGAGCTACAATTAGACTGAGTTCCTGCGGTTTGAACATGACAAAAGTTCCTGGTTCCGGAAAAAGGTGCTGGTTCCTAAAAAAAAGTTCCTGTGGTATGAAAGCACTCACGGGCTCCACAGTCATTTCATTTCAGTCCAATATAGCACCTTTGGCATGTGACAGAATGGGAGATTTGAATCATGATAATGTAGCCAACAAATCCGCAGCAACTTCGTGATGCTATCATATCATCATGGGCCAAAGTTTCTGAGGAATGTTTCCGGCACCTTGTTAAATCTATGCCATGCAGAATTAAGCCAATTCTGAAGACAAAAGGGGGTTCAACCCCGTACAAGCAAGGTGTGGCTAATAAAATGGACACTGAGTGTGCATGTCTGCACTTGCCCTGTTACTCTGTCAGTCGCTGTATGTGCTGTAGGTGCTGAATGTGAATGTTGTCTGTGGTACTGATACATATTCCCTCAATGTAGCTTTGTCATAGTTCTAGCGTTTGTCTCGTCATTACAAAATGTTGATAGTACAGCCTATGATGATAACCAATATATCATCAATGCAACAAAAATTACATAATGCAATGAATACCAATGGAAGCAAAATAACTGCAAACGAATGTGTCTATATTCCATCTTGTAATATTGTTTATGAAACTTGATTATCAAACTTTTTGGATGCTTAGGTAAACTGCTTAATCATCTTAATATGACAGTTATAATTTTAGAGGTTAGAGAAGGTGACAGATTAACCGTACCATTAACCAAAATATGTAATCATCATTGCAGCCACATACAACAGTTAATATCATTCTAAAATTAGAATGTAATCTAACATAAGCAACAGGATTGGCTTGGAGCATCAAATTTTAAGTAGGAGCTGCTTAACACTCAGTAACAAAAATTAATATAGCTAGAATATTTGAAATACAGCATAAGTAGATAATACAGTAATGGTTCTCATAACTGGTAATATCGACACAGAGGCAATGCTGGATAGTTAAATTTCCCAGTTGAATGTTACTCTTGAAAAACAGAATTGTAACAGGTTTCTTACTCTTTAACCAGTTCATATATCCACGTGTTAATGATTATTGTACTGTTTTTTAACACACTGCCACGTTGCCATCATCCAAGTATGAAAGCGTGCCGCTCCACAGGCATGCAGAGGAACCGATAAATGTATTTCACAGTGTTATTCTGTTATATTTAGTTAGTTTAGTGTAAACATTTAATAGAATACTCTTATTACATGTTATTACAAAATGTTCATTTTCTTACTGATATTTTAGAATTGTGACATTTACTTAAGCATGTCAGTTATTTGAGTTACTTTTACTTTTCATTCGAGTATTTTCAACTTTATATTAGGCTTTATAAGATATGGGCCCTGGTACCTTAAGTACTTAAAATGGATGTTATCGAATCCATAGAGTTTTTTGATGTAACATTTAGATTCTGGGTTTAAGGTCTGTCCACATTTGAAATCCTGTCTTTGAAATGCCACCACTACGCCAAGACATTTAAAATTAGTCTATAGTTTTTTCAACAGTACCTTGTGTTACCGTGGAAAGGGAATTTACTAGTGCTATACTTATTCATTGTGGAAAAAAAACCAAAACAATATACAGAATTATTTTAAACCAAAAACTAATACAAACTAATACAAAAATGAAGACAATATCATAATGCCAGTTATATTAAACAAAATATGTGTATATTATAGACAGGTGAATCATATAATAGTGTTATACTCTCAAGATACCTGACTGCATTAGAAGCCAAGCTACCCTATGCTACAATCATGCTTTATATAAGAATTAATTATTTTTCATACAAATTCAAGATATTGAGTTCATGCTGATAAAACAAAATAAATCTGCCACCAATACAGACATATTGTTTTTAAAGTTCCATCTATCCATCATCTTATCTAGCACATGGCTGCAGCAAGCATGAAGCTTATTCCAGGAGGCAAGGGCACCAGACACCCAATGTAGGATCACACGCGATATGAATAGACAGAATCTCACCCAAGCGTATGTTTTTTGAACTATAGGTAAGAACCACCCACCCAGGGGGTAGGAAGCAAACCGGCAGCCCTGGAGATTTGGAACCACTGAGCCTTCCACTCAGCCACCATGGCGGCATAATCTATATAAAAAATTTTATTTCCTAAAAAAAATAAATAAATACTAATTCAGCAAGATGGCTGCAGAGGAAATGAATTATAAACAATCTGGCTTTTAAAATCGATATATTTAACAACAAAAACATAAAGCATATGGGTAAAACAACATCTAGATTCATTATATTTTGTTCACTTTATTCATTAATTTTATAATCTATTTATAAAGTGATGTGACAGTTATTAAAAAACAGTTCACATTTCTCATTATGTTTTCTTAATTTGTGCATCAAATTTGTTTTGTTTTTCAAATATTATCCTCCTCGGTAATTCCTAAACTTTAAGACCATTACACGCTGCATGTTTTTTAAAGGGTGTTAAAGAAGGGTCAGAATCACATTCCTGAACATAACAGTTGCTGGGGTGGTGTCTTGGTACCTTGGCACACTTTCTAGCACATATGGGATAGACTCCAGACCTCATGATCCTGAATGACAAGTCGGTACAGAAAATGGATGGTTAACGAATATTATAAAAGTAATATCGTGTAATATAATAGAAATATCCCACAAATGCATATCCCACGAACTCTGGGTTTCGGTATTTTAAAATGGAAGATTTTCCGAAAAAATCAGTTCCCAACCACCACGCAGAGGCCTGCAAGAAAAAATCACCACGATGAACAATTGCAAAGTCAGAAAGTTCCACTAGACAGAGGCCTAGATGAGCTCATTGGTATTGGTGACTTTCTTATAGAGAGTGCAGCATATTACTTTCAAAAGTCAGATGTTTCCATTTTTAGACCTGTTTCAAAATTTAACAGTGATTGAAAAAATTATGTAACACGCGAATTTATCCCTGATGTATGACAGCATTCTTGTTCATTCATAATGAATCTATATTGTGCTGCAGGCTTTATTATATTATAATAAATTACTATCACTACTACTACTACTTTAACGATGTCTGTTTTAATTGTGTGCTTGTTTATATGCGTGTATGCTTTTAAAAATATTATTTTCAGTTTATGACTGCATTCATCCATTCACCTTGATGTACAAGCCAGATTTCCCTTAGAAGTTAATATATAAAATGCATAGAAAAAGCTACAATGCTTTTGAATTACACACATCTGTAGTGATGCCATGCAATCTACTTAATATAATGCTAAAGGGGAATCAGATACAGAGCAAAGGTTTCCTATAGTTTACAAATTGGTTTGTTTTGTCTTACGGGTATAGTTTAATTCAGTTTATAGTTTAGTTATTTGGTGTTAACATAGGTCTGGTATTTCTAAAATATTTGGCGATCCATTATTGCCACAAAATAGAATTCCGAAAGACTCTGTTGCAACATTTCACATAAACGTTTTAATGTACCGCCACTTTAATAGTATCTGTTTTACTTCAATTGGAAACCATTCCTCTTTTTTATCAGTCTCCGCCTCCTCTTATAATCAATGAGGCTGAAATAGGCAGCGGAATATGTGGTGCAGTGCACATCCGCACTCACGTCTCAGTCGTCAAAAGCCGTCTCATACACATGTAAACTGTAAATGTGGGCTAATTTCTTTTTAACTTAAACAAACATCCAAGGCATTTACACCGTAATACTACGATACCAGGGATATTGAATAATGAGAAATAAATATCATAATGATGATATAATCAAATACAAATGTTATTGGCCATCCTGTCCTGAATTCTTTAGAATCAGCATTTTGGATCCATCAGTATTGCTTATTCTGGCTATTTTACCATGATTGCGTACTGCAGTCATACAGCATTGTTAAATAAAATGAACCGTTTGTGCATGTATGTTGAGGAAAATTGCCAAGTCATACTAAAGGTTTACTTATATACTGAATTTCTCATTCAAGCTCCGTAAGGCCCTTTCTCCTTTTTTCTCGGTGAGTGAATCAGAGGAAGTACCTCATAGTGTTTGATTGCCTTGAATCTGCTTTTGTGTTCCAACCACACCAAATCCCATCCTCAATGTTTGCGATATTTAGATTATATTAGATTTTTTTTGGCCACAAATCATACATCATAATTAGCATATACTGACATTTCACAAAGGCAGGGATGACAGGATTTAGTACAGGCCGTATCACTTGAGCGTTTTACTTCACTGGAGTATTTTACTAAATTTTGTTCAATTACTCTAAAACCTAAATAATCTCAATGATATTCACTCACTTCCTAGTTTTAGTTAATTGTGAAATGCATTTTAAAAGCTGCATAAAAACACGTACGTGAACCTTATATTATTAGGTAGTCGTCGGCAGCACAGTACATTTTACCGCCGTGGAATTGGTATCAAGAACATTATTTAATTATTATTGTAAAAAAAATTGTAACGACACAATTTAAAATTGCTTTATATATTAATAGACATATTTCTAGGCGCTACCGCCGCTACCCATTTCCATGATCTACAGACTCCTACAGCCGGGTACTCTCTCGATGGAATACTGCCTAAAGCAAAACCCATCTAAATACGTGACCCCCCCACCACCACCACCTCCATTTCTGTAGTCGACCCCTTCCCACTCCCAATCCAGTCAGAGACAAGACAAAAATGTAATCGCTGAAATGGTTATCGTGTGTGTGTGTGTGTGCATATATATATATATATATATATATATATACACACACACACACACACATACATACATACATACATACATACATATGTACCTTAACTGCCATACTGTTAATCTTCAAGAATCGAAGGAATGCGATAGCTACGTGGATTTTTATTTGCGTGTAATACAGTGCAACACATATATTCTCATATGTCTGGACCTTGAACTGTCTTCTCAATAAATACTTCCATCGCGCATGCAGTAGCTTGTGTGTGACAATACACAAATTAACACATAGCGCATAGCGGTAAAATGGCCCGGAACGCAAAATTTAGATTTTCTACACTCCATTTATATATCTATGCATGCAATTGTGTCATACTGTGAACTGTGAGCTCATGTAAGATGCCGATGCCAGATTGCAATGAAGATTTGGGAGGACAGAGAAAAGGAGGGGAAAATTGGTATTAGGGGAGGAGGACATGGGTTGCGAAAAATATATAAGCTTACACTTCGTAGTTCCTGCGTACGATCCTTCATTGCTTCCTCGTTCCTCGCCAATAATATATTATAGCTTGGTTTTGCTGCCTTGACTGATTAATTTCCTTGGGTCCGTCTCGTATGTTATTTTTTCAGGCGTTTCTTTGGGGGTTTTGTATCCCCGGTGAACTGCCTCGTTTGTCCTTTTCTTCTCCTTCTATCCTCCCTCTTACACTGTTTGTGTGTCCTCCGAAACGGTGCAGTGTCGCTCCGCAGCGCGCTCCGTCTTGAGCTAATGAATGCAATAGAAGCGCGGTACTGATGCTGCAAAAAAAAAAGAAAAAAAAGCGATGCAGTGGGATGAGACCCTCCTGCGCATGTTCGTTTTCTTTGCTCCATCTCGATCAGTTTTTCCTGGTTCCCCTCCCCCTTCGGCATTCGATTTCTCTCCACAGTGCGTAATCAGCCGGCGCTTTTAATGCAAACTAGGGAAATGTAGTTTGTCTTTTGGCTTTATAAACATATGCGGGATAAATACATAGAACTTATATTCAACTGGCAGTTTTTAGAAATCTAGTCTAAATAACTGTGGGATGTTGTTACATTTGCCATATAAACACACACCTTAAATCAACCAACTAGCAAATTTTCACCTTGCAGTTTTTAAATATTTCTTTTTATGATGAGTCATGTTTTAGTTGACATTAGTAAAATGGGTTAGTGGTCAGTGCTATGAATTGTCATGCCATGTGAAATTTACATGCTCTTCTTATATTTCAGCCAGTTTCTACCAGCAGTCCAAAAGCATGCAGTAAACTGAAATAGTGACTACATTTCCTGTAGCATGTAAGTGTATGATATGCTATCCCAAATTCCCCTTGCTTTGTACTTCCTGGAATATATTGAATGTGATTCTTTATGTTATGTTATGGACAGACTGATGTTTTAGGTAATCCGTTATACTACGGTCGGTGTGTAGCTCAGGGGATTAGGCTTCTACACTTGAGATTCAAGGATTCGAAAGGTTTTAATTGTCACATGCAAGGTATACAGTCGGCTATAACTGGCAGTGAAATGCAAGAGGGTAAATACTCCGCCATAATAAATAGATCAGAAGGTCACTAGATCAAATCCCATGGCTGGAGGAGTGATGCCATTGTTGGGCACCCAACAATCCCATCGTGCACTGTGACCCAAAACTTTCTTTCACCTGTATATATGTCTGATGGAGAACAAGATGGGATATGTGAAGAAAAGAGCGGAGGAATGAAGTTACATTATTGTATAAGCAGTCCAATGCATTTGCAAGAGAACCAATAAAGATTGTTCCAATGGTAAAGTACTTAAAAAAAAAATCTCTAACACGACAAAAGGGATTTTTATAGAACCAGGATAATTTTTATTGCCCTAGGGGAAATTTATTGTGACTACATGCTACATGAAATAATTTCTATATCAAAATAAAAAAGCTAACGTGGTAACAAGTGGATGAGCATGAAAATGTGTATAGTACTGTGGTGAAAAAGATACAAATTTGTTAGTAATTATTGCACAAAATAAATCACTTGATAAATATTTGTAAAAATTGGTAGTTGTCGGGCCTAGCAATTGTGTTTGCCTATGGTGTCTTAATTGAAAATTTCCGAGCCCTGATTACACCTGTGTTCTTCCCTTAATATATAAGGGTTGTACGGGTTTAGGCCCTGGCTAAACAATGGAGGATTGTTGTTGTTGCTGGTGGTGTGACAGCGGCGGTAGTGATTGGGGTGTCCATGTCTTCCTTGCCACCATTATTGTCTTAATCTACCCCTTTGTCATCTGTTCCATGCCCCTTTTCCATTAATTCTCATGTACTCAGAGTTGTATCCCTGTCTCCCTTCACCTGTGCCTGGCAGTTTGTGACAGCAGTATTACACATGTGCCCAGAGTGATTTACTGGTTGTGCAATCTGATGATTCTCGGAAGGAATGAGGTGCTCAGTGGAGCATTTCATGCTGAAGAATCTATGAGTAAATGTGCTTTTCTGTCCAACCACAACACCGTGAAACAGATTTAGAAAAAGCATCGTACATACAACCACTTGTGTTGCACATACTCAGAGTCAGTGTTACAAAACGTCAGTAGAGCAGAGGTAGTCAACAGTTATAACAACAACATCTCTGTTAGGTTATGCAAAAATTCCAGTGTTTCAAGACCGATGTTACATCCTTGGAATGGTGCAGTCAAGGCCACTAGAGGGCACAAGGGAGATACCAGGTGCAGCAAAGGTCACTAGGAGGCTCAAATGAGTGACCAGGTTGAGAAAAGACCACTAAAAGGCATAATTGAGTAATCAGAAGCATTAGCCTTCTAGAAACATCTTGCTCAAGACTCTCCCCCACAATTACACTTGCACACTGTTTTTGCACAAAGACCCTCCTGTACAAAAAAAAATGGTGTGCTGATTTTGATGTGCTGAATCAGTTTCTGAAATTAGAATGTCACTACCACAGAACATACTGGATTTAGGGAAAAAAATGCCATTTTTTAACAAGCTATGTTTGTTTTCTAAGTGTCTTTTTTTCCAAAAGTAGGGAGTATTCAAGCTTATTTTGGAAGAATAGTTTGGGAGATGTAGTGTACTGCCTCAACCCTCAAGAACCAGAAGAACTTCAGGTTCCTTCCTCTCTGTATCGGCGAAGACTGTTAATCGACAAGCAAGTTTGAAGGAATTTAGTCCCACAATGCAAATAAACACCCTTCCGTTCTTTTTTGCCTACTCAGTAAGAATGAAAGAGATGTATGAAAATATGGTAAATTTGCTTAAAGAAATTCAGTATTCGTACTACTCTTGGAACATAGCCACCACGGGAGAAAATTATGGCCTCAGAGAATAAAAAAAATTCAAAAACAGCATCCATTAATAGATAGCAAGAGTAGCCAACTTCACATTAACGTGGGATGGAGTGGTGGCTCTGAGGCTAGGGATCTGTGCCAGCAAGTGGAAGGTTGCTGGTTCAAATCCCGTGAATGCCCAGAGTGATTCTACTCTGTTGGACCCTTGAGCAAGGCCCTTAACCTGCAATTTCTTCATCCTGGGTATGATGTTAATCCACATCCAGCCCTATAAGGAGGTCCTCCAACTTACAGGGAATAACTTGGGGGTTGGTGGCGGGATTGGCACTCTAGCCACTGGAAAAAACCTCACACTGGTCCATTTGGATTATTGTGGTACTGAGATATTGTCAGACTGCGAGCAGGGAATGGGGGATCACTGCGTTTACTGTAGGCGAAGCACAAGGAAATGGCACAGACTTCAATGACAGGACTGGGGAAATATACTTCAAAGCGGACTGAAATACACTGGACTCAATTGGAATAATAAGAAAAAACTGATAACAATCAGGATTGCATGTGAGGTTAATGAGGGGGTGTGGCACATTAGAGGACCGGACGAGCAGGTCATGACAGAACCCCTCCCAAAGGTGCGCACTCCAGGCGTGCCCCAGGGGAACGAGGAGACGGGACCGGGGCCAGGAATCCTGAAAAAAAAACAAGACCATTAATGAGGTACTGGAAACAAGACAGACGAACAGGGACAAGAAACAGGACAACCACTGACTGACCATGGGGAACGCAGACAGGCATAGGGGCACCAAAAAAGGAGACACAGGGGGAACACCAACAGGAGGAACAAAAGAACCAGGAGTGAACATAGGCGACACAGAGGGACGAGGAGCAGACGTAGGAGGGCGGAAGAGAAAGGACGGGGGACAACGAGAAGCCCAAGAAAACCCCAGCGGGTGATCAATGGAAGCCGCAGGGGCAGCAGGCGACCTCAAGGCTGGATGGAGCCAGAGGGACCCTCAGTGGCAGTGAGGTAGGAGCAGGAGGGGACCTCGCAGGGGCTGAGGAGGCAGGCGGAGGGGGCACCAGGGGAGGCGAGGAGGAAGTCACAGCCGGCGAAGGCGCAGCCGACCGACAAGTCGGAGTGGGGGGACCCGCAGATGTCTGATGAAGCATCAGAGGGGGACTCGCAGAAGCTCGGGGAACCGCAGGCGACCGCCGAGTCACAGCCACAGGGACTGAGGGCAGGCGGACAGGTGGGACACGACCCCTACGCAGGTGTCCCCGTCTGCTCCGAGAGACCGAGAAGTGGGAACCCGGCCGGGATCAGCCGTGCTGGGATGGTGGAGGAGTGGGAGTGACTCCCTGGAGGTGTCCAATGAGGCCATATGGGAAATCCCTGAGGGGTCCCATTCAAGCTCCTCCTCTCCTTCCAACAAGGGAGGTCCCTCCCAAGGTTTCTTCCTCCTTGGGAGTTTTTCCTTGCCACTGTCGCCTATGGCTTACTCACTGGGGGTTTTGGGTGGGGATGATGTAATGTTGTGATAATGCGCTATACGAAAATATATTTGCTTGTTTGTTGTTATTGTTTGTGTTTTTTCTTTTTTAAATTTTTGTTATAGATTTGGCAGGCGTGGGTGGTTATAATGGGTCGCCAAAGTTATCTGGTGGTGGGACCGAATCACTGCATGCCTGAGTATTTAAGTATTTAGTGTTGCCTACGTGTGCCTATTTGGAGTGTGCAGATGTGTGGTTTGTAGTGGATTATTGCACCGACATCATGTCATCAAGTGTGTGCACGAGTAGTGTGACTATGGCGGTGCACCATCAGCTAGTCTGTCTCCCCCTTTGTAAAGGTAGCCCTGACTAGTCTTGACTGATCTCTTTGATTTTTCTGTGTAATTTTAGTATAGTTAAGCCTTAATCTGGTTGTGAATCCACGTCTCCTGTAATGTGCATTGGACTTGTGTAGGTGTTCAACTGGAAGTACTTATGTTGTATGTATCCCCGGGGGGATATTTTAACCGTCCTCTGGGGTGGTGTAGTCGACCCCCTCCCCCCTTCCCCTTACTGCTTTGCCACATAAAGAATAAAGTTTATTGGTCAAAAACATCTGAAAAGCCTAAAACCATGCACATTTGTTCCTTTCTGTTGTGAGTGTGTCTGCAACAGTCTATCTGGCACGCTGTTGGCCGACTCTGTATAAACACAAGACGTGATTGGTCGATAACTTGACAGATTTAAGGTAGGGTTAGGGTCAAATGTAAGTGAACAAAGATGAAGTCCATTTAAACTGGGGTACCTCAAACTAAGTGGAGACCAGGGACCTGTATGACAAAGCAAGATTTCTTGATTAGCTGGATAACATCAGATTTAAGGTACCCTAGTTTAAATGGACTTTATTCACTTTACATTTATCCCAGACTACCTTATTATCCAACAAGATATCCAGCTAAGCAAGAAAGCCTACTTTGTGATACATGCTCCCAGTTGTATTTTACAGGTTTTGATTGATAGAGCTATACACTAATTAAGAGCTGAGACCCTTATCTAGGTAAATGGCATCATGTTTGTAGTCCCCAAGCACCTTCACTGAGGGCAAAATGTCAGTATGAGCCAGTTGTGAAATAGGGCTTCTCCGACAAAAATCTTGCAAAACAAAGTATCATAGAAAGAAAATTTCAACAAAGATTTATTCCGGAAATAAGTTTCCCAGTCTTAAATATCCCCATGTAATCACTCTAATCCAACATTTGGGACTTCAGTGTTAAACAGGTTAAAAGTTTAATTCTTTAAGTATGTTTTTAAACTCTGCGATGGGCTGGCCCCCATCCTGGGTTGTTCCCAGCCTCGTGCCCATTGCTTCCGGGATAGGCTCCGGACCTCCCGCGACCCAGTAGGATAAGCGGTTTGGAAAATGGATGGATGGATGGATGTTTTTAAACTTTGGAGTTAGCAAATTAGCAGTCTTCAAGGCTAACTTTCAGGTCACCTGTGCCAACCACTGAAATCGAGGAGTTTTTCAAGGATGCAAGCTTCAAATCCAAGCTGTGCGAGAGGCATTTGAAAGCATGTGCCACAATTTTCTTCGGAGTACAAAGGAGACGGATGTCCGGTGGACAGAACACAGCGGAATAAGTACAGTTATCAACAGCAATGCATAGCAGCCTCCCATGGTTTACCAACAGCTCACATGACAATTACCTGGACTGAATAAACTACTGTTTATTACTGTGTCCAATACGGCCGCTGTTATGGGCTGTTAGGTCCCAGTAAAATCTGAGCGAGAGTTTGGTTCATTTTGCCACCAGGACGAACTTTGGCCGGTTTAGCATTGTTTAAATTATCCATACTGTTGGCTAGTGAAACTAGTGCAGCGCTACAGTCAATTCAATGGCAGAACTCAGAGGTAGTTCCAGCAGCCTAATATGATTCTAGCAGCCAACAGTTGTATTTTAATGTGCTTTAGTGTTTTAATTAACATGTTATAAAAACCTGTGTAACTTTTTAATCGTGAATAAGCAGTCATTCTTAACGCAAGTTTCTTTGGTTTTCAAGACACAAGCACCGTTTCCAAAATAACTTAAAAGATTTGCCGCTTCAAGCGAGTAACCTGACCAGACATTCTATCCATATGGACTATATTTTTAGGAGCACACTTGAACATTATTAAATGCTAACTGAAATTAACCATGACTATTTTATTCCATTATTATTTTGTGTTCATCGACCATTGTACAAGTGGGATAAACCACTCTGAGGTGTGCGGTTACACGAGATTAACCAAACTGCTTATTATTTTTGTATAACCAGACACTTCGCCATGGTTTATCCCTTTCATCTTTGGGATATCTCGTGTTCTGTAACATATCGAAAAAAAGACACAACAGTCATATAAAGATATCATATATTAAGATCCACATTAACTCAATATATTACAATATTGAATGAAACACCACAACAACAGTTCCACAATATTTTTGGTTTTACCATAAAAGCAAACACTGTCCAGTAGCTTCAAATGACAAAACAATTGTCAATAAGAATAATAATAGTAACAAGTATTTAAAAGGACCAGTTTGAAATATTAATAAAACAGGTATATTTGCTTTTTGCAAATGAGCCAATTATCTCTCCATTGTAACAATGAGAATATATTTCTACTATTATACTGCCTGACGCACAGTACACCTACATGGTGCATTTTTAAAAATATCATTTAACACCTCAAACAGTGAAATTAAGAAAACTGTTCCTGAAAACACAAAATGTTTAAGTATATTGGACAACATAATAAAACTTTCTCCAGCTGTACATTGTACTAAGAGCAGCAGGCAATCCATTTCAGATCCATTTTCTCACAGGTTTACCAAATATACACTTAAAATGTCCAAAGAAAATTACTTACGTTTGCATTTGAACATCTCATATGTTATCATTCATTTTTGACTGACATGAATATTCATAATGAAAAACATTTCATAATATTACTATTATTATTCATAATTTTCATTACACTTTATTGATGTCTACACTTGCATACATCAAGTGTTTGAGCTTTCTACTAATGATGGGAATTTGTACAGTTTCTTAAAATGACATTACAACTAGGGATGCACAGATACCGATACTGATATCGGGTATCGAGCCGATACTGCGCACATAATGTTCACACTCGTTCTCATAAAAACTACCACTTTAACTGCAACATTATAACTCAAAGCAGCTGCATTTTTACTCCCTTTTTCTGCTGCCTAACAAGATTTTGGCAGCTAGCGAGAGATTTGTCAGCTGGAATATTTGGGAAGGATAAATGCAGAGAACAGTGGCATTGGAAAATTGGTGAGTATGAATAGAGGATGCCAGCTGTTTGGACATATTTTAAGATAAGGGAGGACAATAGAAGTAAAGCAGATTGCAAGCTCTGTTCTGCTAAAGTGAGACAAAAGCCTACAGCTTATTAATCACAGATGTCCAATCGGCGGATACCCAAAGCCCAGGTATCGGTATCAGGACAGAAAAAGTGGGATTGGTGCATCCCTAATTACAACAATGCTTTTTTAAAATTAGTATAATCTCAATGAGTTAGATGTAATTTAAACTTTATATTGCACCTGGCATAATCTAGCCAGAATTTTCAACCTCCTAGTATTAACTCCCTATTGTGGTTCTTTTAGAGGCATTCATTCTAAAGACACGAAGACAGATATCAGGCACAAAAAAGGAAGACATAGCTTCATTTAATTTCTCAAAAATAACCCATTCTGTCAAATCAGAGGTAGGTTTCTATACCAATACCCAAAATGCTCTTGGTGCCTGTGTCTATGCAGGCCTCAAAATGTTTGTTGTGTACCTTCTGGTGGTGGCGTAGATTGGACTTGCTGGAAAAATTCTTGCCGCAATGTGTGCAAGAGAAGGGTTTTTCCTTTGTGTGAACACGCCGGTGGCAAATTAGCTGAGTGGAGACACGGAAAGCTTTACCGCAATCTGAGCACACATAACGCTTTGGTTCTGTGTGAATCCGTCTATGGTTCTTCAGAGCCATTAGATTAGAGAACTCCTTCTTACAAGTAGAACAAATATATATGCCCAACTTGTGACTGTTTTTATGGTTAAGAAGAGAGCTGGCATGACGGTAGGTACGGCCACAATGCTCACAAATATGGACCTTCTGACTTGTCTCCTTAACATCCTCTTGCTGGTTTTCAACTACTGGCAGTGGGAAGACAGTGGATGGTCTGGGCAGTCCGTTGGGATCTAGCCCTTGAGCAGCCATTACAGCAATGTCCAGTCCAGAATTCCAGTCCAATTCCGAGTGCCCCAATGCATCCTGCTGCGGCAGCTGCTGAGCCTTGCATCGTAGCTCCTGGTGCTTCCTAAAACTCAAGTGACTACGGAAGCTTTGCTGGCAAGTGCTGCAGAATAGTTCTTGCTGTCTCATGTGCACACGTTGGTGACTGCGCAGTTGCGATGATACTCGAAAAGACTTGTCACAGTCTTGGCAACTGTATCGCCGGACTTCAGAGTGGATGCGTTTGTGGTTCTTGAGTGCCATCAGATTGGAAAAGGTTTTGGGACACAGTGTACAGTGGTAAATGCCTGTGGTGTGAGTGTTCCTATGATTGATCAATGAACTGGCATGGCGGTAGGTACGCTCACACTGCTCACACCTGAGAAAAACCAAGCATAATAACAATTACTCGTTTAATTTGCCATCAGTCTACAACATGAATATATATATACAGCGATGAGCCAAAGCATTACAATATCCTTTTTACATGAATAAACAAACGGGTATTCATCACGTTGCGGAGACATTGTGTCCCCATAAGGAAAGGTATACCTGCTTACACACACACACACACACACACACACACACACACACACACACACACACAAGTTGGTCTACCTATCTAAATGTGGACCGTCCATTCATTTCTATGGGAAAAACCCTAATCCCAGTCACGACACCCTTAAGCCCTACCCAGCCCTCACCTTAACCATAAGCAACCAACCAAAATACAAGACTTTTGGCATTCTTACTTTTTTGATTGCATTCACAGATTTTTATAAAATTGAGGTTATCCAAAAGGGGACCTGAAGAAGTGTCCCCAAAAGGAAGGAAGTTTCAGGTTTTACCGCATTTTGGGGACATTTTGGTCCTCAAATGTGATCTATGCAAACTCACACACACAATTCATTTGATAAACTGGTTGTGTTAACATTTTGTTTAGATCTGTAATTTCTACAATTAAATCAATCATTAAAATAAAATTTGTATGGAAAACCAAGAATTTCCATTAACATTTAACAAAAAAACTACATCCAAAGTTCTAGAAATGGGAGGAACTTACTTGAATCTGTTCTCACGCTCATTTTTCCTTGGATTTGCATGGGTCTTTCTTCTGACTTCCTTATGGTATGGCTTTTGGTTTTTCCCACAACGGTGTTGCTCCAATCCTGACTTAGCCAGAAAAGTCTTGGTACATGTAGGACAACTGAAATGCATTTTCTTCTGTGTGTGGACTTTTTGGTGATTCAGAAGAATGCTAGCCAATCGAAAAGCTTTTCCACAGGTTGTACAGACATGCTTTTTCTTCTGTGTGTGAATACGAGTGTGATTGCGCAAAGCCATGGCATTAAAAAAATGCTTGGAGCAGATGGAGCAGCAGAAAATTCCAGTATTGTGTGTATTTTTGTGGTTTAGGAGACTACCTGCATGTCTATAGGTACGATTACAGATGTTGCAAACAAAAGGACGATCCTCTTTCTGTACAAATTCATGGTCACCAGCAACCTTTTGGTCTGAGTTATCAGACAGCTTGGCAGTATGGCAATGTGTTAACTGCCGGTCAGTGGACCCTTTAAATCCTAGACCCCCTTTCAATTCCCTAACCTCCAAAGGTTGCATGTGAACTCTTTGACTGACCCTTTGAGGCATTTTCTTGCCATTGAAGGAGTACTTATAACATGAAAGTCGCTTCTGCCCCTTTAAAATCTTTCCACATTCCTGCAAACTACGTTTATTGCCTGCAAGATGGGTGTGCAAGTGATTCTTCACTGTATGTTTAGAATATGATGATGTACAGATGTACTCTGTCTTGTCTGCCTTTTTGTGGTATACTAGACTCCCAGCATGACAACGGGTCTCTACATAGCGGTCGTTTGCAAAAGGCTGAAATCTCATCTCAGTGCCTTCCAGTCTCTCAGCTTCTTGCTCTATCCGACTGTCAGGGTCATGACAAGGCTCCTTTATCCTGTGCTTTACCCCACATTTTCTGCATATAGCACTGGGCTGCTTACACCTGGACTGAGTTTTTTTCTCAGACACAACTCTGCTTGGGGAGCACTTGGGGAGAACTTCACCAGCTTCAGTCCTACATCCATGCTGAAAACTCTGATGCAGCTGATTAAAATCCTGGAATGTGCCTCTCTTTTCTTTATGGACTTGTAAGTGGTTCAGTAGCTGTTTCTGAATTTTAAAGGACTTCCCACACTTGTCACACGTATGCCTAAAAAAAAAGGGACATATACTTATACAAAGTATTTTACAGGGAAAGTCTGATTACATCTGCATTTTGTCAATGCGATATTCAACCCATCCATTACTATATATATATATATATATATATATATATATATATATATATATATATATTATAAAATACATATTTTCAAACATAATAAAACAAATGTGTGTCATGCCCGGCTCGTCCGCTCCTTGTGTGTGCCACGCCCCCTGATTACCCTCGTGTGTGCCACGCCCCCTGATTACCCTCGTGTGTGCCACGCCCCCTGATTACCCTCGTGTGTGCCACGCCCCCTGATTACCCTCGTGTGTGCCACGCCCCCTGATTACCCTCGTGTGTGCCACGCCCCCTGATTACCCTCGTGTGTGCCACGCCCCCTGATTACCCTCGTGTGTGCCACGCCCCCTGATTACCCTCGTGTGTGCCACGCCCCCTGATTACCCTCGTGTGTGCCACGCCCCCTGATTACCCTCGTGTGTGCCACGCCCCCTGATTACCCTCGTGTGTGCCACGCCCCCTGATTACCCTCGTGTGTGCCACGCCCCCTGATTACCCTCGTGTGTTTCCCTGATCTTGCCCAGCTGTGTCTGATTATTTTCACCCAGTCTTGTCTATTTCAGTCCATGTCTTGCCCTGGATTTTTGTCCGTCATTGATGTTAGTCTTTGTCAGATGGTTCCTAGTCTCCATTTCCCTGGTCACCCGAATAAATCCCTGTTTTCCCCGACTTTCGCCTCCTTGCCTGCTTCCTGCCCGCTTGCCTTACCCGCTTCACCGCAAATCCTGACAGAATGACGGACCCAAACAAACACTGTGCAAAAAACAATATAAATAATATGCCAGTAGGCACAACACTTACCTCTTCAAATCAAAATGAGTCCTATGGTGACTTTTGAGGGCCAGCAGGTTATAGAAGCGCTTCTGGCAAACATGGCAGCGGAAAACCCCAGTTCTATGTGACTTCTTGTGATTAAGAAGAGAACTAGGGTGCCTATAAGTTCGGCCACACTGATCACACCTGTGGGGATGATCTCCTGAATCAAGAATCGGCTGGAAATATCTTGGACCATTATGGTCAACGGTTTTCTCAAGTTGTTTTTCCACATTTAGTTTTTTACCTTTTCCTTTGACAGCGCACTCATGAGCCTCTAATTCATTGTACTCTGTGCAAAACATACCACATTCTCCACAGATGTGGCTCTTTTCCTCTGTTTTGACATCTGTGCTGCAGGTATTGTACGTCTTGCTCTGTACAACCTCATTGGTCCCATCCTGCCCATGAAGGGGCTGGTGTGCCAGCAAGTCATGCTCGTTGAAAAAGCTTTCCCCACAGGTACTGCAGATGATTAAACTACCTTCCATTTCTTGGTTCCTTCTCCAGTTCTCTTCGTTTGTGGAGTCCGTACTCATGGGTATACCTTGGAAATGAGTTTTCCCACGCAAATGACTTTTCAGTGCCCAAAGGCTTGTGTAGTGGTTCCCACACTCTGAACACTGATACATTTCCCCATCATCCTCCTTTGTGTCACCACTACTGGAATTTATAAGGGAAAGACTTCCTTGCTTGTTGATCCATTTAAGGTCCCTGCAGTTTTGTAGAGGATACTCTTCTTTATCATTAGCTAAAATACCACTTGTTGTATACTGTTGTTGTTGGCACCTCTGGGGGCAGAAGTGTGACTTAATCCCTGTAATGTCTCTGTATGTTTCACCACAGTCTGCACACATGTGTGTCTCTTCCATTTGGTTAATTGACGGTAGAAGAGTGTGTTCTAACCTGTCCTGGGCATGGGAAATGCCAAACTGTTTATGAATCTCATTTAGCCCATCAATATCACTGTTATAATAAACTTGGTGTGAAATACCAGCAACATTCTCATGTAACGGAGAACTGTTATCTTCCTGGTCCTGAATATTACAGGAACTCTGCTGTAATTCAAGTGTTAATGGTTCAGGAGAAAGCCAATCTCCCTCTATATTAAAAGGCAAACCAGGCAATGTTGTCCTGTGGCTGCGTAAATGTCTGTTCAAGGCTGCAAGATGTGGGTAGTATTTACAGCAGACTGAACATTGGTAGCTGCCTGTCTGGTGGGAAAGTTTGTGATTGATCAAGCTACCAGCATGGCGGTATCTTTTCCCACAGATGTCACATGTGAATCGACGATCTTTAGTATTCTCAGATAAAGAATTTGACAGTTCGTCTTTGACAGGTGCCATTTCCAGTGCTTGTAATCCATGGCCAGACTGCTTAGAGTCCAGCATTTGAGAGTCTGATTGAGGGCTTGAGGTGGATGGAGAATTGTGAGTCAAGTAGTGGTCTTTAAGGTTTTCCAAGTCAGAATATTTTACCCCACAGTATGCACAGGTATACAACTGATTATTAGTATGCTCACCAGCTTCCTGTTTGTCCAAATGGTGTGAGGGAGGAAAGGGTTTCTTAGAATGTAAGAAAGCATCAGAGTCTGCATAATAACTGTCAGATAATTCACTGGCAGAAGATGAGGTACTATGCATCAGTATGTGTTCTTTTAAGTTTCTCTTTTTGGGAAAGAATATGTCACACAAGTTGCAAAACCATGCAGTTGCACTCTTTTGGGAAGCAGTAAGGCACAGGTCAGATACAGCTGCTTGGGGCTGGGCAGAAATGTGGACAGGTGTGGTTTGAAACTTAGATTTAGTGTGGGTGCGCTGGTGGTTGTTCAGAGCTGCAAGGTTGTTGAACTGTTTGTAACAGATGGGACACTGAAATACCCCAAGTTGATGTGATTTCTTGTGGTTGATAAGACTACCATGGTGCCGGTACGTCTTTTCACATTGGTCACATTTGAATGGTCGATCCACTGAATCATTAGTGACAGACTTTTGCTCATCGGTAGAATTATTATCATTGAATGTATCAGTCATATCAGTGTTGATTAAGGTATTCTGGTCTGGTCTTTCTCCATTCTCCTGCATAATAGTTCTGGATTCCAAATGCTCCTTCTTTATAGATTCCTCTTGAGATCCATGAGACCCATGGACTTGATGGTGTACCACAAGTTGGGAAAACAGCCGGAAGGCCTTTCCACATACAGAACAGGAGAAGCTCTTGTTACTGGTGTGGATCCGGAGGTGGTTTTTCAAAGCCAGAGCATTGGAGAGAACCCTAATACACAAAGGACACTGGAAGGATCCCACTTCATGGACTTTCTTATGGTTTGCTAGGCTGCCCGCATGTCTATAGCACCGTCCACATTGCTCACATTTGAATCTGCTACTTTCCTTTTCCAGCATGTAAGTATCAATGTACTCCATGCTGTATACACTTCTAGGGAACACAATATTATAATTCTTGTTTGGCAGGCCTTTAGTCTAATTAATAGAATATACATTCATATTCAAAAGAGATCCAAAAATAATAAGCAGTTTTTAAAAAGTGTAGTTCAAGCTTCAGCTGGCTTTCAGGGGCAGCCATTTCAAAATTTTCACATTAAAAAAAGTGAAATGAAGAGAAAGCAATTCATCACAACTCTTTAAAATCCATTCCATTTACTGAACTCCAGTGGAGAAAATGGACAGGAAGTAGATCTCAAAGGATGACTGCGAAGAAACAAACAAAGAAGCGTTTAGTGTGTTTCTGAGGGATCAGAAGTCAAACCACACCATCACTATGGTGAAAAAACAAATATTAAGCACATAAGACAAACATCACAAAAACAAATCTCGAGTAATTCAGTCAACAGTGAGAAGTACGACATATAAAAATTGTCTTTACATATAATGTTATATATAACCTTTTCAGCATGGCAACTTCTTTCAACTAAATTTCAACCCAATCCAGTGAAAAATAAGCAATTGTCGAGGTTTGGAATTCAGCTACAAAGAATTGAAAAAAAAGCTCCAAGGATCAAATTTCAAAAATACATCAGTTTGTTCAAGAAAATCCATGACTTGAACTGGGAGGTCTAAGTGAATTGGTTTGGAATGACCCGTTAATTGATTTACAACTTCATTCTAATTTAATTGAAACTAGGGATATGTATCTCAATCTCTGAGGTGATGCGATACACATCTCAATGCATTGGCAGCGATCCGATACATTAAAGATATACAGGAAGCCGCTACTATTGCAATACGATACAATCATGGGCAGTTATGGACAATTGTGGGCAGTGGTGCCCTAATGGTTAGGAAGCGTGCCTGTAATTGAAAGATTGCTGCTTGAAATCCCTGACCAGCAAGGCACCACTGAAGTACCCTGAGCAAGGTACCGCCCCCAAGCACTGCTCCCCAGGCGCTGAATTAGCTGCCCTCTGCTATGTCGCATATGGGTTAAATGTAGAAGACACGCTTCCAACTCGAAAGACTTGGTTGAGAGACTTGCAGAGAATTGGCCACTGACAGCAGTGGAGAACTGGAAATGAGAGGGTGTGCTTTAGAAACAGTTTAGAGAGGGGAAATAAATCTAAATATTCAATTATTGGTGACATTTCTAAATAATAAAGGCATAGGGCTTCTACTAGTAATTAAATATCTATGTAACTCTGGCCATGTGCTGCTTTCCACTCAGTAATTACAGTGGCCAGGGCAGACCAGGCCCTAAACTCTGCCTTCATGGCACTCTGCATTGTGTTTTAAAAAGTTGGTGATGTGACGTGATGTGCTGAGGGAGGTGCAGGCCCAGGTGCACCGCAGCAACAGCATCTGCGGTAACAGCCTCACTTCAGGTGTTCTGACCCAGCGGGGAGTGCAATATGATGGGAGAGGTGGGTAATGGTGAATAGTCAGGAGGCATGTATGACTTAAACAGCAAAGCAAAACTAAAGACTTGCTCATAGGCCTTAATTAAATGTATTTAATTAATTAAAATATAAAAATAAATAAATATAATCTTAAAGGAAAAAATAGCAAAGCAAAAAATCTTTGGACTGTATGAAAATTAAATCGCCACAAAAGAAATTACAGCTAATTAACTTTATCATAGCGGGCACTGTGACTTGTTCAGATTAGGGCTGCAGCTATCGATTCTTTTAATAATCAAGTAACGTATTGATTATTCAATCTATTAACTGAGTAATACTTTAGTGACACAGTTTACACAGATTTTCACAGTTTAAATGGACTTCATATTTGTTCACTTACATTTTGCCCAGACTACCTTAAATCCGACAAGTTACCCCGATAAGCCAGTAACCCCACTTTGTAGTACAGGCCACAGGTGTGAGCTGGATAAGACTTAAAAAGATGCGGGTGGGAGTGAAACAAAATATGATGAGCAGGTGGGTGCGTGACAGAATCTTGCAGGTACGGGCAAAAGCAGGATTCAAAATTCCATTCTGCACAGACATCTAACGCAGAGAGCAGACAAGAGAGCAGTAGCAGCATAACTGGTTAAAATGTTGGTGGCATTCATTCTTATGGCTACATGACCAAATACCAAGTCAAAATACCAAAACAAAACTTTTTACATTTGTTATACATTTAGAAGTAAATATTACAACACAAAACACGTGAATAATTCATAGAAGTATATAAAAATTACGGTTGAAAATCGATTTTAAAAAATTCACTAAAATATTAATCACTTGTATGACCTTAAACTGCATCCAGTCCTGCAAGGGATCCTCCAACTTGCAGGGAAACGTTTTTTGGGGGTTGGTGGCAGGATTGGCACTTGAGCCACCGTAAGAGCTAATAGGGTCAGGCCTGCTGGGGAACGGGGCAGGCGTGGTGCTGAGGCGTCGTCACCTGCATGGCGGCACTCGGGTCCCAGTTTGAAGCGACTCATCCGGGTAGGAAAGTAGAACGTCTCGTCTCTCCAGCAAGATGACCATTTTCCTCTGCTGTCAGGGGAGTTTTGTAAACTCCTCATTTCAGTGGCAACACTCTCTGAGGTACACAGACCTGAGAGTGGCCAGATCTCTGTAGGTGGGTATACCTACTTTTGGTCTGGTCAGTCTGATGCCTGCCATACTCAGAGAGTAGCTGCTGCTGTAGTGGATCGGCTCCTTCTGATGGTGTCTGATGTCACTCCTTTCAAAGAACGTATCATTAGACTTAGGCTAAGGCACTCTTTGGCTATCTTGTCTGTGGTCTCATTGTATGCTCCGAACGCGGTGAGTGATCTCTCGTTGAGGGAAACATTTTACTCGCAACATCGCTCATTGGTTGAAGGGTGCTCATAAGTTGACACTCCTCTGGTCATGGGTGACTTCAATGAAACCCCTGGCACTGACAGGGCTGGCTATGAGGATTGTGTCGGTCCCCATGGGTCTGGAGACCGGGGTGAAAGTGGTTCCATGTTCCTGAGGGCTGCGGCCTGAGCCACATCGTTGGACTTGGTACTCCAAAATGGACTTGGTGGTGCAGCGAAGATTGATCGATCACGTCCTCATGGGCAGATTCTGAAAGCTGCTGCAGAACTGCAGGGTCTACAGAAGTGCCCAGATTGTGAATTCTGACCACAGACTTATTGTTGCTACTCTGGAGATTCAGTTTAGATCCAGCAGGCTACCACCTATTAGAAGAGAGAATGAGGCTGAACTTAGCCAGACTCCAAGTTCGAGCTGTTTCTGAGGAGTTTGCACACAGTTTTTGTGAGGAACTTACAGATTTGGGTGCGACTGCTGACTCTAATGTGATGTGGGAGACCTTCTGTGATAAGATCCTGAAGGTTGCCGAGGGTTGTGTTGGTGTTGCCAGTGTTTCCAGAAGAAGGTGTTTCATCTCGCAGGGCACCTTGGATATTATCGAGAGGAATCGCAGCACGTGACTTGGTGGCAACTCCAGTCTGTACCAGGAAATGAGAAGGACCACTGTGAGAGCAGATAAGGAGGCGTTGGGAAGATGAATTTGTGAGCAGGTGATACACCATCTGTGGTTTAGTGACCCACATCCTGCTTACAGACGAATTGAAGCATTACGCACATTTGAATGTGTTCCTCGGAGATTTGCAGTAAGGGCACGTGATGGGACAGTCCTTACGGATGACACTGCAGTTGTGACTTGCTGGGCTACTTTGAGCAGTTGTTTAAAGCTGACTCTTCAGCTAGGATGTTGGACATCTCTGGGTCTACAATTCGCGAAGCTGATCCTCTGATCAGCTGTGAACCTCCTAATCTAACTAAGATTACATGGATGGTGAATCAGCTGGGGTTAGGCATCATCCCAGCTGACTGGAAAATGGGACTTGTAGTCCCTATCTGGAAAGGGAAGGGTGATCGTGTGGATTGCAGCAACTACAGGTGGATAACAATGCTTTCAGTGCTGAGCAAGTTCCTTGCCAGGGTCATCCTTAACAGGATCCGTGATCACTTGCTTGCCAGACAGCAACCAGAGCAGTCTGGTTTTACGCCTAAGAAGCCTACCATCGACCGTATCCTTGCACTTCTCATCAAGTGCAAGCGCGAATATCGACAGAGGTTTTTTGCAGCCTTTGTCGATTTTCGTAAAGCATTCAACTCAGTTAATCGAGTTGCCCTGTGGGACATTCTGAGACTTTGCGGGATTCCCCCAAAGCTACTGGACGTCATGGCCGGCCTGTACACTGGTACTACAAGTGCTGTGTAGAGTGGATGGAGAACCTCTGTGTTCTTCCAAGTTGATTCTGGGGTTTGCCAAGGTTGTGTTCTTGCTCCGACTCTGTTCAATACTTGTATGGACTCGGGTGTTGGGCAGAGTAGTGGGGTCCAACATATGTAGGGCGTCCTTTGGTGAAGAAAGATTTACTAATTGTGACTTTTACGATGCCGTAATTCATCGTCAAGCATCAGCGGAATCAATGGAGGCTCCTGAAGAGTTTCGCTGTGTGGTGGGTGTGGCAACACACTGAATCAATGCATGCTCCCCAACCTGACCTGATCTGGAGTACATGGGTTACTGTCATAAACTCGTAACCATAACATATTGATTATCCCATCCATCCATTTTCCAAACCGCTTTTCCTGCTGGGTTGCAGGGGGTCTGGAGCCTATCCCGGAAGCAATGGGCACGAGGCAGGGAACAACCCAGGATGGGGGGCCAGCCCATTGCAGGGCACACTCACACACCATTCGCTCTATATTTATTATCCAGAATTTCTTTAATTAGTTTGAAAACAACTTCATTAAATAAACTGTCAATTATGCTTCTGGAGTAGTTAATCAGTTTTGTTATATTAGCATTAGTTTTTGCAATAAACCAAAGTATTTCATCAAATTAAGCGCAAGTTACTGAGATGAAGGAAAAAATTAATTAAGCTAACAAAAAATCAGCAAAAATATACATCCTTCTAGAGCCCTGCATTGGGACTGGGATCCCGCGGGACCCAACGGAAATCTCGCAGGAGCGGGTGGTTTTAAGGTTGCCGTGGGTGAGAACAGGCGGCTAAAAATAGCCAGCGGGTCCCAAGATTTTTGGCAGGATGGAGAATGTAACTGATGTCATTTATTTTGTGTTATATATTCGTGTTTGTTCTGAGCCATTGTATTAAATTGTGATGTTCAGCTAGTTTAAATGTATTTGTTTGAAATAATGTTCAGGGTTCTCTTCTGTTTTAAGCTGCTCTTGTTTGTTTATAATAATGTGATATTTAAACATTTGTTGTATAGATTTGGTTATTGTTTTTTTAATAACTGTGCAGATATTTGCACATCTAATTAGTATGTAGGCTCAGTTTACATTTATTTGTAATTCAAAATTGAGAGATTTTGTTGAATGCGTTTTATTTCTTTAGTTCTTGTTCTATTGGAATAAAACATTTAATGCATATAAACTTATTTCATCATACAGTATATACGTTAATGGATCTGCGGGTGCGGGCGGGATTGGGCAGAAATATTGCCGGAGCTCATTAAATGTAAGAAATAAATCCGGATGAATTTCAATACTTCCAAAGAGGCTCAATGAACAGACGATAATAACACAACATATAAAGTATTATGAGGAGGGATGGCAAACATATTTTCTTCCAAGGTGCATTAAAGTTAATGCTTTTTAATATTTTTAAGATCCCATGGGTACCTGCTTCCTTTGCCACCACACAGTACTACTGCTTAGGTTTTGGGGCAATTGGTGTGAAAATTACACCAGGTATTTACTTTATCCTAATTATGGTCTTGTAAAGCAATAAGATCTATCATGTAGTTTTTGATTTTTCGCATTCACAAGGTCAAACGCTGTCTGCTTTCACCCTTCTCTTTGATGCCACTCCATCAGTCAAAATTTAATCAGTTTAGTACCCATTCAATACCACTGCAAAGTGTGATAACATACATCAAGACTTCATTTACCATTCTTGGGTCAGTTAATACTCGACACTTGCAATGTGTATGCTTAGGCACGCTGTTACTACAAAAGTGGTGTTGCTGCTCATGTGTGTGAGTGGTTTCCTTCAATCTTGAGGATTCAAAGATACATCCACCCGGGGCATTGCGAGAAAACCCATGTAAGTCGGCTCCTTTGTTCCAGTCTTATTTGTTTATATGAGGTTGTGGCCTGAAATGTATTACACTCACTGCCTCCACAAGTTACCAAAGATTATCATATTTGCAAGAAGATTAGCAAAGCATCATATATACAAACATATACATAATACACACACGCGCGCAATCAAAATTAGAGAACAAGGGATGTTTTTTTTTAATGTACAAGTCACAGCTTATCCGAATTCAAAGTTATACTTACATGACTATATGTATTTTAATCATATTTCATCAGTGAAATCTATGCTACATCACAAATAAATGGTTTAACCAAAAAATCTGAAGGATTAGAGAACGATTCACATTTTTGTAGAGGCCTACAAATAAATTCAATCAACTTTTTATAATGGCTACAACATTCAGAAATTAATAGGATGTTTTAAAATGACCGATACATCAGCACCCAGGACACAGCCAACGTCTCACACTGCTCTTACATGATTTTGTTCCATTTGTCTTCTAGTTTCTTCTACAATTTAGTAACTGTAGTGGTTTTGTTTGCCATAATTTTGTCACCAATTACCTTCCAGAGATTTTTAATAGAGTTCAGAACAGGACTTTCTGCTGGTGATTTCATCACCCTGATGTTCTGAGCTTTGAGGAATTGCTTCATCCATTTTGCAGTGTGGTAAGGGGCACTGTCTTGTATAAAAATGACTGGATGTCTGGGTGATGCTTGTAGGGAAGGAACCGCATGTTGCTGAAGGAGGATATGATACTTATTAGCATTCATCTTACCATGTAGCCATATGAAAGGCCTGACTCACGCAGCAGAGAACATACCACACACTATAACACTTACCACTCCCAACTTTTCCTCAAAAACTTCTGGTGGAGTCTTTCCTCAATTCAACACCAGAAATAATGCTTCTCACCTGAACCAACTAAATTAAACTTGCTTTCATCACTGCAATTGTCTTTGGACCAGTTGTCCTCCGTCCACACAATATGCTCCATGGCAAAGGGCTAGTTTAGCCTTTTCATTCTTCTTGCTGATGAGTGACTTGGTCACCGCGGAGTGGACTTTCAGTCCATATTGTCCCAGACAATGTGACCCTGTCAAGAGAAATGCCCTGCCCAGAACTAATCTGGCAAACAATCTCCCTATCATCATATTCACTTGCTCGCTTGTCATATGCGGGCAACGAGCCTTTTTTGGGACATGAATAACTTAGTTTTATTGTATTGCTTCAGTAGTGGAGAAATGAAGCTCTAACTTCAATGACTAAATTCTCTTCCAGTGGTTAAGATGGTCATCCCAGCAGCCTTCAACAAGCTAACATCACAGGGTTTCAGTCACCATGGAAAGGTCCGCCATCATGCAAAATGCCTATCAGTGTTGCAAAATAGATTGCGGTTGACAGACATTTCAGATTAGATCCAAAAACTGTCAAGTATAACAAATCATTGTCTAATTTTAATCATAGGCCTTCTTCAAATTTCACATTTAAACCATTTATTTTGCAATGTGGCACAAGTTTCACTAATGAAATATGATTAAAATTCACCTCTTCTATTCACATTAGAAAAACCTTTTAATTTAGAGAAGCTGTGAATTGGTACATTACAAAAATATCTCGTTCTCTAATTTTGAGAATGTTAGATTAGTTTTATTTACATAATCTCAAAATAAAATACTACACTCTACTGGATAACCAAAATGTCCCCACACCTCTGACTGGAATGTGGCTGGAGGCTCTGCAATCTCACGGTTATTACCCATCTTGACCAAATAATACTATCCTAACTTCTACCACAGGCACAATCACTTGTCACATGACTGAACCAAAATAGTCATGTGATACACAGTTCTAAAGTGTAAGATTTGCAAAATATACAGTGTTCCCTAATTTTAAACAGAATAATAATTTTGTGTGTGTTATAGTATTAATTGTGAAATGAAAAATGAGAACTCAACGGGGTGTAATCGAGAGCAAGCAGTTTGTGTGTGTGTGTGTGTGTGGGGGGGGGGGGGTTATGGCTGTATTTTGCACTCCGATCTTCCACAACCACTGCACTAGATATTTGTATCACAGTTTCGGTCTCAATTTTAGAACCATTATATAATGCTGTATGTTATGCGTCAGAATTTACATGGCATTTGTTAGTATTTCGTACTTATGTTGTTACATGATACCAAAAATTTCCAAATATCATCAGGTGATTTTTTTTTTGCCATAAATACTGCAATATTTGTAAAGCAAAAAGAGTTCAAAATAAATTTCTGAAACTCATCTATGAGTGATTTAAACAGCAAGGATGAAGATGACTGTGATTGGCTTAGAGAGCATACAGAGCTCATGCAACAGTAGCTGTGGTAAACTTCCATTTTTTTTTTTTTTTTTTTTTTTTTTACATATATTAGATAGTTCCTTTTCAAGATTAACATTAAAATTGAAAAGTTAAGTTTTTTTTCTATGACAGAATCTAAATATTTAAAAAATTAAACTTCCCACACTCTGCAAATTTTATCACTGAGATTCCTAAAAACTGGAAATGTACTGAAAAATAATAATCAATACTATATTGATCCCCTTGGGGAAATTGTCTTTATGCCTCCCTCAACTTGCTCTTTTTTGTAGAGTAAGTTGTCCGCAAAGGGCAGCCACACATTGTGGTGCCCAGGGAGCTGGGGGTTAAGGGCCTTGCTCAAGTCCCACTGAGCCACACGCTACACCAAAGTTAGTAAAAAAAAAAAAAAAAAAAAACCTTACACTGTGGTATGTCTGTACAGTATGAAGGCATGCAAAAGCCTGATCGGAACCCAGCTGTCATAGTCCTTGCAATGTGAGAATTGCATGTGTATAACTTGCAATGTCTATATTAATATCATTGCACAGCCCTACTGCACACAGAGGCACACAATAGTGTTCAGAATAATTTCTCTTGCCTCTGAAAATATTCCATTCTGAAAATCTTCTAGCCATTCATTAATGCGGACTGTACCGTGTATAGTCCCTTGGCAAAAGTTGACCATACTGCCCCCAAGATTTTTGGTGGCACTGCATCTTACCTACCCATAGGGTTCATTCCACACATAGCTGCACAAATGACACTTGCAATGAACACTGGATACGCATGGCAGTGTTGCGAACGTCAAGTATAAATGCAACTTATAGGCACGTTTTGAGTTCTGCTAACAATTCTGGTTTAAAACGCTAACTGGTTAACCCTAACCCTAACCACCTACGGACCCAGCAAAACTCTAAGTTGTGTTAATATATTTGAGAGTTGTAAATTGTATATTGTGTGTAACATGGAGGGAAAAATTTTGTAACAAACATTTAAACTGCACTTTTGGGGGGATAAACTATTATGTCAAGATGTGTCAAAGTCATTGTTCTATTGCAATATGCCACCTCATCTATTTAGAATTACTCCTTTGTTCTTTGGGAAAATAACTTTTTAAAAGTCTCTTTTTGTTTTTTTTTTAAAGATATACACAGCTTAACAACCAATACATCATTTGCGGGGAGGGGGGGTAGTTTCAGACTCTTCCATAAGACATGCCTTTAAGGAAGACATTCTTGGCTCTCTCCAGAGAAAGCCCTCCATATTTCAAAGCTTTGGAATCGCTTCCGTAACCCACCGCGACCGTCTGCAATGCATCTGCACAGTTATTTAACTAATACAATTTTATTACAATAACACTAAGCCCATCAAATTCGGTTTTCAATCGCGCTGTGTTTTTAGTGAAGACTTGCCCATCTATTCGACAATGAATTAATACCGTGAATATTTCATATATTAAAGAGTCCATTATATTAGAAGTTCATTATATCGTGTATGTCTATCATAGGATGAACTGAGACAAGCTAGGGTTATTTCGCTGTTGAGGATTAAAACCCAACCACCTCACACACCTAACGAAGACGGAAGTAGAAGGACAGCTAACCAGTTAGCCAGCTAGCTGTCGTTACTTCGACAAGAAATAAAACAAACAGGAAACTTGCTACATGACACTAATTATTTTGCCTGGATTTGGCCATATTTATGCATATAACAAAAACGGCACTACCTTATAGCAAACCTTCCGCTGAGGCTATCTAGCTAACTTAAATACAACACAAAAGATTTCATTAACTAAGCATTTGTGAAATACAGCACATCACCTAGTCAGAATAAAGACGTTAAACGACAACTTACCCCCAAATCCGTTCAGTGACAGCGCTAGATGATTCTCTCAATCATCCTGTTGAAATGTATCTGAGCTAAAATATTTCTTTCTTTTTCTTCTTTTCTGCTACTGAGTCCGGCTCTTTGTGGCCGCCGCCTGCCGTGGTCGCTGATTCGCAGGAATCACTAATGGGACGTGACTGGTGCGTGTTCCCACCATGCAGTGCGAGAAGCGCAGAGGAGCGCTGCTCTCCGTAATACTTCGTAGTATGTCGGATATATGCTTTAACAATAAAGCGATACAGGAAAACAAATCTTAAATTTGCCCTGAAAGCAGACACATTTAAACTTAGACTAAAAGGTTTTGATTCATCCATGTCTTTGATTAATTCCCGCACTGCATTGCACTTTCTTTAAACATTTTTTTTTCTTTTTCTTTCTGTAAAGCACCTTGAATTACCTCTGTGTTTGAAATGTTCTATATAAATTTGTTGAGCTGCCAACATTATTGTGTTCCCTAACTCAGGTGTTAATATGTACATATGTATATGTAATGAAATTTCATTTGAGGTGTACTTAACAGTGAATGCCTTGGATTCTTTTCAGAAGACCAAATAGATCGTACTTCACGTAACCTACGTGAAGCTGATGTTTACTTGTAGTTAGTCGAATATATCAGGCAACAGGTGCATTGGAATACTTGCTTGTTGATTCACACTACAAAAACCGAAGATGCAAAACAATATCATGCAGTGTAAAATAGTACAGATGTAAAACTATATGTTCAGCAGCATCCTCCTACGGGCCCAGCAAGCTAGCAAATTTTATTAAGTGAATTGACTCTTGGTTGACCGTGTTGGGGGGTGGATAATGCATTGATTAAAACATGCATAAGAAAGATCTAAGTCATCAGGTGAGAGGAAAAAAAGGGAAGGAGGAGAAACTCACAAGAGATAAAGGTAAACAGCTATTCCATCACTTTATGGGTATATTATACATGTAATGAAATAGGCTAGAATAACACTTATATTTGTTAGCCAATAGGGTAATAATTGAAATTCTTTTTTATTTATACAGTACGATTTGTTTCTTGGGGGTGGCATGGTGGTGCAGTGGTTAGCACTGTTGCCTCACACCTCTGGGACCCGGGTTCGAGTCTCCGCCTGGGTCACATGTGTGTGGAGTTTGCATGTTCTCCCCATGTCGTCGTGGGGTTTCCTCCGGGTACTCCAGTTTCCCCCTACAGTCCAAAAACATGCTGAGGCTAATTGGAGTTGCTAAATTGCCCGTAGGTGTGCATGTGTGCGTGAATGGTGTGTGAGTGTGCCCTGCGATGGGCTGGCCCCCTATCCAGGGTTGTTCCCTGCCTCGTGCCCATTGCTTCCGGGATAGGCTCCGGACCCCCCGCGACCCAGTAGGATAAGCGGTTTGGAAAATGGATGGATGGATGGATGTTATTGATATTTATTTATATTGTTCTAAATGTCTTACTAAAAGTGAGCAAGGGCCTAATAGGGCATTTTTGTTGGCAGGGGCTGAAGCAGGGGGGTGTGTCCAGGATGCCACACAAGCTGCAATACAACCAAAGCCTGTTGTAGTGGGAAAGCAATCTGTAGTTTTCTTTGCTGTCAAGATTATCAGCCTCATCGTGTTCCGCAAATGCCAGCTTCTGACAACCCAAGAATTAAATCAGATTAATCGGCCTTTTCAAAGTCTCATAGTTTTTCCCGGCTATGTCATTGTGTCTGGTTAACTGGAGACACATGCCCTTGACAATCAAACTGTCAATCATCACTAAGGTTGCCACTTTTGATTTTAAGAAATAAAGAAGACTACTCCCACCTTTCTGGGTCCATGAGGATAACATTTGCTGGGGAGTCAACCGTGCCACCCGAAACTACAAGGTAAATCCACACCCCAAATTGGTTCAAAATTACACTATATTGCCAAAAGTATTGGGACACCCCTCCAAATCATTGAATACAGGTGTTCCAATCACTTCCATAGCCACGTGGTGTATGAAATCAAGCACCTAGGCATGCAGACTGCTTCTACAGACATTTGCAAAAGAATGGGTCGCTCTCAGGAGCTCAGTGAACTCAAGCGTGGTACTGTGATGGGATGCCACCTGTGCAATCCTGTGCAAGTCCATTTGTGAAATTTCCTCACTACTAAATATTCCACGGTCAACTGTTAGTAGTATTACAACAAAGTGGAAGCAATTGGGAACAACAGCAACTCGCCATGAAGTCCTAGGCCACATAAAATCACAGAGCGGGGACAACACATGCTGAGGCACACAGTGTGCAGAAGATGCCAAATGTCTGCAGAGTCAGTGGCTTCAGACCTCCAAACTTCATGTGGGCTTCAGATTAGCTGAAGAACAGTGCATAGAGAACTTCATGGAATGGATTTCCATGGCCAGGCAGCTGCATCTAAACCTTACATCACCAGGTGCAGTGCAAAGCATCAGGTACTTCCCTGACTGCATAATACCAAGTGTAAAATTTGGTGGAGGGGGGGGGCTTTTAGTTCCAGTGAAATTAACTCTTAATGCTGCAGCATTCAACACCATTTTGGACAATTTCATACTCCCAACTTTGTGGGAACAGTTTGGGGATGGCCCCTTCCTATTCCAACATGACTGTGCACCAGTGCACAAAGCAAGGTCCATAAGGACATGGATGAGTGAGTCTGGTGTGGAGGAACTTGACTGGCCTGCAGAACCCTGACCTCAACCTGATAGAACACCTTTGGGATGAATTAGTGCGGAGACTGCGAGCCAATCGTCACTGTCCAAATACTAATGGACCTAACGGTAAACATACACCCACTGGTCAGTTTACTAGGTACGGTTTAACTGCTCATTGAAGCAAACATCTAGTCAGCCATTCATATGTCAGCAGCACAATGTGAACAATCTTGATGCAGATACAGGACAGGTGCTTCAGTTAATGTTCACGTCAAACACCAGAATGGAGAAGAAGGATGATGGAAGTGACTTTGAACATAGTATGGTTGTTGGCTGGTAGGTATGTTTTGTAAACTGCTGATATACTGCACTGTGATGCAAAACCATCACTAGGGTCTACAGATAATGGAGCAAAAAAGAAAATGCATGCTGTAGGTGGCTGTTATCTGGGTTAAAATGCCTTGTTTTTATGGCTGAAGTCAGAACAATGGTCAGACTGGTTCAAGCTGACAGAAAGGCAACAGCAATTCAAATAACCACTTGTTACAACCAAGGTATGCAGAGGAGCATCTATGAACACACAACGTGTCAAAGCTTGAAGCAAATGGTCTACAGCTGCAGAAAATCACACCTGGTGCCACTCCTGTCACCTAACAGCAAGCGAGCGGGGAGGCTAGCAACAAAAAAACAATATAGATTATATTATATGATATTCAAACAATCTTCTCACCCCTCACAGTTTGAGAATCACTGACCAGAATAACGTTCCTGTGAAGTTTGCAAAGAGATCCATGGAATATAATTAGCTGGCAGATGGCTGCGTTCACAAAATGGTGGTCGCGGCCTCTATTTTCACTCTCTTTTCCATTTTCACTTCCTTCTGTCCTGTTGTTACAATTTTGGGTTGATTTGGGATCTTCACAACTATGGTCAAGCACTCTGAGTTAAAATGAGACTGGGAGTGAAACCCATTCTCTTGTCTTGCATTGATTTGGGGTCAATCATGGGTAGGATTTTCAAGTGTAGATTTTCATCCATGTAATGTTTTTGTGAAGTGGCAATAAGATCCATCAAACAGAGTAAAAATACCAAATAGAGTTACTGTGTTCATAAGGATAAGCTTGTACTGTAATCATGTCACCTTTCTTTTTGCTGTTGCTAAGTTCCATTGCTTCAGTTTTGGTGCAACTACTCAAAATTTGACCAGGTCCAGATTTTCACCTTTACAACGTGTCTGCAAAGGTTGGAAAAGATTGGACTAATAATTTTTGAGTTATTGGGGAAAACAAGTGGTCTGATCGCCCTGCATCTGTTCCTCAGATGATGTGTGAAAGGAACTCGGCACCCCCTACGGTAAAGGCAGCTCAGCCTCCCTTAGGCAAGGAGTGGGTTGTCCAGCCTTGTCCTCTAGGTAGGGAGCCACCCAGTCCCTGTGCAGCACCATTTCATGTGTTTTCAGCTGTATTCCATACATGACATCTAACAGATGGTCCAACACCATGCCAGGACTGATACAGTCACTGCTGAGCTTCTTCTTCTCCTTGGTTCCGTTTTTATGTCTTAATTTAATATTTTTGGGTGATGGTGGCGGCAGGGGTAGGGATATTGTTTTTATTATGTAAAGCACTTTGTGTTACATTGTGTTTGAATGAAAAGTGCTATATAAAGTAGGGATACACTTAACTCACTATTTGATACGATTTTCTCACAATTGTTTAACAGAATGAGCTGCAGACAAATTTACTGAAAAATATTCCTTTATTTATCTTTCTAAATGGGGGGCACAGTGGTGCGGTGGTTAGCGCTGCTGTCTCATAGCAAGAAAGTTCCCGGTTAGGGCATAGGACCTTTCTGTGCGGGGTTTGCATGGTTTTCGACCGGGGGCTCCGGTTTCCCCCCACAGTCCAATAATGTGCACGGTAGGTTAATTGGCGATTCTAAGTTAGCCCCATGCATTTGTTCGCCCTGCGGTGTGTTGGTGACTGATGGGGCCTAAATTAAAATAAGTAATAAATAAATAAACTAAGGATGTGCAGCTTTAAATTTACATGTTTTGTGTAAGGGAAATGTCAATATTCTCAGGCAGAAGCTGAGATCTCTGCAAATTAGCAATGTCTCCTGCAGTTGAAAAAACCCGTTCACTAGGAACGCAGGTGGCTGGTGTCATGAGAAATGCCTCTGGTGCCACGTTTAAAACCAGGTGGTGCGTCCTCAATTTCAAATTCGCTCTCCATCTCACGTTCAGTCAAAACCAAAAACTGCCGTACATCGTCGACGTGAATACGCAGTGATATCTGACGTCGTGAAATCAAATGTAATATTACACCAGTTTTTCTGTTATGTTAAGCACTGTTAAGTACCCCTACAGTAGCGATTCATTTTCCACATCAGCTGGTTTAAATCGTCATTCATTTACATCGATTTGTAACCGATTCACGATTCATCATTACATGCCTATTGATTGACTGATTGATTGATTCCAGGTTGACTTGTATGCCTAAACTCACTTGCCTACCTGGAGATCCCTATTACCGCTATAGGTGTCCGCTGCCACTCTGTAGGCAGTATCTGACCCATCTACCGCCATTCTCCAAGTGGTGTCAGGCTTGTGCATAGCCATCCCGCGACCAGAACTGCTTGAAGCTGCTGCACCTGTTGCTTTCCCGCAGCAGGAAGCGACTCAGCTCGCTGGCTTCTGGTAGCCTGCCGTTGCTGAGACTGCCAGCTTTTGATAGCCTGGTGCTGCTCAGCCCGCAGTGACCATCCTGCCCAGGAGAGGCCTGGTACCCCATTTGCTCATCCAGGACCCATCTTCTCTGTGACCCCCTCAGCCTTGCCTTTTGTGCTGCGCCCCAAGACTGAGCTACCTTTTCGGGCATTCTTGCTGCCTCACCTGCAGTCTCCTGACGTCCATGCGGCATTGCCTGCAGTCTTGGTCTTGCCAGGGACCTCTTCGCCTGCAGTCTCATCAGGGTCTCCTGCATCCTGTACCAGATCAGCTCTCTTCTCACCTCCTGATGTCCTGTCGACATTTCCCTCAGTGATATTCCTGTTGCCCACCTTCATGCGCCCTGTCCTGTCAATCTGCGTCGCCCACGTTTGTTCTGATCTGGTCCTATGAACCTATAACTTGCGCTGCTCCCTGTGTTGTCAACCCTGTCCTGCAATCTTGCTTCCACGCCGGTGTCCAAACTGTCTCTGCCCTTTCCGTTCCCCATAACAAACAAAACAAACAAATCTGTTACAAAATATAAATAAAAGTGTGATGTTTGTTCAAACAAAACATAACCAACAGTTTTTTAGGTGTTTTAAAATATTCAAATAAAAGGTGATAGGGCTGTTATATTTCTACATCTCACAATTTAGATTCCTTACCAAGCTACAGATGATTCTGCTGTTCTGCCAGCTGATCCTTTCTTGCCCGTGTTGCTGCCCCTTTACAATCCTTCGTTGGCATCGGCCCATGCACTTCAGCATCACAGTTTCTAAGTCCTCTAATGTGTCTTCATTTATGTCCAACAGACATCCATCACACGTGACGTTACGCAACATACAATATGCCACTGAGAGCTGCAGCGTAATGTTCCACCTGACTTATCTAAATATCTGAAATGCATTTTCAGCAATCTAAACGTCCTATCAATTACAATACTTGCTCAATTATGATACTGAACTCGAAAGGTTTTTTTGATGACACGATTTATTCTTTGCCTGCCGATACAGATTCCGATACCTGAGCTTTGGCTGTCGGCCGACACAGAGTACTTATCCGATAACAGCGTTTAATTAATAAGCTGTTGGCTTTGCCTCACTGTGTAGAAGAGACTGTGATCAGGGGCTGATCATCCGGGAGCAGGGCAACTTTGTTTTTTTGTTGTTTAATTGACCAGATCAAAACAAGCATACAAGTTGTTGGACTCATCAGCAAGGGAGATATCAAATGGTTGGGGGGGGGGGGGGGTTGTTGATATATTCCAGAACAGGAGACATGCAAGTTTCAATATTCATGTATGAGTCCAAAGTGGCATGTGTGGCAGAAAAACTGCTGCTATAAAACACAGGCTGCTGCTTCAGGCCAGACTTTCACAATACTCACTAAAAGTTTCACATGTCTGATTTTGTTCAGCCTAAAGCCGCATCTGGGTCATACCTTCCCCTGTGGATGTGACAATGCTTGTCATTCCCATGACATAATGTATAACTGGGCAAACATATTAGCAGTATGTGTGCAACTGAGTAAATATATTTGCAGTAACAAATGTGACCACAGTGTCTTGAGTATACCCTGCGATGGGTTGGTGCCCCACCCTGGGCTTTTCCCTGCCTTACGCCCATAGCCTCTGGGACAGACTTTGGACTCACCATGAACTTGAAGAGAACCTGTAGGGTGAAAACAGGGACAGACAAGGGAACCAGGTCGACGGTCACGGACAACGTGCCCTCGTCTCCCTCGACAGGTGACAGAGACACGGAAGACCCCCTGCCTGGACCTCCGTGGAGTGTATAGGCTGTTCTCGGACTGGGAACTCGGGTAATCCACAACTGGAACTGGGGCAAGAACCAGGGGCTCCAGTGTGGAGCTCAGGGCCAAACATAGAGGGTCCCATTTGAGTTCGACAGGAGAGTCGTCCTCTGGAGCCAGACACCGGAGGAGGATCAGGGCCGAGCCTGGAGGCCAATGGAGTGTCAGGTGTCAGGGCCGAGGCTAGAGGTGCAAGCAGACAGACAAGCACGGCGGGATAGACGAGGCCAGGGCTGCAGGTGAGGAGAAGGTTGCTGGAGAGCACGCCGGTACAGGAGCTGATGCGGCAGGGGCTGAGAAAACTAGACCAAGGATGGCAGGGCTGAGTGGGCATACCTCTGGGAACTGAGGGGGATTCAACATCTCAGGGAGCAGGCGGCATTCAGACTTCCAGGGTGACGAGCTAGGCACAACAGAGTACATTGGAGATGGAGGAGACTCAAACCCCTCAGCAGGTGAGCAGAGCTCAGAAGACAGGCAACTCAGCAAGGGTCTGTGTGGACGACACTGGAGGGGAAGTGACTGCCCGAGGTAGGCCACAGTCCTCGGGCTCACAGTTGTCTGGGATCATCCTCGGAATAAAGGTAGGACAATCAGACAGCAGTTGGGTTGGTGAACTGCCAGGTTTCTTGTGGTAGAGTCTGGTCATTCTGTCATGATGTGGAAAGGATGGAGGCAAAGGCAGGCATTGGGGAAAAAACCAAGGGGCTGTATTAATGCAGAAGGAAATGGACCATGAGGGGTCAAAACTAGGCAGGGAGAGCTAGGAGGATACAGAAGGTGCATCACGTACATCGATGTGTACATGAACAGGGAATCACTAAAACTGTTCTTGAATGTTCTTCTTAATATTTAACATTTTTTATTGTTGTGACATGATTTAATAATCCATTTACAATGAAAATACATGGTTATGACAGACATTTCATTAAGACAACATATTACAAATAAGGCCACAAATTATACTCGTGTATTATGTGGCTGGAAAAAAGAAAACTGTGGGTCCCCTGTATCTGCAGTTTCAGTAACCATGATTTCATAAGAACATAAGAAATTTACAAATGAGAGAAGGTCATTCGCCCATCAAGTTTGTTGGGGGAGAATTTAACTAATAGCTCAGAGTTGTTAAAATCTTATCTAGCTCTGATTTAATGGAACCCAGGGTTTTAGTTTGCGCTACACTAACAGGAAAACTATTCCATACTCTAAATACATACTGTGTGAAAAACTGTTTTCTCAAATCCAATGTAAAATGTTCTCCCGCTAATACCCACCTATGGCCACGAGTTCTAGTATTTAAACTAATATAGAAGTAGCCATTTGGCTGAACAGCATCCAGACCTGTTAGAATCTTATATACCTGGATCATGTCCCCCCTTAGTCTCCTTTGCTTGAGGCTGATTAGATTCAGCTCAGCTAACCTCTCCTCATAAGACATTCCTCTAAGACCAGGAATCATTCTTGTAGCCCTATGTTGCACCCTTTCCAAGGCAGCAATGTCCTTCTTAAGGTATGGTGACCAAACCTGCACACAATATTCTAGGTGGGGTCTTACCAAGGAGTGACCTCGGCCAAAACAACAAACAAACCACTTACCAAAAGCGTTCCCAAAGCTAATCTAATCCTATGTGCAATAAAACAACAGCAACAAATTTAGTTTTGTATAGCGCATTATCACAACATTACATCGTCTCAAAGCGCTTTACAGCATCCTCACCCAAAGTCCCCAGTGAGTAAGTCATAGGCGACAGTAGCAAGGAAAAACTCCCAAGAAGGAAGAAACCTTGGAAGGGACCAGACTCAAAGGGGGAGCCCATCCTCCAGGGGCCGGCAGGGAGAGTCAAACAGGAGAGATGGCTAAGTGGCAAGTCACACTATCCAAATCATAAGATTTGAGACACAACCGGGGAGCAGGGGGGAGATGACAAGCCGGTGCCGACACTCCCTCCAATTGCAAGCAGAAGTAAGGCAGCAGGTCATACATGGAAGATGACACAGGCAGAACGGTGAGCTGGATGCAAAGACATCATGGATAATGGCAACGTCAGATGTAGCAGGGTGTGCTGAACATCTTGATAGATTGAGGCCTCCAGGCAGCACAGCCCAGGAGCATTGGGGGAAATAAAATGTGCAATTAGTCAAAGCAGGGGAGACTGTAGCCAGTGCTAACAGCTAGGTGAGAGCAATATGAATTGTAACGTGCAAGCTCCGGCAGATATGGCTATGGCAGCATCAGTAGGAGGGAGAGGTAAGCGGGAATGCAGGCATGGGGAGTCCCTGAAATGTCAGCACTCCAATTCCACATGGGATCGTGCAGCCAGAGTGACAGCGCTGACAGTTCAGTTTATCCAAAGCCAATGGCACCGATCCCCACCCAGCTCTACACCTTACACTATAGATCTACCTGGGAGTGAGGAGTTAGCTAGAGCTAGAACTAGTGTCCCTATAAGCTAAACTAAACAGGTGCGTTTCTAGTCTAGACTTGAATATTGAGAGTGAGCCTGAAACCCACACATCCGGTGGAAGACCATTCCACAGCTGAGGAGCTCTATAGGAGAAAGCTCTGCAGCCTGCCGTAGCTCTTTCTACCCTGGGTACTAGCACCTCCCAGGAAGTGTTTCATCTCGCAGGGCACCCTGGATGCCATAAATCTCCTGACAACCCCCTGTAGCTACTGTCATCACAATGCTTAATACTGGACTAACCAATTCTTGGTGCAACGTTAAATATCATGATTTTCTATAATGTATTCATAAATTTGTTGTCTTCTAAGAAGAACATTTTCTGTTAAAAAACAAGTTCTATTAAAATACACAAAAATGCAAATGCCCAAACTAATTTTGGAGAGGCCAAGCAATTTGATTGGGGGAGCCTGGCCCCCTGAGGCTAGCATATAACAATAGGTCTGGCGCTATGTCACTGGAACAATGTGGAAACTTACATGCAATGTGGGAACTTAAAGGCCTTTGCTGTGTATCGGCATGGTTTGTGTAGTGTTTTGAACAAGCTCCACCCTATGTATCATATTTAGGGGTAATAAAAAATTAAGCTTTACAGTTACCATTTGTGATAGGATGAGTCGTTTACATTTACAGCGCTTCTGCCTTTCACACAGACAATGAGTTCCAAAACCCAGCGTGGGGCTACAAAATTTTGACTATACAAGTGAGGGACGCTGACTGAGACCGAGCATGGGAAACGATTACCCACAATCCCGCAGCAAGAGAGAAAGAAGAACCATCGGCTCAATTGTTATCATGTGATGCTCGGCAGACAAAGCGAATACGTAATACTTGTATTGCAAGATATCGCTCATTTAAAGTAAAAATTTATTACAAATTTTTTGCTTGTCTTGCAAAACACTCACAAACCAGGTTACTCACAATCCAGGATTTGACTGCACTGCCTTTCAACACATATTATACATGCCTAACCTCAAGAATTCCATGCTGTACAATTATTCGAGTTTTTCTCCATGCCTGTTTAGCTTTATAAAATAAATAGAAGTTCCTTTTATGAGTTAAACTGCTTGTTTTTCCAAGGAATAGCCATAGTCAAAGGCTATATCTTCAGTGTCTCTGGTGCAACTAAATCTAGTGCTGATCTTAAATAGACTGATTGCAACGGAAAAAAAATCCAATCTGGTATATCTTTGATCTTGTTTATGAAAGCAGTACAAGTACCATTTTATCCAAAAACTTTTTCAATACAACATAACAGAACACAATCCCAACTTGCTTAAACCATGTTCTGTCATTCATTCCTGCTCATCTGATGGACATGTAAGTGCTAATATATGAGGAAAAACTACTGAAATTTTGTTTTTCTACATGCATTTCACATACATGTCTGATATTAGATTGATATCAATCTGATTTGTCTACCACTTCTGGGAAGCTGCATAATTCAAACCATGTCCTGCAACTATTTTTTTTTAGCTTATATTGTTTCAAGCAAAGGGCACCTTACCTCTTGTTTGCACTGTATCCTCCTTAGGGCTGGGACGATTATTCGACGTAATCGACAATGTCGATTATAAAAATGCGTCGACGTGGAACTTTAGTGTCGGCACGTTGGGTAAAACTATGAACATGTTTTGTAACTGTAATGTCCATGATATTTGAGACAAAGCCACATTTTTCCTTGATTTACCCCTCTGCTCCAGTTTAAAATTTTTAATCAAACAATTCACGCATGATTAAAGCGCACATTCCAGAATTAAAGTTCTGTGGAATTCTGCAGGCTCTTTTAAGCACTTTTCCCCAAACTAGTAGATTGCATCTTGTAGCCTCTGTATTTCTGTTCATGAAGTCTTCTGCAGATATGAGTCCCTGACAAAGACCCATCTGCCTCCCGAATACCATTTCTGATCTGCTGGACAGGCATTTGGAAAATTTTCTGTACCATAGTGAGGATTCTTCTGTCGTCAGCAGTAGAGGTATTCCTTGGTCTACCAGTCTCTTTGCGAGTATTGAGATCACCAGTGTATTCCTTCTTCTTAATGATATTCCAGACTGTTGCTTTTGGTAATGCTAAGGTTTCACTGATGTCTGTAATGGTCATTGTTTTTCAGCCTCATAACAGCTTCTTTGACTTTCATTGGCACAGCTTTTCTCCTCATGCTTAACAATGGCAAATACAGACTCCAAATGGCAGAAGCAAACCTGGCTCTCTTATCCCACCTGCAGTAATGAAGCAATAAAACACACCTGAGTAAATCACAAACACCTATGAAGTCAATTGTCCCAAACATTATGATCCCCCGAAATGAGGGGGTCTATATACAAATGTGGTGAAATTTCTACACAGTGAAACCAAAATGTAAACAATTTTAAAGTCTGGAATGTGCACCGAATTATTTGATTTAAAATTTTAAACTGGGGAGTTTTTTTATGTATAATGTGTAAATCAAGGAAAATGTTTGTCCCAAACATTATGGAGGACACAGTGCAACAGAAACGTTATTTGTTCCAGAAAGCTTTGGTCGAGGTCCAAGTCGACTATAAGAATTAATATAAATGAATTTAATCAGTTACAGACCCCCGAATAACTTCCTATTAAAACCTATCTACCTCACTAATGATAAAAAGCATTAACAATCAATATAAAACTAATATACACATGGAAAAGCAGACATAAAGCAATAAACATGAAATAAATGACTATGTATGAGCAATTTACCTATATTGAGGTGAGGTGATGGCATACAGCAAGTGGCAGGTGCAGAGGAGGAGGGATATTTGGGTTGTTTGGAAGGGGAGACGTGTCTTTGTACAAGTTTTAGCAGGGCGGTTTTGTGTTGTTGTGTTACGAGTCTTCGGTCATGGTAGGATATATTTTTCTCAACCACCCATTCGAGGTCCAAAGTGGTTGAGTTGAACATGTCTCAACCCATACAAGTTTTAGCAGAAAAGGTTGAGTTCAAAGACTTCTATCAAGGCACAAGTAAAAAAAATATTTTAACAGACTTGTTCGATGTCAGAGTTGGTCGAGTTAAGACGTGTTCGAATTCCAAGGTTCTACTGTACATGCATCTGTTACTGACCCCGAGTCACCTCTGGGCTTATCTTTGGGTCGTAACACCTATAGTGGAATTGGGATGGAAAACGGATGGACTATCAAAACCGACAGTGGTACATGAATGACTACAAAAGATAATTCAATTGTAATTAGGGCTGGGCATTAATATGGTTTCCCCTCGATATCAATGTAGCAAATCAAATATTCAATATGATGAGGCCTGGCGACACTTTTCTCCATCATGAATGAATGACTTCCCTTCCTCTACAGCTGCTTGTCTAGACTGGCAATAAAGCACAAGCGCGGACGCAGCTGAAAAACACAACTGGATTTATTGAACGAAACAGAATGCAAAATGGCAGAAAGGAAGACGAAAAGACAGCACAATCAAAACAACAGGGCAACTCACCCGGAGAGCAAGCAAGTCCAGAGCAACCCATCCAGTTAAGTACAAAAAACGCAAGTGCACAGTAAAATTCAGTCCACGAGAAATCCACACAGCAATACCCAACAGAGAATGCTAGCAGCAGTGTTTTTGTCGCTGACTGAAATAACCCGACTTGCCTCCATTCACCTATGCAAAACAAACGGCCAGCAAGGTTTGTTGAGTCAGCACTCTGAATACTACTATTCTAGTAATACTTGCGAATAATGGGAGAGAAAAGCACTCCCCAGAGTAAATGTCAGTGTTGTGCAGAAAGCACAGCAGCCACATCATCTTTTTAAATGGGAGATATTGTCGATAAACCAGGTAAAAAGGCGTTGGAGGTGTGGTAGTACTTTGGCAATTTAACAAGGCCTATGACACGCAACAGGCAGGTGCCGAATAAAATTGGAACACTACGAATATATTCCACCACTCGAAGCATTGCCATCCAGTAGAACATACAGAATGCAAGCGCTTACATTCAGACACAAGAAATTAGTGTTGCAACTTTCAGTCATCTCCTGTATTCGTTCAAAATGGGACACAGCATTCTATTTTTCAATACCAGGCGGGTGGCAACTGTACCAGAAACCTAACTATTAACAACCTAACTAAAGAGCGGCGAGGCAGTTAGAAAAATAAACTGAGCAATAAACCATACAGCAAGCATCTTACCAGTGTTTTGTTCAATGACAAAAAAAATTAGATTCCAGTTTGCAGTCCATTGAATTTGTCATCCTTTTCTGTTTAAGAGGAATCCTAACTGACTTCTAAGCATAAATAGAGCCTCAATGTAAGGCAATTATTGAAAATAATGATTCGTGAATTATATCTTGATAATTAATCAATAGGCTGATGTGAAAATCCCTAATTGTAATATGCCAACAGTGTGTTTAAAATATATTGTTCTGGTCTGTAGGACTCAAAAAAGTAGCTAAAACTGTGAAAAAGTAGTTTAAGTAGTGATGTAGAAAAATATCTGCATAAGAAACTACTCTAGAACAAACTACTCATGGACGCAATTGTTTTTTCAAACCATTTAGTAATGAATATCAATTTTGAAATGGCCATCAGATTTTAAAAATTGGAATGAGCTCTCTCTTTGTGAGACCATTCAAGTATAAACTAACCCAAACCCGAACTATTTGAAATGACAAACTGGCGCTTACTCATATTTGACAGCACACATAATAAATTACTTAAGCATTAAACGATTAAAAAGGCGTAAATATCAATAAAAAAAGAAATGGAGAAAGTTTAGGCTGTTATTTTAGTTTAATAACTTTTCAGTACATGGTTTAGAATTTACAGGATATTAAGGTATACACAGTGAACAGCTACAAGAGGAATACAGCTGGAATTGAATTCCATACAGTACAGTGTAGACAGATGACAAAGCTGTCTGTCAGTCCTTGGTTCCATCATTGTAGCTCATAAGACACTTGCATAAACAAATCAGTTATAACTGATATCCAAGAAAAATATGGAAAAAAGACATTTATAAAAACAGTAATACTAAGTTAAAAATGTTAATTGCTATTATTTTTTACAACTGCCACTGCTAGAACTTTCTGGTTTCTCTCTTTTATGAATTTGTTCATGTGCTTTTAGGTGGCCTGACTGACTAAAGTTCTTTCCACACTGAGGACAGGAATAGGGCCGCTCTCCCGTGTGAATTTGCTGGTGTGCTTTAAGATGTCCTAACCGACCAAAGCTCTTACCACATTGGCTGCAGCAAAAAGGTCTCTCTCCGGAATGAATCTTCTCATGTGTTTTTAGAACTCCAGAGTTGCTGAAAGTCTTCCCACACTGGGAACAGCTGTACTGTTTTTCTCCAGTGTGAATTTGCTGGTGGGTCCTAAAACTATTCTCCTTACTGAAGCTTTTTCCACAGTGACTGCAGTAAAAGGGGCGTTCTCCAGTATGACCCATCTGGTGGACTTTCAGCTCTTTCTGTTGACTGAAGGTCTTGCCACACTGAGTACAATTGTAGGGCTTTTCACCCGTGTGGATCCTCTGATGAGCCCTTAGGTCATCTGCTTTGGTAAAGCCCTTTGTACAGTGCGTGCAGCTGTATGGTCGCTGTCCTGTGTGAATAAGTTGGTGCCTCTTTAGATTTCCTGCCTGACCAAAGCTCTTTCCACACTGGGAGCAGCTGTAGGGTCGCTCTCCTGTGTGAATGCGCTGGTGTGTCTTCAGGTTTCCTAAAGTGCTGAAGTTTTTCCCACACTGAGTGCACGAAAACGGCTTTTCACCAGTAAGGTTGCGTGGTTTGCGCTGCGATGTACTCTGCCCCTTTCCCCCAGTTTTACCCTGGCCAACATTCCCTTTACCATCCTGGGCAGATGGCAAATCATAGAGGCTTCCAGCACCAAACTCAGGATCTGCTTTCCCTACGCAATCTATAACACTATCAGGTCTGAGCTTGTTTAACTCTGTCCTAAGCTCAGCCATATGAATAGACTCTAAGCCATTCATCTCCATTTTGTGACTAGATATCAAGTTAGATTCATATTCACCTTTAATTGTGCCCAGGTCAGCAGCATAGTAACACTGAAGATCAGTATGATGCTCTGACTTGATGTATTCCAGACTGTCAGAGACATGAGTAATGTAATCAAACACCAAACTCGATTCATATTGCCCCTTGTAGGTCTCCAACTCTGTACCGTGAAGGAAATGGAGTTCACTGTGGTGCTCAGATTTGATGTAATCAAGGCCACTGATCTCCATCTTTATTTGCTCCGAACCCAGCTCAGCAGTGCTCAGAGGCTGTATTTCAGAAAGGTCCACAGTACGAATCGTGTCTAGGTTAGGTTCACTTTTCACACATGGCAGCATGACCATTGGCTCAACGATCTCAGACGTCAATGTATTAAGAGTTGATGTCACACAATCTGGTGTGAGTGAGTTAAGGCTGGGCATGAGAGATTCAGAAGCCAGTGTATTGAGACTTGGCATGACACAATCAGAAACTAGAGTGTTAAGGCTTGCTGTAACACACTCTGATGCTAGTGTGTTCAGTCCAAGTGTAATACTTTCAGCTTCCAACTCTGCCATGTGGACAGACTGCTGCACAGTCCCGTCAAATTGTTCAAGTTCCATATAATGAATCTGGCTTGCCTTAGGTTGGTGCTTAATCCAGTCTTGAATAAAAGTCCCAAAATTTCAACACTGCTGTTCAGTTGAGGTGAGGCTCTATCCTTTCATCAAGGAAAATATTGAGCTGTGCAATTCCTACATTGAAGAGAAGGGAAAAAGTAGTTAATATTTATAGTGCATAATATGCAAAAAGCAATGATTTTCAATTCTGGTAATTTATATTAATCGATTCCACAAAAATATTAGAAATATCAGATTTTAAGAGTCATTGTAATAAACTAAACATATTCAAGAATGATTAGGACTTTCCTGTAAGTCGAGAACTCTACAATGAAACAATACTTCAAATTCAACAAACAATATTCAAGAAAAATATTTATCTGGGGCGTTGCTTATACATGTGCTTCATTGGAATGGAGGTGAAAAAGGATGCATCAGCGTAAACCACACTCTCTCAAACAGCAGATCACAAATTGCAATTTCTTCAGACTACTGGCAGAAGTAAGGCCGTGTAATATAATAATATATATTTTTAGCGATGCACTGATTAGTATCAGCACCGCTCCATACCGAATTAGACGGATCGGTTATCAACCGTATGTGACCAATCCACATCCAATATTGAGTCTGTTTAAAAAATAGCTCCTGTTTTTTATGAAATAGATTTGTACAATCAACCACACAACAGCTCTTTCCCATTTTAGATGTGTTTTTTGCGGTATTCCAGCTGAGTGCTAATGCTGCCCCTCAGTCTATTTGCCACTCAGTGGGTGTGAGTGCAGTGGCTTATGCCTGCTGTGTAGTCATGTCTATTTTATTTTGTATTGTGCATTTTCAGAACATTACATGTACATACACCACCAGTCAAAAGTTTTGCACACGCTAAGATTTAACATTTACGTTACTTTTTACTAAAAATATACTCAAGATTCTTTGCCAACATATTTACAGTATGTTCATTTCAGTACCATTATTAGCAATAAATTACATCTTTTGTTCATTGCAATAACTACCTCTAGCAGTAATAAGAGCAGAGAAAAGGCAAGGCATTCTTTCTACAAAGGACATTAAATACCGTTCTATTTCATGGGATGAAACTATAAACTAGTGCATTTAAATTTAATGAGAGTCTAGAATTTGAAACAGTTAAGATGTCAGACTGTTACATACTTGTTCCATGTCATAAAGAAAACTTGTTTTATTTGACTTTGAATATTTTCATTTATAGTTATTCAATCAACCTTCAAAATGCTTAACAAGAATAAAAAATCTGCAGTTCACGAAACAATGGAAAAGTGGCCAAAACCTGCGGTGTGCAAAACCTTTTGACTTTTAGTGTCCCCTTTTGGGAACGTCAGAGAAGTGGGTAACCATCTGTGAGTATTGTACGCTTGAAACAACAGGTAGTAGCACCGCTGTTCGCAATCTTTGTAAAAGCAAACGTTTGAGTGGTGGACTTAGCATTTAGTGGGAAATCCTACTACACAAAGCGCACGTAATTACACGCAACACAAGTAATATGAAAAAAAGCTAATGGATGATTCACTTAATCAAAATAAGTTTAAAGCACTGAAGTATGCAATTTGAGACTCAACATGGTTTGTAATCATAAGTGATGTAGCAGATTATATGGAGGAAAAGTAAGGAAAGACTGGGTAAGGAAGGGAGGATGGGCTGTGAAGGGGCTCAAATGTGTAAAAATATAGAAATAGTAACAAACTAGCAGTAATTAAGCACTTAATGAATTTATGAAGTCATAAAAAAAAAAGGTAAAAGTAGTATAAAAATTAATTACCTTTACAAGACAACCCACCCCCCCCATGATATTGTCCATCATGATGTTTCACTGTAGACGTCGTCATACGCTAATTAGGAAGACATCGCCCGACCCTATTCTCAAATAGCATAAATGGGGGGAAAAATTCGGTAGAGCCATCATGATTACTCAATTAATATTTTCCTTCTCAATTACTTGGTAAAATGGCACATAGCAGATGAGGATCCAAATTAGGAGCGAATGCATCAGTTTTGTTCGAACGTTTCATGTTAAAAGTGAATGAAAATGCAGTCTGTCAGTATTGCAAAGCAGAACTGAAATATCACCACAGAAGACTACAATGCAAATTCTTATTTTTAAGAAGTCATTCAGGCTTGACAGACCAACCCAATAATGCAAGATTAGCCACAGACATGCCATTTAGCCTCTCAGAGCAGCGTAGCCGGTCATTGTAATCATGTGAGCTTGATTTTGCTTAATTTACTTTCTACGATTCCTGTACATTGAAATACTTGCCGCTAAGGTTAACCCCGTCACTTGGCTCCATCATCTTACATGATACATTACATAATAATCATGTACTGTTTTTTATTTATACCATAAATATGTTTTTGGGCTGAAAAATATTTGGAAAAGTTAACATTGTGATGTGAAGTTTTCGCAAATTTTTTGGAACTGAAAATGAACTATATAGCCAAACAAAACTTAGTGTCTGTCAAACAAGTTGGTATTGCCATAAGTTGTGCAAACACAAAGCAATGCTGACAAATAATTTTTGCGCAATATCATCTCTTTGGAATACAAGATATTTCCATACAGCGGAAGAAGAAAGGCTTTTTATGACCAGTTAATGTTAACTTTTCCCCTCTTCACTCGTTTTTAATTTCTGACAAACGCACTAACAGCAAGGCCTAGATAATGATCATCTGAGAGGCCATACAGAGCACGTATAAAAGCAGCAATGGTAAATTTCAGATTGATTTTATTTTTTTGCATAATTTTGAAAGGAATCATTAAATTTGCAAACCTTGCTAAATTTAGTTTCCAGTGACAAAGGAAAACATTTTAGTACAACTTACTGATGGTTTCAATGCAGCAAACTATTGCGATCCTTGCGACGTGACAATTGCAAGTGTATGAAATGTCATGTCAATGTTAACATCTGTAGGATATTACTATATTACTTTGCTATATTCCTGGTTATATTATCCCGTTGTAACACAGAAATCCGAGCTTGTGTGGCTGCCTGTAATCAAACCAATGATAGTAATGGTAATTAGGAAAGCACCTAGTCCTCACTCCCTATTGTGACCAAAAGGTAATTGCTATCCTATGCAAATCACCTAACAATGATCGAGAAGTTAGACTGCCACAAGGTAGGACGACCAAGGAACAGAGTCGTTCATCACCACTGTCCGGTTCCTGACCTTTTATATCGTGGCTCCTGCCTGGCTATGATGAAACAAGGTTTTTTGTCCTAAATCCTGTAAAAATGCTGGTATCACACACAATTTTGGAGAAGTAGGTTGAGAAGGCTGTGCGTATCAACATTTACTACTGGGTCCCAGTTTGAGGCGACCCCTCCGGGAAGGCATGTGGAACATCTTCTCTCTGTCAAGATGACTAAAATATTAATCACTTGTATGACGTTAAACTGCATCCAGTCCTGCAAGGGATCCTCCAACTTGCAGGGAAACAATTTTTGTGGGTTGGTGGCAGGATTGGCACTTGAGCCACCGTAAGAGCTAATAGGGTCAGGCCTGCTGGGGATCGGGCTGGCGTGGTGCTGAGGCGTCGTCACCTGCATGGCAGCACTCGGGTCCCAGTTTGAAGCGACTCATCCGGGTAGGAAAGTAGAACGTCTCGTCTCTCCAGCAAGATGACCATCTTCCTCTGCCATTAGGGGAGTTCCATAAACTCCACATTTCAATGGCAGCACTCTCTGAGGTACACAGACCTGAGAGTGGCCAGATCGCTGTAGGTGGGTATACCTACTTTTGGTCTGGTCTGGGCTGCCATACTCAGGTAGTAGTTGTTGCGGTAGTGGATTGGCTCCTTCCGATAATATCAGATGTCATTTCTTTCAACGAATGTATTATGAGACTTAGGCTAAGGCACTCCTTGGGTGTCATGTCTGTTGTCTCAGTGTATGCTCCAACCGCAGTGAGTGATCTGTCATTGAGCGAGACATTTCTCTCACAACTTCGCTCAGTGGTTGAAGGATCCCCATGAGGTGACACTCCTCTGGTCATGAGTGACTTCAATGCAGCCACTGGCACTGACAAGGCTGGCTATGAGAAAGGTGTCGGTCCTCATGAGTCTTGAGACTGGACTGAAAGTGCCTCAGTGTTCCTCGACTTTGTGAAAGGTCAGGGGCTGTGGATCACTGGATCCTGGTTCCAACGCCTTGATCCGCATTGTTGGACTTGGTACTCCAATACTGGTGGTATGACGAAGATTGATCGATCACATCTTCCCAGTTGATTCTGGGGTTCTCCAGGGGTGTGTTCTTGCTCCTACTCTGTTCAATACTTGTATGGACTGAGCACTGGCCAGAGTCTTGGGGTCAGTTGCTGAAGAGAGACTTACTGATCTTGACTTTGCCGATGACGTGGTAATCTTAGCGGAGTCAATGGAGGCTTTGATCGGGGCTCTCGAGAGATTGAGCGAGGAGTCTGGGTGTCTGGGATTGCGGGTGTCCTAGATAAAGACCAAGATCTAGGCATTTAATGACTTCTTAGAGACAGTCAACAGTAGTGTGTTTGCGGGGATAATGTCGACCTTGTCGAGAGATTCACCTACCTCGGCAGTGACATTCATGTCTCTGGTGACCCTTCCTATGAAGTTAGCAGAAGGACTGGAAGAGTATAGGGGGTAATGAGATCGCTGGAAAGGGGTGTGTGGCGTTCGCGATATCTTTGCAAGAAGCCAAAAGTTCAAGTCTTTAGAGTCCTGGTGCTCCCTGTCTTGCTGTATGGATGTGAGACATGGATGCTATCCAATGAGCTGAGATGAAGACTGGACTCCTTCAGTCCTGTCTCTCTTCGGAGAATCCTTGGGTACCACTGGTTTGACTTTGTGTCCAATGAGGGGTTGCTAGAGGAGTCCCAAATGAGGCACATTACCTGTATTGTGAGGGAGCATCAGTTACGGCACTACGGCCAAGTGGCAAGTTTGCCTGAGGGTGAACTGGCTTGCATGATCCTCACTGCTGAGGACCCAAGCAGCTGCACCAAGCTAAGGAGACGCGCACATAACACCTGGGTTTCGGCAGATGGATGGGCATTTCCAGAGGGTGGGACTGGACAGTGTGTCTGCCTGGGGGATCACTGGCTGGGATCCCGAGGAGTTTCACTGTGTGGTGGGTGTGGTAACGCGCTGCATCAGTGCCCAAGCTAACTTGACCTGACTTAGTGTGGAGTTGGCATTATCGGCCTGTGTGTGTGTGTGTGGTTTTTCAGTGGATACTCTGGTTTCTTTCCATTGTCCTAAAACACGCAACTTCAGTGAACTGGATTACCTAAACTGGCCCTATGTGACTGCGTGTGCACCCCACAATGTCTGGTTGGTACCAGTCTCACACTAATTATACAAAGCTCCAAAAAATTAAATGAACACTTTTTAATCAGAGTATAACATCAAGTCACACTTCTGTGATATTGATCTGGTCAGTTAAGTTACAGAGGGGGTTGTTAACCAGTTTCAGCTGCTTTGGTGTTAATGAAATTAACAGGTGCACTAGAAGGGCAACAATGAGACGACCCCAAAAACTGGAATGGTTGAACAGGTGCAGGCCACTGACATTTTCCCTCCTCATCTTTTCTGACTTTTTTCCAATAGTTTTGCATTTGGTGACGGTCATGGTCACTGCTGGTAGCATGGGGCGATACCTGGACCCTACAGATGTTGCACAGGTAGTTCAACTCCTCCAGGATGGCACATCAATACGTGCCATTGCCAGAAGGTTTGCTGTGTCTCCCAGCACAGTCTCAAGGGCATGGAGGAGATTCCGGGAAACAGGCAGTTACTCTAGGAGAGTTCAACAGGGTCATAGAAGGTCCTTAACCCATCGGTAGGACCAGTATCTACTCCTTTGTGCAAGGAACAGAATGAGCACTGCCAGAGCCCTACAAAATGACCTCCAGCAGGCAACTGGTACGATGGATGGTTAGATACAATCTATCCATTTTCCAAACCGCTTATCCTACTGGGTCGCGGGGGGGTCCAGAGCCCATCCCGGAAACAATGGGCACGAGGCAGGGAACAACCCAGGATGGGGGGCCAGCCCATCGCAGGGCACACTCACACACCATTCACTCACACATGGACTTGCTAAATTGCCCGTAGGAGTGCAATTAGCCTCAGCATGTTTTTGGACTATGGGGGGAAAACCGGAGTACCCGGAGGAAACCCCACGATGACAACATGCAAACTCCACACACATGTAACCCTGGCGGAGACTTGAACCCGGGTCCCAGAGGTGTGAGGCAACAGTGCTAACCACTGCACCACCATGCTGCCCCCTGTGTCTAACCAAACAATCAGAAATAGACATGAGGGTGGACTGAGGGCCCGATGTTCTTTAGTGGGCCCTGTGATCACTGCCCAGCACCATGGAGCTCAACTGGCATGTGTCATATAAATACCAGAATTGACAGGTCATTGGCGCCCTGTGCTTTTCACAGATGAGAGCAGGTTCACCCTAAGCACATGTGACAGATGTGAAAGGGTCTGGAGAAGCCATGGAGAATGTTATGCTGCCTGTAACATTGTTCTGCACGACTGGTTTGGAGGTGGGTCAGTGAAGATCTGGGAAGGCATATTCATGCAGGGACGCACAGACCTGCACATGCTAGACAACGATCCCTTGACTGCCATTAAGTATTGGAATGAAATCCTTGGACCCACTGTCAGACCCTACGCTGGTGCCGTGGGTCCTGGGTTCCTCCTGGTGCACAACAATGCCCACCATCATGTGGCGAGAGTATGCAGGCAGTTCCTGGAGAATGACGGAATTGATACCATTGACTGGCCCCCATGCTCACCTGACCCAAATCCAACACACCACTTCTGGGACTGTCATTTTTACTATTTTTAGCATGTTTCAACAGTAAAGTCAAATGGTGTACTGAAATAATTAAATAAAAACAATTGCAGTAATTATTAACTTCAGTCTAAACATAGAAATCCTATTGAATTTTTAAGATTTGTCTTTTTTGTTAATAATGCTCTAATGTTTAACAAATGTTTTAATAAACTGAAATGTTAATGAGAATTTCAGATTTGTGTGTATTGGGGAGGGGGTGAATTGTTGGGGTAAATGACTAACTTGAAAATATTTGCTTATCAATAAATTTATCATTAGATCAATCGAAAATTTTGTTCGATTAATCGAATAAGCGAAAACATTATCGCCAGATTAATCGTTTGGGACAGCACTAGTATATATATGTACTAATTAACATCTGGATTCCTGTTGGTTGTTTGTATGGATTACATCATACATAAACTATCGAAATCCACGTTCCCTGACAACTATCTACCTAAGTCCATTTAAAACAAACCGTTCACTAACTGCTATGTAAAGACAGGTTTCTGTTTGTGGTGGTAAGGGTGTCTCATTACATTGTTTTAGTTTAATTCTGTAAAGTAGCTTCAGAGAAAATACATTTTTCACACTGCTGAAGTATTGGTTTTTGGGAGATGGGTTTTGTATACTTGACAGTGATGATTTTCAGCCACCAACTAACAGCATGCCAACAGACTAAATGACAGGTCAAGATTAAACCCTCCCAATTATTTAGAACCTCACAGTTTGAGAACCACTAGCTGGTACAATGTTCTTAGGAATTTTGAAAAAGATCCATGGGGTACTTTTAGATTTACCTTCAAGTGTCTTCTGTGACCAGCCTTTCAATCCTTTGGTGCCACCTAGTGCTACTGCTTCAATTTTGGTCAAAACGAAATCAGGTGTAGATCTTATCCACAAAATGCTTTCTATGAAGTTGCAATAAGATCAAATCAAAGACCATGAAATACCTTTTTAACTTATGATCACAGAATCAAGCATCTTCAGGAGTGCCTTCATCTCTGGTGTTGATAACTTTGAATATTAATAAAGTTTAAATGTCGTTCGGCCAATACTAATACATCATGAATCTTTAAGGCTAACATTAGTCTTTACTGAACTAGCCAGTTAGCTGATTTTACTTAGCTTGCTTGACCACTACAACCGTAGCGAGCAAAAAGAACGAGTTTTTGTGCTTCAAGAGAGGGGCATTTCCCAAAACGTTGCAGCACAAAGATCATCAGCAGTGTTTTATGAATATTAATGAGCATTTCCTTGCCATCCTACATTTTAGAAAATTGCATGCCAGTGCTGGTACTTAGCATGTCTGCCCGCAGGATACAACACAGATGGAGGATTCTGCTCCCCCCGACAAATTGATTAGATCCGATTCTGAGGTTACAGATTGATGCTACATTCATCATGATGCATCTTTATTTCCTCTAGCACCAGTGCTCCTTACTGAAATTTTCAGGAGCGTCATTAAAATAAAAAACTTTATGCAAGCCGCTTAAATAGACATTTAATGTAATGTTCATATTTTTTCCATCTTAACTGTATAAATGCTAAGAAATACTTTGATAATGTACAATTTACAGCATAGCTAACTCATCTTCTGACTGCCTTTTTTTTTTAACCAAGTTAGTAAACTGCTTAGAAAGGATCAGTTAAATGATTAATTTATATGGAAATAGATTTAAGTCTAAAGTGATCATATGCAAAAAAAATGAACTGCAAATCCAAAAACAAATTTGTCTATATTAAAGTTGAATTATAGACAAAGATGCTTGCACATCCATAGTCAGGGTTGCAAAACGTATACCTGAGCCTGCTGCCTAAGCAACACGAGTACAATCGTCATTTTACTATTACAAATTGTAACTGACGAATTCACGACGTTCAACAAGGCTCCAGATGGCGACTAAAATGACCACCAGTGTGACTAGATTTTTTATTTTGCGATTAGTTTTTGACGGCTGCCTCTCACAATCAAAGAATATGCATTTTAGATTAAAAAGGCAAGAAAAGGGGCAGCCTTTAGTTATGTGCGCACTCAACCCTCATCTACCTTTCCTGCTACATTATCACATGATTAAAGTGTGGATCGATCCAGAGAAATGTTGACAGATTGGGTGGGTTCTGTCACATCGTTGTGTTGGAAACTCTTCACACTGACTGGCAGCCGGCTGCAGAGACTATGGAGCCCCGGAAGGGGCCTGGGGGGTGTGAGGGGGATATCGATGGCTGGGGAAAAAAAATGGACTCTCAAAAAGGTGAGAGATTTTTGTGAAACACTGAAAAATATTCCAAACAGTGAAAGATATTACAGCCGGATAACTGCATATAAAGTTAACTTTACTGCGGTGTTGTTAAGGTTTAAACTCGGGCCCGCTTTATAGAATATTTCAGTATAAATCCACATTTCTCCAGATATATTATCAAGCAAGAATACCAGGGAGGTATACCCAAAACTGGATTTGGGTTTAAACCCTGACTATGACACCGTGGTAAAGTTACCTTTATATTCAGTTTTCCGGCTGTAATATCTTTCAACAAAAGCAAGCAACACTCGTTGGTTTTCCAGATTTCTTTATGGGCAAATTTAAATATTTCAATGTTTGTGTATACACTTCACGTTCAATAGCCCAGCTGTCTTGTTGCATGTTGCATATTTCTGTGTCATTTATCATTATTGTTATTATTCATATGAATGCAGAAGTTAAGAATAGGCAGATCAGATAGCTCAGGAGAAAGAAATGGCAGTTTTTTGTCTGGTGCCATGTTCAATATGTGATTACGAGTCACAGCTCACTACTAAACTTTACTACTATGTTGACAAATTACTAATTATGTGATCAAAAAAAATCTCACTGTTATTTCTGATTTGCAATTCATTTTTTACGAACAATTACTCTAGACATAAATCATCCTTCAGGCCAGCCCCCTCAGCAACTGGAGCTCTCCATTTAGCTTGCACTCATCGGAACTAAATGACTAGAACTAGATTTATTCGTCAAAATCCACTGGCAACATAATGTTCCTCGCGTAACTAGTGGTTCGTAAATGAAATGCTGAAAAATGTGAACTGAAATTCATAATGGCAACCTGAGCATCAGACTCAGATTAGGATTCGTAAATGTAAAATGAGGATTGCACACGTAAAACTTAAGCGGTAAGCACAGGCACACATTTGGAACTCTGAATATGAATTTGCATGTCATAAAAATACGATGACATTTAAGTACGATTACTTTAGACAAGTAATCATACAAATTTATATTACTACATACATTGCAAATTGGTTAGTGTGTAAACAAAAAAATGTAAATATAAATTGTATATCATGGTTCATGATTGATGCAATTGTGATGACATCTCAACCAAACTACCAACCCCTAAGTCTGACATAACACATGCAAAGTGTATGCGTGATTGCTTAAGTTATGGGCAAATTGGGTACTCCAGTTCACTTAAACAACATGTTTTTGGAGTGTGAGAGGGAATTGTGGCCTGTACTACGACTGTTACTGGCTTAACGAGGCAACTTTGTGAGTAACCCGTACTACAAAGGTGGGTAGGTTTTACTCATCCCACATTCACCAACTTTTACAACTTCTAGACGTACTGGATATATCACCAGGAAAAGTTAAATGTGTTTTACCTAAATGCTATGAATTCTTGGTGGTCTAAAAGTATACTTAAGGATTTATTGCACATTCTACTTGCAGAATCTTTCCCAACCAATGAGATGGTAAATTTCTTCTGGGTATGCCTTAATGTCCATGCTTGAAAATGTCTATTTCTAAATGTATATTGAAATATTTAAATTCCACTTATTTCTCTTTTGCACTTTTACCGAAATTTGTAACATAATGGTAAGAACTGTAACAGATACACTAATGGCAAACATGGAAGGCTGAAGGGACATTCTGTTTGTGAGTGCGGGAAAATGTAAGTTTTGGAATGGCCCAGCATGGTCATAGACTCTTACGCAAAAAGACTGAATGCTGTAATTAAATCAAAAATCAAAAAGTGTTTCAACAAAAGTATTTGTTTAAAGATGAGCACTTAAAAAAATGTACATCAAGCTGGTTGTATATTTTGCCTCCTAAGTTTGTTTTTCAATTGAGTTATACAGGTCAAACTAAAGGTGGGAAAAGTTTTGAAGTGGTGTGGAATTATTTTACATCACATAAACCTGGCATTTTAACAGGGATGTGTACTTTTTCTATCTACTGTAGGTGTTCATTAGACATCATGGGCTTAAGAAAATTTAAACAGAAGAAAACACTATGACTGGGCCGCACTAACATGGATTAAATAATCCTGGTTTAGACTTAATATAGGGTAAGTAAACCTTGGTTTCAACTGTATGTTAATCTTAAATTTTAACCCTGAATTAGTTAAAACTGATTTAAATTGGATTAATTTAGGTTCAGTGTCCACTATGATGGATTCCAACGAAATGTAAACAAATTTATGATGTATCCTAGGCTAAATAAATATCAGTGTTTCCCCTACTATTATATTAAGGGGGGCTCCCCGCCCACCCAACAGCACCTCCCGCCCCCCCTTGAAGGTCAAATTAATTTCGTTTCATTATATTTTCTATATAGCGCCAGATCACAACAGAAGTCACTATAGAACATCTTTCCTATAGAACAGGTCTATATGTTGTCCTTTTACTAAATAAACTAAATAGCCTTTTGTTATTTATCTTATTCACACAACAGCTTGTTATTTTTGTCTCTACACGGTCGCGCATTTACAATTCTCCTCAGCTCTATGTATTGCGCATGGCGGAGTTCCACCCTGACGCGCATGCACAGACATGTGCGCACACACTCCCACCAGCGAACAGAGACCGCACGTCAGAAAATATGTCGCGTCAACCACCTGAAAAGCAGAAAAAAAATATGTGCATTTTTAAAATGCTCCCAGGGTGGTCGATAATTATCATAAAAAGAAATGTTCCAATGTTTAGTTCAGTTCTTATAGATGGTTTACTTATTTTAGTTTTATCGTATTTATCTTATGTCATATATGCATATACTTTATACTTTTTATTATACTGCATTAAGACGAGAGAGGAACAGTATTGCCCTCGTATGTTATGAACATAAAGGGAATTGACAATAAAAGCTCATTTGACTGATTTTGATTATACCGATTGAAGAAAAAGAAAAAAAAAAAAACAAAAAACACATGAGCATCATGAGCCTCGTGCCCATTGCTTCCGGGATAGGCTCCGGACCCCCCGCGACCCAGTAGGATAAGCGGCTTGGAAAATGGATGGATGAATGGATGAGCATCATGAATCCTGTCGGTGACCGGCTGCCCCCCCATTCCACAAAAGCTGGAAACCTAGGGGAAACACTGAATATGGCCCTAAAGTTAACGCAAATGTCTCATGGACTTTTAAAAAACAGAAGCTGCTACTTTTACCACACTTTTGGTTTGAGTCACGCTGATTTATTTTCACTTTTTACACACAACTTGGACATTAATTGAACACCACTCCTGTCAATTTTGGAAAACGTTCCCCATTCTCACCACCTAGGTTAGTAATCAAAATAAGCATGAGACACCAAAAAGTACATAGGTTAAACTGACTGGCATGAAACACATTTCATATAAACCTACACCACCATACCAAAACAGCGGAGGATAAAAAAAAAAGTAGTTTTGTTAATTATTGGAGTGAACGATTGCAATCATCACTGGATACAGCACTTTATTTATATTTTACTTATGACGTGTGTGACATGTTCATGATTCTTATGGGCCAGGAGAGTATTTGCCACTTTTTTCCTCTCTGGCAGTAACCTGCTGCGAGACAGTTTTTCGGCCTCCCAAGAGCAACTTTGCTTTATTTTAGTTTTACATGGTTCAGTAGGAAGTTATTCTCTGGTAATCAACAGCCAATCTGGCTTTTAAAAGTTTCATTTTAAAGGTTTTAAAACTCTGGCCCTATCTGATAATTAGAAAGTTAAGTGAACACTTCCGTTAAAACTGAAGTCTTTTATTGTACTTGGCACTTCATTATATTAACTATACACTATACTACGCTATAAGTAAACTAAAAGTTAAATACCGTATATAAAATATACTGGGCTGGGAGTAAGGAATGGGGTCATAATGAGTTAATCATGGGGCCAGCTCAGTGTTCTGTTTGCAGAATGTTTACTATTTTGGATGCTTGTGTCCAGTCGAACTTCATCTGTGAGCAATGTGTGGACTCACTCACTCAATAGTGGACTCACTCATGGTCAAGGTTCATGACCTTGAGGAGCAACTGGCTCTCATCTGACAAAACATGGAGTTAGAAGCGATAGTTAATATGCCTTTTAGGGAGATAGTGTGTATACCGCAAGTGGGGGGGGGGGGGGGGGGGGGGGGGGGGGAGTATGAAAAACAGAGGTCAAGAGAGCTGGGTGACTGAAGGTCATAAACGTAAGAAAGGGTGTAAACATTTAATAGACGCGGCATCACCAGAACTGTGTGAAATCGCTTTCAGGTGCTTTCAGCTTTAGAGCCAGAATAGACTGGGGAGGCAGGTGGGCCCTTGGGCATCGAGGAGTCCCCTCCCCCCAGGAAGAGGGAGGTTTAGTGGGGGATTCAGTTATTAGAGGTGCAGACAGTTATGTGTGTACACGTGACAGAGGGTGTCATATGATGTCTTGCCCGCCTGGTGCCCAGGCAGGGGACCATCCTGGAGTCTAAGGATGACATTAAAACTGGTTAAATTTGCAGACGACACCAAGGTGGGTGGTGTAGCAGATACTGAACTAGCAGAACAGAGGCTTCAGTGGGATCGTGATTGAATTTGTGACTGGGCTGATACCTGGCAGATGAAATTTTATGTAGACAAATGCAAGTTAATCCATGCATGGAGTAGAAATATGAAGTACAGATATTTTATGGGTTCCACTGAAATAAAGGTAGCTGATTATGAGAAAGACCTCGGTGTGTATGTTGATGCTTCCATGTCCCACTCTCGCCAGTGTGGGGAAGCAATAAAAAAGGCCAATAGGATGTTGGGTTACATCTATTGGTGTGTGGAGTTTAAGTTAAGGGAGGTGATGCTACGATTATACAATTCCTTGGTAAGACCCCACCTAGAATGTTGTGTGCAGGTTTGGTCACCATTCCTTAAAAAGGACATTGCTGCCTTGGAAAGGGTTCAACATAGGGCTACAATAATGATTCCTGATCTTAGAGGAATGTCTTATGAGGAGAGGTTAGCTGAGCTGAATCTGTTTAGCCTCGAGCAAAGGAGGATAAGGAGGGACATGATCCAGGTATATAAGATTCTAACAGGTCTGGATATTGTTCAGCTAAACAGTCTGCCTTCAGTATTAAAGATATACAAAAACCTGTGGCCAAAGGTAGAAATTAGCGGGAGCACATTTTAAACTGGATTTCAGAAAGAACTTTACACAGTGGACACGTAGTTAGAGTATGGAATAGTCTTCCTGTTAGTGTAGTGCATGCTAAAACCTTGAGTTCCTTTAAATGAGAGCTAGATAACATTTTAACAAGTCTGAGCTACCGAGTTCTCCCCAAACAAGCTTGTTGGATGAATGGTCTCCTCTCGTTTGTAAATTTCTTATGTTCTTAAAGTCCAACACTTTTTTTGGTAAATAGTCTTCATTTTTATTTCAGTTCACAATTTTTTGTGTCCATTTTCATTGCAGTTTTAGTTTATGATAACACTGGTCCTAACAAGCCCAAAGCACACACACACACACCGGTACCGTCAATCAACATAGAACAAGAACAGATTGTAGCCTAAACAGTTTCTGAAACAATTATTCAATGGACAGTCTAAGGTAGAAGGCAGACAACTGTATGGCTTTAATATACAAGGACAAAGGATATAAAAAAGCTCTCCATACTAATAGCAACTTAATAAACATGAACAGACAATGCTTATAGTGGTTTTGATTATTCTGGCAGTCCAGAATAGCACCAGTGTGTTTTCTCTTCAGGTGCTTGTGTACAGCACTAGTGCCACTGCGGTATGCCATCAAAATCTTGCACAAACTATCATTTTCTTTTGCGATAATTTGAACTGCTCTCATAATTATGTAGTGAAATTAAAAGAACATATTTGTTATAATGAATGCAAGTATGTTAGAAATCAAAAAGGTTTCCTTTACATAATAAAAAAAGAAGCAATTTAAAATATTGATGTTGACACACCTTCAGTGTCAACGTCATCAACGACGTCAACTAATTGTGGTAGACCTAAAAATAAGGCAATCCAAAGAGGCGAAAGTTTTACCTAGGAAGCACCGTCAACAATAGTCAAACAATATCTCAAGAGTGGATCAGACAGAAAGAAACTAATAGTGCCAGAGTTTGTGGAGGTCGCTTTTTGTGAACGATAAGAATAATGCCAAAAATGCTACTGTTTCCATGTGCTTGGTTCCATAAATAACATTACTGATCTTTGGTGAACATCGATTTTTTGTGTTAGCATGTTAATACTGATATAACTCATAATCCCCATTCTACTACATGAAATTGTCCGCTTTCAAAAACATGACATGGAGACTTCCAAAAGGGCCATTCTTAATCTTCCACATTAGACAAACCAGCCACTGTATATAAGAGAGACAACACTAACTGGGTATAACCAATAAACGTAGGACACAGCAGTGTGAAGAGTCTGACAATATCACAGACATTAAGAGATGAAAGCAAAGAGAAATCTCCCAAAACAGGCCCCGCAATCAAATGAAAGCAAAACATCCAGGAAGAAAAACAAAATAAATCAAGAATTTACCTTTAAAACATTCATTTGTGCGAGATCAAACCAGATTTGTTGTAATAACAAGTATAGCACTGTAAAGTTAAAATTACAGCACAGAGCAACAGAGTTGCTTAACGTTACCATCACATCACAAAAATACATACGAGTACATAACAAAAATCAATAAATTAGATTTGTACTTACCTGCGAATACACCAAAATATTTAATCCACACTTTTTGTGCCACGGTGTTTGTATCCAGGCAGAAATAAATTAAACCTCCAGACCTTTAGTTTTTTGCGTTTGTTTCGGTATTACCATGACATTTGAAAAACCAGCCAACTGATGATACTAATAAATGAGGGTGGGCTTACAACCATTTCGCTTTCAGTGTGCATGGGTCACATGCAGTGATGTGCATTTTGTATTTACATCACGCGATTTTATTTTCCAGTTATTTCTTATTTGTGATGATTAAATACTACATTACTTGCTTGCATTAACATGCTCAGTGTACTCTACTACCATGGCAATGCACAAGACAGCAGCGTGAAGCAACTGCGCAATATACTGCAACCCTCCTATCATAGGCCTAGATTTACATTCTAACCCACAAAGGCCAAACAATTTTTAACAGGTAATCATGAGTTCAACTAATGCATCCCCAATGGCTCTTTAAGACTTGCTACTCATTCCAGATACACAGTATTTATCAATTCCATCCCCTCGAATAAAAAAAAAAATCCCTTATAATTTCCTAAAAATGGAGAAAAACTTTTCACAATAACCTAACTCTAGATTCATGACAGTTAATAGTGTATACAATTCTTTTGCTAGAGCCTCTATTTTTATTGTTTGTGCATAGACTTGGCAAGCTACAGGTACCTTTAACATATTTTTTGCTTAACATTCTCACTTTTATTGTTCATCAATAAACCAGGACTGTGTCGTTAAACATAAGCAGTATCAAGTGGTAGAATACGTTAACAACAAACCATTGCAGATACATTGAACCTGCTGTTCGATAAACACAGATGTGATTAGATGTCCCGTTATACTATGCTATGTTCTTTTTGCTACGTGCTGTATTTCCCAGAGAAAACTAAAATATTTGGCGGGACCTATTTAAGTGTGAGAGCAGAGCCCCAGTAACGTACATGAACTGCACGTACAGGTACGCTACAAAACCACACCCTTCACATAGGCTGCTTACAAAAAAAGGGCCACAAAACCAATTACCATACATCAAGATGTGATGCATTTTCATTAGACTCTACTTGTGTTATTGTATACAGTAATAAACAGATGGCGTGAAAGTAGAGAAAATTTTACATCCAACTTGTTTCAGCAGGCTACAACTTATCTGGAAACGGAGAACTGGACCTGAAAGGATGCCTTTCGGTCGAGCCGGATTCAGAATGCACTCTGGATAACAGCCAGTCGTCGTGCAATTAACCGATTTCATTTGGCGATTTTAATTTTATGGACACGCGTTTTATGTAGTTGATAACCACAAATCGTACTTCAGTTAAAAATGCATCATGCATCGTCAGCGCAATACACTTCAAAAAATCAATTGGCCTTACTACCTATCAGTGGTAAACACATAAAAGAATGAGACATACGGAAGAAAATCTCAAATTCTTCTCCTATATGTAAATTGTTAAAATTACCTAAAAAACAGCTAACAAGCAGGGTGTTTTTAAGCGCATTTAAACCCACACGTCACGCAAATTAGCTAGCTAGCTAACACGTTCCGTATCAAAGCAACATCCCCAGATGCATGACGATGGTCGGTAAATTTCCCACTGACTAGTTTATAAAAAAATATACGAGTAAAAATGCAATACAAGAAACAAGACCCCCCCTAGTCTCTGATTACATCTGAGCAAACATAAATGAATAAAAATGCAAATGTAGTAATGCAAAAATGTAGTAGCCATCTTGCCTGCCGCTAACGTTATTGCCAACTCGGCTAAAAAGCTACAAATTAAAAAGTTATAGAGCGGACTGCTGCACTTTTTGACTCAGCAGTTAGCGAACTATTTCGGTAGGTTAGGTAGGTGCACACATCGCTTGCTAACACAGTATCGTCATATTGTCGAAACAAAAGCGAGTTTGTTAACCAGATATCAAACAGCTAAACCCGCGATGGGCAACCCACATACATGCATACATTCATAAATATCATTTAGATGTGCAGAAAGAGAAAATAAACAAAATAAGTAGAATTCCGGCGGTCCGGCGGGCTAGCTACCTGCTGGCGTCCCGATTCATTTCTCTTCCTGCCTGTTATTGGTAACCTTTCGTCTGGGGTTTTTCGCCGCTTTCGACTCAATCAGCCAAGCCACGTCCACCGAGGCCCAAGACTCCGACAGCCGTCGTACCACAAACTCTTTCTTTCCCCTCTCCTCTGTTCTCCACCCTCTCTCCTCTTGACTAATTCCGCTCCGTTTTCGCTCCCTCGTTTCGCTCTCCTATGTCTCGCGCAAGCATTTCCGTCGTGAACACTTACTTGCGCGCGCAACCCGAGCTCAGTGTATTTCCGAAAAGGGGAAAACTGTTCGGGGACCATAAATATGCCTATTGATCGTAATGGTATACATGTTTGATAGAACAGTGTACCATACCTTCTCAAAAACTGCCCTGTCCCCATTTAAAATACATTTCATTGACCCAGCCTTTTTCCCATAAAGGGGAAAGTTTTGTAATGAGTGACAAGTCAATTTACATAAAGGAGAAATGCATGCCTGTACATCAAAAGGTAAGTTCCATTACACAGACACAAAACCTTAACAGGAGGCGCCTTTATTGGTTTAACAAATTGTACAAAAATGCAGAAGCATAGAAATTAAATTATTCAATAAAATACATCAGTAAATACAAATCAGTTTAAAAAATGAGTTCAATAGAAGTTCCATATATGAGAAAAAAGCACACCGTTCTCTGGGCTACTCTTCAGCAGAAAAGAAATCATTACAACTAGTAAAAAGGACTGAAGCACGAAATCAGGTCTACATTTCCTCTGAGTTTTAGCTGGAGCCCTCCTAGGTAACCAGCATGTTCCCTCCAGTCCCTGCCCAAAAATATGAGCATCAATTACCCCCATCTCCTTTACTGCATCTGTAGTCTCTCTGCAATCTACTGACTGCAAACACCCTGCAAAACGTCTTGTCATTGATTAGCAAACAAACCTAAGCGGAAAGGGAATATTTATCAATTATTATGTAAAGAATTCTATAAACTGAGTGCTTCAATAACAGTATCAGAACATCTGGCAATTCCAATACCTGGCAAAATGTTGTCCCTTCATTCAGAATGACTTTTCCCTGGATGTGACATACTTTTTAAGCCAGCATTTCATTGGAAGCAACCTGTTAGTGTACGCATTAAACAAAAAACATGCATTAATATATAAAATTGTTTAACAAACGTCAAAACAAGTCCTTGCAATAGACAACTCAAGGCTTATTGTTTTACAATAACCTAATTTTTTTTTTTAAATGCATGAGTCTCACATCATTGCACAAATATTTTAAACATCACATATTTCATTTCTTTACCTGGACGTGTCTTAGTTCTGTTTGGTACAGTACACACTGAAATAAACCCTGAGCGAATCACTAAAAATAACGATGTTAACTTGAGCAAATACAGTGAATGGAAAGTGATATTGGTGTATTAACTGGGCTATTTTTATGAGAAAAAAAAGTAAGAAACTGCTCAAATTAGGTGAAAATCTGTTCAAATCTGATGTTAGTAATGTGGTCTTATGGAATATGACGAAAAACTGGGAAATGAAACATTTATAAAATGGCTCAAAATAGTTCATTTTACTCAAAAATGATTAATAAAATGACATTTGTGTCAATCAGATTTGAATTAAACACATCTACACTTTGTATATTGTATTGTGTGTGCTAGTAACCATTCAGAGAAATACTATATTCAAAATAACACCAACCTATCACTAAGTAGACTAATGTACATGTTTGATTTTAAAAATACCTTTACAGCAGCAACAACAAAACATGGTAGAATAGCTATTCAGTATTTTATTTTATTAGTAGAATAAAACGTGAAGTATACAGGTTGAGGTTTACTGGTCAAAAAAGTATTTGGAGTTGTAATATACTATACATTTGAAGACAAAAATAACTCCAACAGATAAATATAAGGGAAAAAAGATGATTATATTCCATCCTGAATTACTGTAAAATTAAGAGGTCATTAAAATGTTTGGAAATTCATTTACAAAAAACAGTTCGCATTGTTAGCATGATATATACAATTTGAATTTCACCTTTGCACTCAGTAGATGAAGGATACAAAGATAGCCTTATCACCGCATTTCATACCCAGCGTGGGACTCCTCAATATTCTGAAGGAAATAAGTACTTAAAATTGTAATATACTCATTCTGCAAACAGATATTACAAATAATATCAGGGTTTAAGTCCTGCCTCTGGTTCTCCATATGCCGGTGTGGGTTTACTTAAACTGTTCAAAAACTGTGTATGAGCACCCTGTGATGGATCGATGTCCCACCCTGTGATGGATCGATGTCCCACCCTGTGATGGATAGATGTCCCACCCTGTGATGGATAGATGTCCCACCCTGTGATGGATAGATGCCCCACCCAAGGTCTCCTCTGCGTTGTGCCTCATGAGTTCTGTGCCTCTGAACAGATGAATGGAATCTTTTTAAAAATGAGAGGTACATATGTAAGTAATAAAATAATAAATATAGGTAGTAGCAACTCTATCAGCTGAGTTTTGTTCCAAGGAAGCTACAGTGTCAGTCAATGTATATTTGAGTACTGGTCCATACTGCCCCATTATTCTTATACTGATAAACACTGGCTATATGAAACTATGTATATGGAAATAAAACTCGGAAAAAAAAGATTTTAAAATGGAATGTCTCTAGTGTTGGTGAGGAGGACATACGGCATAATGCACTGATAAAGCCAGTTATTTACCTTTTCCATGTTGAGCTTTGTGGCAACCTATGACTGATTTTTTACTAGTTATGGAGCCGACAAACAGTTGATATTCAAGCGATGGCCAATAATATAAAAATGTAAAATGCCAGGGGGTTATATTCAACCATCCTTATTGCTGAGGGTAAATTACATTTTTATCCTTTAAAAATGTAAACAGACAAGTAAACATTTCAACAGGATTAAAGCAAAATCCACAATAGAATATAAAAAGAAAATAATGAACATTATATGCCAATTCCTGAATTTCTTTTCTACTTTTTTGTGAATATGCACATTGCAGAAAAGAGGGGCGCTTGGTAGGCTCGCTGGAAGCGAATGTTGCATTGCTGTGCAGTAATTCACCCATACTTTTACCCGTTTCTGGTTTACAATAAGTATTTTCTTTTTCCTAAACTGGGAAACATATTCAAGCATCAGAAGTTCCTTATTTTTAAAAATTTCTGCATTAAAACAACGTGCATTTCTACTGGAAATAGGTCAACCACATATTCACACTTTACTAAGCTCTGCAAATGGGCTGAAAACAAGGATAAGACTGCAGGAGAGAAGATGTATCAAATTATCGTCACACCTGCATGTCGGTTTCTTTTGGGTTGTCTGTAATCTCCTCCAAAGCAGATTAATTTAAGATTTAATACATTTGACTTTTTTGCCAAGGTAATAAAAAACTGCATTGAAGAGGCATTTGGATGTTTCCCTTTTCATATTGTGAAATGCATGATACCAGATCTGCACTATCAAAAATCTTTATAATGGTAAGATGGGTTTCTTTTGATTATGTTGCATTTTAACCATGATGCTTAGTTCACATAGATTGAACATATTTTTAGCATATGAAAAGGTCATTTGAATTTCAGAACACTTAATCTTTGTCAATCTATATTACCTCATGATCAGTGCTGTCACTGGTTAAAAACTATGACTACCTTGCTATCAGAGATCAGTAGTTTATTGTATGATGTTCACCTGCATGACTAAGACAACTTATTGTAAACCATTGTCCATTTCTAGCTAAAGTTCCATTTGGTGTCATCTTTCTTCTGTTACCTTGAATGCAGACTACAGATGACATGTACTGAAATGCCAGACCAACGGCTTCCTTCATTTAGCAAACTAAATGGAGTAAAGAGCTGTATGTAAGAGGCACAGGTGTCAGATGATAAATGAAGATGTCATGTAACTGCTCAAGTTCTTGTGGTATTGTGAGTCCGGAGATGTGCCTGCAGACGCTCGGGATGGGAAAAGCGCTTCCCACACAGCGAACAGCGCACCAGAGAACTGGTGCTGTGTGTCTGCTGGTGGACTTTCAGCAGGGGCTGCCGGCTGAATTTCCTTCCACACTGCTTGCAGGTGTAGTTCTTTCTCCCCACTGGGGCTTTGGCCTCCACAAACTCCTTTTCATCTGCTTCCTCTTCCCCAGGAGGCAGTAACTGATCTGCATTAAGGACTTGTGGCTCCCTCTGATGCTCGTGTGTGTCTGGCGACGCACCAGACGACATGGGTAACGGCTCGACAGGAATGTCATGGTTAGAGCAGAGAAGCTCATTGAGCCCTTGCGATGGAATCGTCAGGAGTCTGTGCAGTATGGAGGGAGATTTGAGCTGGAGGTCATCACCAGATGGGCAGGGGCTGTGATCTCCGCCAACAGATGGATGCACATACATGAAGGAACTTCCTTTGGAAACAGATCAACCAAAATTAAATATCTGCTCTATACAAAAGTTTTCGCACTGACTGATAGTACATCTGAATGTTCTAACAGCGAGAGTAAAATCCTCCTTGATTGTGGTGCCTACTCCACACATCCATCCTACCTGAAGTGGTTTCTTGCGGGCTGGTGAAGAGGGCGTCCTTCTTCTCTGGGATGACACCATCTGGGCTGGCTATGGATGTAGCGCCTGTCTTGCTTGCAACCACGTGTTCCACACCTTCGAGCTCTTTGTTCTGCCACAAGTCGCTGCACCACTTTTGGCCAAAGACCTTGTCCAGAATGGGTACCCAGTCTTGAGCTACAGAAAGGACAGTCTGTTTCCCTGTCACTGATCATGCAGGGGGAAATGAGTTAGTCAGTCCATCGAATAATAACTGAAGTACAGGGAGTAACACACATTTAAAAAGTTGCCTTCAATACAGCTTAAAGCTGAGCAAAAATCTGCCAAATTTTCCCCATTCTAAAATGACCTACAGTTATACGCACAAGAACAGGAAGAATAAGAGGACATAACACAGGTGCACTCCTGCATACTGAGCTTGCAACCTGCGAGTCATAAATTAGTCCCGTAATCATTATGGCATCTGCTGCAGTTAACTAAAGGTACTCAAGCATCACAAAGTGACCATGTGGTGGCACCAAACCACCAAAGCCATATAGTGGTGCTTTTTCCACATTGTTTGCAAAAAAGGAAGTGACACTGCTCCATTACCTACATCCCAATCATATGCTGATTTGACAAGCAACAGGTATCAATGTGTTCAGGGGCTTCAGCTTCTAAAACCAACAGATTTTGCAACATCACAATTGTGCAAAATGGCCAAAATTTCAAATACAAACCAATATTTGTGGAGGACTGCCCAGAAGCTTACTCCATATCTATATGTTAAATCAGCATATTGGTAGATTTCAGCTATACAAATAAATGCCAAAACAGATGTCAAGAGAGTTTGAGAGGATTTTTTTCTTTAATGTTTATACAGATGCACCCTGGGTTGCGATGGTTCGTGTTCGATATTTTGATTTTGCAATGGGCATTCCATTTCCATTCTGTTTTTCACTTTCAGTACATTATTCAATAAATCACATGAGATATTCAACACTTTCATCATATTGTGATTTTGTTCAGCTATAGGATAATGGAAGTCTTCTAATCATGTTTACGGTAGGCTAGACTATGATGTTTCTTAGGTTAGGCGTACTGTATTAAAATGCATTTTCCCCACAGCAGTAAGTTTCTATTAATCAACTAATCTAACAAATGATTTGTTGAATTTTTTGCTGAAAAAAACGAGTTTCTTTAAAAGGAAACATTAAATAGTAATTATCAGAATATTAGTCAATAAAATGTTGACAAAGTGTAACAAAATATACAAACCAAGAGTCACTCCAAAAAAACTAAATTATGAATTCCATTCCAGGAATATGGCTTGACAGCAAAAGTAATGCAATTTAACAAAAGTAATGCAGTTCACGCAACACTGGTGCAGCTTCAAACTGGATATCAGTAAAAATAGTGAGATCATTAGGTTCAAGTAACACGTGAGATGATATAGTGCAGGTTGAATCTGATTTTAATTACACACAGATAAGATCTGTTTTGCAGTCCAAAAGTAGTGCAAAGCTCTGTATAAGGAACACTTGAATGCAGCTTACGATGAAATTTGTATCAGCCAATATTCATAAAAAAAAATAAAATTAAGATAAAATCGGCATCGGCCGACACTGTTGGGAAGTACTTAAATTTGATCAATATGCAATATTAAGAACATAAATTTACAAATGAGAGGAGGCCATTCTGCCCATTAACCTTGCTTGGAGGGAATTAAACTAATAATTTAAATTTGGCAGGATCTTGTCAAGTTCAAATTTGAAGGAATCTAGGGTACTCTACCCTAGACTATTCCATACTCTAATTACACACCATGAGAAGTTCTTTCTCAGATCCAAACTAAAGTGTTCCCCTACCCTTGGATACCTGCAACTAGTCACCACTTAGTCTCCTTTGCTTGAGTCTAAACAAATTCAGCTCTGCCAACCTCTGTCTGCAAAACATCCCCATTAAGGCCAGGTTGGTCTACGCTGAACTTCTTCCAAGGCAGCAATGTCCTTTTTAAGGTATGGTGACCAAACCTGCACACAATATTCTAGCTGGGGTCTTACCAAGGAATTGTATAATCGTAGCATCACCTCCCTTGAATTAAACTTCACACACCTAGAGATGTAACCCAACATCCTATTGGCTTTTTTAATTGCTTCCCCACACTGGCGAGAGTGGGACATGGAAGCATCAACATACACACCGAGGTCTTTCTCATAATCAGCTACCTTTATTTCAGTGGAACCCATAAAATATCATAAAATAGACCACGCATTTAATCTCCTTATCTCAGCTAACTTAGCCTGTCTTGCACGTAGCACAGGAAGTATTCCAGAGAATACCACCGTGAATGTTCTGCTTCTAAGCTTATCCGCGACTCCTATGAATTTATCCTGCAGAACAGCCCTCCTGCCCTTTCCTATATCGTTGGTGCCAACATGCACCATGACCAATGGATCCACTCCGGGTAGGGCCAAAGCCTGTCCACGCGATTCGGAAGGTCCCCTACCTGGGCACCAGGCAGGCAAGACACCGTATGGGACCCCCTATCATGGGCACACACAACTGTCTACACCTCTAATAATCGAATAACCTACTAACACAATCTCCCTCTTCCTGGGGGAAGGGGGCTCCTCAGTGCCCAAGGACCCTACTGCCTCCCCAGTCTCTTCCGGCTCTAAAGCTAGAAGCACCTGAAAGCGGTTAGACACAGTCACTTCAGGTGATGCCGCCTCTGTAAACTGTGTACGCCCTACGTCTACGTCTATGACCTACGTTCTCCCAGCTCTCTCGACTTCTCTGCCCTTCATTCTCCCCCCTCCCCGCTTGTGACGTACACACTGCCTCTCTAGAAGTCGTATTAAGTCCCTCCTCTAACTCATTGTTGTGTCGGATGAAAGTCAGTTGCTCCTCGTGGTCGCGAACCTCGATCATGAGTGAATCCACTAACTTACAGCGCTCGCAGATGAAGTCCAACTGGACGCAAACATCCAGAAGGGCAAACATCTTGCAAACACAACACTGAGCTGGCCCCATAATTAACTAGCTCATTATGACCCCGTCCTTTACTCCCAGCCCAGTATATTTATATAGCGAATTTAACTTTCACTTGATTTAATTAACAAATAGTTAATATAATAAAAAAGTACAATAAAACATTAAATTAAGATTTGCATTAAAATAGAACTTTTAAAATATCCGATATGGTGATAACTAAATTATCTCCATATAGGATATGTTATTTTAAAAGTTTAATTTCTAAGGTTAACAATTACTTACCCAATAATAACCTACTGAATCACATTTAACTAAACATATATATATGCATATAAATTATATTTTATAATATTCAGGAAATCGTGTCCCATAGTTTGAGAAACACTGTTCTGTCCAATGTTCATTGCAGATGGCTGTGTTCACAAGATGGTGCTGCAGCCTCCCTTTTCGCCCTCTGCTGTCAGCTGCAACTACTGTCTCAATATCTGTAGAATTTTAACTCCAAATCTGATAACTCAAAAAATATTTTACTGATCTTTATGGGTTATGGTCTGGAAGTTATCACATTAATAAGATCAAGTGTGTGAGGCTGCCCTTCACGTCACTATCACAATGCAGTGCTGCTTCAATTTATGTCAAAATGTTATCAGTTTCAGATCTCTATCAATGTAATGTGCCTGCAAAATTTGAAGTCGACCTCCCAATTACTTTTTGAGTTAATCTGCTAACAAGATAAGTATGTGAGGGTGGAGACCAGTTGACAGCAAAAGTACATGTATTCCATATCCGGGGAACACACGGTAAACTTGTATTAATGGCAAAAGAAATGAAAAAGTTAAAAACTTACCTGTTTCCACACTCATTGGTTTCTCACTGTGCTCCACATTGGCTCCACAGTTTTTACTACTTGGTGGGTCCTGAGATGACTCTTTATCCTGGTCACCTTTATCTGAACTGCTGGGGCATCTTGAACGGTTTTCTGGGGATTTAAGATCTATATTGCAATCTTGCCTTGAAATCTGATCACCCTCTACCAAACTTTGCTTCAGAATTTTGCTTTCCTTCTCCTTTTTCACCAGTTCCAAAAGCAGGTCATCAAAGCTGGCTTCTACAATCTTCGTTAACTCCAAAACTGCAAATTTCAGTACCTGTTCCATCACAGCCTTCAATTGATCTGCAAATAAATAAATATATATATAAATAAATGAATGAATGAAACTATTGTAATGTTTGTTATGTATATTAAAGCTATTACGGTATGTATGTTAGGATGTCAAGGTATATTTGCTGTTTATGAATGTCCTATGAATTCATTATGCATTGTGCACTGAATGTTCTACAAATGCATTTTAAAGGCATTATGAAGGTTCAGTTAATGTAAAGTGCTACCATTCTGTTGGCAGAAAGATAAATTCATTAAAGAAGGTTTTAAAAAAATGTTTGGTGTCCTAATTGTTCAAGTGAGAAAAATCTGAATAGACCAGAATTGGTTTTCAGCAAGTCAGGTCCAAAAAAAAGAGAGAGACAGAATAATCAGTGAATCATGATCGGCCAAGGAAAATACAATAGGTGCATCCCTACAGAAAACCACAAACAATGCAAAAAAGTTTGCTACAATTCCAAATATCACGTATGTATCACGTATGTATCCCAATCCTTTCATCTTCAAAACATGTATTCTGTACAGGTTCAGAGAGTCCAAAGACAGCACAGGGCACAAGACAGACACCCTGGACAGGATGCACACTGACACAAAATAAATTATGAGACACCAATTTACTTAATTGAATGTATAGATTGCAGAAGGAAACCACAGCCCCTGTGATGGAAGAACATTAAAACACCACAAACACAAATGAGACAAAAGAAGAAAAAAAAAAAAACTTTAAGCATGCAGTATTCAGACAATTTCTTAGCCTCACAGTTAGACTACAGTTTGGCTGTACTGCAGTATTTTGGGTAAACTGCAGCTAAATTTATATTAGAGAACCCCCTGGCAGCTGCTTGAAGAAATTTCTCTCTGGGATTTTATAATGCCGGAATATCATTGCTTTTGAAAACACCCTTTGATAGCCCTAATGTGATCGTGACTTCGCTTCTTGTTGCTATCACTATGTGACACTGCTTGAATTTTGGGGCAGTGTGTCCCAAAACAACATGCAATATTGGCAAACAAGTACGCTTATTTTGCCTGATGGTTGAACTCGCGTTCAGTTTCCACTTAGTAGTGGATGATGTACAAAATATATCATATAATCGCAATATTTTTGGTTAGAATCATATTTCACAAAATATATCATAATTGTGTTTATCTGTTTACACACTAACCAATGTAGTAATGTTGACCATTCATGACAGACTAATTAAACCTCAGCCACTCTGAGGTAATTTGTGAAGTATGCCATCCATCTATTGTCTACAGCTTATCTGGGGTTGGGTGGCAGGGGCAGCAAAGACCTTCCCAGGGAAGCTGAGAAGTGTTTTTAACCCCCCCCGTGAAGTTGGAACACATCCTCTTTGTTAAAAACTGGGACCACCACCCTAGTCTGCCAACCTAAAGGCATTGTCCTCAACCACCAATGTAATTTTGAAGAAGCATATCAGCCAAGACAGCCCATCATCATCATCATCATCATCATCAACAGCTTTCAGGAACTCAGGGCATATATCATCCATCCCGGAGCTTTACCACTGAAGTGTTTTTGGCTGCTTTAGTGACCTTAGAGCTAGTGATGGGTAGAGTTTTCTGGCTCTACTTCCTCCAAGAGATATCAGTGGGATTTAGGAGGTCCTCAAATACTCTCTTCACCACCAGATTATATACCTATTTTTAAGCAACAGCTCTCCATCCCTACTGTAAACAGCATGGGAAAAATCATATTCCCCCTCCTCAATCACCTGACAACTTGTCAGAAACTTCGAGACCAACTGAAAGTAATTTTCAATGACCTCACTAAAGTCCTCCCACACCCATGTTTACAGGAATCTGTAAGTTACTTCTGGAGCCCCACAAGCTAACTAAGCTTGGATAGCCTCCTTCTTCAGCCTGACAGCTCCCATTACTACTGGTGTCCACCACTACATTCAAGGACTGACACTGCAACCAGTACAAACAACCTAGGTGGGGGTAGGCTCTGTGGAGCAAATGGATAAGGGCATCGTCCACTCATGCGTGCCTAGCAGGCAAACTGGAGGGGATCCATTACCAGCCCCTTGAATATCATCATGAGATGTGAAGTCTTTAAGGGAGCTGGAGTGCCCTTTCATTGGAATAGAGACCACACCAAATGTCTTCCAGAGCAGACTGAGTGAGAGGGAGAACAGGTAGTGTACCACCCCGCAGAGCTGGCAGAGCTGTCTGATGAATTGGTTGATAGTGTTTGCTGAAAACATAGATGAGAACAATGGTTCTAGCTAGGATAAAATGACCTCAGTGGTCGACAGACGACAAATGTTTTATCCGTAACCTGGTCACTAAACTGATCACTAAAACTCCAATATATCTTAGAAAACAGTTTGAGGAAAGGCAAGGTTTGTGGAGAAATCATGCCAAGTTCATACAATAGCACGCAAATGTTTATTAACCCTTGTTTAAAATGTCTTAATCCATCCATCTTCTACCACTTTTCCAGGTTGGGTTGCAGGGGCAGCAGTCCAAGCAGGGAAACTCAGACTTCCCTCTCCATGGCCACTTTGTCCAGCTCCTCGAGGGGAATCCCAAGATGTTTCCAGGCCAGCCGAGACACAGTCTCTCCAGCGTGTCCTGGGTTTTCCCCCGAGGCCTTCTCCCAATAGGACATGCCTAGAACACCTCACCAGGGAGGCGTCCAGAAGGCATCCTGACTAGATGCCCAAGTAACTTCATCTGGCTCCTCTCGATGTGGAGGAACAGTGACACTCCTATGAATCCCTCCCAAATAACCGACCTACTCATCCTAAGGGAGAGCCCAGCCACCCTGCGGAGGAAACTCATTTCGGCCGCTTGTATTTGCAACCTCGTTCTTTCAGTCGCTACCCACAGCTCATGACCATAGCTGAGGGTAGGAACACACTTTGGTAAATCGAGAGCTTTGCCTTTTGGCTCAGCTCCTTCTTCACCATGACAGACCAATGTAGCACCCACATCACTGCTGATGTCGTACCGATCCACCTGTCGATTTCCTGCTCCATCCTTCCCTCACTCGTGAACAAGACCCTGAGATACTTAAACTTCTCCACTTGGGGAAGAACTCCCTCCCCAACTCGGAGAGAGCTGGAAAAGGGTGGAGTGCTGAGGACCATGGTCTCCGATTTGGAGGTACTGATTTTCATCCCAGCCGCTTCACACTCGGCTGCGAACTGCTCCAGTGAGAGCCGAAGATCACGGACTGATGAAGCCAACTGAACCACATCATCTGCAAAAAGCAGAGACCTAATCTTGAGGTGATCAAACCGAACACCCTCAATGCCCTGACTGTGCCTAGAAATTCTGTCCATAAAAATTATGAACAGAATTGGTGACAAAGGGCAGCCTTGGCGGAGTCCGACCCTCACCGGAAATGAGTCCGACTTACTACCAACAATGTGGACCAAGCTCTGACACCGGTCGTACAGGGACTGAACAGTCCTTAGACGGAAGTATAGGACCCCACACTCCTGGAGCACTCCCCACAGGACTTCCCGAGGGACACGGTCAAATGCCTTCGCCAAGTCCACAAAGCACATGTAGACTGGTTGGGCAAACTCCCACGCACCCTCCAGGACCCTGCTGAGAGTATAGAGTTAGTCCACTGGTCCACGGACATGGCGAAAACCACACTGCTCCTCCTGAATCAGAGGTTTCATCCACCCCAGGGGCCAGCCACCTAGGAGCTTTTTAACCACGTCAGCGACCTCCACCCGAGAGATAGGGGAGTCCACCCTCAAGTCCCCAGCCTCTACTTCCTCATTGGAAGGCATGTCAGTGGGATTGAGGAGGTCTTTGAAGTATTCCTTCCACCGATCCACAACGTCCCGAGCTGAGGTCAGCAGCGCCCTATGCCCACCATAAACAGTGTTGATGCTGCATCGCTTTCCTGCCTTGAGCCACCGGACTGTGGGCCAGAATCTCCTCAAAGCCGTCTGTAAGTTGTTCTCCATGGCCTCAAACTCCTCCCACACCCGAGTTTTTGGCTCAGCAACCACCGAAGCAGAGATCCGCTTTACGAGCCAGTACTCATCAGCTGCCTCTGAAGTCCCAGTCCCCTTCCTCCCAATCACGCCCCTCCAGGTCTCACTGTCATTGCCAACGTGAGCACTAAAGTCTCCCAGTAGAAAAAGAGAGTCCCCAGGGGGAGCTCTCCAACACCCCTTCCAAGCACTCCAAAAAGGGTGGGTATTCTGAATTGCCATTTGGAGCAAACAACAATCAGGACCCGTCCCCCACCTGAAGGCAAAGGGAGGCTACCCCAATGTACAGCCACCCAGCCAGGGGGCAATAAGTATGCCCACCTCTGCTCGGCGTCTCTCCCCGTGAGCAACTCCAGAGTGGAAGAGGGTCCAACCCCCCTCAAGGAGACCAGGTTCCAGAGCCCAAGCCGTGCGTCGAGGTGAGCCTGACTGTATCTAGTCAGAACCTAACAACCTCGCGCACCAGCTCAGGCTCCTTTCCCCGCCAGAGAGGTGACATTCCATGTCCCTAGAGCCAGCTACTGCAGCCGAGGATCGGACCACCAAGGTCCCTGCCTTCGGCCACTGACCAACACACACTGCACCCAACCCCTTTGGCCCCTCCTACAGGTGGTGAGCCCATTGGAGGGAGGACCCATATTCCTTATGCAAACAAAAAGAACATAGTACTGCTAATTTTGTGGCTCTCCATATAAAACGTGTTGAAATGGTTTCAGTTTGTTTCAGAACTTTTTGAACGCTTTCAGCACATTTTAACAATACTGTGAATTTTTGCCACATCGTATATAAAATGTTCATATTGTTTCATCTCTATGTGTAATATTTACAAAATATACATCTTGCCCAGACTTTAAACAGAATACAAATTGGGATTTTCATGCATTCTAGTGTTATAGTGAAATGAAAAATGAGCTTTGTAACATTGGTAACATAATGAGAGCTCAACAGGCGAGTTGGAGTAGGAGTTGCGGGGGTATGGCAGTTCAGTATCTTGAAACAGCGATACAAGATTGTGAACATTAGTATCGCAGTTCCAGTCTCAGAACCATCATACCCAAAATACAATGTCAATAGAAAGCACCAATTTCAACTGATGGAAGTAAACTATTATTTCAAATATTATATTTAGGTAAGAGTCCAAAAAGGACACTATTAGAATAGAATAGAATAAACCTTTATTATCCCACGAATGAGAAATTTAGGTTACCTGGTATATGGTAATAGTGATCCAAAAACTGCAAATAGACAACCAGAGTGAATACATAAAATGACATGCAATTAAAAAGTATATTTTTCAATCAGCAAAATCATAAACACCAGTTCTTGCTAAACAGTAAAACCACCACTGCAGTTTGCTATAAATATCATTTGCCATAAAAAGGCAGGATGAACAAATCAGGCAGTGCCAGAAAATGAAATGTGGTGTATGTCTGCTAGAAAATGCTGCTGGGTACAAATCCGGCAGGCGGATCCCTTTGTGCATTCCCACATTCATCCATGCTGTGTAATAGAATGCAAAGCATCATCCAAAGACCTAAAATATTGCTGTTAAGAACGATTTGAGACAAAAGTATACAGCAAAATACGAAATGATAGATATTTTTCTATCATTACATGATATACATATCACACAGCCCTATACTGAAAGGTTAACCGTATTTAATTCACTCCTTTTCAGACACACTCTCCCAGTCACACACACACACAAAACACATACTTGTGTTCATATCTTAGTGGGGATCGGCCAGTCAATTACATGAGGAAAAACACTAAATCCCAGCAATGACAACCTTAACCTTAACCCCTAAGCAGCCCTAACCTTTAGTAACCAAGCAGACTTCAAAAATAAAAAACAATTCATAAAAAATAAAACAATTCCAGTTAAAAGAAAAACAGCGATCTTGCAGCTAACACTGCTTGGACCCCCCCCCCCCCCCCAATAAAACACTAGAACCACTCGCCGACACCAATGAACGTTAAACTCATTTAAAACAAAAAGGCTTAAGATCTATTCACAGATTTTCACTTATCAAGTATATTACAGATGTGGACAAATTGGTTGGTACCATTACAGCTCACTGAAACTATGCTTCATTTCTTCTGAAAAGTGAGACAATTGCTTTTATTTCTTGGTACAGTAAACCAAAAAAATAAACTGGAAAAAAATTGTTGTTTATTTTACAAAAATATGCTAAAATAGTATGGACAGATTTGTTGGTAGCCCTAAAGAGACTACTTATCCTTGCGTTATAATCGTGTTTCAAACTAAATGTTTAACCTTCTTTAGTACCACAGGTGCCTTCAAGCTTTTCATCACTCATTCAGCCTGGTTAAAGGGAAAGAACATGCTACTGTGTTGTTTGGTATCGTTGTGTGCATCACACCGAACATGAAGCAGAGGAAGCAAAGGCAAGAGCTACCAGATAGAAGACCATGTTAAAAGGTAAAGGCTATAAGACCATCTCCAAGTTGCTTCATGTTCCTGTGACCACAGTTGCCAATATTGTTAAAAAGAATAAGGTTCATGGGATTGTAGCCAACCTCCCAGGACATGGATGCAAGAGGAAATGCAACCCCAGGTTGATCAGAAGGGTAGTGCGGATGGTAGAAAAAAAGAGCCAAGGAACCCATCCAAAAACCAATCAAGCTGAGCTCCAGGGTCAAGGTATGTCACTTTTTGATTGCACCAACAATAATAACTCCATGGAAGAAGACCCAGGAAAACAAAGAAGCCAGAGTGGAATTCACTAAAATGCATGTTGACAAGCCCCAAAGCTTCTGGGAAAATGTCTGTTGAACTGGTGAGACAAAACTGGAGCGTTTTGGCCAGTCACATCAGCTCTATGATTACAGAAGAAAAAATGAAGCTTTAAAAGAAAAGAACACCATACCTACTGTGAAACATGGAGGGGGCAAAAAGCATTTTGTTTTGGGGTAGCTTTGCTGCATGGGGAACCTTGAATCTGTGCAGGGCACAAAGAAGTCTCAAGACTACCAAGGCATCCTGTTTATGGAATTGGTCTCCCCTTTGCAGCTATAACAATTGCCACTCTTCTTGTGAATTCCAAAGGTGTTCAGTGAAGTTGAGATCAGGGCTCTGTGCAGGCCAGTCAAGTTCTTCCACACCAAACTCACCCAGCCATGTCTTTATGGACCTTGTTTTGTGCCGTGGGGCACAATCATGTTGCAACAGAAAAGGACCTTCCCCAAAACTGTCCCCACAAAGTTGGAAGCATAGAATTGTTAAAAATGTATTGGTATGCTGAAGCATTAACAGTTCCTTTCACTGGAACAAACAGGCCTAGGCCAAACCCTGAAAATTACCCCATACTATTTTCCCAAACTGTTCCCACAAAGTTGGAAGCATAGAATTCTCCAAAATGTCTTGGTATGCATATGACTAAAGAATGGAGATGGCGAGCCAGGCCTTCATGTCCAACATTAGGGCCCGACCTCACAAAGGCTCTTATGGATGAATGGGCAAAATTCCCGTTGGATGCAATGGCCAGTTGTCGCAAAACATACATTAGTGTGTGTGTTAGTGAAAGAGAGAGAGAAATATACACATTTCCAGATATTTTGTTAATGTTAGTTTCAAAGCATAAATAATCATTTTTCGTTATGAAACATAGGGCTTTTATTTGGTATTTTATGAGTTAATCATAAATATCTGTATAGTGATATCTTATGAAAAAAGTGCATAATATAGTATATAGTCAATACTATAAATATATAGTATTTAATCATTACTTTGTAAGTATCTGGTATTTTATTTTCTACTATTTTCTACATAACTACATAAATGTTAAATACGAGGGGGAAACAAAACGTAGTTAATGAAAATCCTGAAACCTCCCATTATCGATATCTGATACTCAGTATATTGTCTTCTGTAAATTTGGAGGCTTTGGTACTACAACCTGTCCCACAAGCCCCACACGGGACATGTAACACAGTCAGTTGGCTTCTGTTCACATATGTAAAGACAAAAGTTGTTGCATGTCAGACCCCAGACATTTTCTCTTTCACCAAAATTTTCATACAAATATTGCACATTTTATTTGCAAGTCAAATAAAAAGCAGAATTCAAATGTCTCACAACCCAGCAGGGAACCATGCAAGCATATTTTACTCCAATGCATTTGTCTAGTGGTGATACGGTGCAGTTATCCCTTTAGGGGAAAATAAAATGCAAAATTTTTAGAGAGAAAAAAAGGGATTCTTTAAATAAATAGAACAGAAATCACCCATTCCAAAATCAGAACATAACCAATTAAAGAAGCTCAAATGGATTTTGGTGCAATACACCATTACCCAATATTCGCTATACTGGAATTTCTCACTCAGACACTACCTTAAGGTTTTTCATAAGGCATTTATATGATTAACGCTAATATGTTAATATCACTGACAACCATCGTGGGCTTCATGCCTTTCAAACATTTGCAACCAAATAAGACATTCGGCCCGTCGCTAGCACTGTACGCTTTTTTTTGACAGCCATACGGTTTGTATATTCGGTATCTTCCCCGGACCAAACGATGAATTGCTATCCCTGCCGCAACATTTTTTTGCCATATTAAATGTTTTAAAAATGTATTTAATTCGAGTGCATATCGATTGATGACAGTGATTAAGAATTGTCCCAAATGAACGTACAGGTGTTGTTCTACTTCCAAAATCTTAAGTGATGGAAATGTAAAAGGTAATGAATGGATATTTTTAACACGTTGCATTTTAAAGAACAGCGCAATACGCTGATGCTACAGCCTTCTGCCCTGCAAATTCCCTGACGTCACGCAAACGTTTTTTTTTCAGCGCTTTTCACTGCGCAGAGCATCGGAAACAACATCCAGACATGCCCGTAGCAAAATATTAAATAAAAAACACGTCAAAATTACTGATAGGAAAAAGATTTAGACCAAAGAAAAGAAAACAAACTAGTTTACGAGAGAGCTTACCGACAGCCTGCCCTCTCTGCTCCAGTCTGTAACTGCTGATGTGCATGGCGAGTTGAGAGCTTAGATTGGCGGCGTGTACCGGAATCTTTATATCTTCGCTCGTCGGGTCCTCCTCCATACCTTCACCGTGAGCACAAGCATTTCCAGCCTCCCCAGAGTCAAACTTACTCGACTGGAGCCTTAACCTTAACCGCTGGTTTTCCTGGTCCTTGGCGGTCGTTTCTAACAACAGGGAATTTAAGTTCGCTCCGACGGTTTTGGTAATCTCCTGGACAGCAAGCTGCACGACTTGCTCCATTGTAGACTCAAGCTGACCTTGGAAGAACGAAATATATAAGGAACCGTTCATCATTTCTTCCACCTTATTGAAAGACCTCTTTCATTCTTCCCCCTCCCCCCAAAAATGACAAATAGAATTGAATACCAACTGATTGAAGCGTAGTACCTCCCAATCTACGTATCATGTTTACGTTGAATACTACCGTAACGGCACGTATGTAGGCACACTTAATTTTTCGCACAACCATAATGCAACATCAGTAAAACCAGTCGTATATACCATAGACCCTATTTTTGGCTACTGACTGATACTGATGTTCACAATGCAAGTTTAAAGTGGGAAGTTTTTAAACACCACACCTACAAATAGCACAAAATGCATCCACCTCCCCATAACCCAGCACACCCCCACTAGGAACTACAAGCCAAAGAAATGTACAAAAGTTTACACAAGCAATGTGGTAATTGTGTAGTACATTTGACACTGGTTTGTAGATTTGGCATGATTTGCAAGTCACTGGATAAAATGCGTCAATTAAATGCATAAGTGAAAAAAATTCTGAACACAGTCTGCAACAAGTCAAACCTTATTCATTAACCACAACGAATTTATTTTTTGGTAGGGTCGGCATGGTGGTGCAGCGGTTAGCACCCCCCGCGACCCAGTAGGATAAGCGTTTTGGAAAATGGATGGATGGATATTAGATATGAAATCGCATTAACCTGTTCGGGCATTCGGAAATTGGACTTTGGATGGGGGACTGGGACCTGGGGGCTTATGGTTGGTTGTTTTGCTTTGTAACCCCGAGAACGTGGTGCCCAAATGCCCATATGGTTAGTCCGGTCCAAATGCCAAATAAGGCTTCATTTCATTACAAAGCAGGAAACGTCTACTGTAATAACTATTACAGTCAAATGAGGTTTAGACGTTTACGATTGATATAATGTCTATCAACTGGGTGTAACATTTTTAAAATATTGAAAGAATTAAGAAATTAAAATGATTAAGCATCATAGCAATAACGACCTCTCAGCTGGAAAAAAAAATAAACAAAAGTTAAATGGAAGTTAATCTCAAAAGGTTAATGAGTCTTAAAACGAAAATATTCAAGAATAAAAGTTATCAGAATAAATTTAAATGACATATTGCTCTACCAGGCCCTGAACGGAGCAAATAAGAATGGTATTTAAGTAGCATGATCGACATTTAACTTTTTTTTGGCAATGCTACCTATACTGTATGCTTCTTCATGATTAATGATTTTCATCATGTACAAACCAGAAAAATATGTGTCCGACACCACTGCTGTAATGCGTCATTTGCACTAATAGTTTAAGGCATACATCTTTAAAATATTAAAGCTCTCTGTGTGCATATAATTTAATCTTTCTTTTCAGAAATCATCATGGGCGTAATTTCAATAGAACAGGGTTCTTTTAAGAAATAACACATTCGTGTATGTACTATAACAATGCATTTCAAGATGTAATTGCAGCCTATGTACACTTGGACTGGTTCCCACAAAACACAGCTTAAAGAGTCACTGTTTATAACGTATTGCTGTCTGAAACACCCGATCAAGTGACCATCCAAATACTTACTTCAATACGTCATATCACACCAGAGATGGACGAATTCCAGTTCATGCCGCATCATCCATAATTTGGAATTGCTCAGCGCTTTTCTAAATCACATTAATTAATCTGGTTATTTCATCCGTCTATCTAGCTAGTTGTCATCGGTAGACTCGTGGGGCTGAAAACTATTACAGGCTGCATGGGGAATGAGGCAGGGGTGCAGGACTGGATGCCATCACAGGGCACATCCACACAAATTATAATTCACCTTAGTTCGTACTGCTGGAGGAAATTGGAGTGCCCACAACAAAACTCAGCAACCCTAGGATAATATTAATACACCACACGTGCACACTTTGTTGGGGGGTAATTCAACTCTCCAGCTCAGTAGGTATGAGGTAACAGTGATACCCACTGATCTTAATTAGGATTAAGAATTCATGTAATGGTATGATTACATAATCTGGATAAATGAATCGTAATTATATCTTTCGGGGTAATAATTTTAAGGATGTTTCTATTCTTTAGCGTTTTTCCATTAAATTTTCTGGTAAATGCTGACATTGCAATATGTATGTAATAAAACGTGTTTTCCTTTATTTATGCAACGTTAGTAGCTTGGGGGAAAAAACAATGCGCTGTTATCTTTCATTACGGTAAATAGACGTTACAGCAGAGCACACCGGAAGAGGTTTTAGACGGTGTCGTACATTTTATAGAGGTCATGTCTCAGTATACTGTTTGTATTCAAATGTTTTTATTTTCTAGAATATATTGCACCAGTGGTTATTTCAGTAACACGATTCAACGTGATTAACCGCTAATTCTAAAATCTTTCATTGTTCTAATTCCACACCTAAAGTATAGACGCGATGGTGACGTAAACAGTCTAGGCAAACTTACGTTCACTTCTTCCTCAACTAGATAAAAAAGAAAAAACACGTAGATGTGGAAGTTCCAAAACCCTATCCTACAACATTTATTACATATATGTAGAATTTCTGAGGCCTGTAAACCTCAGGAAAACATTTTAACTAACAGCAAAAAATATTCATGCACTGTTAGACTTTTTATTGTATTTTTGCAGCAAGTCAGCAACATTAGTGAGTTACTATAATTCCCCTTTTACACTAAAAACTGTATATGTGTTTTCAGTATGATGTCCTTGTACAGTATAATATCCTTGCCACACATCCTTGTAATACCCTTACTGTAACTTATAATAACCTTTCAGTAGTTGTAATTATAATTTGCTGAATGATACTGTATTTGTCTTATTGCATACTAATTTATTGCATTTTACAGCACCATTTTTTATTCTTTTTGTCATTATTAATGACATCCATTACTAATGGCTTATTGATCAATGTTATGCAACGATAAAAAAAAATACCCCATGAACTTATAACAATAACAGTATCTTTAAGAATAATGTGAACGTCAAATGAAAGAATAATCATTATTTCTTAAGTCTGTGCATTTACAGCCCTGTAGATCACCCTTTGTAACAAGCTGCACCACCCCAACAACTTTCATCTGCATTGAACAAAGTGTACAAGAAATACAGCTAACACCCATCCTCAGAATGAATGAATGGCTCCAGAACAGAAAGGGAACGAGATAATGAATTTAACACAAAAACAGCACAGTTGGCTTAGTTTATGTGTTAGCCTACAAGTACAGAGTTTATAAAGTCCATCCTAGGCTGGCTTCCATACTGGCATATCGGCACTTATGTTGCTGACAGCTGCTCTGTCATGGGTCATGGGTTTCTCTCATCTAAATTGTTGGACAGACAGGGCTAACAACCTGTACAGTATTGTACAGTTACAGTAGTATTGGCTGTAATACAAACCGTATTAGTCACCATATTAATAGTATTACAGGGTTTTTCCTCCACAGATAACTGGCTGCCTTTCTCATTCTTTGCTGCCTGTTGGTCGCAACATAGTTAAACATTTTTTTTCCCGTTTGATGGAAATTTCTAATTTTCCAGTCCATGCAAATTTTTTACCAATATCCATGACGTTTCCAAAACTTCAGATCACCCAATATTACAGCTGGACATTTCACTGGTCACAGTTACAGCAGTAATGGCTGTAACAGAAACTGTATTGTGTCAGTTGTATTTTCTAATACAAAACAAACCCTGGTATTTTGGGTTTACTAGTACAATGCTAGAACTTCAGTGAACTATATTGTGGGGTACCTCACCCCCAGTCAGCTTATTTTATAGCCAGGATTTCAAAATACAGCAATATCCCCAAAATATATTTGAAAATATTGGAATAGCTTTGTACAAAGTACTGTACTTTCAGTCATTATTCTGTTGTGGAGTAAAATAACTGTACAAAGCTATATTTTCTGTCCATTGGTTTAGTCTCACGTTCTAAATCAACTACGCCTTTCTTCTCCTGATGGGAGAAGTGGTAGTTCTCAGCCCAGAGTGGAATGTGCAAGCAAAAAGAGAAGTAGTTCCTATCTTAGCATTGACATTTAGGTCCTGGTGTTAGTTTATGTCTTGATCCCAGTAATAATGATGTAAATGTATCTAATGTACAGTAGTACCTTGGAACACAAACTTAATTCATTCAAATTTGGTTGAAGTCCAAGTTGAATTTCCCTGTAAGAAATAATATAAATTAATTTAATCCGATCCAGACTCCCAAATGATTTCCTATTTAAACTTGCACACCTAACTAATGATAAAATGCACCGATAATCAATATAAAACTAATTTACACATGAAAAAGCACACATTCAAAAGCGATAAACATGAAATAAACGACAATCCTATGCTCCAAAGTGAGAGCAGACACATGTGCACCACCTTATAGTCTCAATATAATAAGGTTTGTTCACACCTTGGCTCAGGTGGAACCAAGGTTTCACACCTTAATCCACACCTTGCCCCAAGTGACTCTAATGAACTGTTGGACGGCAGGGTGTGTCAATGACCATGTTCAAGGTGACGACCCCACTAGAAATATGAATAAATATAATAAATAAATATAACAAATAAATATAAATACCTGGAACTTCCCATCAGACTTTTGAGAACTGAAGAAGCCTTTTGGATGAGAGGTGAAACATCTTCATGAAATTGAAAAAGAAGTCCAGTTGCCTTTGATTCAAGCTCATAAAACTATGGAGTTTGTTTCCTTTCTTCTGTTGCTTATTGGTGTTTATTATTATGAACTGGAACATCTACCCACAATGTCATTTTTTTTGCCTGACAATCTCTTGCTTCAGAATCATTTTTTAGAATGGATGGACAGCTTCAGGAAGAGGTGTACAAGAAACAGACCTAAGTACAGAGCATTAGATAAAACCAGGGTTGCCACGATCACACATCTGGCTCGACACTCACGCTTTCAGACTCTCACGCTCACGTAAGAAATCTTATAGCTAATCTATATGGTTGCATTATAAACCTAATATTAGTTGCATCAAAAGTGTTGGGGTAGTTTGCAAACCCTGCAGATTTACAAGGTAATAAAAGTAGTAAATACATATAAATGTATGTGTCTTGAATTTAAAATCTCATGCCAGCCAGCTGACTAAAGTTGGCAACCCTGTAACACTGGAACAGGAACCGGGACGCAGGGACCAGAAAGTGGGCCTGAAATATAAAAAGGAAGGAAACAGCCAGAATCACACTCTGGCCTTGCACCTTGACACAGCAGCTGTTCAAATCCTGGCTCAGCAAGACCACAAATCTAGAAACAAGACAAAAGCAAACATAAAAGCAAAGATAGTAACTCAAACAAAAACCATGGCCTGAAACAAAGATTAAAAAATAACCCAGTAAATCCAGACAGCAAGACTCCACCAATAAATGAGTGCTGAGGCTTAAATACAGAAACTGTATGAAAACTCCAGCTTTCTGAACAAAACATATACATAGCATTCATCACACACTAGCTTGACTACTCCCTTTCTTGTACTTTTTAAGCTACAGTTTTATTCTACAGCACGGGTGTAGTTTCATAACCAGGATAGACCTCTGGGATAGTTAAACCATAGAGAATGAAATAAGAAACAATGAAAAGGTCAAATTCTCATCAAGAAATCCATTCAAAGCTCAGAATTTCTTAAATTTACTTCTCTTTTCCATTTTCTTCCAGGCCGTGCAAGAATGAGTGACATAAATTTCATCATCAAGGGTTTCTGCTGAACAGCAGTGGCGAAGCTAGACTTTTATTTGGGGGGGGGGGGGGAGGGGGGCAAAGGGTGAGTAAGGGTTGCTCAGAGGGGTCCATATAAATGATCAATGAAGGAAAAAATATTTTTATCATACACACCCATAATGAAAAATGAGTTTGTAAATGTTTGTTGAATAAACACAACAAACATTTACAAAATCATAAACACCAATCATAAAGACCAAGCCTAATCTAATCCAGGACCAAAGATGAACTCAAACTGGATTAACCCCAGACTAAACCTACACTAAACCATGACCAAACAAGAAGTAAAATTGCACCAATGACCAAACAAGAGCAGTGCACATATACATTTAAAGCTTACAGTAAGGACTAAAAACAAATTCTCAAAAAATAAATAAAACAAATAAAACTGCATCTAAATTGTAAATAACAAGATTTATGAATACCAGCAGAACTGACCTGCATTGCCCTGGTGGTATTTGCAAACGACTGAGAACCACTTAGTCAAATAACGACATTTTGCAAAGCAAGGAGACACTCAGGAGAGCATAATTCTCCGATTATGGTGGGAAGTAACAAAATGTTTTACGAAGTATGGCTGCTGCTGGGGTCTGGCCCTGGCCTGGCACTGATTTCTGCTTCTTTTGAAAGAAATGAGAAATATCACCTTTTCTCTTCATTCTGTCTCTATACAAAACAAGACAGCCTGGTGGTTACACTATTTTAACTAGTTTTCTTTTTTATTTCATGTAGCTAATTTAAAATTACAATAGATTACAATATAAATTAAAATAGATTAATTAAATTAATGAATCTAGGCAGCTAATTAAACTCACATTACAGTATAGTGAAGTTGGTTCAAAGCTTTAATATGACATGCATAGCCTGCTTACATGCAGTAGAAAACTAATGACTGGTTCTCCACATATACACTGACCACACGGACTTCAAGCAAGGGCTAGCTTTGCTAAAATAATAAAACAACACTATAATTCAGCATGTGCACTAAAACATACATACGTACCAAGACACTGTCTAAAAGACGACCTATATCAGCACGAGCAGGGGCTCGTGGCTTTAAACGAGACGTGGAGCAGACAGTGCGCAACGCTTTCATGCTGCTATTTTTTATGTACTGCAAGTGCTTGAGCATCTCTCATCAGGAAGGTAATACAGTGTAATATGTTATAAATACCTGCTTAACCCCTGCTGTTATCAATACCGCGGGTGTGTTTTAGCCAATGAGCTTTTAGCCAATGACGTGTCAGTAAGCAGCAGGCACAGGGTACTGCTGCGTCTGGATGCCTTCAGGGCCACTCGGAAATTACAGTTTTCCGCTCAAATCTTTGCCCGATCTCCTCATTAGTATATTTTAATGTTTACCATTTCCAGCGGGCTGGCACTGGGGGTGCCAAGGGCTCTGTCACCCCTTTGGCTCCGCCCCTGCCGAACAAGTGCGCGTGTAGCCTAGATTTTTATGTCCAGCAGAAATCATGCACGTCGATTGTGCGTGTACAAGGAAATTGACTAGATGTTTCCGGTAGGTGGCTGCACTGACTTTCACAGAGCAGGGAACAACCAAACAAAGAGTAGAGGAAGAATAGTTATTTTTATAGTAGGTATGGTGAGCAGCTGTGTGAAGCGTGGAGATACTTCTCCATAGTTTGCAGTATTTTGAAAAGCAACACTGTTCCAGTTTTCTGAAATATTGGTAACAAAATTCACCAAAAGGGGGGGGGTGGGGTTGTTACTATTTTTATCAGAGGTGGAGATTTCAGGTCCAGAGAGTACACATCCAGACCAGGATTTTGTTTCAACCAACCAGTTGAGTACTCTGTGACTGACTCTTTGTACTCAACTGCTTGGTTGAAGCAAAATCTTTGTACTCTCTGGACCTGAAATCTCCACCTCTGATTTTTATTGTAAGGATTTCAAAATGTCATGGTATACTGTAGGTAAGGGGGGCACGTGTTAATTACAGCGCATTGCCTCACCTACCATACAACGAACCACCTCAGAGATGAGAACCTGGATGTAGTCATGCAGTGGGTGATTCCTCAGCACCACACTAGTCCAAATGGGCCAGTATGAGTTTTTTTTCAGTGGCTTGAGTGCCAATCCTGCCACCAACCCCCAAGTTATTCCCTGTAAGTTGGAGAACCTCCATATAGGACTGGATGTAGATTAACATCATACCCAGGATGAAGCCCTTGTTCAAAGGCCCATGGAAGTAGGATCACAGTTGGCATCCACAGGATTCAAACCAGCAACCTTCCATTTGCTATACTGGTATACTATATTGCCTTAAAATACTACCCAAGCCTAGACTAACATCCATCCATCTACTTTTTGTAACTTCAGTGTTGTGGAGGGTCCTGAGCATATCCCAGGAACTATGAGCACAAGACTGGGAACTTCCCAAGATGGGGCAGATTCACACACACATGTACCTAGGGACAGTTTTGATAACTCAAATTAACCTCAGTATGTTTTTGGACTGTGGGGGAAAACTGGAGTACCAGGAGGAAACCCCACAAAGACACGGAGAGAACATGCAAACTCCGCACACATAGAGCCTAAGATGACGACCTAATCCATGTTAGGAGGGACACTACAAGCTATTTCAGGTTTTACAAACTACTTAAAAATAGAAAGGTTCCCGTGCTTGGCTGAATTGTTTCGTTTGTCTTATACTTGTACTGGTTTGTTTCCTTGATTGAAAGACTCATCCAGCTGTTTCACATTAACATTAATGGCTCATGCATGATTATAGGAGACTGACCAATCAGCACACAGCAACAACTCATTGGTTCAGGGAAATCTGTGTCCTTTTAATTGAAATGGATTAAATGGTAGTTTACAAACCTGTCATAGCTCATAGTGTCCCTCCTGACATGGGTTGGGGGGTCACCCTAATAGAGCTAAGGTAGAGACCTGAATGCTAGTCCTAGAGGTGTGGCGATGGTGCTAACCAGTGTGTTATCCCCCCCTACACTAACAACTGTTCATAAAAATTTTACATGTTTCACTACACTACTTGTATTTGTTGCCCTCTGCTGGTCTGATGGAATATTTCTGCTTAATGCTTGCACTGCCCACAATAAGCATCCATGGCCAAATGTATGGCTCGGAATTTTTGTCCTCTACTCCGTGTTTGGCACATGGACCGCAAAATATTCTGGTATGTTTGCACGTACTGGCAATAAAGTGAGTTCTACACAAGCATCTGCGCACAACTGTGCAAAGCCCGAAATCGCAGACGGTGAAGTGAAGTATGAATTGGCTTTCAATTGGCATTGGCCTGCCAACATTGTGCCAAGCGTGGCTTACGCATGGCAACAGGGGTGTCGGGAAAAGGAAGTGAAATGAACATAATGTCAAATTCCTAATTTACAGAGTCCAATAGAGCATTTTATCAGGAGGGCCCGGCATGTCACCGCTCTTCGCTTATCAACGTTTCATCATGTCTACGATCTAATCCATAAATTTTTTAAAATTCTCCCGTAATTTAACCCGTTAGTAATCTGCAGTCAGGTACATATCTTAAAATTCTGAGCCTCTTAGCAGAATGTTACCTTGGGGCCCCATGCTCATGTAATTTTACATATTCGTGTGCTACGTGCCCTGGATCTGTCAGGATGTCCATGCCCCTAATGCAGCCCTGCAACCACCTTAGGTCTTAGGACAACGATTATGTTTATTAAATATATCTTTTTCTGATTTTTTAATTTTCTTTTACCGAATCTTCTTATTCGCCAAGTACAGAGAAGTACAAGGAATTTCTTTTGATGTAGGTGGTGTCATGACATATCCCCGGCCATTTTTTATGAGTCCTATCAGGGTGGGATCGTCTCCAAACTTGAGGAGTTTTACAGAGTGATGTTGTGAGGGGGCAGGTTTGTGTAGTGTCGTCAAGTCACTGATTTGTATTGTTTTGTTGTGTTCTACCGCCAGCAGCATGTACATTCTGAAATAGCTCTGTCCCCCGTGAAAGATGAGAGAACCTGATGGACAGGTGCTTTCAGCAGGGCATAGATACCGTTTACCATAACTACGCAAACACAGAGAATTCCAGCCATAGTTTAGATAGCTGAGATCCTTCTCATTTCCCAGACTGCCAGTGACACTCAGGAAGGAAGTATAAATTGTCTGCATACTTGTTTAGGGAGTGGTTGACCAATTCTTGACAGCAAACTCTATAAATTAATCTGATGCGAGCTGAGCGCTCATTTTTCTCCACATAGAAAAATTTACTGAGACGTTTTAGTAGGGTAAACTGGTGAAAATTGGTATTATGTTCCTTTACTGGCTTTTGGTTTTTCTAATCAGGGTCCAGTCAATTAGGAAGAATTAGGTATTTAACGGAGGCAACAAGCCGGGCAACGCGGTAGGAAGTATACAGATACCGGCGAACCTGAGTGGGAGGTGAGATTCCCGAGGATTCTGTGACGCAATTTCGAAATTTGACAAACGGGGGAAAGAAACGAGTAGTTTCAATAGCAGCCAAAGCAATTCGACTGTTGACTACTGAACGGAAGGTAAGCATCAGTGAGATTTCTGTAGGAACAGACGTTTTTTTATTTAGTGTTTTCACGATAATACAATAGCTATGGCATACCAGATTCTTGGGGCTATTTGCAATTTGCTTTGGTTCATTGACTGCTTAATTAACATTTGTCAGTGATTATTGCAAGTCTGGCACCAGCATTGCATGAAATTAATGGTGGATTACCTGTTTTCCAATAAATTTAAGTAGTTTAAAAAGTTCATAAGCAGATCGTTTGAAACGACTTGGTTTTAAACACTTTGCTTCTTAAACTTATTTGAATGACTTTTGCTTCAGAATCGTTTTTTGTCTTTATTTTCTGTTCTTCTTTTTACTATTAAATAGGTGGGGTTGGCGTTGAATGAGTTCCACAAAATAACTCGTTTCCTTCAGAAACGTTTGTTTTTCCTGTTATACAGGTACGGATTCTGCCCACCCACTGCTGAGTGAGAACAATGCTTAGTTGCATCGCTATCCAAAAAAGTGTTTTGCAAAGTAATTACAGAATTGTACGGCAAAGATCAGGAATTGCGATTTTAATAATCAGTCACCTGGCATGGTGAACTCAGGTGTGCTTTAAAGTAACCTAAGTTTTTAAACGGTATCACGCTTGATCACACCGCGTCAGAGAAGCGGTGCGAGTTTGTTCCCCCCACGAATTTTGTGTGGAAGAAATCAAAGGCTGCGTTTCATTAAGCTGTTTCGAAGTAGGCCAGGATTATAAATTACGATTTATGCTTGAGTATAATTTGTTTCTTTGAGACGTTAGCTTTTACGTCCCGTTCTATCACATCAGTTGAAATCTGGTTTCACGAGTCGGTATGTGCATTGGTTAATAATTTAATATGTGAAAGTGTTTTAGACGTACAAATTTGTCTAGAAATTTTTATCCTCCTTTTAACAGGATGGCTGCAGATAACGAAAGCTATACGGGAAAGTTTATACCCGTAATATTTCGAAATAAGCTTTTTTTGCAGTTCCTTTTTCTCAAAGATTTATATCAAATAAAATATCTGTAAAGAGCCTGCTAAAGCAATGACTGTTATAAACCTGACAAGCAGGTTTATAACATTTTAACAATGTCATGCTTTGTTTGGAGGAGAGAAGTATTATTGGGTACAAAGCCTAAGATTAAAAATGAACAAATACAGGTAGGTCTATAGGTCGACTTGCGCCCGCATTTCGGATGCAAGGCAGACTTGACCTGAAATGTGATATACAAACTGTTCTTTACAAAAATAAATTTAATGAAAACTCCTATTATAATATTCGATGCACCCGTTAACGCTGTACTACATCAGGCTTTTCGGTTATTTACCGTGGACCTTACTGAATAGGACGTAAGTCGATGGATGCTTGTTTGAAAGCTGGCTATTAGATTTTCAAAGTGGTTTAACGTAGAATGCACCCTGTATGGTAAACGTGTGCAGGTTATGTATAGGTATATTTCTGAGGATATCCCATTGATTTTAATTTTAAAGTAGAAATGTGTTAAGCAGTCCTGGGTATGTAAAATGTGGTTGTTAACCAAGTGTGTAGTAATTTCAAATGTGCATTTTAAGAATTTTTATATATATATATAATATAAATAAAAACATGGTGCTTGTTCATATTTATACTGTAGGCCTATTTGCTCTTAAAATTATGGCCCAGCCTAACAAAGACGCTAGTTAGTTGTCCAGTCTGTTTTCTATAAAAACACATGTGAAATAGAAGTGCCAACAGACCATTTAGTTTAGTCCAAACCATTACCTGGGGAGAAGTGGCAGATGTACCTTTGAAAAGCACATAGGGGCTTTACATTTGTCGCATGCTCTTCTATTCAAAGTGACTTACAAATGAGGCAGATAAGCTATTTGAATATGATGATAACCGGAGTTTATATATAAAGTTGAGCACGTCGGAATGCCTTGAGGTGTCAGGGCTGCACCTGCAAGATGGATTTCAAGACCACAGCAGCATGTTTTGACTGCAGAAAATGCAATAGAAGTTGGTTGTGGTTGTGCTTGTGTTCTTGCTTACATACAAATGTAACTGCTCCTAAGTTCTGTTCACAACACACATAGTCTAATGGCAAGATTAGTAGGCCTGTCACGATAATCGCGTTGTGAAATAATTGCACAATATATGGACGCAACCTAGATATATTTTTCTGGCCTCTATTGGCAGTGTCTAACAGCATGCAATTAGGTTAATTAGCAGGGATGCACATAACTGGTTCAGGTACACATCTCGACGTAAAATGGGATATTCCTTGTCATAACTGGGTAGATGCATCCTTATTTTGTGCTGTTTATGTACTGTTATGACAAATTGTCACATGTATTGCCTTATACGGCAAATGTGTACTTGCATACCAATTATGTGCATCCCTGCTGATTTCCATCTCTGAATTGCTCTTTGGGTACCAGTGTGTGGGTGACGCGTTCCCTACAGTGCACTGGTATCCCATTCATGGTGTTCCCCGTTTTGAATTGTTTATTGGGCTGAACTCTGTTTTCCATGACCACCTATAGCAGGGGTGTCAAACTCCAGTCCTGGGGGGGCCAGAGCCCTGCACATTTTTGGGTTTCCCCTCATTTAACACACATGATTCAACTCCTTGTGCTAATTACCACACAGCTCTTGAGCTGAATCATTTATGGTGGAACAGGGAAAGAGCTAAGCTACACAGGGCTCCGCCCCTTCAGGACTGGTGTTGAGCACCCCTGACCCATAGGTAAACGGTGTGCGTATGTACAACGGTGCTTGGAATGATGTAAAGGAACACTGTTTTTTATTTATTTTTTTAACTACTTTCCCCCTCGATTTGTATTACAGTATTTTCAAATGCATTACAATCTGTTAACTGCATTTGAAGTTGATGCACCTTTTCCGTTTGTGTGCTTGCTCTGCTGCACACAGGATGATTTTAAAAATAAAGCTCCCGACTGAATCGGCAAGCATTTTGTATTTGTCAATGTTCACTTTCACTAATGATCAAGCATTTCAAATGTGAAATATATGTCAGTATAATCTGGTCTTTAATTGGTTACGCATTGCTTAATGAATACTGGCCAAACACTACTTTTGTCTAAGATTTTGTCAGCTTCAAACATGGGTAGACTGGCAACATATTCTAATCACACTCCACTGAATGGAAAGTGTTTTCCCTGATATAATTCTACATAAAAGCAAACCTACTATGAGAGCAAAGCAGTAATGGCAACAATTGGTAAAATGCGTTTGAAGAAATTTACTGTCATTTGTTTTAAGTTACGAGGTAGAAATGCAAAGTCTTATCTTGCTGGCTACTGAAATGTAACATTACTAAAACTGACATTTAATATTGGAAAAAATAGCAGTCACCAAGTACCTGTAATCTTCATTTACTTGCTGTTCTTTGTAATTGTGATATATCTGATGCTGTTAAGCCCTATGGGGTTGGGTGTAGATGTATACCTAAAATGAGGACTTTGCGTGCTTGAAAATCAATTCTGACTAACTTAACTGGTAACACTCTTCCCGTCATTGAGCAGCTGCTTCTGAAGAATATTTTATGTTCATCTTGTACTGCCCATATGGCATCTGATGATTGCATTTGTTTGGAATGGGTGGCTACAGTAGTGACTCGGTGGTTAACACTGTTGCCTTGGATGTTCAGGGTCCTGTCTCTGGCTCAGAATGTACAGTCGGCAAGATCGCCCAGTCACCTTTGAGTTTTGATAGAGTCCCCCAGTTTCCATGCAGTTAGATGTTGCCTCAGTTCAGTTTGGATGTGTGTTCTGTGATGGGCTGCAGTCACATCCTGGGAGTCTCTTTCCTTATGCGCCATTGTCTGGGATGGGCTCTTGGATAAGTGTGGATGGATGCTTTGAATACGTTTCTGCCATCTTTCTGCAGAAATGTAATCTTGGGACTCGAGAATTGGACTAGTGCATCACAGGGCAATGTACAGTACAATGTACATGTACAGTACAAGTTAAGTATATTAAATTAGTTTGTGTGAAAGTAGGTGTCATATTTAGTCTATTGTCACTGTTGGTCATATTTTTGTCATAACTGGTGCATTACATTAGTAATCTGAAACCACTTTGCATTCCACACTCTGTTCTGGGACTACGAGTCTCAAAAACGTAATTCCTCTAACATCGTCATCCTTTCTGTTGTGGATGAAACTAAGGTGCAAAATAACTTGGCAAGTTGGTAGCCTGATTGACATACATCCCTAAGTTGCTCCGTTACATTCTTGTAGCAGAGCTAAAACTGGTTTGATCACTAACTTGTTTGTTCATCGCTGCATTTGGTCACATGGAGGTAACTCAAGTGCATTCGGGCTACTTGTGCAAGTCATTTGGAGCCAGTATGAGAGCCACATCTTTGGTTTATGAAATGGCATTTCTTCAGTCACTATTGTGACACAATTTAGGAGTTAAAATCCGCTTTGTTTGGGCGGGCCAAAAATATTGGTAGCCTCTTAAACTGTAGTTTTACAAAGCAAACGTGTATTATTCAAATGGGATAATCCTTTACTTATGCATCTTTCTTTTAATTTTTAAAATTGATCAAATAGCTATTTAAACTTATTTCCACCAACAACATGATTTGGAAGGCGAGCGGATTATTCCAATTAAGTTGACTCCAGGGGTAATTTGCTTATGCACACGAAATGCTTTGGGTGGCATTTGGTGTAATGGTATCTCCCTTGTTCTGTTTATATACAGAAGCATAAAGGCTGCTAACCAGGTGTGTAGCATTTTGATTATGCTGAAATGTTATGAATTTTCAGTGATTTGAGTAGTATCTACCTACTATTAATTTGCTGCTAGCAAAATGGAATATTACTTATAACTCGGAGGATATGAAAATTAAATATATAACTTAAATGTCTAAGACAACAGGTACACATTTTAAGTTGAACTTCTATACTGTACTTCTATTTCTAAATTACATTTCTAAATTTAGTGATTGTCATTGCTGACACACCACGGCACACAGTGCACAACAATGAAATGTGTCCTCTGCATTTAACCCATATGTGATATAGCAGGGGGCAGCAACATCGGTGCCTTTTGCACCTTTTGACTTGCATGTACATGATTGTTTATCTGTAATAGTCTAATCTTTCTCTCTAAGCAGTCACATGATGCATATGAAATGTAGCTGGTATACATGCATGTGTATTTCAATCCAGAAAACACCCTCAGCTGTTTACTCAGCTTTTCTGTCGATTCCCTTTGGCCTTGTTACATAATGTTACCTGTATCAATGCAGGTGCATCCTTTTGGTATCATTTACTGTTCACAATGTATTTATTTATTACCTGTGAACTAATTTGGCTACATTTTCACTGTTCTGAATTGTTAATCATCATGGCTTTATCTGTGTAGGGGGGATTGTGCTGTACTTCATGGTGATAAATGTACCATCTCCTTATAGCAAAGACTATGTTTTGGATTTAGGCAGAGCTCGTTCACCGGCAGCCAGGCAGACATGAGTGGCCTGGAAAAGTCTCCTACTGGGAGTGGTAAGCCCACCCACTCCAGGAACAGTAGCCACTCATCTCGCCACTCCCACCAGGTAAGGACCACAGTTTTGTGGTTGTAAATTCATCCAGGGAAATGATTCCTGCTTTCCTCATCTCTCCTGTGTCTTATTTTCTATGACTTTTTATTTCCCAATGTAAGTTTCACTCTCATATGATAAACAATTGTCACTGTACTGCTCTTGGTTAGATTTGCATTGGAAAGTGTTCTGTTGAATTTAGTCATTGAGGTTGTGTGTGTGTGGTGTTATGCGGTGTGTGTGTGAATGCAGCATCTAAAGCTATTTATGTAGTGACTGACATACAGTATGTCCACATTTTTCTGACTAAAGGGAATGTGCGTGTGCGTGCGCCCATTGACTTAACTAATCTTTTACCTTTTTTAGCATGCATTTAGTAATAAAGTGCAATTAAAACTGGTAACCATTATAAGTACCGGTTAGTAAATCAATCCCAGTTGCTAAACGAGTTACATTTTTAATGATGGTAGCAATGTGCCAGTCTTTCATTAAGCAGATACTGGAGCTTCGGAGCAGCTGATGTAATAACTGCCACTAATGTGAATATTTCTGTTCTTAATGCAATAAAGGTTGATAATGTAGTAACTGACCACTAAATTTTTTTAATCAAACATTACATTATACGTAAGAAGTTATTATTGTCTGGTGTAGCAGCCAATGTAATAACTGTGAATGTATTCATTTTTGTTATTGGTAGTTATTACATTACTGCCTGCGGCAAGCCTTTCATATAAAGGTGAGCTGGCTTTAAGGCTCACTGAGGCTTCCTTCACAGAACTCTCGCCATTGGGAGGTAGTGGAGGACATTGCGAGCGTGAGTGCAGGTGCGGAGTCTTTGCACGACGTGACCATTCCAGGCTTGTGTGAGGGTTTCCTCATGAAGAAGAAGAAGTGGCCCCTCAATGGCTGGCATAAGGTGGGCGCTGTGGCGCGGGGAACACAAAGCGCACATTTTGGCAGCTGTGCTGTGTGCTTGAGCTCATTTGATTTCATTTCAGAGGTATTTTGTGTTGAAGCAAGGGATCCTCCGATATGCCAAAACGCAACAAGATGTAAGTACTTAAACGTCGCCTGATTCTCCCCATTTGGTCGGTGGGCTATTTTTATCATTTGCCATTCGTTATGTCCAATATTTACACGCTGCCTCTGCCTCCTCCTCTTACCTTTCCCCAGATTTGTAAAGGGAAGCTACATGGCACTTTAGATGTCAGCCTAGCAGTGATGTCTGTGAACAAGAAATCCAAACGCATTGACTTGGATGCAGGGGATAATCTGTATCACATAAAGGTATTCTGTCAGCTAATAATCTCATCAATCATTCCCTCTTTTGTGGGAAAGGGTCTCTGCATTATTTTCCAAATCGCGTTGTGTGACGTTCAGATGAACTGGTCTCCAAGTTAGGTTTTGATATACTTGCTAGTATGTTGCTTTCTTTAAACGTGCATTTCTGAAAAATGTACTTTAAGTGTTAGTGCCGCCATGAGACTGGTTATTGTGGGACTTGTGGGATCTATGTAGATTTGCGTATGACATATCAGGGCTGTAATAGCGCAGGATTTTAAGCTCTGCTCCTTTTGCCCACAGGCAAAAAGCCACGAAATCTTTTATATTTGGGTGACGAAGCTCTGTGCTCATCGCATTTACAAAAAGAATGAAGCTGTGCAAATGCACCATGGGGTGCTTCAGGCTCTCTCAGTAGGTAGTAGTGGTCTCCCAACAATAGCTTGTCTTGCCCACCGAAACCAGGCCCTGCCAGATATGGTGAGTCTTTAAAAAAAAAAAAAGGTGTATGGTCTCCCTTTTAATAACCTATGTTGTGTAACGCCTTCCTCTGCCTTTTCCTGCAAAGTACGAGGGCAGCACATCTGGAGAAGCGCCCCTTAAAGAAGACTATCCAACGGACCTAACCAGCAAAGTGTCATCCTGGCTGGAGCAGAATCATGAAGTCAGCTACTGCACTCAGGGTACTAGAACCACAGGTTCTGTTTTTCAAGCTTAACTACATTTTTGTGTGGCGTCTTGGCTGGTTCCTGGGTTAAGGTTGACCCTGTGCTCCGGTTCTCCCATGTTGAATTTCAAACTGGAACTGTGTTCCCGCAGAGCTCACCCAGTGTCAGCTGGACTTGCTGGAGCTGAACCAGTTGATCCAAAAGTTAAATCTTCTGCAGTCCTGGCCTGTTACTGACAATGACTTGGAACGTCGCATTAGTATGCAGGTGAGCTTACTGGAGTCTAGCACTGGCCTGCGATTGTCAGACAGGAAACATCTGACAACCATTTTCATCCATCCATCCATCCATGTTTCATCTACTTATCTTGGACGGTATTGCAAGCAATATAGGATGTAAGGCAGGGTCACACCAGGGATCATAAACTTGTGCACTTCAGAGCACATAATGACCCATATGTTATTGTGTGCATTACGGGACATAATCATGCAAATTTTATTTAATCTTTTAGGAATTTAAGAGCCATCCACTGGGCTGCATTTTCTATATAATGTGTGGTTCTAAAAATCTCTTTGGTGCTTGCATTTGGGTCTAGTTGCCATCTGTCCTGTTACTTTTTCGATACATGCTGTCTCCCGTTTTGAGCCGATACGGGATGTGAATTGTCCTGTGTATTGCGATTTGCCCCCCCCCCCCCAGCTCAGGAACTCCAGGGAGGCATTGCATATTATTTTAGATTGAAATTTCTGGTTTCTGTGACTGTAAGCACTTACATTCTGTGTGTTCAGCTGGACAGCAGTGCAAGTGGTGAAATGGGTTTGCGGTATTTTCGGTCTTGATTGGCACTAGTTTTCAGCAGAGTTTATAACGCACAGCACAAGCCTATTGTGCTAGACGTTACATTGCAGAGGCGACGCCACACTCTCCCTCGCCTTGTTTATCCACATATCTCCTTTTTATAATGGCAAAGTGGCTGCTGAGCTTTCGGTTTCTTTGCTGACACTTGAAGTTTGAGGAAGTCTCACTGTGGTATTACTAAAACAATAGCACGTGGTGCGCCGCTAAATCAACCTTGCAGTGCGTTAATTGGCAGCATTTGGGTGAGCACACAGTGTCCATTAGGTGTTGCCAGGGCCACATTAAGTGCCCCTGGGCAACAGCATACATGTCATACCAGAAAGAAATGGAGCTAATTGGTGGCTCACAGAATTCAGAAACACAATCAAGTGTATAATGTTTGTCAATAAGTGCCAAATTAAAAGGACAATATGCAATGAAATACACTGGCTGTTAAATCGCGTTGATTTGTTAGACATTCGTGAATGGGACCAGGAGGGTGGGGTTACGGGGGGGGGGGGGGGGGGGGAGGTTGCTGTAATTTTCATGACTCTTGTGTCCCCAACCCCCCAGATTGCAACCCATCCCACAATGGGGTCATAACCCCCAGGTTAATGTCCAGCTGATCTTGAATTATATGGAATTGATTTGGTTTGTTTTAAGCCAGCTTGATGTTCGCTGCATCTCATTTCAGAATCTCACTCTAGAGAAGCCCAAGAAGAAATCTGGCAAGATTTGGGGCCACACTCGCACCCTGTCTGGAGTAGAGGCAAGTCCCTGCATAATTGGCTACCGTTAAATCGGGGGTCTCCTCCCTCGTTTAAAGTGAGAGCTACTTAAACAAAATAGTCTGAGGAGGTACGTGTTTCATACTAAATTAACCAGGGCCGGTAGCAGTGATCAAATTATGTCTCCTTCCATGCATGTCTACTTTGCAGCATGCAAAAATAAAATATTAAATTTTTTTTGTTTTTCTGACCAGTGAAGTGCATTTGATCTATGCTGGATTGTTCTCAGTGTGTGAGATTTAAAAATAAAAAATTATAGCATTTTCACGCACCCATACATTCATCTAGCTATAATTCTTTCTACACCACAGTTCACCTCCAGCCATCTGAACATTTCATCACACATGGGTGCATCAGTCCAGTCTATCCCTGACTACGTCTACTCCCAGTTGTCTACACCAAGTGCCGTGTCTCCTGAGGGCAAGAAGATCCAGCAGGAAATCTGTGTTGTGTCTCAGCGATGTAAGCATGAATCGGCAATTTACAGGATCTACGTCAGTAGTCGGTACATTTTTGTCTGATTTCTCTTCTTCCCTGAAGTGCATAACTCGCTCGCATCCGTGCATCAAACCCTGGTGAGGGAGAGGGAGCGTCTCCAGCAGGCCTGGGCAGGGCCGCACCTCCGAGAGGCTACATCCCACCAACTGGCCAGCCTGTGTACCACCCTTTCTGAGGTGAAGGGGTTTTTGGGGCCTGACGCTTTTAAAAATGTATAGCTATCATGGATGCTTTTGTTTCCATATTTTTGATTGTACTCGCATGTACTGAAGTAGATCAGGGCACATGGAGATTCTTTTCCAATATTAGATGTACATGGAAAAGCAATGGAAAAATACCTACAGAGGTACAGTCTGTGAAAATCAAGGAATTGTAAACAATGCTTGAATTCCCATTATGCTCCCTCCATCCTTCCAAAGTGCTGCTTCATTATTTCGCAATACCAACACGGAACCAGCTGGACCAGACAAACTGGACCATAACTCAGCTGTGTTAGTGAAAGGTCACATTCCTAGCCATTGCAGACTTATTTCTGAATGTTTAAAAAAAAAAAAAAAAAAACGCTTTTATTTTTTTTTTTAAAACTGAGTTTATCCTTTTGTTGTTTTGTCTATATCTGTGTCCCTTTATAGCTGGAAGTACAGTCCCGTCTGACCAAAGTCCATTCCTTGTCCTTGTCTTCTGATTCTACCGAGGAGTCCTTCTGTACTGTACGACAGGAACAGGTATTACCAGTTTACAGTCCATATCATTACATTGTAACATCAATCCATGTTGCTCCACTCTGGTAACTCTCTGGGGTCGACGGCATCGTCGGCGATGCTGAGTATCTCGTATTTCAGTTCATAACTCATTGAAATTGTATTGTAGAAACATGAAAAAAATGCTGACTAAATCTGTCGTCTTTTCGAAACGTTCATTGTTGGAAATATTAACGTTCTTAAAATTAGGGTAAATCGGCAAAAAATTAAACCATGTCACCTTACTTTGTTTTACCTGCATCGGTGGCGTGTAGTGCCGCCCTCACCTGAAGATCGCTATTCGCATTATAAATAGCTGCATTACCGCATATTCAAATCGCATTCATATGGTAATTTGAACAACGCAGCAGTGAAACACCATGCAGATACATCCCAATCAGCGCCATAAAGGGAGGGGGGGGGGGGGGGGGGATGTGGCCATATGTGAATGGCTTATGCAAACACATGAGAGCTCCTACATGTTCAATGAAAGGAGACCAAAAGTACTGACGAGTTATACACGTTGGCTTTTAATTTATCTAACTGAATGTTGAAACTACACCATTTAGTCATCTTCATGTAGCCAAGATTTTTGGGATCAAAACAAACTTCCACCATTGCATACTATGTACTCTTTTATAATGTTTCTGCAAGTATTCCAAACTGCATTTTGTAATGTATATACTTTTTGTCAAATTACAAACTTCGCACAAATCTGACATATTTACAAAGTGCACTAAGATTAAGACGAGTTTAATGCCAAAACAATTTATTTCTTCTATTTGCCACGATTTAAGTTTGATATTGAATGAAATGTGTGACCATGCCCCTGTCAGTGACAGTGTGTTCCATCCCCCTGGACACCAGAGGGTTCACTAACTTCCTTTAGTCTCTGTGAAGTATGTTTGTCACTCTTCTCATGCTTCACCCTGCATGTTTTCCCCCTCTTACAGCCAGCATCTTTAGGATGTCAGTATCACAGGCCACCATCTGTGGCTGATTCGATGGCGGAGTACTTTGATGCCAGCGACGTCCTCAAATGTGAAAGCTCCTCAGAAAATGAAGCCTCTGACGAGTCAGGACTAAGTGATGTCACCACCAGTAACTCGGAGCCTGAGGAGAGTCATGGTTGGTACAGTACTCGTGTTTAACTCTCACTTACTGTCCCCCCCTGCCCCCCACCATTCTTTGTGTGTTTTTAGATGTTACCCTCAACTTCTGGTTTTCCCCAACAGTGGTTTCCACCCAGACCTACCGTGCCAGTGTTTCAAGTGCCCTCGACGTGTCTGTTGTGCCCAAAGACACCGGCCGCCGCACCAGCCTTCCTGCCCCCTGCCCAGACAACAGCCACATTGGGCTGATGACCATCTTGTACAATAACATTGGGAAGGACTTGTCTCGAGTGTCCATGCCAGCTGCTCTCAATGAGCCCTTGTGTCTGATGCAGAGGCTATGTGAGGAGCTGGAGTATTCGGAGCTGCTTGACACTGCCAACCACACAGAGGACCCCTATCAGAGGATGGTAATGAGATTATATTATAAATCCAGTTACAATGTGCAACACATCTGATACAAAGTTTATGCAGTGACAGTACCTAAATTACAACACTTCTTGTTGTACAATTCACATAAGTTTTTTTTTTTTTTTTTTTTTTTTTTTTTTTTTTTTAGTTCATTTTTTTACTTAATGTATTGCTGAAATTTATTTCATTTTTCAATTTAATTTCTACCATGAAAAGAATAATAATTACATGGCTTATCCAACTTCTGATTTTAAAATTTCAGGCTTTTAGCATAACAGTAAAGGTCGGTTAGTGTGGAGTTTTGTTTAATGTTAGTAATTGTATTTAAAGGCATAAGGCAGGGGTATATGCTGGATGGGATGGAAATCTGTACAAAGCCAAATGTCTGGATTTATGTATTTTATTTTATTTGGGCAATACTTTTTTTTTTTTTTTTTTTTTTTTTTTTTTTATACTCGTACTACTTCCAGTTCTCTCAAGCCAGTTCATCCCCTGATTTCTGTAAATGAGACCCATTGGGGCAAAAAATGTGACTGATACTGGAATAGCACAGTGCCCTAGCAGCTCCAATACTGTGGGCATAATTGCCATAACTTGGATTAAATGTTTTTCATGCAAGCTGCCATGTCTTGGCTTTCCACACTTAGGGATATCCCATTTTAAGACTACAGATCCTAAATATGAACGTTGCGTGTGACTAAATATTTATGCAGCACCTTTTGATATCTGCTACTCGGTGAAATAATGTTCTGAGTGGTGAAATATTGAATGTTCTGTCTGCTTGCTTTTCAGGTCTATATTGCTGCATTTGCTATCTCTGGTTATGCCTGGGCACGCTATCGCAACCGCTACAAACCCTTCAATCCTGTGCTTGGGGAGACGTTTGAATGTGTGCGCGAAGACCGAGGTTTCCGCTACGTCAGTGAGCAGGTGAGCGCTTTTGAAATCAAAAGCATTTTTAATTTGAATTTCCTTGTACTGTTTGGAGTGTTACATACTTCCCACCTTGCGTTGGCTGTCTCTCTCTCACCCAAGGCGTGCAGATATGGGAAATGGAATCTTTGAAGGACCTTAAATGGACCTTAAAATCTTAATAGGATAGAGCAGTCTCTGGGGGACCTCTGGCTCCTTTCTGGAGTGGTTCTCGTCTTATCTAATTAAAGGAGTTTTTCGGTTGGTGTTTGCTGATTTATCATTTTTATTAATTTTTACATCAAATACTTCTCCTCCAACGTGGGATGCCACAGGCTCGGTTCTTCGGCCGGTTTGGTTTTCGTTATGCATTCATAGTCTGTCTCAGATTAACGCTTAGTGCGTTTCCTAACACTTATGCAGATATTCAGCTATTTATTTCATTTAAACCTAATCAAAGTATCCATTCTGGTTCACTGCTTGCCAGAGATGAAAATGTGCCTCTGCAATAATTGCCTGCAGTTGGATTCAGGAAGGATTGGGGGTCCTAATTGTTGCATATTGTCCTAACCTTCACTCCAAGATTAATCTTAAGATTGCTTTTGTCTCTCCAGCTCCCTAATCAAGATTGCGTTTTATATGTAGGTTATCATCGATCGGTCTCTAAGCCTAGATTCGTATGTAAGATCAGTTACCCGCTCGCGTTTCTTTTTACGAAACGTTTCTGAACTGAACTGTAGTTTTCAAAATCAGAATTGCAGATGCTTGTTCATGCTTTTCTCTCTTTGGATCTTGATTTACTGTAATGCTTTCTACATGTCTAACCAAAATTTCCCACTCTTGGTTACAGTTGGTTAAAAAAATACACCGGCTAGGCTATTAACGCAATCTAGCTGCAGAGAACATATTGCTCGCATTTTGCGTTGGCTTCTGGCTGAGTATAGAATCAGTTCTCGAGTTTGGTGTTCAACCTATAGAGCCCCGCATGGCCACGTGCCAGAATACATTGCTGGCCTCTTGCATAGCTTGTGCACTTGGGTCTGGACTGCATGATCTGTCTTTCCATGTACCTGGCGAGACACGAGAGGATTATGCTTTTCAGTATGTTGCACCAAGGCTTTGGCATGGTCTCCCGCCAGCATTGCATTCAGCTGAGGTAGTTGATTCATTAAAAAAAGCAAGAAAAGGCTTTTCAAAAGACATCTGAATAGAGTTGTAATCTTTTTTTTCCTGTATTTGGTTATTATGGCTTGTAGTGTTACCTTTTTCCCTGATTTGTTTCATCGTGATGGTACTTTAAGCATTTTAGGTTGTACAGTACTTTGTGACCTCCTTGTGTGATAAGTAACATTTATTTATAAAGCAACTATTTAAAAGGCCTGGTGTCTGAATTACTATTCCTAGGTTTGTCATCACCCTCCCATCTCTGCCTGCCATGCGGATTCTGAGAACTTCTCATTTTGGCAAGGTAGGGTTCCAAAGCAGTCTGATTGTACTTCCTGAAATTATAGACCCCGATTTTCAACTGAATCACAAGTAACCAAAAGTCTGTTAACAGATCAGCGATGGAAAAATAAGTTTTGGGGCAAATCCCTGGAGATTATTCCTACAGGAATGGTAAATGTCGTGCTTCCAAGGTGAGTGTTGATCCCTCTGTAGATGATCTGTGTTGGAATGAGGGCAGTGATTTTAATGACGACATCTTGTCACAGCATGTGATGGATCTCAGCAGAAGCTTGATAAGCTTTACAGTCTTTTGGCTATAAATTTAAACGGTGTGTCTTTTACAGATTTGGTGATCATTATGAGTGGAACAAAGTGGTCACCTGCATCCACAATGTACTCAGCCAGCAGCGTTGGCTAGAACATTATGGTGAAGTTGTGATTCGCAACACCAACAGCAATGTCTGCACTTGCAAGATCACGTTTGTGAAGGTCAGTTCTTTTATGCAGCTTCAAGGCATCCAGGTCTGAAGTTAGTTGCTGAAGAGGCTGTGGATTTAAACTCTCTCTCAACATTTAAAATGATTTCCAGTCAATTTCTTTTAATGTTTTGCTGATCTTTCAGCATGCCATCCTGCATACAAAGACTACCATTGGTCCCAATGATGTAATATTTAGATATATTTAGAGGGGAACTTCTTCAAAAAATATTTCCTTCTGTTTGCATAATATATTTGCTAAATATTCAGATGGTCTATTGTGCAAATATCTCTCAATCCGAAGTTTCGACAATAGCATAAAATGTGAAGGAGGCATTCATTGTTGCACAGGCAATCATATTGTCTTACGCAAAACTCTTCCTGAACCACAGTCTCGCTACTGGAGCACAGACGGCAACATTAATGAAGTACAAGGACAGGTATTGAATGAGGCTGGTGAAGTGGTCCACCGTTTCGGCGGCCTCTGGCACGAGGGGATTTTTTGTGACACCTTTCCTGTGCCAAAGTGTATTTGGAAACCTAGTAAGTACATTCCACTAATTACAGGTTAAACTCTACTTAAAGGAATGTATCCTTGTAATCAGACAAGACGTCTCCCAGTCTCTCCTTTCACAGGTTGCAGCTTGAGAGATTTAAGATGCCTAAACCTTTTGTATATCCTGTTGCATTTTGATCAGCACGGCTACATGATGAATAACGAAAATGCTTTCCAGGGCATCTTGTCAATCACTAAAATGCCTGAAAAGACTGAAACATTCTCTAAGCTGCATGGTGCCCTGCGACATGTTTTCATGGCTCTGTTAAAGATGCCTGAGAAAGTGGACTTTGTTTTAAATGTACTTTTTTAAGGATTTTAAATAATTAGGAACTCATGGCTTTATCAACCATACCCACTTATCCAGTACATGGTCAGTGAGTGATGAAGTCGGTACCCATCACGGCTTAATTTTCAGACTGAATGTTCAGCGTTTAGGTTTTTATACAAGGTGTCATTGATTCGTCATAAATTCTTTTGTGCCAAGGAGTGTTCAGTTGCTAAACAAGTGGAATTCAGACAGGCACCTGCCATTCTAAATTATGCTTTATATACTTTTATATTGCACGTTATTTGTCATGTATTCGGTGTGTTTGTATGTCTGTCTATGGCTCCTAATTGCAAGACAAATTCCTCTTTGGGACAAAAAATTTATTCTAAATTTTTCAGGATAAGTTTTTTTTCTTCTGATCTCCTTGCCTGCAAATGACTTTCAGACCCTCAGCCAGAGGACCACTTTAAGTACTACGGCTTCTCGTGCTTTGCCATGGAAATGAATGAGCTGACTCCTGAAATGCTCCCTTTGCTTCCTCCAACTGACAGCCGCTTCCGCCCTGATCAGAGGTAGGCGCTGTCATATATTGTAGTTCCTTGGAGGCATCCAGCCTGTTAAATCTGACTACCTTCATTTCTAAAAAAAACAAGTCGGAATTTTATTTTTTGTGGAATATAGAATTTTGGGTCTAGGACACTTGATCCACGAGCTGTAAACCAGCACTACAGTTTTTCATATAACAAATGGTTTTGGGAGTAGGGGTCAATTATCAACCTATTCCATGTAACGTGTAGCTTCGCCACATTTGGTAGGATTTCAAATGCATACAAATCCTTTTTTTTTTTTTTTTTTTTTTTTTTCTCCTCCAAAGGCTTCTGGAGGAGGGGATGGTAAATGAGGCAGATAAACGCAAGGATGAAGTGGAGGAGAAGCAGAGGGAACGAAGGAAACTTCTGGCCAAAAAAGGCCAAGTGCATGTACCTCGATTTTTCAGGTTTGCTGCTCTCCTCTTGTTTAAGTCAACAGTTAATGATGTCATGTTAAACTGATGGGCTGAGCCTTGTAAGAAACCCTGATTTCTTTGGCTCTGTTTGCATAACAAATTACAAGAGGTGCTTTCCTACTATAGGAAGCTTTTTTTTTTTTTTTTCCCTCCGGGAACCAGCAATTACTGTCGCTTTCCCACTGCAGGAACTCTGTCTGATTTTATAGCTTCTACGCAGTATTTCAAGCCCTGCTCAGGACTAGGTACTTTTTGGTGTGACCACAAACTACTGGGGTGATCCTTTTAGTGAAACTTGCTGGTTGATTTACCCACAAGCATTGATGCTTGGAAGTTACTTAGAAGTGTGGGGGAAAAGAGATCAAAGTAGTGGAGCAAAAAATACTCCCCCCGACTAATGCAGAACAGAACATCCTCCATTGTTTTGAGGTCACTAGTTTTCGTATGCAATTGTGAAGATTCAACCTATGAGCTTTTGCCTCTCCCATGCTTATTTAGCATAAAGGTCAGAGTCCCTGTTGTGTGGTGAGAAACCAACACCAAAATGTGGCGATTAACTCTGAATCGGGAACTAGGTTCCTGAACTTTGGTGGTACCTAATGCAAGAAAAAAAAACTTGCGCTATTGAAAACTGCCCATCTGAATTTTGCTACATACATGTCTTGATGTCTTAAATAACCACAGGAATAATAGTAATTTTGGTGTGTGTGTTTTGTCCCCCCCCCCCCCCCCCCCCCCCTTCCACTCTGTAGGAAAACGTTGGATTCTTCTGGCAGGGAGGTATGGATCACTAATGATACCTACTGGAAGATCCGTGAAGATCCTGGATTTACCTACACGGACAATCTGGCACTGTGGTGAACCCGTCAACAGTGCGCACGCTGGGGACTAAACCTAGACACTTGTATAATTCAAATGTTGAATGAGGCATATTCATCTCTACAGGGTGGAGTGGGGAGGAGGATTCTCTAGTGTTTGCAGCATGTATGAACTACTCTGTTTATAGAGCAGGGATTATGCTTCTCTGCACCGTCAATCTTATTCATGGACGTACCTGATGGTCTCCACCTTGCAAGCCATGATGGTGTACACCCAGTGAATTTTAGGTTTTTAAATGGTGACTGATTTGTCATGTGAAGAATAAGAAATCCGTTATCTGTTCTACCATAATGCACTTTGAAATGGGGTCGCTCACTTATGTGGTGAAGTTTATAAAATGGATGTTTATGGGTTTGAATGTTTACTCTCCTTCATTGTAGAGTCTTATCTGTACCTTGGGTATTTGTAGTGTCACTGCATTTATCCTTTGCCCAATTCTGACAAGCTCATGCTTAGACCTAGTAAAAGTGTGAGTCATATTTTAAACTGCCATCTCTGCAGATTCATTCTGTTGATACGATGATGTAATTATGGATGTTTCAACAGCTTGACAGAACCAAAATGTGATGCTGTAAGTGATGGGGAACATCTCACCATGTTAGTGTAAGACTTCCTGTAAGTAAATAAAACTGATTCTAAATATCCTGCAAGCTCCTTTTAGAGGCATGAGGTATGACGATGATTGCCTTGTGGTGATTTATCTTTTTTTTTTTTTTTTTTTTTTTAAAATATTAAATCCATGTTTACATAGTCGTCTTTTTTTCATTTGACACTTTTTTTTTATTTTTATTTTTTTTTTTTCAGATAACGTCCACCACCCATGCATTTAAAAATCATGCATGTGCACCTCAGTGCTGTACTTACCTATGAAACAGCTACTTTACTGCTTATTTCCACTCCTTTCCTATCATTTGTTTTGTATACTAGTATTAATGCTTATATTTAGGTTGACTGGTGCTTCAACCAAATATTTTGTGCTCACTGGTCATACTTTTTTTCGTCATTTTATTACTTCTATTGCTATTTATTTTTATAGTATGTCAGTAGTATTACTCTTATTGTCATTACTATTGCCTTTATTATTTTCTGTTTTGATTAGTCGCATCACCTCTGATCACCCACAACCATCACATTTAAATGGAGTCCTGTCTACTTCTTTTTCTCTTATCTTTTCTCCCAGCATTGACTTCATCAGCCTCCTAGTCCCAAAACAAACCAAGAGAAAGAAACCAAACAAACTCCACCCTAGAATACGGGGATAGCAGGTGGTGTGGGGTGTGGTCTGTCTAGGGTGGGGTCACCCACATATGCTCATGCACAACACACACTCACCATCAAGGCTGAAATATAGTGTGCAACCTCAACATTTTACACATTCACTGTATATTTTCATGTATTTTCAACAGTTCTTTCAAATCTGTTTTTTTCCCCAAGTTGAGCTGATTTTCATTATCTTCCACCCCCTTTTTCGGTTTCCTTCCCAATGATTTGATGTTACGAGGAACTTTGTTGTATGTTTGTGACCCTTAAATAAAGCTAGATATCGAAAAAAAGTAGAGAAAATGAGGGGAAGATGGTTCTGAAATAGAAAAACCACTAAGAAGAGTGTTTATAGGTCTACTGTTTAATGCGGCATACAAACCAAATCTTGATATGTTTTTTTTTTGCCGTTTAAAGAAAAAAATTTATTCACTAAAAAGAATTATAGGTGCTTCTCTCATATAGCCTGGTGAACAAGTGTGTCCAACCAAAATTATCGCGCTTATTGTAGGATTGCTTTTCTGATAATTCAGTGTACAGGTCACATAAAACCATATTAGACAAAAGATCACACTTTGGATATCCCAAATGAAATGTTTAATATTCAATGACAAGAAAAAAAATCATTTAACTCCAGCAACAACACTGTCAAGAAAAATTTACCATACATTGTACACACTACAGGAACAAAACCAGATACCAAATCGGAACCATGGGGAAAAAACAATTAGTGCAAAACTCTTGCAGGTTAGTTGAACAGAAACAAATGTTCTAATGACTTCCATTTGGCAGGAGTCCCAGATGTATGACATTAAACCCAAGTCAGGTATACCAAGCTGCTCATGATCACAAATTCAGAAAAGGTGTTTCTTTTCCAAAACTCATACAGACCTCGGTTTTACTAGGCAAGTGAAGCAGTCACAGAGGGGGACAAGTAACACTGGCTTAGAGGAACTTCAATTTCCTGTGATCGGCGGGGAGCTACCGATATCTGTGTGATGCCTATCACTTATGCATGCATCACAAAAGATTTCCCACTTATGAAAATGTATACTTTTAGTACACCTTCCTGTGCTCTGTGCATGAATTCCATTGTGAAAGACCTGTGTTGTTTCTGTAAGAAAAAACCTACTTCTACATTTTCAAAGAATAAGTGGTATGAGGTATTGATGTGAATGAATGATCATATTATTAGGAAAATGTATGGAGATAAAATGGTTGAGTCCTCAGTTCTGTCCATTCCCAGACCTTTTCAGATAAGACATAAATTCTATTTATAGTGTCACAAATTCACAGTATTCCTTATTTGTGCTGCTAAATTGCCCTTTAATAGTAACCAAAACTAAAACCCACAGATCCTTGTAAAAATGGAACACAACATAAACCAATGACCTAAAATCAGTCTCAACCCCATCTATAATAAAACCCATACTCAGAATAAGACAACCCGAACGACTTGTCTGATGATTTTAGATAAAAATACACATTATGCAACATGACTAGAGGAGGACCATTGGCGGAAATACAAAATCTAGTCAAAGGCAGGAGTGGAGAGATCTTTTTATTGATTTTTAATTTGGTCCTAGCACTAATGACACACATGACAGAATGAAGAAGGAATGCTGCATTCCATACACAAAAAACACAACTCTTCTGGTACTGTGTCTGGAAGGCCACTGCAACAGCTTTCAATTTGTATAAAACAATATATAGTAAGTAGAAGCAAATCTACGAGAAAATCCCCCGATAAAATCCCCGATCTTTAATTTTTGTCCTCCTTTTTTTCCTCTTCCTCAGTGGGATAAGAGTGCCATGTTAGCCTTTCCTCGTAGAAGGAGATGACCACCTGGGGACACTTCACATTAGCCTCCTTGGCAGGCACCAAGTCCGCCTCATCAGAATTCTTCCTATGGGAGCAAAATCTCCATGTGAGGGACACATCTGTCAACATACCAATACAAAAAACCTATGTGCGGTGTGGGGGAACATACCACTTCATAAGGAACATGAGTTCTCCACTGGAGTCAGTGGCCCCTATGATGCGCTCTGGTTCAAGTCCCCGAGCAAAACCCCTGGGCTTTTCTGACTAAAAGAAAAAGTATGAAACTATACCACAGTATGAACATATTCAAAAAAGTGAAATTTGACAGCAGTCTTCTTATCGTCTCACCTCGTCTTTTCTCTTCTTGGGCCGACTGTCCTCCCCAGCACCTTCTGTGTCAGACTCTGTGCTCTTCCTCTTTCCCCCGGCCTCCTTCTTCTCCTGCTCATGGGCCACCTTCTGAGACTGCAGGAACTCTGCTATCAGGTCTGGGCAGTCCAGGTTGTCCTCTGGCTCCCATGTGTTGTCCTCACTGAGTCATACAAATAGACACACAAATTAGCAAAGCATTCATGTACATATACACATGCATGACATGTACATGACAATAACACCTCATACTCAGCAAAGCTAAACTTACAACAGTGGTAATACCTGAGTTGCATACTGCTGCCTCCAAGCTTTTAAATAAACAATTTCTTTTGCTATTTTTTTACCAATATTTATTCAGGTACTATATTATGACCCATTGATAAAGGGAGGTTAACTTGCAACATCTATTCAGAGGTGCAACAAAAGTGAATTACTATATAATCGCATCTGCCAATACATTCCATACGCAACAGGATCAATTTTCTTTAACTCAACTGATTAGCATTCTGTATATAAGTAAAAGGGTACTATTGCAGTATTCTAATGATTGGAATTTGTGAGGTTACTGTTCAACTAACGTACAGAATCCTACAATTCAAAATCAGTACATGAAGAATACACATGCTGATGTTATACAATGTGTGCGAACAGGAGATTATATAGTATAACTATATAACCTTCTCAAAATGTATCCTTGCATGAAGGTTTTGATCCATGCATTTGCAAGTGGGATGATAATATGATTTAAGGTTTTTGGGGAAAAAATTTGTTTTTTTTTCATGGTAGCAAAAGAGTTACTATATTATACTACACACAGATGAGATAATGCATATATATGCCTGCAGAAATTATCAGACCATGCAAATTATTATATGTTTAACACGTTACCAGGTCCAGTGAACACAAAATATCAAAATACATGACCAAATGTTGTAGCAGGTATAATCGTTTTTTCTGTGTACTCTCCAGTAAAGAACAAATCCACTGCTGTTTGTCGAAAAAGCAAATTAGCCGTCTACCCATAATACCTGGATGAACACCTTTACATACTGTACATTTGTACAATATTTTTTTCACTGTATAATTCATTACTTTACTTCAAGACTCAATTTTTAATAAATTCAGAATATTTAAAAAAGATGAGAAATTGAATGGACTGCAAGTTGTAATCTAATTGTAATAAATCAAACAAAAAAAGTGTGTAACACCAACAATACACTTTGTTGCTATGTGTATTTATCTGATTGCCTTATTGTTTGTTACAGGAAATGCATTTGACATTACTGATTAAACTGTCACCCACCCCAGAGTGAAAAATAAAATGTGATGTCTTGTATTACTTCAGATTGAAAGTGGAAATCTTCATTGCTAGTGTTTGTGACTAACACTTGCATTCTGTAACTTCTACTCGGTGGAACTACTGGAAGTGGTGACGTAATTGTGTATTTTTTACAATTTTAGTTTGCACAAGATCTTGGCGTTTACAGTAGGTTACACAGCGCCAGCCTACTTCGCGTCAGACATTAAAGTACAAAATGTCCTGCCACAACACCAATGTCTTTTTGTCGTGTTTATCCACAATATTTCCTAAATAAAAGATGTTGTGGCTACAGAGCTGTCATGTTTTTCAATGACAACTGAAGCCTCCCATGAGAGAGTCCCTCCTTCTTATTATCAAAACAGTAGCATCCATACTCCAATAACTCAACCAACCTTGCTGTGTGTAGGCTGTCCGCTCTTAAAAGACTGTCATGTGATTGATTGGACTTGCGGTCCTTTCTGTGATGTGACAGGCTGATATTTAAAAAAATGTCACCAACTGGGTAATTTTCCCTGACCGTAATTGGGTTTGTTTTCCTACGGTGGCTCATTATAGACCGAACTGTGTTTCCCGCCGGTTGAACTAAATACTTCAGCATTAGTGGTGTGACAGTACACGAAATTCACAGTTCATTATGAACCACAATTTTGGGTTCATAGTTCGATACAATTTTGGTACAGCAGGCAAAACGGAATGCGTTTTGAAATTTATTATTAAATATGAAAACACAGACAGTTAAAAACAGATGTAAACCAAACTCAATGCGTCTGTCAACGTCTATAAGAAACCTAATAGCTGCATATTGTAAACATAAATATGTTAAATAAATTTATCAAAAACACAACATCATAACAATCACAAGCATCTAAATTTCATGTAGGTCCCATGTTCTCTACTAATATGATCACCTATATCTGTAGTGATAAACCATAGTTATAGTTTTAGCCGGGTCTAAATTTTTCATCAGTAAGCCATGGAAGACTAACTTGCAGAGGCAGATTCTGCTTTGCTCCAGACATATACAGACTTGGATAATTGTCTCAAGTTAGTTAACATGCTGGATGGGTTTCCAGCAACATCACCAACAGACAGTCTTGGTCTTCGCAGCTGTTCATTCTATGGTGTTAGTGTATTTCATTGGGAAATCAAAATGTTCCCAAACCACTGTTTATAACTAACTGACCTACCAACAATTGTCATAATCAACTCACAATTAGCAGAATATCTTCTGTGAAAGCATGTTTCTGTATAAACATGTATTTTAGACTTTATGTTCCACTTGTGTCAATATATGTATCCATTAATTTCATTGTGCATATCAAACCGAAAATGATGCAACAAACGGTACATGACAAATATGTATACTGTATCAGCCCTATTCAGACCTGTCAACCTTGATAAAAATCTTGGTGTACCACCTTATACCCAAAAACAAATTCAGCTCATTTACAGTGGATATAAAATAGTGTCAATTTTGGCTCAAAACCTTCAGGTGTCTGATGGTCAAAGCTGAAGATGAAGAGGGATTTGGCAGGACAATGATGCCAAGCATAGATCCAAATCAACCAAAGAATGGCTTGAGCAGAAGAAAGTTGAAAATTTTGGAATGGCCCAACCAGAGCCCAGACCTAAATCCAACTGAAAGGCTGCGAGGAGACCTGAAGAGGGCCGTGCACACGATATGCTCTTGTCATCTGACAGATTTGGAGCCACTTTGCAAGGAAGAGTGGGCAAATATTGCCAAGTCAAAATGTGACATGCTGAAGGACTCCTACCCAGAAAGACTGAATGCTGTAATAGAATTAAAAGGTGCTTCAACAAAGTGTTAATTTAAGGGTGTGCACACTTATGCAACCAGCTTATTGTGTATTTTTTAATTTTTATATTTTTCCCCCTGACTGACTTGTTTTTTTTTTTCCTCAGTTGAATTATACGGGCTATTGGTCACATTAAAGGTGGGTAAAGCTTTTTAATGATTTATCATGGTCTGATTTTGTAGCATCACAAAAACCTGGCATTTTAACAGGGGTGTGTACACTTTTTATATCCACTGTACATGTGTGCAGTCAAAGAGAGACACATTTTGGATAACCGACTCATTTGTTAATATCTGAAATCTAAATTCAAAATGAGCGTGTACCTGAAAAAACAACCAGTAGCTCAACATAATCTCTGGTAATTTTACGCCCTCAGCAGGCTTAGTGGAATGTTGTTTTCTTTGCGTTTTCCACTCCACTCTCTACGTGGCCCCGCCGTACGCTGTTCTGAGGAGCTGGACATGGGTTAAATAAGATGCCCATTTCCGATGACTGGGCTCCTCCCATTCTGCTCCTGTCGGCCATTCGCTTTCGCGTGGTGCCTTTGTCGGTATTTTGCCCCTTTTTGTTGGGTTATGTTTGTTTCGTATGGATTTAGTTATGTGATTTGTATGTTTTGAGCGGTGGTTGGTGTTTATTCACATTATTAGTTTAGGTTTAGTTCAATGCAGAAGCCAGAGGCCCGGGAAGACTCACCTAACTATCGTTTTGGTTTATAGGTGGGAGACAGGAATAGACCGTTTTCCCTAAGTTAGGAACGCGGATGGTTTCTTTTCTTTGCGTTTGTTAGTATGTCGTTTCCACCGCCTTGGTCTATTGCTGGGCTATTCAACTTCAATAGCAAGTGGGCCGAATATGAAAATCACTGGAGGTTCGTGGGCCACACAGAATATTTGTCAACTAATGGCTAAAAAATTACTCTTGATGATAATAGATATTATATTAGTATGAACGAATGACACATATACATTTTCTTTAGCTTTAATACTTTCATATGAGTTTTTTAACCAAGGTCCATATTTATATTTTGCTACATTCAAGATGAACAAAACAAAGCCATCAGACCAAAAACAAATGGACTGTTCACAACATGACATGACATAAACAATTCCAAACATAGCAGGTCCATACTCACAGGCAAATGTATTAGAGCTGAACAGTAAAACACTTCGGTTGATAGCCTGTAATCTACCGAACATGGCTGGAACGCCATTGGTAACCAAAAGGCAAACTTTCTGCAAATCCAGCTCACGGTCGTTAAAAAATGTGACACCTGTGGCGAGTCCCTCCAATGGAATAAGCCCCAAAAGTTCTCCTGTAAAGCGCACTCCGTCATGAGATCTGAAACAGATGTATAGCTGAGCCACGTCAGTACAGTCAGTTGATTCGTCCACAGCGATAGACATAACGCCTGCTTTTTTGAGGTTTTCCAAAAGCTTCCTTGAGACATCCATTGCGGATAATTCTACTCTGCGATGAGTCGATGTGTTTGAGAAAGTCACTCTTTTAATGGATGAGATGACTCTTCACTTCACTTTTTCATCAATAATCACTTCATCAATGACAGCAAGCATACGATCTTTAACAGTCTCCACCTCGGTAAAAGGCCTCTTCTGTCTGGCGAGTGGCCAGGCTACATGAAGGGATGCGATCATAGCCCTCTCTTGTTCTGTGCAAAAGCGACCGAGGGCGACGACACTGTTGAAAAGACGCTAGCAGACGCTGTACTTTGTCTTTCCGTTCCTCCGGAAAACTGGCAGAAAACGAGCCATGATTTGACTTGTAGTGCCTCTTCACACTGCATTCTTTCATGACAGATATGCATTCGTTGCACAGTAAACAGATCAGTTTATTACTCGTTGCGGCAGACAAAACAAATAAATATTTCTCTATATTTATATATTCGCTCTGGAATTGGCCGTTTTCCAAATCAATTTTCCGTTTTTTTGAAAGCAACATGTCGTAAAGCGGTGTTAGCTTAGCTGACTGACCTCTTCACCTCTCACCTGCAAGCTGAGTGCAAGTGCAGAGCGAGTGTAGCAACCAATACGTGCGTAGTATAATGTGACGGATTGGAACCGTTGTAGATCAGAGCTACCGGTATACCATAATTTTATTATAATCACACGAATCACACACTGTGACTTACTGGCGGGACATAAAAAATTTCAAAATGGCCATATCCGGCCCACAGGCCACTAGTCGAATAGGCTTGCTCTATTGGTTGATGTGATTTCATTCATGAAATATTTCGGTTTCTGTTTATCACTGTCTCTGTAGCTTCTTTATGTTGTACCATTATGCTAATTGGTGGTCACGTAACAGGCAGGAAAAGTTTTAATGAATTAGGGGAAAAGAGAGTTGAATGTGTTTAATTTCCACAGAAGTAGCAATACCATGGACCCATATCAAAAAGCAAGATTTTTTGCTGAGCCGGACAACTTGTCAGATTTAAGGTACCTCAGTTTAAATGGCCTTTATCTTCATTCAATTACAATTAGCCTGATCTATCTTAAATCCGACAAATAATCCGACTAATCATGAAATCCAATTCTATCCCGATTACTTGTTAGCACTATCAGTTGATAACACATTACATGCTGTGCTTTACGTATAAAACTCTGTAGCAACACGTCCACAGAAGTTGGACGGCATAATGTGTGCGACCGATTTAATAAGCCACAAATGAGAAGTAGAGCTTAAACAGTATAAAACTACAACTTTCACATCTGTACAGAAAGGACGCAGCCATCTTGGATTCTGAACTCGGGATCCTCTGTGCTGCTTCGAGATATTTCTCAGATAATCGGAGAAATGGGAGCACGCATGTCGTCACTTCTGGCTTCAAAACTCAGAATCTGACTTGAAATCAGAGTTCCGAGGGCAAAAGTAACGCACCATTAAATGTTGAATGAATAAATATATTAAATAAATAAATAAATAAGGCAAACTAATAGCAGCCCGATCAATGAAACAGGCTTTTCTCAGTTTGAAAAAAAATTACATTCTGTTGTACCATTCTGACATCCTCCACCCCACTGACACATGGGTTTCAGTTGGTCATTTTCACTTGGCTGACACTAAGAGAGTTTGGTTTTAGCTGCATTTGCATTCTGCATCTCAGTCTTTTAACTTGGCCCTTAATATTATTGAAGTGTCACACTTAACCCTCTGCAACACATGGACAATACAGCTTACTTTGCCAACTCAAAAAACTGGTGAACAAACAAGCTAGCCTGCAAATGCAAACCAGGGTTTGAAATCCGGCATGGAAATGGAGGTATTTTACTTATTCCCACGCAATCCGCTGTCAGAATGTGGGAATTTCCTGCTTTGTCTTGCTGTAGGGTGTCGAACATGCAGAAACTAAGTATATGCATTCCAGCTATATGCTCAAAAAGCCTAACCAGTAGATGTGACGCTTATAATATAAAGAACTGCCAGTACTATCAGCCATCGCTCTGCAACAGTAGTCATCACGGAAGGCTCTGAAAAATTCCCAGTGGGCCACCTCTCAACTGGGCCACCAGGACTGCTTTTTTTCAACATCACAAAACCAGTTTAAATCCAGAGAGCAGCACTTCCCCGATACTAGCCACATCTCTGTTAGTATGAGAAATGACATGACACATTCGCAAGGAATCTTTATGTCATGAAAAAGCACATTAATGTTCTGCACAAATACAGAAAAATTTTGTTTAAGCGGTAAGGATTTATTAAATGTATCATTTTGTAATTTGTACAGATTGTATGCATATTCGCACACTTTGATGCTTCCTTGTTTGTTTATGATGAGGTCGCCTCACACAGCGAACTACAGGTCAGAGGTTCAACATGAAAGCAAATAGGTAATATTAGAATATTCATTTAATGGACAATGGATATATGAATAGAAACCTTCTAATAAGAACAGAGCCGTTCCTTATGCTTAGTTTCATATTGGATTTATTGGGCTGTATGGGAGCTAATGCCACTGAATCCATGCAGTTTTCTTTTTCTCGCAAAAAAAATTTACTCCCTTCCCATGTGCTAAGCATAGGGGGGGAATTCTCCCCCAATGCTAGAAATGAATTTCAAGCCCTGCATACATAACATTTTAATTCAATTCACAATCTCTGCTACTGCCCCCAGCCGATTTACCTTTGCAAAGGAGTTCAGAGAATGGGCCTCACTTGAGGAACCAGCCGGCCAGAGTGAGGAGGGAGAATGAGAGGGATAAAATGAAAGTCAATTTGCAGATCCAAGAAACTTTCTTTTGAAATGACATTATGCATTTGTCAGTCATCCATGCTTGCAATTTTAATTTTCTGGGGGGTGGGAGGGTGAATGAATCCTGAGCTATGATTGATTGAACTTTTCTTCTTCTTCAAGGCAGGCTAGACCACAGACATAGGAGACCTATCGTCAGGGCATAACTTGAGTACTGCACAACTTGTCATATTCACAAGTAGAGATGGAACTGCATGAAAACTTAATATGATTATAGTGACCAAACTGATCACAGCAATAAGTATTATCACGGCATTGTAAAAATGTGCTGAAAATGTACAAAAAAAGTAGTGCTACACAAACTGAAATCATTTCAACAAGTTTTATATCGAAAACCAAATACACAATTAGCAGCGCTATGCACTTTTTGCTTGCATATAAACATTAAAGCAATAACAGCCTATACAGTAAACATATGAAAACGATATGAAATGTACATTAACATAAAAAATCTCTAGAGCACTGTCACTGCAGTCTGCCATGTTTTCCCTGACATGAAATATAACCATGCTGTAACTGCGTCTGGGAGACTGTTGCTAACATACTCATATACATGCAACCACACCCATTCTCTAAACAATTGTATTGCATGTTTATCATCACCATATTTAGCCTGTTTAGTCATCTGCAGTTGTTTACTATTTTGTGTCTCTATAAATGTCCTTTTATTGAAAGCAATGATTGTTTGTGTTCATTCAAATACAATTTGAAACCATCACTATTAGGAATTCATAAAACATTCGGAACTGATTGAATCACTTTAATTAAGCCTAGTGGAAGTAAGAATAATTACTAAATAAAAATCATGAATTCATGTGCATTTTTATGAGACTGATTTAATACAAGTTACCCATAGGAGCTATACTGCTATGTCCTACTGCTTCTGTCTCTCCATCCTAAAGACAGACCTCGTAGAATCATGAGCATTTAGCGTGACCCAAGACCCATACTAAAGCATCGGTAGCTTTACAGCATAAACAATTTGACTTTCCCTCCCTTTTAAATAGTGATTTTTGAAATTTAGTTGTGTTAATTATAACATTGCTGTGTATTTATTATGGGAATCGATTCTCCCATAATTAACACATGGCAAGCGCAGGTGTGCTTTTTTGACAAAAGTGTACTTTCCCATTCACGTCAGTGTGGGGTTTAAGCGCACTTGGGCAAATCACACAGTTTGGGCAGAAAAACACCAAAATATGGGCAGGTTGCATGTGAATGACCCATAAACACATGCCACTGACTTAAGTGCACTTAATTGCATTTTTCCCCACATGCTCTGCAGGGCCGAATTAAAGTCTTGAGTGTCTACATTACAGTATTCAGAATTGCTGAACATGTAACAAGATGAAACAACATGTATCATACACTTAGAAACAGAAGTTACAATCCAAAACTCGTGAATAATTCATATAATTATATAAGAATTATGTTACACAACAGTATATAGAAATATATACGAAATATATTTTACCATTATGTAGGATTCAAGTGACATCTGCCTTGTCAACATGCCTTGCAGGTGAATTAATTAAGATAGACAAATGCTCAATTTTATTTTAATTGAAAAAAATATTTTTATCAAAAATAGGTTCAAAGAAGTACTGTGTCCTCGCAATCATAAGCCGCAGGTGCATGTAGGCTACTTGTGCTGCTGCAAGAGTGAGACAGACGGAGATACCCTCATCATAACCATTATACACTTAAGTTAGAGGTGTGGGCTTTTAGTGGCAGTTACTAGCAGTTGGTTTGGAATAATACTTTGCCCCCTACACTGTAGTGTATGAACATGATTGGACTGTGCAGTTGACTGCATTATTATTTTATCAGCAATGCACTCTAAACTTTGAGGAAAAAAAGCTGAAGTATATGCCTGTCGTTCTTAAACATAACGGGGCATTTTCACAAACTCATTACCGTAACATATCATTTTTCAAAAAAAAATGCATATATTGTTAAACTGTCTATTGTAGGTTACTTGCAATGAAGTTAATAGATTTAGATTTTACCTAGTTTTGATTTATTTGATCTTAAATAAGCAATGGTAGTGCCTGTTTGGGGAAATGGATGAGGGAACATTAAATCAGAGCTATAAATAACAATTTTAATATACCTAATAAGGTAACACAAATTGCTCATAATCCAAAGCACTCGTATATCAAAGCGAATTTTCCCATTACAAATAATGGAAACTCAGATAATTCATTCCACAACCCAAAAATATTCATATAAAAATGATTAATACAAAGTAAAAATACATAAAAACAAATTAACCTGCACTTTACCTTTGAAAAGAATCGTGGATGGTGTGAGGGAGACGAGAGAGAGGAGAGTTATTTTGTAGGACGACTTTCACTATAACTAATGGAATCACTGCTGTCTGTTGTGTCACTGGAATCTTTTTCTTTTTGTGCGACTTTAACAAGGAACCTTGTCCCTTATCCAATCACAGCCGCTTTTGCCACCTTTTCAATTTTGTGGAAATGTGGACATTGTGTTGTCGTTAAACAGATTCATCGCTCGCACTGCTACATCCTTATTCGAGTGGTGCTTTTCTACTAAGTTTTGACTAAACGAGTGAGGCACGCCGACTGAGACCAAGCATGGGAAATGATTACCCACAACCCCGCAGTGAGAGAGAGAGAGAGAAGAACCATCGGCTCATTTGTAATTGCGCGACGCTAGGCAGGCAAAGCGTACATGTAATACTTGTATTGCAAGACCACGCTCGTTTATCAAGTTAAAATATATTTAAAAAATTTGCTCGTCTTGCAAAACACTCGCAAACCAAGTTACTTGCAATCTGAGGTTTGACTGTATAAGAGTTTCTGCAGATTTCAATTAGGTTCATAATGTAAATGAAATCATCCAAATTTCGCATTTCGCTTGTTGCCAACATAATTGATGGTGTAATCTTTTGTTTGATGAATTAACTATAGAGTACTTTGCGCACGGCTACATATTCTTTTTTGGGTTAAGTACTGTCTGCGCTGATGAGGGGAACACGCGTCACTCAAACGTGTCTCACTCTTTAAACACTTTGACTTGAGTGCTTGATGGGAATTTTTGGGATGTTGAACATCAGAAAATAAGAAAAGAAAGGAGAAGCAGCAATGGATGAAAAAATGTTTTTCCCACATTTTCTGTGTGTAATGATGAAAATTTGTCAGTAGTAAACTTAAAAAAATTTCAGGTTTCTTAATGTTTGCCTGCTAGCGCAGATGCACAAGTCTACTGAATCCTAATAAGTCAGTTTGCAGACGCACATTTACTCACTCAGAGAACCCCTTCCATTTAAGTAGGTATTCCACTCTGCCCTTCACCACCCGCCGGTCCAGAACCTTCTCCACCACATACTCTTCCTCCTCCTCCTCAACCACTTCTTCCACCTTCTTCTTGTTCTGCTTTTTCCCTGAAGTTGCCGCCAGTTTGACTTCTGCCTGGGGGGCTGCTGGGCACAGAACACAGAAAGATAATGCAACTGACACTAACCAACAACCTAAATCCCAGATTACGGTCATTTAAAAATACAATTTTCTATCAAGATCAATTTCAGAATTAAAGAAATATCCATCCATTATCGTAACCGCTTATTCTCCACTGGGGTCGCGGGGGGCCTATCCTGTGAACAACGGCTGCAGGCAGGAACCAACCCTGGGTGGGTGCCAACACACTGCAGGGTGTACACACTCAGGGGGCCAATTTAGACACGCTAATCAGCCTATCCGGCACGCTTTCGGAGTTTGGGAGCAAACCGGAGCCCCTTGCAAAAACCAACGCAAACAAGGATGGAACCCAGGAAATTCTTGCTCTGATGAGCAGTGCTAACCACTGCGCCACCATGCTACCCTTAAAGAAATGTGTGTGACCTTTTTTAAAATGAATTGTGTAGTTCTTTGTGCCCATATAATCAACATCAAATTGCACATTACTTCAAGCACCAATAAAATGTTCAGTACTCTCTTGGTTTTAGACTAAATTTTGGACCTAGTCAGTATCAGGCTGGATAAAAATCAATTTAAGGATTTGTGTACAACTGCAAAAGTAATCTTGTTTTAACCAGTGGATAGATCTTTTTGGTCAACAGATGTAGTAGAGGTAGTACCTCCTTCTACTTCTGATATTAAATTATGAAAAGTAACTGAAATAACTGACTCAAATTACTAAAATTTTATTGTCATTCAAAAACATTTTCTCTCTTTGGAAAAATACACTATAGTTTTACTATAAAAATGTGTTACCTTCTTATCTTCTCAATTCTTTTTTTAGCCACAGGCTGCTACTGATCTTTATATATTTAATCTGTGCAATGTAAATGCACTGGTTGTGGTATTTCTCAGCAAATATCCTAGACCACACTATGGGAAGACTGAACTGATCAGTAAAATCTGATGCAGAACAAATCACTGCGGGCAGCCAGCCATGTCATTTCACTTGTTCGATGCAGACAGTAGTTGTTATAATGTAAACGGAACAGACAAAAGGCTGAAGGTGAAAGTGATGTGGAAAATAAGTGGAAAAAAAGCCAGCTTTGTTCCTTTGCTGCATTTGCAGCTGGACTGGACTTTCTTCCTAATTTGCAGGTGTTATTAAATGTTGCCACCACTGGAGATAATTGGTCTGTATCATTCATAACAATTTGTAATAAAATGCTAATTATTCATGCTTCCATAAGTCTTTCATTTCAATTTCAGGCTGAAGCCCCAAATGTAGGTACGTTAACCATAGATTCCCACTGGCTAAAGCAGACTCACAGAACCATCTATCTCAATAAAAGCATTTATGCAGCAATCAAACTTTCACCTGCCAAAAACTTGAAAATAGCAAATCCCATTTTCTGGCTCAGCTGAGCTTTGGTTACCTTACCTTAAAGAGGACATTGCTGCCTTGGAAAGGATGCAACAGAGGGCTACAAGAATTATTCCTGGTCTTATGGAATGTCTTATGAGGAGAAGTTAGCTGAGCTGAATCTGTTTAGTTTCGAACAAAGGAGACTAAGGGGAGACATGATCCAGGTATATAAGATTCTAACAGGTCTGGATGCTGTTCAGCCAAATGGCTACTTCAATATTAGTTTAAATACTAGAACTTGTGGCCATAGGTGGAATTTAGCAGGAGAACATTTTAAACTGAATTCGAGAAAATACTTCTTTACACAGCATGTAGTTAGAGTATGGAATAGTCTTCCTGTTCATGTAGTGCAAGCTAAAACCCTGGGTTCCTTTAAATCAGAGCTAGATAATGTTTTAACAACTGAGCTATTAGTTAAGTTCTCCCCAAACGAGCTTTATGGGCCGAATGGCCTCCTCTCATTGTAAATTTCTTATGTTCTCTATCCCTATACTTTAGAGATGTTGTGGCCAGTCCAGCATTACAACTAAGACACTACTTAATATACAGTGGTACCTCAGTACTCAAAGTCATTAGAACTCAAATTTCTGTGTCAAACGAACTAGTTCGAAAAAAGACAACCTAGAACTCGATCTGAATCTCAGAAGTCGAACCATGAACACCGACCTAAGATAACTTGTACGTGCGGGGAAATGAGTCGCGCGGCGCTTCTCTCAGCGGAAACAAAGGGTAACGCTTCAGCCTCAGCCTCGTATTCGCTGTGACAGCATCGTTTGTTGGTGACAGTGCTTTTTTTATTGAAAATATCAGGTAATACACTGCACTTTATATCATTTTCGTAGCCATTGCTCACAAAAAAGTTACGCAATAGTTGTACGAATGTTACAACCTAAAAGTTTGAGATTTACGAACTAATTAAGGAATACAGAGTAATAATAAAAATAAACAACGGAGCGCACGGCATAGTCTAGTGTTGCCGCTGTGTCTGGGTTTATGAAAAAGGTGTCGTTTTTTTTTTTTTTTAACTTTACATATTGTTTGGATCTTATGGGGAAAATTCGATCAGAACTTCAACTTTTTAGGATTCGACCCCGAGTTCTGAACGGATTAAGTTCGAGTTCTGAGGTACCACTGTATTGTTCATATATGTATATAACTTTGTTTGGGTAAACCAGAACTACTATTACAAAAAAAAAAAAAAAAAAGAGAGAATTCCAAGGTTACAAGGCAAGTGGCAAAAACCTTTAAATCCCTGTTTCAAGCTGACCTTGAGCAATCTGGAGTGGTGGTTTCTGCCTGTCCTATACGCCACACACTAAATCAAATAGGACTCCATAGGCGAAGGCAAAGGAGGACGCCACTATTGAAAGAATGGCACAAAAAGGAAAGAGTTATGTGTGCGAAAACTCTTAGGTGAGCCACAATATTTCTGCGATAATGAAACCAAAATAGAGCTCTTTGGGAATGTAGTGTAGCACTTTGTTTATACACGACTTAATGACGGCAATATCAAAAAGAACACCCTATCTACAGTAAAACATGGCAGACATTCTATCAAGTTGTGGGGCTGAGAATGGTGGAAAAGTAAATGATGGACTGTTTTAAACCGGCCAGCGATGAGTCCTGACCTAAATTCCATTAAAAACCTTTGGAGAGAGCTGAAATCAGCCATTGCAGGACTCCCGCAATCTTAAAAGTCTGAATGCATAGCAATGGAAGAGCGGCAGAAACTACCGCCAGGTAGAGGCAAGAAGCTTATAGATGCTCCAAGAAACATTTAGAAGCTAATACTGTTGCCAAACGTTCTGCAAACAAATATTAGTGAATGGTGCCAATAATTGTGTCCATTATACATTTTATTTATATACTTTTTACTTCATTACATGGAATCTTTTTTGTTATCATTCAAAAGCTTTGAATATTTTCTTAAAATATTCTGATTACACAAAAACTGGTTCATTTCATTTATTTCTGAAGATATTCCACATTCTGTACTTGCAATTCAGGGGTGCCGATAATTCTGACCAGGACTGTAAGTATTTTGTAATTTGTCAAACCTACCCAAGAGTACAACTTCACAAGTTGATCCACATTCCTTGTTATCACAGGTGGAAGGCTGCTCTTCTGATATCTCTAAAATAACATGTAGCCTAAAATTACAATTCAATTCTCATGACATTTTTAAATTAGGGCTTTATCTCGTAAAGTTTATCCTTGAAATTTCACATTTTTACTTCTCAATGTGACCATAATACTCCGTCATATTATTGAAAATAAAAACAGATAAAAGATAATTACTTCACTTCAGTACTCTCAGTTCCACCTATGTAACATTTCCATTGCCTTGTTTTTTAAAACCTGCAAAAACACGAGCCTACCCTCACAAGTCACCATGTGAGAACCAGCAAATATCTTGGCACCAGGTCCATGTTGATGGAAACAAGATATTTGTTCCACATGGAAATGGTGCACGTGTATTTGCTCGTTGACACAAGGATGAGAAAGGGAGAATTTTTTTATATAGAAATGTTTACTTATTTTACTGGATGCAATTCCCACACCAGATTGATAAATGACAAAAACTGACAACAATGTACTATCAAAAACATCACTCTAGAGGTCGACCGATATATCGGGCGGCCGATATTTTTCATTTTTTAATGTATAATGTATCAGCATCGGCCGATATCCGAGTGTAGTACGCCGATTTACAGACAGGCACATCTGCGAGCAGCCAAGTGTTATTGTTGCTGTGGGACACGTGACCCATGCTGCTTGTGCAGGACCCCAGCCAGAAGTTTTGGAAGAGTCCAGGGAGAGAACGGTAAGGGCTTAAATTCTGATCTTTCAAAGACCTGTTTATTTAACTGGTTTGCTGTAAAATGCTGCTCTAAAAGAAAACGCGAGCGCTTTTGAAAGAGAACGCGAATTACGCAGTCGGGAACTGGCGTAATGAAAATGAGCCTTCAGCCAGCTGTAGCTTACAGGTAATGTTAAGGATCATTGATTCTGACAGTTTTGTGCGCTAGTTGGTGGGCTCACAGACGTTTCTTTAATAGTTAAAAATCATTTTAATTGTTAAAAATGTAATTACTACTATCGTTTGTTATTATTAGTGTGATATTTATAGCAAATAGAGGGGAAAACGTCCAATTATCAGCCAAAAAAAAAATCGCCAGTATATATCGGCCATATATGCTGACCCTGACCCTATTGAAAAGCCCATATCGATCGACCTCTACGTCACACTTCAAGAAATTCCTGTACACACTGATTTTGAATTACAAAACAGATTACTGATGTATTTGTGTATTTGTTTTTGCATCAAAGTCTACAAACCTACGAAGCCTTACTTATAAAATCTACAATAATCTGAAAAGTAAAACTGGGAGAAGAAGCAAAAACTTGGTGACATTTTTTCAATGTACTGTAATATACACGCGCGCACACGTGTGCACATGCACTCACACACACCAACATTTTGGTCTAACTAAACATTTATATCTATTGCAAAAAAAAATCAGATTTCTTATCAACATTACTGAAAACAGTATCTGCATAGAAGAAAGTAGCTAAAAACCTGCTTCTTTAGGGGAGTCAGAAGGCTGGCTCATACTTGGCTGGGAAGAGTGGAACCAGCAGGTTCCTTGTCAACGTCAGAGCTGAACAGGGTGAAAAGGCAGGAGGAGGGGTTAGGGGATTCATTTTTCAACAGGGAGAAATAACAAGGGTTAAAGAATTGCATTTATCAAAACAAACACATGCGACTCCTGCAATAAAAGTGCAATTGGACTCCTAGAATGGTCAGTGATGTGCACCTGATGGTTAAATTGCATGGCCTCCAAAGCAAGGTTTTGTGATGCTACTTACTCATCTTAGCAAAGGCAGCATCCTAATAATGTGTGTCGGGGGTCTGTGTTGACAATGACCGCCAGAAAACATGGCCACACAGCCCAACAGATATTTCAACATCTCAATTGCATTTTAATGACACAAATTTGAAGGCAGCACAGTAGTCCAGGACCTCTGAGGCTAATTCCTGCCCTAGCTCTGCCCATCTGCCTAGAAACTGAAGTCTCAAAATTGCCCTTAGTGTATAACTGCTTGCATATCCTGTGATGGACTTCCTGCCCAAGACGCATGCTGGCTTGTGCCATGTGCTTCCTCTATTAGAAACGTTTATGAAAATTCTATTGAAGAAAACACTTGTACATATGTGAAGTAACTTATGCAAACTGCTCATTTTTCACATACAGCAGGTGATAAAATACAGTAAAGTAAAGATAGATGGATGAACAAATATCACTTTAGTACTACTGGAGCAACACAGACAATATTTAAATTTACTAAAATAACAGACATAAAAAACTAATACAGTCAAACCTCAGATTGCGAGTAACTTGGGTTTGCGAGTGTTTTGCAAGACGAGCAAAAATTTGTAATAAATTTGAACTTGATAAATGAGCAAGGTCTTGCAATACGAGTATTACGCATACGCTTTGTCTGCCAAGCGTCACGTAATCACAACTAAGCTGATGGTTCTCTCTCTCGGTGCGGGATTGTGGGTAATCGTCTCCAAAGCTTGGTCTCAGTCAGTGTGCCTCACTCGTATAGTCAAAATTTTAGCTGCAAATACAGCCTTTTGAATTTATCAAATTTTATGCATTGTGCCAACTCAGTGATAAAGTCCAAATTCCAACATTCAGAACTCCTTTGATATGTCATGTACAGCTTTGAAACTTTGTGACTAGAGCTAACTGTGTAGAATTCAAAAGTGTAAGATCAGCTCCTCTTATGTACTTCTCCTACAAGGCTCTGAAAATGGCTGAAAATTAAAAATGACACCCCCTTCGAGAGCTTCTCCAGCAGTATGTTAGGTGAAGCAGTTTTTTCCTGTTATTTATGACACAATAGGCCATATATACGCAGTAGGCAAGTGTATAACTGTTATAGAGTGTCAGAATAATTTGTAACACTGCATTAAAAGCTATATGGTGAAAAGCTGTCATGCTGTCAATTGTCATTATGAAAGTTTTGACTACTGTCAATGTGAATCTGAATGCCATTTACAATGATTATATCCTGAAAACAACGAATTATTGTGGTAATTATCCATTACTGGTGGTGATACTTTGTAATATCTTTGCAAATCAATAAAAGTGTAACTTGAAACAAAAATTATTTTCACTTCAGGATGATTTGATATGGAATGACCCTAAAATATATCAAATAGTGTAACTGTCTCAGCAAAAAAAAAAACAAGCTGAAAAGCAGATTGCATAATTCAGCTTACTTTTATGCTTTAATGTTACATACTGTCACTAACTACATTTAAAATTTATAAACGGGAACTTTAGCTCAGCTTGCACCAGCAAATTTCACTATGTAGAAGATTATGTAAAAAATAATCAATGCAAATGCTGCAATTAATTTTCTCTCTCTGAAACATTTTACCAGAAGACAAAGATCATAGGTTAAAGGGAGAACCCAATAAAATGTAAACATTAAAATTTACGTTATCCATGCTGACTATTGCTTTTGATTGATGATTTATTATTATGACGCACACATTGGAATTAGACATTACAAGATTCTACAAATCTTCAATAAAATTTTTATATTTCTTTCTCACATTCATTAAAATGCACAAACATCAAAAGCATCGTATTTTGATATTCCAGTCACTTTCCCAACTCCTGAACTCAAAAAAAGCCTAAACAAAATTTTGGATCACAATGAAATGGGCCTCGGCGATAAAACGATAGCAGTATATATCGCTATAGACACTTCATCAAGCAGTAAGAAAATTGTTCAATAGAATGTTCGACAGTTTCATTTTAATGCAGTAAATACAGACCTCCAGGAAAGCACATAATGAATACGATAGGTTCAGCTGCATGAACAAACCCCATGTGTATTCCTTCCCTGGCCGAAACAACACTATCATGTCCCTTGATAATAGAGTATGCTATGATGACACACAAACAGCCAATCATGCAACAGCTGTACGTTCAGTTGCACCATCGACGTGACAACAGAAGCAACGTGGAGTGAGAAAGTGAGTGCATGTGGTGAGGAAATATATGCATCAGATAAGGAACAGCTGTCTCGACAAAAATGCGTTAAACAGCGAACATTAGGGGTGTCTGTACTTTCGCATTTTAAAGTAGCCCATGACACGCAACACATTGCAATACACCAATCTCTGCTGAAAACTGGAAATGGTACAAATTTTATGCAAGCACTTACACCGGCACCAGCAAGTCAGAGGAAAAAAACCCAACAATAAACCATACTGTCGGCATATTACTAGCATATGGAGCCCCACTATATGACTTATGAAAATTAGATTGCAATTTGCCGTGTATTTAATCTGTCATCTTTTTCATGTTCTGTTTAAGGGGAATCCTAAGGAATTAAGTGTTTTCAAAAACAGCTTGTTTCCATCACTGTGTGGCTGGCAGAGCCTGAGACACTTTAAAACCATTGAAAAATACTCATGCTAGGCTCACTTGTGAGCTATGACTGCATTAACATATTTAAAGAAAATCAACGTTCATCAATCCAAGCTAATTCTGCCCATCTCAGCTTACTAAACTGGGACTTACAGACACAAGCAATACCTTTGAAAGCTGCAATTCAGAGATAACTGTTGCAAGCTGTTGTATAACAAGATGGAAAGTATATCTGTGTTTATAAATCATTTAGCCAGGGAGAAAGTGAAAAGCCAAAAAGGCATGAAATAAAATCCTATTATTTGGATAGATTTACAAGTATAGTTTTTGTCTTAATTACCATTCAGAAATAGCAGACAAGACTAGCATGATTTTAAAATTATTCAGACTGTTTTCCAAAAAAAACCTTTAGAAATCTGTACACTCTTGGAGTGCATATTTCATCAAAGGAGGAAAGTAACAATGTTTAATATACAATAGCTAGTCTATGGTTCCGGTCTACAGCACATAAACAATCTGCTATTACTAAGAGGCATTAAACCTTACTGTTTTAGAATCACTCATCTGTTCCTGGATAGTCTACAAAAAGATAAATGGAATGTAAGATGGCAGCTGCAGTCTCCAGTTTTGCTCTTGGCTGCCCTCTGTTGTTGCAGTTATGACTTTGAGGTGATGCTGAATCTGATCTAGGAGTACATATGTTTGACAGGTGGTTATAAGATACATCAAGGATCAAACAGAGTAAATAAAGTAAATTATATACAAACAGACTGATCCTTTTCACAGGGATAAGCCTCTAATTCTCTCACTAAGCGCACTGATTTCAATTTTGGTGCAATGTGATCAATTTTGTTCCAGATTTTCACCTACGCAATATGTCTGCAAAGTTTGATAAAAAAATATGTCAAATACTTTAAGAGTTACTGTGTTCACAAGACCGAGGGCTCTATTTTCCACCTGTGCAAAGTGCACGTTGACCAACAAAAACCACGTCAAAAGTCTGTGGTGCATTGCTAAATGGTATTTAAATGGCACATTTTAGAAACGTGCATTTGCACGATGCTCATTAACGACACAGATACGCACTCAAAGTGCACTGCTGGTTTTTGTTATATTATTTCATTGATATATGTGGTCCTTTCACGTAACTCATACTGTTTAATAAAATACAAAAAGAAAAACAATATATATTAAGTAAAGAACAAACCATATCATAAAAAAAAAAAATCTTTGAGTCCATTATCAGAATTAAGCACGTACTGTATTTGAAAGGACAATTGGATTGTTGAAAATGTGTTTCAGATATTTAGAAGGTCAGGTGGAACATTACAATGCAGCTCTCAGAAGGTCGCGGCATTCTTTGTAATATATTGCATGTTGCGTAACATTGCCATGTGATGGATGTCTGGTGAGGACACAGAGGACTTTACAAGGCGTGTTCCTGAACCGCATGTGCCGACGCCAACAAAGGAATGTATGTTGGCAGCAGCGCGGGCAAGGAGGGATCAGCTGGCAGAAGAGCTGGATCATCCATAACCCAGTAAGGAATCTAAATTGCCTTTAATTTGTATTTAAGTTGTGTTTTGTTTGAACAAAGATCACACTTTTATATGTATTCTGCGAAGTGCAGACCCAAAACTGAAATAAAAAACATACAAGCATAATTAAGTCCCTGTTCCCAGCCACTACTCCCAGTTAGCAGCATCCCCGTCTTCTGGCACCACTTTCGGCACTGCACTGGTGATCCGATGATGCCAGAAAACGAGGACAAACTCACTGCTACTTCAACCCACGGCTGCTTCACATCTAAAGGCTTGTGGCTGCCATAGATGACGTGCTCACGCCTTTTCACCTCACGCATGAGCACAGCTTTCTGGCCGAGGAAGAAGACATTGGAATAGTAATCTGTAGTAGATCATGTGCTGCTGGCTTTTAAAGGTGAGGTGATGCGTCATTCCGATTGGTTCACTGCTTGTTACACACAAAACACTCCCATGATTAAATAGGAGCGTTAGGACAACCTTTTCACGCCTTGCACTGCCGCAAAGTCTGCTTTTATCATCGTCTAAACAGCGGAATGGATTGGACGTGCCCAGTGCCTCAAGTGTCTTCTACAGCTGCCGTTTCCTTCCATTCTTACTGCCTCAGTTTTGGGCAATTGGTCTAAAAATACTCCCAGCTGTATACAGGGCTGGGCGATATCACATTGATATTATATCGCACATGTGTGATAATCATCAGGGCTGCAGATTTGCCTTGATGCCAGCTTTGCGGTACTATAATGATTAGGAGTGTAACTGTACATGTATTCATACCGAAGATTTTTGGTGCGGGTCTCTTGGTTTGGTATGCATATGTTCCAAATGAATGCAGAAAATGTGTTTCCCTCAAGCAACATTCGTAAAGGGATGGATGAAGCCAGTATGCCTGCACGTGTACGTAATGTGAAGCTGTTAGTTGTTAATGTGAACACGAATACAGCACAGGTTTTTTTTTTTAAATGCTACACCATAATGGATATTTATTTTGTCTTGCTTTGTATTTTTCAGACAATATTTATGTAGCAGTTGTAGGATACAGCTGAAAGCCGCTAATGTGAATACAGTACAGATCAGTTGCAGCTAATTTCTGTTCATCTTAAAGATTATTTTACTCTTATTTAGTTCAGAGAATATTTATTTTGATTTATTTTCAGGTAAATTTTTGCGTTTTATTATTAGTTTGCAGCAGTATTGACAGAGACTATATTTAAGAAATAAGTCACACGGGGCGGGATGGTGGTGCAGTGGTTAGCACTGTTGCCTCACACCTCTGGGACCCGGGTTCGAGTCTCCGCCTGGGTCACATGTGTGCGGAGTTTGCATGTTCTCCCCATGGGTTACTTCTGGGTGCTCTGGTCTCCCCACAGTCCAAAGACATGCTGAGGCTAATTGGAGTTACTAAATTGCCCTTGCATATGTGAGTGAATGGTGTGTGAGTGCCCCCCCCACCCCACCTCCTGAGTTGTTCCCTGCCAGGACTCCCCGTGACAGATAAGCAGTTTGGAAAATGGATGGATGGAAGTAAGTCATACTTTATTCAGTAAACCACTGTTTATTAAAGAAGAAATTTATGTTTTGTTTGTTTAGTGATTAGTGGTCTTTGTTGACACACCACAGCTTTGGTGTGTTTGTATATCCACAATGTCTCATCTTTCCAAAGATGCTGCGGCTGCTGGACTGTGTGTGGACTGTGTGGACACACCACACCTTTGTTGACAAATGTACACAGTACATTTAATCCATATGTGACAATGTGACCTAGCAGAGGGCAGCTACTGTAATTCAGCGCCCGGGGAGCAGTGCTTGGGGGCGGTAACTTGCTCAGGGTACATCAGTACCTTATTTGTACTGTATCTTGTTTTAAGCATTTTTGAGACATTTACAGTTCAATTTGAATATCTTCCAAGACAATATATGCAAGTGGTGAATGCTTAAAATTCCCCACAATTTAAAACAACCCAAGCTAGCGAGTCCCAAATCATCCATTGCTTTTTTCATATTACTTGCATTGCCGCGCAGAAATGTGTGCGCTTTGTTTAGTGGGATTTCCCATTAAATGCTACTTCCACAATTCAAAACTTTGTTTTAAAAAAATATTGTAAAAGGCTGTATGTTCACGCACATAGAAATCGTGCAAAAACTAGATGGGAAAGAGCAAATGTGCAGAAATCATGTACTAGAAAAAAATCCCTAGTAATTGAAAACAAGAGTAAATGGTCTGAAATACAGAGATATCACTATATTTTGAAGAACACTGATAACAAGAATGGAAATTGTATGCCTCATTTACTTCACCTACTCTTCCATCCATCCATCTTCCAAACTGCTTATCCTACTGGGTCGCGGGGGGTCCGGAACCTATCCTGGAAGCAACGGGCACGAGGCAGGGAACAACCCAGGATGGGGGGCCAGCCCATCGCAGGGCACACTCACACACCAATCACTCACACACGCACACCTACGGGCAATTTAGCAGGTCCAGTGAGCCTCAGCATGTTTTTTGGACTGTGGGGGGAAACCGGAGTACCCGGAGTGTATAAAAACTGCTTGGGAGTGTATAAAAAAAGGCACTATACCTGTAAGGGATTTGTTTTATTAAAAATATTTTTGAAGTCAGCAAAAAATTGTATTTAACGTGCCAAATTTCACCAAAATCAAACATGGTGACGGAAAAACTTTTGGCAATGTGTCGAATTAAAATGGAATGTCCCAATAATTAACATTAAACAGATATTTACCCATATTCCACTAAAATCTTAACTTAAAAATAAAGTCTAATTGTAAAATTCACAGCAAGTAAATATAAAAGCCATGTCTTGTGTATTTTCTCCCCAAACATAAGCACAAAAATATGTAAAGACTCTGCATAGAAGTGGTTATGGAAAATGGTTGAACAGGCATTGTACTGCACTAGAACTGTACTATGAAATACTTTCACTTTATTTACGGCACAAACACCAAGTCACTTTTCATAACCACTTGCACTAATCTGTTATTTTATGATATCTGTTATAGTAATCAGTTACTTTGTTAGATGTATTTTGTTATTCTGTTTAAATTATTTTGTTATTCTGTACCATTACTGCTGTTCTTTTTAAGCGCTTTACTCTCTTATCTTTATTCCTCTTGTTGCACTGAGCAGGTTTATGACAAAAGAATTTCCCTTTGGATAAATAAATAAAGATCTTCTTATCTTATGTTATCGCGCCACCCCCCCCCCCCCCTCCCCTCCCCTCACAATTTTTTTTATTTTTTTTTTTAAATCAGAGCCTGCAGCTAAAAAACCCATATCGGTCAGATCCGTAATAATAAGAATGGACACAAACCACGTATAAGCGTGAAAAAGGTGTCACAAGCGGCATTGCTGGTCCAAGTTGATTCATGCTACACGATAACACGTTCCCATAGATACTAGTAACTGCATCATCCTCACTGAACACATTCAACGCAAACCTTGTGGACCCATTCAATAAAGTGATCTGTCCAAGCAAATAACATTTGCATGAAAATGAACAGAAAATTCTGCAATGGATTGGCACCCCAAACTGGGACCCCAGCGACCCTGAACAGGATAGGCGGTTTCAGAAGATGGATGGACAAATGAACAGAAAATTAGGACTATCCACAAATAAACACAAATCGCCCACCCCCTTTTTTCAACGAAGTGTGAAGGTAAACAGCGTAATGGATGCACTTCATTAAAATCCTGAAATATCTACTTTTGCTATGCCCTAAGGTGAAGACACGTGTTGATTTTTTTTAACCAGTTTGGTCTTTCGATCGCTATTTTGACGAACTATTGATGGGATCCCCACTACTGATCTCTAGGCTCTACCCGCCTCCTCCATGTTGACAAGAATTACACGCCGTACTGCACAAACCCCGAACTCACATTAACGAAGCAAACCAGCTATCTTGCGCACGATAAGTTGACTCGATAAAGTGAGCCATGCATATTTGTCGTTAGCACGTTACACGTTAGCAGAAAGCGGCTGACTGTTTTGTGCATGGACGGAATCGTTGTCCAAAACCCACTTACAAACACCACTGCAGAAGAAGGATGATTTTTCAAATGAAGTAAAATCTAACTTACCCTTAGGAAGAAAGAAAAAATGGTGTAAACGTATCCTGTGGCTGCAGCGTATTTCAAACGCTGATCCTTTAAATATATGTGAAAAGCTTTAATAGTTAATTAAAAATAATTATAATCCTAATTCTATGCACCCGGATCACAGCCCAGATCCGACAGCAAGACAAAAGCCAACCAGCTCTTGCTGGACTGGCAGCTATGACTGCGCATGCGTGTGCCTCGTAGGGTTCATAGGCAAAGAAATCGTATAAGAACTAGAAGGGAGAGAGCAAGAGCGCAGAAGTCATATACTACAAAGAAAGCCCTAGTAATTGAAAACAAGAGTAATTGGAGATATCACTATATTTTGAAGAACACTGATAACAAAATGGAAATTGCATCAAGACTCATTTACTTCGCGTATTATTTGCCCATGTCATAAAGATGTATTAAAGAAATAAATCAATTAAAATTCAACTTTATTGGAAAAATAATATATATAAGAAATGGGGATTTCGTAAAAGATTACAAAGAAGGGGTTGATTTTGATGTGATGAATGGGGTAATTAAAATTAATTGGCTCCAATTTGTTATACAGAATAGTAATCTATCACGGTTTTCATGTTCTTCAGCACTTTTGACCAGTTGGGTGACCAGTTTTGACCAGTTGACCTTTTTCTGATCTGTGCTTTGAACAGTTTAGGTTACCTGTTAAGCCAGGGGTGATCAACTCCAGTCCTGGGGGGCTGGAGCCCTGCGTAACTTAGCTCTTTCCCTGTTCCACCATAAGTGATTTAGCTCAAGAGCTGTGCGGCAATTAGCACAAAGAGTTGAAACTGATGTTTCCTTTTCATATCGGGAATTTTACAACCCAGTTTAGTTTGTCAGCCAATCATACACTCAGTGGTCACTTTATTAAGTACACCTGTTCAATTGCTACTGCTTGTAGGAAATATCTAATCAGCCAATCATATGTCAGCAGCACAATGTATAAAATCATGCAGGTACTGGTCAGGAGCTTCAGTTAATGTTTAAAATGGCACAGCCAGCACCACACACCTCCCTATATACTCTGTCCAGACTGTGTCTTTCTTTTATTTTCTACTCTTTTCTGATTGTCTTTTTTACATCGACTAGCTTAGCTTTTATTCCTTACAACAGCATGTCTCTTTTGAACATAACAAAACAGCTAACTTACCAGTTTTAGAAGGTTTTTGTAGGTTGATCCGTTGTGGCTGTCCGAGATGCTCCACGACGCTGATGACAGCAAAGGCGGTGAGCCTCGCTAGGCGCCAAAATCTGATTTAGACTGAGAAATCGACCATACCAACCTCCACTTCTCCGCTGCATTTTGTTCATTAATGTTCAGTCACTGGAAAACAAGCTGAAGGACCTCATTGTCAGAGTTAAGTTCCAGTGCAACAGCAGGGACTGAAATCTTCTTTGTTTCTCTGAAAAATGGACCCTCTCTGTGGTCCCGGATCACACTATGAAGCCATCTGAATCTTTCTCCGTGTTCCAAGCGGACAGAACCGCTGAGGCTGGAAAATCCAAAGGTGGTGGAGTTTGTTTCGTTACCAACAACAGATGGTGTGATCCTTACAACGTAACAATTACCCTCTCTTGTTCCTGTTCACTGCACTGGAGCACTGGAGGTCTACAGAAGATGCCACCTCACACACTGAAAAGTAAGAAAGGGGATTATGTGACACTCCTGTTCATAGATTACAGCTCAGCTTTTAATACCATAATCCTGCTCAGATTGACTACTAAATTGAGGGCTTAAGGACTGAACACTCAGCTCTGCAGCTGGGTGCTGCATTTCTTTACAGGTAGACCCCAAGTAGTTAGTGGGTAGATGTGTGTTCAGTATCATCACCCTTAGTACTGCAATTCCTCAAGGATGCGTCTTGAGCCCCCTGCTGTTCACTCTCTGCACTTACAACTGTGTGGCCACTGACTGCTCCAAATACGCTGTAAAACTGCAGTGCTCGGACTTATCTCCAGCAACGATGAGATATGAGACCTACAATGATGGAAGTGGAGAACCTGATGAGATGGTGCCAGGCTGATAGTCTCCAGTTTTGTTCAAATGGATACATTATCTTTTATGTGTTCCTCAACTAACAGAAATGTAAAACAAAGGAGATGGTGGTAGATTACAGCAGAAAACAGCAGCACTGCTGCTCTCCCCTCTATATCAATGAGGCTCCAGTGGAGCAGGTTAAAAACTTTAAATACCTTTGAGTTCAGCTCACAAATGATCATAGCTGGTCGACACACATACAAACTCAGATTACTAGGGCAAGGCAGAGATTCTATCACCTGAGGCAGCTAAGGAGGTTTAAAGTCTTTTCTGTGATACTAAAGACCTTCTACACAGTTGCTGCTGAGAGCATCTTCACTATGAACATCAGAGGGTGGTTTGGTAACTGCTCCATCCAAGACCGCAAAGCCCTTCAGAGAGTGATGAAAGCAGCAATTCGCTATTGCAGATCTGCCCTACCCTCCCTGCAGAACATCTACACCAGGTGCTGCAGGACCAGAGCAATCAAAATCAAAACCTCCTACCCCAGTAACTGTCTGTTTGGAAATGATTAAAAGGAAGTCTGAGTGGGTAATATCAGTAGCTATTCTTGGCACATTTCTTGGCACTTTTTGCGTAGCTATTTGATTAATTGTGGAGGTTTACCAAATTGCTTAGAATTAAGTAATCAGTGATACACTAAAACGATGAACAATGCATTGCCCATTTTATTCAGAATGGAAACATTACATTACCTTTTATGTGTTCAGATATTGGAACAAAACACTGGATACTGAAGAGTCAGTCACGTGTTCATTGTATTTCAGGGCGAGTACTGAAATGAGACCTATAGTGAAAGACGCCTAGTGTATGCAGCAGTGCAATTTCTAATCGTTATAGTGGTTGTGTACCTGCTTCAGCTGTGAGTTATCCAGCTGGTGTGTGTCTAAATGTAAAGTTTTATTTTTACATTATTTTGCACAGGTAACTAAAAAGTTGCCACTTGTTGGGCCACTTAGGGTTATTTATAATTATATGGATGTGCATATATACATATATATACATATATATATATACACATATATATATATATATATATATATATATATATATATATATATATATATATGTGTGTGTGTGTGTGTGTGTGTGTGTGTGTGTGTTAGAGATGTTCTGATCCACTTTTTTGGTACACTGATCTGACACCAAGTCTGGGTGGTTCTTTTAATATTTAAGTATACATGCACATGCAGTAGGCATTTGGCTGTGGTAGCCGATACCGGTCATTTAAGAAGTGCCTGAGTCGGCCCCAATTCCAATCTTTGATATCGGCTCAGGACATCATTGTCAATGATGAGTTAATGGTGAGTAATGAGAATTATCCATCCATCCATTTTCCAAACCGCTTATCCTATTGGGTCGCGGGGGGTCCGGAGCCTATCCCGGAATCAATGGGCACAAGGCAGGGAACAACCCAGGATGGGGGGCCAGCCCATCGCAGGGCACACTCACACACCATTCACTCACACATGCACACCTACGGGCAATTCAGCAACTCCAATTAGCCTCAGCATGTTTTTGGACTGTGGGGGGAAACCGGAGTACCCGGAGGAAACCCCACGACGACACGGGGAGAACATGCAAACTCCGCACACATGTGACCCAGGCGGAGACTCGAACCCGGGTCCCAGAGGTGTGAGGCGACAGTGCTAACCACTGCACCACCATGCCGCCCCGTAATGAGAATTATATATAAATAATATATTCATCATGCAGGGTCAGGAGCCTGTCCTGGAAACAACACATGCAAGCCATCACAGATTAAAACACACACACACACACACACACACACGCACATGTAGGGTATACCTATCCTTATGGTGCACGCTCATTCACTTCTATGGGAAAAATTCTAAGGCTAACTATGACAATCTTAACCCCCACCCTGCCCTAACAATAACCATAAGTAACCAACCCAAATACAAGTATTTTTACTTTTACGATTGCACTCACAGATTTTTATAAAACTGAGGGCATCCAAATGGGGACTAATTCCAACTATGACAACCATAACCCCTACCCAGACACAACCTTAACAATAAGTAACCAAATGAAATACAAGACCTTGCCCATTTTTCGTTTTTTAAGTTCATTGAAATGTTTGTGGGGGCTGAAAACAAGTTGCACGGATTACAACATTTAGTGACACACACACACACTGTACATGACGAATTAAACAAAGTCAGAAATACTTCTGAAAAAGTGTGTCACTGGGCCACGAGGCACTCCCCGAGGTCACATGGTCCCGTTTTTAGCCTCGTGCCGCAAGTTAAGCAACTACTGCGCATGTGTCGTTGGTACTTCCTTGCATTCCGCACGAAGAGATATATCGAGCAGAACCTGGTAGAACAGAACCCTGCAGACCAGACTGACAGCGATAGACAAAGTGGCAGTACCGCGAACACACAATCTTAATTATTTCATATTGAGAATGCACTATATTTCAGAGAAGCTTATACGACATCCGTGAAACGATGTCAACATAATTACTCGTAGAACTATAGCGGAACAATTTTAAGGACTGCAAATATAATGTCAGGTTTCTAGCGTATATAATTTACTCTTAAGAAATTGCAGATTTATCATAAAAGATATACACAGCTTTCAGACATATTGCTATTTTTTTGTGTTAGAGGTGTCATTTTCGCCCCAATATCTGTATGACTCTTTTGGAACTCAAGATAACAACGACAATGGACACAAACAACAATAATACAGGTAAATATACCGTGGACTGCGACTTCGATGAGTGTAAGTGAATTTTGCAAGGAAAAGATAAGTGTTTGTTTCCTTGTACTTCAAATGCACTTTAAAAACATTCATTGTTATCTTGAAGGCTACGGTGCTACACGGTTTCAGTTCAAAAAGAGTTTATTGCTTGTTTATTATGTTGTTAGCACTTTAAAATTATTAATTCTCTACCATCAACGCCGTGATGTGCGAACATTGTAATTTGCATAATGTGAATGGACAAAAATGATGAGCTATGAATCCCACTAAACTACGTGCTAAGTAGGTCAACGTGGTAAAGTCAGGTGTTCAGATATTTCTCTGATGCTGCCATCCTATTCACATGGATCTTCAAGGCTAACCATGTGCGTTTTGTTTTCATTCAGTCTTCTTCTTTTCCTATTGGCGGTGCGCTATCTCATTGCATAATTGTTTCCGGCCTCTTTGACCACGCCCGTTGATGACGAATGTATTATAGTTACCATTGATTGGAGAGCAGGAAGAGAACCAACCCAAAGTGTGTTTGGCCCAACCCATTCCCGTGTTGTTCCTTCAGGACAAAATAGATCTTTAAAATGTCCATCGTTCTTTAAAAGCATTTAGAGAAAATATATTACTGAATTTATTGTCACATACACGGTCAGAGCTTGTCTGTAAAACGTTTCTAATAGTCGTGACTGGAAAATAAAATCTTTTTCTTAAACGACTAAAAGGAAATATAAGAGAGCTCGTATCGTTTCCGGACTGCTTGCTTATGGATTTCCAGTTCTACAGTAGAAAAACGTGCAATAGCAGGGATCTTGTTAATATGAGACAGTGAGTAGGCGGTGCGAGCAGTGTGCCTGCTACTAGCTGGCCTAGTTGACGAGCCTGTGGTCTGGGGCGCACGTGTATAGAAGGCGTGATTTAAGACGATCCACGTTGCGCACATGGCTGGTCAGGTGGACACGGATTTGCTGCTTCCTGCAGCTGTTCTGGTGTTTTACTTAGTGAATTGGACATTTTATATCAGATACAAAAACAGTAAATCTTTAGTTTTGAAACAATAATATATATTTGAAATAATATGGAAATTAAACACAGTAATAGATGTATAGATGATAGTATTACTTGTATGTAGCCTCAGGGATGTACAGGGGGTGGTGGAGTGTGAGCACCTAGCCCTTTTGCCTAAATGAAGTGCACCAGATTTGAGTGGCCCTTTTCAATCAGTAGCGATTTACTGACGGAGACGGAGACGTTGGTATCTGCAAAATATACCAACCCCCGAAACCCCCAAGTCGATCGCCTGCCCTTTTTGGTATCTTTAGATCTATCATCCATCTAATAAACACTTCAAAAGGACCAGAGTCACAGGGAAGCCTGGATGATCTCTCAGGCATCAGAGGGCTGAGGTACATCCTGGAACGGGTGCCAGTCCATTACAGGGCAAATACACACACACACACACACACACACACACAAACGTGCGCACAGGCACAGAGTCACGGAATATGGGCAATTTATAGATGCTTGTTACCTTATTAGCATAATTTTAGACACCAGGAGGACATTGGAGTACCCACAACAATCACATGTGAAACTGAGAACCTTTTGACATTAGAATGATGAACTGAACTCCAAAAACTCACAGTGGTGGTGGATTCAAGCATCCAACTTTGGAGGTGTGAGGTGATTATGCTATTCTCTTCTGCACTGCGCATATAGAAAGCTGAAATATTTGCACGATAATGGCTATGAAACAAAAGCTGACTTCACAGGGAAATTATTTAGAGAATAGTTTATCTGACCCCTTGATTGCTTTTATCAAAGAGCAAAGAGATGCACAGTGGCTTTTGTGGTTACATCTGCCACAGTGATATTTTGTACATTTGTTTTAGTGAACATAATATATGATTATATAATGTGTCAAGAAGATTGCAGTTAGTAATACTTCTAAAATAACAGCACAGACAATTTTTACTTGTACTTCCAAATCACAAAATGATTAAATCTTAAAAAATATTAGTATTTAATACAAAAATATTTTCACATTTCTTTAGTATTACTTTATTTTACAAGGGCATCCTCTGTTTGTTTTTTCAATGCTGTTATACAAAGCGATTATATAGGCATTTTTAATTTTGTATATTTTTATTAATTATGAAAAAGTAACAAGACAGTACAAAATGAATACAAATGCGATAGCTGTTGTAAACATCAGTCATAATTAATATGTTTAAGCATTTAAACTCAAATACAGATTTCCTAGTTCCTATTTGTATAGCCTGTAAGCCTAGAGAGTGTTTTCCAGTTGTCAAAGTTTTGAAAGCCCCGAGTCCCACTATACAACGTGGCAGCGGTTTTTCTAGGGAGACAGAGAAACTGTCACAGAGGCAACGTCACTTGAACTTGCCTTAAAGCAGCATTGTGTACTGAAAGCTTTCCTCTAAAAATGCACAAAAGCCCATATATTTCACAAGACATACCTTGCTTTATGTGCATCTAATGGATGTAAATGGAACTAATGATGACACGAGAATTTTTTTCCTTCACTTCAACAGGGGGTGTGATCTCCTACATCGGTTCATCCAGTGTTTCCCCAAACTGCACCAGCCCTATGTCTATGTACAGTGAAAACTCGAACAGTAGTTTCCAGTCGCTGACCTTTTCACAGAACTCTTTTGGGTGCTCATTTCCACCCTCACCCAGTGGATCCCAGGATTCTACTCGTATCTATCTGAGTAGTAGCAGCTCCGGTGTGGGATCTGGGGAGGATGCCAGTTCATCCAGCTCTGGGGGATCACCTCATGGATACGACGAGGGCAGCGGTTCTGGTTCCTCCCCCAGCAAGTCTGTAGTCAGCCTTACAAGTAAGTACAAGCTTACAGCCAGCAGATGAGGCTTTTGTGTTTATATAATAGAGACTGTGCATAAGCACTTGTCAAAGTTGCAGCTGTACTTTGTTATGGCTTTTATTTGCTTAAGAAGCTTTTGCAAAAGGAATTTGCCCAGATGCCAATTCATCTTCTCTGGTTGTTGCTTCACCAGAGTTGAATGGGCTGGTGCTTCTGTGCAAAGTGTGTGGCGACGTAGCCTCTGGCTTCCACTACGGCGTTCATGCCTGTGAAGGATGCAAAGTAAGCCCTGTGTCCTGTGAATACAGACTCTGCTGGGCTCACCTATATGGCTAAGAGCAGAAGGGAGTGCTGACCCCTGGCTTCTGTCTGCAGGGATTCTTTCGCCGTAGCATCCAGCAAAACATCCAATATAAGAAGTGCCTGAAGAATGAGACATGCACCATCGTGAGGATTAACCGCAACCGCTGCCAGCAGTGCCGCTTCAAGAAGTGTCTGTCTGTAGGCATGTCCCGTGACGGTGAGTTCTGCGTCTCTGCCTTCCATCAGCCACGAGTTACACCTCAGCAATGTGTGATGTCGCCTTCCTTTGTTTTCTTCGCAGCTGTGCGTTTCGGCCGCATCCCTAAACGGGAGAAGCAGCGCATGCTAGCAGAGATGCAGAGTGCTATGAACAACATGGTAAATAGCCAAATAGCTGGCCTGACTTCCCCCTCCTCCCCAGGCCTGCCCGTTGCCCCACAGCCCCCCCCAGCCCAGACCATGGCTCTGCCCTCTTCTCCACCTGCCACTATGCCTGCTTCTCCCCTGCCACCCCTTCCCAACCAGAGCTCATGTCTACCCCCACCTGCTGCTTCCCCACCACTGTGCCCTAGCCCCAGTGTAGAACATACCATCTCAATAGTTGCCCGGGCCCATCGTGAGACCTTCATCTATGCCTATGACAAGCTGGGCAAAGGCTTGTACTTCCACAATGGTGGGGAGCTCAACAAATATGAGGCAAACTGCTGCCCCAGCGGTTACCACCTCAACAGCCTCAACAGCATCTTCCATCATGACAACAATGTATCGACATATAATTCCATGCCAGAGCATGGTTTGGCTCAGCAGAACAATGGTTATCGGCTTTGCCTAAGCAACAGCAATATCTTTGGGAGCCACTATGGACCTGGGCTCAATATTGCTCCCCAGGACCGCAACTGCCCCTGGAAGGAACGAAGAGAGATCCTATTAGTGAGTATGCCAGCTAATCTGTAGATCCGTTTTCAAAACGAGCCACTTTACATACATCATTTGAAGCATCTTTACACCTTACTTGTTGTTGCTGTGACGGACCAGAGACGTTTCCTACTATATCCACTCCTACTTATATTTCCCCAGGCTTGCCCAATGAACATGTGCCCACAGTCTGATCCCAGGAAATCTGCACAGGAGATCTGGGAGGACTTTTCACTCAGCTTCACACCAGCAGTGCGTGAAGTGGTGGAGTTTGCAAAGCACATCCCTGGCTTCAATGAGCTTTCGCAGCATGACCAGGTCACTTTGCTGAAGGCTGGTACCTTTGAGGTAGGTTTTAAAAACAAAGTCAGTCAGATGGTCTTAACTTCCTACTAAAATACAAGTAAAACTATTACCAGCTATCATAACAGGCAATACCTTGATGCTGTATTTAACTACATCTTTATTCTTCCCTACAGGTGCTGATGGTGCGTTTTTCCTCCCTGTTCAATGTGAAAGAACAGACTGTGACCTTTGTTTCTGGCTCCACCTACAGTCTGGAAGCCCTGCATGACATGGGCATGGGAGACCTGCTAAGCACTATGTTTGACTTCAGTGAAAAGCTTAGCGGACTGGAGCTTTCAGCAGAAGAGCTGGGCCTGTTCACTGCTGTGGTGCTGATTTCGGCAGGTAAGAAGGTTTTTAAAGAACCAGAAACCAGTGTTAACTTCAATGATGACCCTATTCCTGTATTTGACAATCATGCAAATGATGAGTCTGACGACGGCCGGTGGCTTGCTCTTTTCCTTTTTCGTAGATCGCTCTGGGATCGAAAATGTTAACTCCGTGGAGCTACTCCAGGAGAGCCTGATTCGAGCTCTGCGTGCCCTCGTGAACAAGAACGATCCCGGCGACAGCTCACGCTTCACTAAGCTGCTGCTCAAGCTGCCCGATTTGCGCACCCTCAACAATATGCACTCAGAAAAACTGCTGTCCTTCCGCATTGATGCTTGAAATCCTGTTGTCTGTCACTTTGAGGGGGTCTCAATGTGGGACAGGACTTGAGGAAACAACATGGAGAGAATTTTCTCAGGCCTTCTGTGGAGCCTGTTTGATTCCTCTTATGTTCTGTTACACGGAGGATGATAACTAGGATCTATTTGAGAATCAGCCTATAAGATACCAAAATTACAAATAAAAGACCACAAAAAAGATTACTGAGCAAGATTCAGGTGCTGATTGATGTAGCTTTCAGGGTTGACTGTACATAAGAGCTGCCCAGCACAGGTACTACAATGAGACAGGACAGTGACCAGGGCAGATGTCCCTTCCTCTACACTGACAACACTCCCAGCTCCAAGGGTCTTCTTTCCTAAACCCAGGCCAGCCTTGGGTACATTCAAGCACCTGTTATATGCATACAATTTATATTATGTGTTTTACATATGCTTATATGTGTGCAGTATGACACAGGCATGTACATTAAAATGTGACTTTGTAAATACTAATAAATCATGCAAATATCTATAAATATATGAAAACATAAATGCTTGAAAATTGCAATTTTTGTTATATGAAATTCAAGTGCCGTAAATGAACTAACAGAAACATACTTTTCATTTTTACAAGTAGCACTTGAACGTCAGGGTGGCTAAGGGGTCCAAACTGTAGCATCACTACCCTGGATGTGGAGTTTGCATGTTCTTGCGGTGTTGGCATAGGCCCAAAGCCTCAATACGTGCAGATTAGGGACACAATTTCTCCAAAACATCCATAATGTGTGATGTGTTAGGTAAGCTATATAATGGACTGGCACCCTATCCTGAACATGCCCTGCCTTGTGCCTGTGTTTCCTAGAGCAGACTCCAACTTATCATGTCCTTGCGTTGGTTTCTCTTTTGTGTGTGTTCAGTGATGGACTAACAACTTGTCTCCCCTGCCTTTCCATATGCTTCTCAGAGTCTGTGCAATTATTATTTGTCAGTGAAACTGCAGTGCTGACCCTGGTGGAAGCATCATTGTCAAAAAACAGATCTGAAACTTTAATATTATGAAGCTAATTTTTTTTAGCTATAAATATAAAATGGCAAGAACAGATTTGAATGAATCGGACTCGGAATTAATCGGTCAAAAAGGTCTCTGTCAATCAGAAATTGTGCGGAAGATCACAGACAGATTGAAGTGTCCAGAATGTAACAAAGCAGTAAAAAGGAAAAGTCCTAAACCAACCACTCTCACTCCTCCAAAAGGCATAAGCTGGATAATCGGAAAATTATTCGGTTAGGCAACGGTGTGGAGAAGGGACCTGTCAACTTCCTGAAAATACTGCATCTGTGAAGTACGGCAGAGGGAGTGTAAAGGCAGGTGCACGTGTGGCAGGATCAGGACCAGGAGACTTGGTATTTATTAATGACTGTTGATGGTTCTTGTTATGAATGCAAATCTTCATAAAAAGCTAAGTGAATATGGTCCTAAGCTAGGTGGCTGTGTGCATGTCCTGCAGGCAGCACACAGATAAAGCCATTCTGAAGTTCACCGTAAAGAAACAAGTCTGGCTAAGCATTAGTTCAGGAACCAAGAAGCTTCCCCGCTTAGACTTAAAGCTGTTGTGAAAATTAATGGATATGTAACAAAAAATATTGTTGAGTTTTTTCTAATATATACACAAGTAAATGTCATGTAGTTACCTTGCTATATGGCTACTGTCCAACAGAGCATAATCATAATTTTAATTATGTACATTAAATGAAGCAGCCATTTGCTGTGAAATATAACTGGAATTAGCACTGATGCTGCACAAAACAGGTAATTAATATATTTAAAACATTTTAATGTTATGGGGTATTTAGCTCTCCCTCATAACTGATGCAAATGATACACAATGCATACGCTCTTGCAATAATATTTACAAGCATGATTTGTACAGTTCGTTAAATATGCGGACAGCTGCTAAGGTATTCCAGCCACTCAGTCAGGGAGGGATTTTCCTGTGGGGGCTAAACAAAAAGCATCATCAGGTTAGCTTCACAGAAATTCCCACCTGCCCCTACCAGTATGTTGTGCAAAGACTCAAACAATTAGTAAATACAATTAATAAATTCTCATCAATTGATCAACTGAAATTAACTTTATTACTGCTCGCGTAATTATGAGTTCGTAAATATTTCACATTTTAAAATTGAGAATTCTGCTTTATTATAGCCTTCGATCGGTCGACCAATATTTATTTTTTGCCTCGTTTAGCTCAGATAAATACATGAGCTGAGCCTTACCTGCAGAGCGGCAGTACTGACGAGCCCCTTCTCTCCACGCACAGACATAAGAGTGACACTCCCAGTGCGTGGGTAGCCTGTATCGACACGGAAGCAGCACACAACCGACGCCGACTTCAGGAAAACCAGCTCTTGCTGTGCCGGCTGCCAGTCTATGGCAAACCTATAAAACCCCAAACAGGAAAGCTGGTCACTGGGTCAATCTAATGCGAGGTCTTACAAGTGCGCAGCATATTACAATAATCTGCAGTTACATGGATTTATATATAACAGCTGGTTGTTACTGAGAAAAAAAATAACCACCAGAGCAAGCAATACGAAACTTAGGGGATGATGGCTCACACAGTTCAATGCAAGTCAGTTTCCACTTACCTGGTGTGGAGTTTCTGAATCTCAGCAAGCATTTCACCTTGGCTCAGGTAGCGCTGCATAACCTCCAGTAAGGTAGCGCTGACCTGGGAAATGGGACCATGTAAGGACTCGGGGATAACTCCCACAGTGCCCTGGAACACCTGAAAGCAGTTGCAAGTAGGATTAGGGGTCAAATATACAAATTTACAATTTTGCTAAATTCCATTCCTTTTCACACTAGTGTGTTATGTCTGAAAGTAAAGTTTAATTTTTCAGTAATAGCACATGGTTTTGAGTGGAGGGTTTGGCAGCCGGTGCAGTTGGACCACAAGTGTAGGAGGAACTTGCAAAGACTGACGGTGCAGATTAAGGCAATGTCATCACTAAGGGGTATACTATGTCATGTACCAAGGGGTACATGGTATACTATTGGAACGTTCGGTGTGCTCTTGATGGTTCACTACGCACACGTGAACCGTGGTATTATGATATGTCTGTCATTTTCCTGTATGTTTTGGCACAAACATAAGATTGTATTTTTTTGGGGAACAAACATTTAGACAACTGGGGTTGTATTACTTTTGAGGGCTAGAACTTAAATATTACTATACAACAGCATATGGCATAAATTAGCCGCCTCCTGGCTAAAGGTAGGTACATACTTCAAACGTAATCAACATCATCTCAGCAATGTGACGTTGTACGAGCGATGATGATTTTGGATTACAGAGAGACGACACTCAGCACTGCCTTGTGTCTGTACAACTCGTGGAAATAGCACCACCCTGTTTGACAGACTATGGGCAGATATGCTCCATTTCTGCTGTACTTGGTTAAATTTTCAACTCTTGAGCTTCATAAATATTGCAAAATATATAAAATCAAATCACGATATCCGAAATTTTTCCAATAATGTGCAGCCCTAATTCTAATCATGAATGCACTACTACGCTAACTCTTCAATGACAAAAAAGGCATTCCGTCTTATTGAAAAATGGGTAGTTAGTGATTTATTATTAGTTAAAAGCAAGGTGGTTAACCTCCAAGTCAAACGTTCCATCGGTCTCCCAGGTGAGTGAGAGAGAGAGGGGCTCCAGGTGCCCCAGCGATGGCCGGCATGCTTGGGGTGACAGCTCTATGTGCAGCGTCTTCTCCCCCACCCACTGCAGCCTGTAGCCAGTCAAGCCCAGTGTAGCCTGCACTGATCGCTGCAGCCTGGAAGTGACAAATGAGAAGCCACATTACATGATGGCAAGTCTCTGAAGCGCCAACCTTCGCAAGATTGACTGATGTCAGCACATCTGTGAACAGTCATCGTGGTTAAGCGTATTTCTAAATGGAACTGCAACACATCATTGATAAAAAAAATAAATAAAATCAACTCATTAGCTTATACATTACAGAAAATTCAGTCTGATGTTAGAGTTACTGAAAAAGCTTCACCAAGGTGTGTGGAATTTAAGTCAAGGGAGGTGATGCTATGATTATATAATTCCTTAGTAAGACCCCACCTAGAATATTGTGTGCAGGTTTGGTCACCATACCTTAAGGAGGACATTGCTGCCTTGGAAAAGGGAAACATAGGGCTACGAGAATGATTCCTGGTCTCAGAGGAATGTCTTATGAGGAGAGGTTAGCTGAGCTGAATGTGTTTAGCTTCGAACAAAGGAGACTAAGGGGGGACATGATCCAGGTATACAAGGTTCTAACAGGTCTGGGTGCTGTTCAGCCAAATGGCTACTTCAATATTAGTTTAAATACTAGAACTTGTGGCCATAGGTGGAACTTAGTGGGAGAACATTTTTAAATGAATTTCAGAAAATATTTCTTTACACAGAGTGCAGTTAGAGTATGGAATAGTCTTCCTGCTAGTGTAGCGCAAGCTAAAACCCTGGGTTCCTTTAAATCAGAGCTAGAAAAGATTTTAACAACTGAGCTATTAGTTAAGTTAACCAAGTTTCTGCGGTGGGAATGCAACAGAAGTTCCTGGTTCCTGAAAAAAGTCCTAGGGCTCATTACCCTGCCGAAAGAGGCCATTACCATCAGGAAATACATTGCCATGAAGGGGTGTACTTGGTCTGAAACAATGTTTAGGTGGGTGATATGAGTTAAAGTAACAGCCATACGAATGCCAGTTTCCCAACAGAATATTGCCCAGAGCATCACACTGTAACAGAAAACGAGACTCATCAGACCAGGTCTTTTACGCCCATTCCTCCACGGCCCATTTCTGACACTCAAATGCCCCTTGCAGGTGCTTTCAGGGGTGGACAAGGGTTAGCATGGGCATTCTGATTGGTCCACAGCTACGCAGTCCCATACGCAGCAAGCTGGGATACAGTGTGTGTTCTGACACCTTTCTATTATAGCCAGCATTAACCTTTTCAGCCATTTCTGCTATAGTTACTTACTGGTCTTTGAGTAGCACCCAGTTGTCCAGGCGGGCACTGCAGGAGGATATCTCGGCCTCAAGATTTGCAATCCTCTGCTTGGTCACTCGCAGACCTTCCTGGCTGGCCTCCTGGGCAGCCTGCACCTCCTGCAGTTTCACACTGGCCTCTCTCTGAAGAGCAAGGCACAAGGTAAAAAGCAAACTCTCAGGTCACTTACAATAATGCAGGTTTCTAAGAACAGAGAGAGTAAAACCTAGAAAAGTACATCATTAGAGATTCTTATAACCCCCCCCCCCCCCCAAAAAAAAAAAAAAATCAGGGGAAAAAAATATTATTGAAAGTTTGGTTTATATAGGCAATAGATCGATCTATTTACTCCTTTTTTCATGCTAATATGAGGCTGCTTCTGGCATAATAAAATACACAGACTGCCATCCTGTCCAGAGAGCACCTGAGCCATGTGCCCTAATCCGACCATGTGCTCTAATGCAACCCTGACTGAGATAAGTTATTAGAAAGGCATAGAAAAACACCTACCTCAGTCTTTCGGTCCATTTTCATTTTTTGTTTTGCCTTTTCCTTTGCTTCTGCTATCTATTTGGAAGATAATTCATTGATTGATTAAAAACATATGGAGATGGGCAGAATGCACTTTCAGGAATTTAATTTGAAGGAATGGAGTAGACTAACATGGAGACTCGAATTCAATGCACAAAAAGCAAAATTGATGCCTTTACAATAAGTGCTATATAACCCAAGATCCAGCCTGATAAGACAATTATGCTGCAAACAGATTCTCTAATTATTACCTTTCTCTCCAAAGTAACCATCAGCTGGGCGATCATCTCTCTCTTTTCATTTGCCTGCTCCATTTTTTCTTGTACACTCACGATGCAGTCCTGCACGCCCTGTGCGCCCTCTCTGTGCTGATTCTTCAGAGCTTTCCACTGAGCGTAGGCAAAGTCATCTGCAACATTTCATGGAGAGTCAGCAATGAACTCCAATGGCATGGAAAAGGGTCTTCCGCAAGCATCCCATTTGGAATTTAAAACAGGTAACAGAAACATTTCGGTTTTAATTATGTCCATGCGCGAGTGTGAGTAAATGCGTGGTGACATTCACTGCTGTATGGTTCTTGCCTGTGTCCTTAGGACAAGAGCTGTTCAGCAGCTCCTCTGGTGACTCCACACTTTCCAGAAGCTTGAGCATGTAGTCCAGCACACACAGCTGCTGGCCCATTACTTTCAGCTTCCTCCTGCTATCCTTAATAGAGATGGTCCAGTCAGTGTGGCTATACAGGCCAAATTCTGATTTTGCCATCATTTATGTCCAACTTATTAGAGCATGAATGTTTGTTCTCCACCAAGGAAACATCAGCCAAAATTCCACTATAGCAATATAACCATAATCACAAAATTTTTAAATGCTTTGTTGCTTTACCATATTTTTGTCAGGGGGGAGCTGTATTCACAATACACTCTCAGGTGTCACAGGTCACATAAAAGTACAATCTCAGCTGTACTGTTAACCTTTTTCTCCACCATGAACTAAAATATAGTATTATACAGTTAGAAAAAAAAACGTTAAACTGTTCACAGCATATAATATTTTCCTTCCCCTTCACAATCATGTACCAAACACTAATTTTCTTTTACAAAGTAAAAGGAGGCAAGAAGTGGAATTTAAGCATCCCACAGATAGCATGATGGGCTAACCACTCCATGCTGACATCCATTTTTTCATTTCATCCATTTTCAAAAAATAAGGCTGCTCAAGCAAGACTTGCACAAATAGAAGCTATTTTGACCATAGAAATAAAACCCAAATTAGATTACGATTGACATCTGAAAATTGAAGATTTATATATTTTATTTATATATTTTATATATATTTATTGAAGATTTATATATTTTTCTCCTTTGTTTCTATACGTTTTGGTGATTAAAATGAAAATCTCCCAAGTGGGTGACTTAATTGTATATGTGACACATGACGGTGTGATCTGTGGAGGTACAGGGTGGGATTTCGGGTCTTTATGTAACAGATACTCACAACTAGAAAGGGCACCATTGCTTTGGCCGGAAGCTCCACTTCCCCAGCCATTTGAGCATCCTCCACATTTAAAAGATTTCTTCGAGCAGCTTCCCATTGCTGCTCCAACCTAGAGGACCACACAATTCATTTAACTTAACGAATACTATGTAATTGCCGTTCCTATATACGATACCGAACAACTACCAAACGAAATCAAGGACATCATATAATGATTTTCTAAGGATCATAAGATTATTATATATACTAATCGATTATCGGGGAAAGAGGGGTGAACCTGGGCTGGTCCAAGTCGTTTCGAGCGAGAAAACAGCTATCATTAGAGTAACCAGATTTTCAAAATCACACACAACTCACGTGTAGGATGTGTATATCGGCTGAACTATGTTTGCTGCACACTACAACTTTTTGGAATAGGAAATTACTTCTCGGAACACCCGAACGCGTAGATTGAAATCGGAACATTCTCTGCAAACGAGGACGTCTGGTCACCCAAGTCATCACAAAACACCTTTAAAGAACACAATCTATATCTCATAAAGCATACATACACAATAACTATATAGTAACATATCAGGGCTCGTTTTATGTAAGAAAACACCAAAGACTAATTATATGTCCACTTACACAGCGATCCTTTCTGACGCCATTTCTGTTTTTCAAAAAGAGCCGCAAAAGAGCTTTCATATCTGATTGGCCAAAGGACGCGACACGTCATCTGCTTTAAAAAAAAACCAAAACGGGCCCAATCTCAAACCGAACCCTGAACACTCCCCCTTCGTTTACGCGTTCCCAAGACCGTGCTCGGCTAAGGGGGAGTGGCCCATGTATGCCGTCAAATTAGTGCCAAAAGTCGTGCGCATAAAAACCACGCGCGCATGCGCTCGCGAGCAGAAAATCCATGCTCTCTACGCGCTCGCGATTGCGCACCACCTTCTCAAGTCTTCTGCATAAAATAGAAATGGGATTCAGCGCGACTCCACTAAATTTGGATTACCTGGAGTTCCTTTGTCATCAGGAGCTGTATCTTCTGCAGGTCCTGTCTAATCACATTGAAGTACCTCCTGCTATCACCCTGGATTTGCAAGAGCTCTTTGACCTTGTGAGGGCACATCTGGAACGTCCAGCCCCACGTGTCACACAAGAAGTGTCTGCCACCAAAGGACGACCCAAGATTTTGATTGAAGAACAACGTTTGAAAGAAATGCTCCATACACAACTTCCTGTGCCTTGCATAGCCACACTGATGGGTGTTTCAAGAAGAACAATCTTAAGAAGAATGAAAGAGTATGAGCTCTGTGTTAGGGACACATATAATTCCATCAGTGATGAGGAACTTGACAATTTGGTTTCTTCTGTCTAGAATGATCTACCAAATGCAGGCTACAAGATGGTCAGAGGGAGGCTGCAGTCAATGGGCTACAGGGTTCGGTGGAGAAGAGTTGCAGCCTCCATGCATAAGGTTGATTCCATGGGCATCATATCAAGGTTGTCAAGTCTTGGCTGTGCTGTACGCAGAATGTACTCTATACCAGGGCCTTTGTCTCTGGTACACGTGGACACAAACCACAAGTTGATCCAGTTTGTATTAACATCAAATTTATTTGAAGTTTGTTCATCTACAGCCCTGGGTGGATTGGTGTGAGGTGGTGGTGGGGCTTTGGAGAAGATTTCCTGCCGATCAACACTGGCAGCTTATATCTAAGTGTCATGGAGGTCTCGGGACTCACAGATATGCAGAGACATGTGGATAGTTTACCGGTGTTTTCAGCAGGAAAAAGTTATTACTACAAATTGTCACCCCCCCACAGAAACTGGATCTGGATATAGTGGGAAAATCTTAGTTTTTTTATTATTTGTGAGAACTTGAAAGCCTTTAAATTGCTTTCAGCAAAGTAAACCAAACTTGGAAAAAATATATGTTCATTCACCAACAGTTTCTAATCTGGGGTCTAAAGTGGTCAGGCTTGCTAGTGTATTTGGTTATTTGTCTATCCTAGCCTGTTGCAGTGTATATTTCCTGTATATGTTGCATGTAAAATGTTGTATGTTATGTCAGTGCTTAATATCATCGTGTAGACATCATGAACTTTGTTTTAACCCGACTTAATGGCTTTCTTCATCTTGGCCAGGGACTGCATTTGAAAAGTAGCCACTTGACTAAAATTGGCACATTTTCAGAAATGCCAGCAACAATACTGATAATGAACACCCCTCTAACTGACTCTCAGTTGGTTTAGAAAAAAGACTTTTAAGAGAAAAGAAAGCCTTCCTTTGGTTTTGCATTTTTCTCTTTTTTGTTAGCTGTGCACAACATATCAGAAGAATACATTACAATTAAATTAGTTAAGAAATAACAGATTGCGTATATACAATATTAAGGTGATAACAACAACCCTCACTGTCTCTAGGTGCTGGTTCAGACAAGGCATTCTGCAGCAGGGACACCACCCGTCGTGCAGCATCCTGCAAATCTCCCTATCACAACAGCCCACATAACAGAATAGCATTAGTGTATGATTCAGTAGGGCTAGTCCAGGTCTGGAAAGTAGTTGGGCCAGATTTTCAAACCAAGAAATTTAGCTGGGCCAGACATTTTCAGCGGCCCAGTAAGCAGCAGGTAATGGCATTTTAAACAAACACAAATCAAGGTACATTATTTTAAAAAGCTACAACTGAACAGAATCTGAGAGCAATATTTTTTTTCCACTTCTGAAATAAGGAAAATATTCTGGTCGTATCTGACCTAGACGCATCTATGTGTAGAAGCAGGTATGTGGTGGGCAGTGTTACAGCGTCCTTAATATGGTCAATACAGAAAAGGCATGTCATCATGTTATGTATATACTGCCTCCAGTTACTTAATACCTAACTTCAATACATTGATTGATTTGTTCACTGCTGTAGCCTGTGTCAACTTTCCTTTTAGACAGATGTAAAGTCCTTTCTGTTTTTGTTCTGTGGAGTTTTTTTTGAACAGCATATGGCTGAATTCTGTTAAACCTCAGATTGAAGAAAATTGTGTTAATTGAAAAGCAGATATCAAAAACTCAGTCCGCAGGAATGTTTTTCAGAAGATTTCTGTGGACTTTTGGAAATTTCACGAAATTCCATCGCTCGATTACATAAACACTGAGTGAGATTTCATTCCCATTACTGCAACGTATGAAGAGGATTATGACTTATTACTTTAGGTTATCGGACTGAGTGAGTTTAGGAAATTTGCTCTTCAATCGATAACTGAAGCAGTGCTGTGAATGCAGAGGTTATATACGTTGCATATCAACAGAATTGTATGTTTATATCTTGTCTTTATTATTTTGATTAAATGTCTGACTATTCCCAATATGTGTGAACATACTTGGCCAAATAAAGCTGATTCTGATTCAGTCAGAGGGTAATCGTCGGTGTGCTGTACTATCGTGGTGACCCACACAGAGAGCTTAGGACCATGATTTCAGTGTGCGCTTGTGTGAGGGGACAGGCAGGGCGGCTGCTCGCTGGGTGATACACTCCTGTGGGTATAGGGGCTGGGATAGGGTGCGGAGCGGTTACTCCTCAAGGAGGAGTAACGGTCACAGCCGTGGGGGGAGGAGAAGGAGAGGGTGCTCCCAAACTGGGGGTGTGGGTTTGATGAAGAGCAGAGAGACCCTGAGCCTGGGATGAACCAGCTGCCTACTGAAACGAAAGCGGACAAAGACAGAAACTAGAACCTCAAACTAAACAACACAAACAACAATATCAAGTTATATTCAATCATTAAACAGTTATATATTTAATCTAAACAATAGTAATAAATATCGTTCCGATTCAAAATATCATTTACGGGTGAATCTTATGACTTGCATTGGGAAACAGGAAACGGGCCAAGCTGCAGGGCCAGTTCAAAGGCATAGTGCGAGGTGCCCAGAAAGGGGCACCGTCTGGGCGGAGTCAGCTAAAGAAGAAAAAGGCCTGACCTTTTTCTGGATGCTGTGGACTGTGTTTGTGTGTGAGCTGCAGCTGCATGTTCCTTACATTTTTTTATCAACACCAGCACCGTGAGGTTTGGCCTGGACTGGGTCCTGTCCTGCACGGTTGAAGGCATGTTGACTGATGTCCAGCCCGTGTTCTGTTGCATCCCACAGAAAGGAAATGGGAATCTCATTTGGATCGGATGCTGACAGTTGAAAAAAAAACTCATGTCTGTGTGTTATGAAAGAATATCAATAAATGTTTCCGAAATTGGATGACTCATTTGGTAATTATTTACAGCTTATGTTATGGCTGCCAATTTACAGTCTTTACTGAAGTCTGACTTCTTTCGAGTCACCTTTAATATAGATTGGACACTCTCTATGCAATGTGCAATACTTATATCGATGGTAAATGTTTACCTGCTTGCACAGATGGTTGATTAGGTAATTAGTGTAAGTATGTGTGTCCAATCGCATGTATGTCCAAGGTCCATAGTAAAAAATATACACTGATCAAGAGATGCCTGAAAGTGGATGAAAGAGGACATTAGTGGGGGTATCACTTAGTGTAACGGGTGCAGGAAAATGAGCAGGACTGCAAGCCATATAATGACCCACTGTCCTTATCTAGCTCTTAATATAGTATGCATACAGTAATGTATCTACAATGGACAGCTACTATAAGCAGATAGCACAGCACAGGTGCTTAATCTGTATGCTATTTCCATCCATCCATCCATTGTCCAAACCGCTTATCCTACTGGGTCGCGGGGGGTCCGGAGTCTATCCCGGAATCAATGGGCACGAGGCAGGGAACAACCCAGGATGGGGGGCCAGCCCATCGCAGCTCACACTCACACACCATTCACTCACACTCACACCTACGGGCAATTTAGCAACTCCAATTAGCCTCAGCATGTCTTTGAACTGTGGGGGGAAACCGGAGTACCTGGAGGAAACCCCACGACGACATGGGGAGAACATGCAAACTCCACACCCATGTAACCCAGGCGCAGACTCGAACCCGGGTCTCAGAGGTGTGAGGCAACAGTGCTAACCACTGCAGCACCATGCCACCTCCTGTATGCCATTTCATTCTATAAAAAGAAACTTACTGTACTGTACAATAAAGTATTTCACCACTGCTTCTCCCTCAGCTCCCACTGTTTGCTAGCACATGCATCTTTTGATTTCTTATTGCAATCTGTGCTTTATTTTTTTCGTGAAATGTAAGTGCAGTATCTGTTTATTAAGTGCTGTGGTTTAATATGTACATTATTATTTCAGTACTGTGTATACTGTCCTTAATGTCTTGCCTCTCATATAACTTGAGATACGCCAAAATTGACATGCAACAAGTGGTCCTGGTTCCAAATGCGGAAGTCGATGGATACCTGTACTTTATATGCTGTAGTGTGCTGGGTGTCAGACATTGCAATGCACCTTGCTTTGATTTTGACCCGTTAGATCAGAGGGAGGTAATCTTATCCAGAAAGGGCCGCTGTGTATGATGGTTTTCACTGCAACTCTCTGAACAGTGACCCTAACGGTTATCCCAATACCTTGGTCTTGCTAGCATATTTAAATGTGTACCTATTCAGGAATATAGTGGTGAAGGCATTCAGAGGAGGACTGATGATTATCAGAGGGAACAAATGGGCTTTTCAGACAGATTTTCACCCTAGTCCAGTACTCATTGACAGCCTAATACCCCATGTTTCAGTTTCTCTTGATAGTCAATACATGTCACAGGATGTACATTACTCTGATGGGCAGGCCCTCTTACATATGATGGAAACACTACAACAACTTAAGAATAAGGGTCAGAAGAGTGAAATACATATAATGAGTGTGTAGCTCAGCAGACTAAGACTCTGTGGCTGTGATCAGAAGGTCGACAGTTCATGCTCAGAATTGGCAGAATAGCCACATGTCCACAGGCTTTTGAACAAGACCTGAAAACCCTGGGGGCCTCAAGGTAGCAGTGTCTTCACTGTGACCCCCAAGCTTGTTCTTGCCTTTATAGAGAGTAAGATGGGGCAAATTATTAATCCCATGGGGCCTCAGCAGAATTACAAAGCAGTACAAGGAAAATAGTTGTTAATTTTACATACTACCTTCTGCTGGCCTTATGAGAATATTCAGATTATCATTTTTCCCCATAATTGCAATTATAACATTAAATTTATGATTTTCCCATGGTCCTGTGGCCGCTTCATATGGTAATTATTGATGAAAACTTTTTTGGAAAGTGAAAAAATATTAAAATTGCTTTATTGCGTAAAAAAAACTGTTTTTGTTTAGTAAAATAATGTTTTTTCGCTCTTTATACTGCCGTCTTGTGGCAAAATTTAAGTACTGCAGTTTGAAAATAATTAAATGATTTCTTGCCGAAATTGCAGTACCTAATTTTGGCCACGAGATGGCAGCAAGAAAATAGAAAAATAATTTTCCCACGGTCTACTAGCAGCTTTGTGTGGTAATTGTTTGTATGAAAAATACATTGGACCAAGTCAAATTATTTTAATGAAGAATTAACATCTAAAAGCTGCTAGTAGACCGTGGGAAAATAATTTTTCTATTTTTTTGCTGCCATCTCGTGGCCAAAATTAGGTACTGCAATTCCGGCAAGAAATCATTTGTTTTCAAACTGCAGTACCTACTTTTGGCCACGAGATGGCAGCAAGAAAATCGAAAAATAATTTTCCCACGGTCTACTAGCAGCTTTTAGATGTTAATTCTTCATTAAAATAATTTGACTTGGTCCAATATATTTTTCATACAAACAATTACCACACAAAGCTGCTAGTAGACCGTGGGAAAATTATTTTTCTATTTTCTTGCTGCCATCTCGTGGCCAAAAGTAGGTACTGCAGTTTGAAAACAAATGATTTCTTGCCGAAATTGCAGTACCTAATTTTGGCCACGAGATGGCAGCAAGAAAATAGAAAAAATATTTTCCCACGGTCTACTAGCAGCTTTTAGATGTTAATTCTTCATTAAAATAATTTGACTTGGTCCAATGTATTTTTCATACAAACAATTACCACACAAAGCTGCTAGTAGACCGTGGGAAAATTATTTTTCTATTTTCTTGCTGCCATCTCGTGGCCAAAAGTAGGTACTGCAGTTTGAAAACAAATGATTTCTTGCCGAAATTGCAGTACCTAATTTTGGCCACGAGATGGCAGCAAGAAAATAGAAAAATTATTTTCCCACGGTCTACTAGCAGCTTTTAGATGTTAATTCTTCATTAAAATAACTTGACTTGGTCCAATGTATTTTTAATACAAACAATTACCACACAAAGCTGCTAGTAGACCGTGGGAAAATTATTTTTCTATTTTCTTGCTGCCATCTCGTGGCCAAAATTAGGTACTGCAATTTCGGCAAGAAATCATTTAATTATTTTCAAACTGCAGTACTTAAATTTTGCCACAAGACGGCAGTATAAAGAGCGAAAAAACATTATTTTACTAAACAAAAACAGTTTTTTTTACGCAATAAAGCAATTTTAATATTTTTTCACTTTCCAAAAAAGTTTTCATCAATAATTACCATATAAAGCGGCCACAGGACCATGGGAAAATCATAAATTTAATGTTATAATTGCAATTATGGGGAAAAATGATAATCTGAATATTCTCATAAGGCCAGCAGAAGGTAGTATGTAAAATTAACAACTATTTTCCTTGTACTGGTTTGTAATTCTGCTGAGGCCCCATGGGATTAATAATTTGCCCCATCTTACTCTCTATAGAGGCAAGAACAAGCTTGGGGGTCACAGTGAAGACACTGCTACCTTGAGGCCCCCAGGGTTTTCAGGTCTTGTTCAAAAGCCTGTGGACATGTGGCTATTCTGCCAATTCTGAGCATGAACTGTCGACCTTCTGATCACAGCCACAGAGTCTTAGTCTGCTGAGCTACACACTCATTATATGTATTTCACTCTTCTGACCCTTATTCTTAAGTTGTTGTAGTGTTTCCATCATATGTAAGAGGGCCTGCCCATCAGAGTAATGTACATCCTGTGACATGTATTGACTATCAAGAGAAACTGAAACATGGGGTATTAGGCTGTCAATGAGTACTGGACTAGGGTGAAAATCTGTCTGAAAAGCCCATTTGTTCCCTCTGATAATCATCAGTCCTCCTCTGAATGCCTTCACCACTATATTCCTGAATAGGTACACATTTAAATATGCTAGCAAGACCAAGGTATTGGGATAACCGTTAGGGTCACTGTTCAGAGAGTTGCAGTGAAAACCATCATACACAGCGGCCCTTTCTGGATAAGATTACCTCCCTCTGATCTAACGGGTCAAAATCAAAGCAAGGTGCATTGCAATGTCTGACACCCAGCACACTACAACATATAAAGTACAGGTATCCATCGACTTCCGCATTTGGAACCAGGACCACTTGTTGCATGTCAATTTTGGCGTATCTCAAGTTATATGAGAGGCAAGACATTAAGGACAGTATACACAGTACTGAAATAATAATGTACATATCAAACCACAGCACTTAATAAACAGATACTGCACTTACATTTCACGAAAAAAATAAAGCACAGATTGCACTAAGAAATCAAAAGATGCATGTGCTAGCAAACAGTGGGAGCTGAGGGAGAAGCAGTGGTGAAATACTTTATTGTACAGTACAGTAAGTTTCTTTTTATAGAATGAAATGGCATACAGGAGGTGGCATGGTGCTGCAGTGGTTAGCACTGTTGCCTCACACCTCTGAGACCCGGGTTCGAGTCTCCGCCTGGGTCACATGTGTGTGGAGTTTGCATGTTCTCCCCATGTCGTCGTGGGGTTTCCTCCAGGTACTCCGGTTTCCCCCCACAGTTCAAAGACATGCTGAGGCTAATTGGAGTTGCTAAATTGCCCGTAGGTGTGAGTGTGAGTGAATGGTGTGTGAGTGTGAGCTGCGATGGGCTGGCCCCCCATCCTGGGTTGTTCCCTGCCTCGTGCCCATTGATTCCGGGATAGACTCCGGACCCCCCGCGACCCAGTAGGATAAGCGGTTTGGACAATGGATGGATGGATGGAAATAGCATACAGATTAAGCACCTGTGCTGTGCTATCTGCTTATAGTAGCTGTCCATTGTAGATACATTACTGTATGCATACTATATTAAGAGCTAGATAAGGACAGTGGGTCATTATATGGCTTGCAGTCCTGCTCATTTTCCTGCACCCGTTACACTAAGTGATACCCCCACTAATGTCCTCTTTCATCCACTTTCAGGCATCTCTTGATCAGTGTATATTTTTTACTATGGACCTTGGACATACATGCGATTGGACACACATACTTACACTAATTACCTAATCAACCATCTGTGCAAGCAGGTAAACATTTACCATCTATATAAGTATTGCACATTGCATAGAGAGTGTCCAATCTATATTAAAGGTGACTCGAAAGAAGTCAGACTTCAGTAAAGACTGTAAATTGGCAGCCATAACATAAGCCGTAAATAATTACCAAATGAGTCATCCCATTTCGGAAACATTTATTGATATTCTTTCATCACACACAGACATGAGTTTTTTTTTTTCAACTGTCAGCATCCGATCCAACTGGGATTCCCATTTCCTTTCTGTGGGATGCAACAGAACACGGGCTGGACATCAGTCAACATGCCTTCAACCGTGCAGGACAGGACCCAGTCCAGGCCAAACCTCACGGTGCTGGTGTTGATAAAAAAATGTAAGGAACATGCAGCTGCAGCTCACACACAAACACAGTCCACAGCATCCAGAAAAAGGTCAGGCCTTTTTCTTCTTTAGCTGACTCCGCCCAGACCGCGCCCCCTTCTGGGCGCCTCGCACTATGCCTTTGAACTGGCCCTGCAGCTTGGCCCGTTTCCTGTTTCCCAATGCAAGTCATAAGATTCACCCGTAAATGATATTTTGAATCGGAACGATATTTATTACTATTGTTTAGATTAAATATATAACTGTTTAATGATTGAATATAACTTGATATTGTTGTTTGTGTTGTTTAGTTTGAGGTTCTAGTTTCTGTCTTTGTCAGCTTTCGTTTCAGTAGGCAGCTGGTTCATCCCAGGCTCAGGGTCTCTCTGCTCTTCATCAAACCCACACCCCCAGTTTGGGAGCACCCTCTCCTTCTCCTCCCCCCACGGCTGTGACCGTTACTCCTCCTTGAGGAGTAACCGCTCCGCACCCTATCCCAGCCCCTATACCCACAGGAGTGTATCACCCAGCGAGCAGCCACCCTGCCTGTCCCCTCACACAAGCGCACACTGAAATCATGGTCCTAAGCTCTCTGTGTGGATCACCACGATAGTACAGCACACCGACGATTACCCTCTGACTGAATCAGAATCAGCTTTATTTGGCCAAGTATGTTCACACATATTGGGAATAGTCAGACATTTAATCAAAATAATTAAGACAAGATATAAACATACAGTTCTGTTGATATGCGACGTATATAACCTCTGCATTGACAGCACTGCTTCAGTTATCGATTGAATAGCAAATTTCCAAAACGCACTCATCCAATAACCTAAAGTAATAAGTCATAATCCTCTTCATACGTTGCAGTAATGGGAATGAAATCTCACTCAGTGTTTATGTAATTGAGCGATGGAATTTCGTGAAATTTCCAAAAGTCCACAGAAATCTTCTGAAAAACATTCCTGCGGACTGAGTTTTTGATATTTGCTTTTCAATTAACACAATTTTCTTCAATCTGAGGTTTAACAGAATTCAGCCATATGCTGTTAAAAAAAAACTCCACAGAACAAAAACAGAAAGGACTTTACATCTGTCTGAAAGGAAAGTTGACACAGGCTACAACAGTGAACAAATCAATGTATTGAAGTTAGGCATTAAGTAACTGGAGGCAGTATATACATAACATGATGACATGCCTTTTCTGTATTGACCATATTAAGGACGCTGTAACACTGCCCACCACATACCTGCTTCATTTATTGTTTTATACTTGCAGCTGCTTATTCAGACAGCTCGTCTACCTGTCTGTCCATGTTGCCGTCCCATGACAACTGGTCCAGCCTACAGGTGCCGTCCCATTCCGGCATGTTACCCATGAGTCATAGCGGCATCTCCGGGAGCAGCTCCAGGTGAGCCTGGATGATGATAAGCGGATGATAATTATAGCCGATTTTTCCCTTTTTCTTTATGTCTGGCAGTTTACCATCTAATAGGCATTTTTTTTCTTTTTATGCACTTTGAGATGCGTCTAGGTCAGATACGACAAGAATATTTTCCTTATTTCAGAAGTAGAAAAAAAATATTGCTCTCAGATTCTGTTCAGTTGTAGCTTTTTAAAATAATGTACCTTGATTTGTGTTTGTTTAAAATGCCATTACCTGCTGCTTACTGGGCCGCTGAAAATGTCTGGCCCAGCTAAATTTCTTGGTTTGAAAATCTGGCCCAACTACTTTCCAGACCTGGACTAGCCCTACTGAATCATACACTAATGTTATTCTGTTATGTGGGCTGTTGTGATAGGGAGATTTGCAGGATGCTGCACGACGGATGGTGTCCCTGCTGCAGAATGCCCTGTCTGAACCAGCACCTAGAGACAGTGAGGGTTGTTGTTATCACCTTAATATTGTATATACACAATCTGTTATTTCTTAACTAATTTAATTGTAATGTATTCTTCTGATATGTTGTGCACAGCTAACAAAAAAGAGAAAAATGCAAAACCAAAGGAAGGCTTTCTTTTCTCTTAAAAGTCTTTTTTCTAAACCAACTGAGAGTCGGTTAGAGGGGTGTTCATTATCAGTATTGTTGCTGGCATTTCTGAAAATGTGCCAATTTTAGTCAAGTGGCTACTTTTCAAATGCAGTCCCTGGCCAAGATGAAGAAAGCCATTAAGTCGGGTTAAAACAAAGTTCATGATGTCTACACGATGATATTAAGCACTGACATAACATACAACATTTTACATGCAACATATACAGGAAATATACACTGCAACAGGCTAGGATAGACAAATAACCAAATACACTAGCAAGCCTGACCACTTTAGACCCCAGATTAGAAACTGTTGGTGAATGAACATATATTTTTTCCAAGTTTTGTTTACTTTGCTGAAAGCAATTTAAGGGCTTTCAAGTTCTCACAAATAATAAAGAAACAAAGATTTTCCCACTGTAGCCAGATCCAGTTTCTGTGGGGGGGGGGGGGGGTGACAATTTGTAGTAATAACTTTTTCCTGCTGAAAACACCGGTAAACTATCCACATGTCTCTGAATATCTGTGAGTCCCGAGACCTCCATGACACATAGATATAAGCTGCCAGTGTTGATCGGCAGGAAATCTTCTCCAAAGCCCCACCACCACCTCACACCAATCCACCCAGGGCTGTAGATGAACAAACTTCAAATAAATTTGATGTTAATACAAACTGGATCAACTTGTGGTTTGTGTCCACGTGTACCAGAGACAAGGGCTCTGGTATAGAGTACATTCTGCGTACAGCACAGCCAAGACTTGACAACCTTGATATGATGCCCATGGAATCAACCTTATGCATGGAGGCTGCAACTCTTCTCCACCGAACCCTGTAGCCCATTGACTGCAGCCTCCCTCTGACCATCTTGTAGCCTGCATTTGGTAGATCATTCTAGACAGAAGAAACCAAATTGTCAAGTTCCTCATCACTGATGGAATTATATGTGTCCCTAACACAGAGCTCATACTTTTTCGTTCATCTTAAGATTGTTCTTCTTGAAACACCCATCAGTGTGGCTATGCAAGGCACAGGAAGTTGTGTATGGAGCATTTCTTTCAAACGTTGTTCGTCAATCAAAATCTTGGGTCGTCCTTTGGGGCTGGACGTTCCAGATGTGCCCTCACAAGGTCAAAGAGCTCTTGCAAATCCAGGGTGATAGCAGGAGGTACTTCAATGTGATTAGACAGGGCCTGCAGAAGATACAGCTCCTGATGACAAAGGAACTCCAGGTAATCCAAATTTAGTGGAGTCGCGCTGAATCCCATTTCTATTTTATGCAGAAGACTTTCGAGAAGGTGGTATCTGAGCTGTTCACAGAACAAATTATAGTTAATGAGGTGTCAAGATCTTGTCTCTGATCCACACACTAGGCCTACCATTCAAAAGTTTTAATTATGAAAATGAAATGTTTTTGTTTTGTGAGGTGCTTGTTCATGTATGATGATACATTTTATATAAAGTTAAATAAAATTCACCAAAAACACTTACTCAGTGGAGATTCCAATGTAACAGGCAGACAACTTCATGGCTTTAATGAGTGTATTTAGCAGCTACAAGGACAAAAGATATTTAAAACCTCTCCATTCTAATGCTAATTTAATAAACATTAATAGATAGCACTTAAGGTGGTTTCGCCTATAGTCTGCTAACACTAACCCGAGAACTAATATCTGAGAAGCGCGCTTCCCAGGATTTGAATTTATTAAATTGGCTTTGTGATGTTGTATTAAGAAATGTTATTCACAATGCAAGTTACCGTACATTGGCCCATTCTTTTATATACGGTAAGACGAAACGGGAAATTCCCAAATTATGATAGCAGACTGTGAATAAATAATATTGCATGAGATACCAGCTATTCCGCATTGAATTTCAAGCTCTGCTTTAAGACACAAGCGATTCCAATCCTTAACGTGGAATATGAAAACAGAATCTCTAAAACATTGCTCCGACATCATGACAGTGTGAATCCCACATCCATTGGTCAATTATCTTTATCTTCTACCAAAGCAAATAGCCAATCGTAGTCAATATTAAAAAAAAAAAACAATCAAAGAAGCCGAGCCATTAGCCACTGTTCCCGCCTCCAAAGTGTCAAAATTCTTAAAAATAGGGTCCAGTGAGCGCGACTTTTGGCACTAATTAAACACTATATTCTTCTGTTAGTTCCGGATCAAAGTCCGGAGGGGGAATGGAGAGACTGAAGAATGCGTAGAGCGCGTAGGCTAGTTTGAGTCCGATTAAACTTGCACGTGCCTTGTACATGTAAATCGCCTCGCGATCGCATTATCTGGGTGTCTCACTCCGACTTTCTATTTAATTCTATTTAGTACGATTTGTACCAACTTGTTTACATGCACTTTAAAACTTCGGTTTTAGTCGGACTAACTATCATTCGATCTTCTTAGTTCGCAATTAAATGTACTGACTGAGGGAAAAGTCGATCTCGAACAGACAAAAAGCCAGGAGCATTGTTATTAATAAACATACCATTTTTGTTCTGACAAAAATATAATCAGCAGACAATATTTCTTGTAATTATGTTTTAATGTTAAGATCATCCTAACCTTGACCCTAACCATATTTATAACATTATATATAATAGAAATAAACATTTTACAATAGAATTGAACATGATTATATTCCTGTTCTTTTTTATATAGCACCTTTCACAACAAAGTCAGACCAAGTAGCTTTACGTCAGTGTGTTGTGTTATATTACATCATCATTAAGACAGAATACAAAAACAGGGAAAAGGGAAGACAAATGAAATAAAGTCGGGTCACAACGGAGGAGAGAAACCAAAAACTCACAAGTAGGGAGAGAAAAAAATGCAGGGGTCAAAGGTCAACTGGCTGCCCACCCCTGCTGGACATGCTAGCATTGTTGAAAGAGAAAGAGTGGGCTTGCTTACTAGAAGCAAGGTGTGAACTGTGAATAAGGTCAAAGCCAAAGTCCTTCAATGAATCATTTCTCCATGCTGGTCTATGTAGGGTGGGAGATTGAAGTCTGCGTCCACGATGTTGCAGTTCGTGAGCCTCATCGGTAACGTCAGCCTTCCACGGGAGGAAGCCAGGACTCCTACTCAATCTGTGCACACCTGGGCACCATTCAGACATGTGGGTGGTCAGAACATGCACAGACACATGGAAAAGCAAAATGGCATGTACAGCGGAATCAACAGCCAATGTTACAGTTGTTATGTAAGTGGCGGGTAAGCTCAACTGAAGTAATAGGTCTTCACTCAAGATTTAAAGACTTGATACTGATCTGGCATCCCAAACATAGGCTGGCAAACCATTCCACAATATAGGGGGCCTGTAACAGAATGCTTTACTGCCAACTGTCACTTTATTATATTTGGAATGACAAGGAAACCAGAGTAACTTTTTGTCCCTTATTATGCGTTTATCAAATTGTAGCTTTTTGTTTCTTTATTGCTTTCTATATAATTATTATGGTGGAGCTGACCACCTTTCATTTCACTGCAGATTACAGCTTGCGTATGACAAATTAAACCCATGAATCCTTGACAGAAGTCTGAGAAAAGGTTCTTGAGAAATGTATCACATGAACAAAGACATGTACTCAGTCCTCACCTTTATTGAAAGTGCATAACAGCTAAGCCGTTCAAAATGCAGCCCCCTTAGCCTCTTACAGGTACCACCACCTATAGAAGCAAAACCTACAGCGTAGGTAAAAAGAAAAATTAACATAAACAGTGAGCCTTACAGCAAAATACACAAAGGACTGCACAGGTACACATGAAGCAGTTTGCTTTAAGTATATCCCTATGCATCACTCAACATCTACATATTAAAAGATCATACACCTATGTCCTGATGTCTGCATTTTTACGACACCATCAATATCAAGTACTGCTTCTCATGCACAAAAATCTAATGGCAAACTTGTGAATCAAAACAAGGACACATCTCGCCACTTCACTGGGCCATTGCAGGGTTTACTGAGTAATATTTTGACAGTATTATTTGCAACAGACCAAAATTACATGTATCCAGTGGTGATTTACAAACCATATAGTAGCTGACATCAGTTAACGGGCACAATATCTACTGACTTGAATGACTCTAGCATTCAACATAGGGTTCACTACATCTTCAAGCTCAGCAACTGAAAGCATTAGAAATGATGGCATCCAATAGTTAGTCTCAGGAAAATAATTTATTTGCATCACGAATGTCAGCGTGGTGCATGATTTCTCCTCATTGACCGACTTGGATGCATGTTTGAATTTACACCGATTTACACCAAACACTACGTCCACTTCCACATTAAGTGAATAATGTTGGCTATCAGGTAAAAATGGTGCATGTCACAGTCTGAGATGAAACAATCAACCTTATTCGGTTCACACGATGTGATCATAATGTTTTGGCCCATTGCTGCATATATTAAAGTTCTAACAGTACACATATTCATTGTGTACCATATGGCACATTATTTTCAGTTTGGTACAGAGTGAAACACTGCACATTGACTGACATACATTTATTGACACTGGCGGAACCTAAATTTAAAAGCAGATGTTCGCTACAAAAACATTATACAAATTGTGGCTAAAATGGAGCAGAAATACGAACTCCACTGTCAAGTCTGCTGCATTACAATTAATTCTGTATCAGTGATCTAAGATTATTAAAAACACTCACAAAATCATGAAACCAGTGTTTCTCAACCAGGTCTTCGGAGCATAAATGCGTCGTGCCCCCCCGCATTTGCCATTTCGCTGTAGGACTCCCACACTTTCCTTGTCATCTCCTTCAGAATGACAGAATCCTCAGACAGGCCCGAAACCCTGCAGCAAGAGGAAAATCATTACACTTCCTATATCATTACTACCTAATCATTTAATTTCAACTGCCAAGTTCAGTCAAAAAAAACTGATTCAACCATTACAAATCTGCAACACCCAACAACTAGAATTAGTGGAAAAAACTAAATAAATGAGGGCCTTCTGAATCAGTTCAACTTTTGCCAAGTAGAATGCCTTAAGCTGCAATGAACATCAGCATCCACTGAAACCTTTTTTCCGTTTCCATAGTACTGGATAGATCAGATATGTAACGTGAAAGGCAATAGATGTGTTTTTACCTGAATACTCCAAGTTCCAGATGTGACATGTAACTCTGAAAAGAGAGATTAATTTATTGCACATTTCACTCGCAGATTCTTTTCCCCACCAATTAGGTGGCTATCCATATTTATTTTTGTATGTCTTAATGTCCAAGTCTGAAAATGTCATTTATATTATTTGTGTGTCTAAATATTTAAATCCCATTTCTCATTTGCACTCTGACCAACATTTTCCATGACATAAAAGTGAAAACTGTAACAGGTACACTAATGATATAATGGAGCAGGCCATATAAACATTTAATTCATTTACATTTAGTTTAGTAAGGGGCTCAAGTCAGTCTCAGGAACATGATTAGAGAGCATCACTAACGTCAGAGTGGTGCATGATGTTTCTTCATTGACCGACTTTAGTCTGTATTTTATAAAACAAATTTAACAAGATTTAATAGTCCCCAGCTTTGTACTTTCTGCTTGTTGTTCTTGATAACGTTACCACTGGTCTCCATTCCATCGTAAAAGCTTTCTGGGAACTTATATTAAGTAGGTTGTGCATGTGTACGTGTATATCTGTCTGTATGTATGTGACTGACACAGAGAGCGAGACACACACACGCACGTAATACCAAAATGTATTTGTATGTATTTCCTTATGCAAGTTGTTCCCAAACCATTTACATTTAAGGTAGGTTTTCTTACCAATTTCTCCAAGGCAAAAAATATAATAAATATAAACAATAAAACGTTTTAAATGCAACTTTTAAAAATAAGTTATTTTTATAGATGCAGTCTTGGAACACTACTTTTGTACGGTTAGTATAATACCGACTTTCAATAAAAAGTTCAGGTATTAAAATTGGTTGCACTGATTTTATTTTACGTGTAATTTGAATTTTGAATAGTGACATAGCTGCGCGTTCCTCAGTTATTCTATAAACGCTATTCCACTAAATTACATTTTAGCAGTTGCACGTGGCATATTTCCGATTAGACAAAATTACTCATCCATCATATTTAAAATTTCAGGTTGCTTTACGTTCAGTGAAACGGGACTTTTCCACTATTATTACGTAAAAATAATAAGTTTGGAGCACCAATGACCGGAAATGCTTACAAAACCAATATGCAAACGGAACGACTCCCAACGTGCCGGAGACTAGCGATCACCTATTTCCGTAGTTTCCCTCGGTTGATTTCGCCGGTTACAACGCGTACAATTTTTGTGTGAAATGTCTGAGATCGTTCGCATATAAAAATAGTTCGCAGATTAAAATAGTACATTAGAACAAGTTTTTATTAATATAAGACTAATCTGCAACATTAACACCGTTTCAGAATATAATAAAGATAAATACCCCAGTAAGACAGAATATTTATTTCTTCGAACGAGCTTTGAACAAAGACTTTCTGCTTATTAAACAAACGATATAACATTTGTACTTTTACTACACATCGGTGACCTACCACGTGGTGGGTTTTATCAAGTGAGGCTTGAATAAATCACACTAGAAACTATAAAACAACCGCAAGGCATTACTGCGCAGAAGATCTCGTGTATTTTTGAAATATGTTATACCAGACATAACAACCTGAGGCTTGATTATAACAAATACAGTTTATAAGGGAAGCGGAAAGCAAAGCAGTACCTACCATCACGGAGGTTTCTAGCAGAAAGACAGCACCGCGTGCGTTCTTCGCAGTCATCTCCTGTGGGTTTATGGGTATTAGCGTAGGCATCAAATGAAAAGTGCAAACGCCACCTACCGACCGATGGCAAGTAAATAAATAATTGTCAGACCTATAGTCCACGTACAGGAAGTAAATATCCAGATCACGTTTTTGTTTTAACCAACAAACACTGAGTACTCTGTGACTGTGACTCTTCATGCACAGTTGGTTGGTTGAAACAAAATCAGAACCCAGAACACTTTATTGCCAGTATGTTGAACATACCAGAACTGGTTGTGGTTCAGTGCAAACAATATCAGGGACATAGCAAGGGTCCAGATATATATATCTGGGATTTTGTGAACACAAACTTTATAACTCAGTTACCTCTGGAATGGGATGTTTGCACTCATGTAATGAGGGTCAGTGTGGGTCTCTTGAGGTCAATAGGCCATGTGCAGAGACAAAGACAGATATTAAGGGGGTTCTGTGGAAGTGTTAGGCTGTTGTTTTTAGTTCTAATGGAAACAGACCCACTCTTCCCTGTAGCAGGGGAACTGGTTGGATTGTGAGTTTTGTACTTTTCCCCTTTACACTTTGTTTGATGTGTGATGGGACTTCACACAAGTGGAGGGTTATAATGAAAACTGATTGATGAAACTCTATTTTGGACCCAGCAAACCTGAACCCTTGCATTCCTGTGTTTAGTTTTGATTTGGTTTGGAGTACACAGAGGGGTATCGTTTGGCCAGACCTAGGGGAGTGATTTTTAACTTTGTGTCTGTGGTGCATGTGTGTGTGTTTGCATGTTGTGTACGTTTATTTTTAAGGTGTACAGCTACCATGGGAGTGCAGGGCACTGTGTAGAATCCATCCACACATGAGCGAATACTATGGGTTTTATGGTCGCTCAAGTCTTTGTAAGAAGACAAAATATGTCTTCCATTTCAACTCAAGAATGATTTTCTATATCTGATAAGTAGGCACACTAAAGGTGCTTTCACATCACCGTAACTTTTTTCTGGAACCACAACCTTTCTCCGGACCGTGGCACTTTTGTCGTGTTCACGCTGCAGGAACTTGATCCGATTGTAGTTCCTCGGAGGCAGTTCCAGAACCACATTTTAGTACTTATTCCAGACTAGGTATTTTTCCTTTGAACACGAACTACTGGCGAGGCACTTACAGTGACAGCTTACTGGATGGTTGACCACTTGGAAAAAAGTAGAATAGCGTGTCTCCCTCTTCTGGAGACAGACACCCAGCCTGCTCCTCTTACAGGTCCTCAATTGCCCGGGGACCACACTAAGACCTGGAACCGGGTTGGTGCTTCCATAGGGCTGAGGTGAGGGCCCACAGAGTGGGACTTAGGGCAAGGCCCAGAGGGTCCCATTCCAAGTGCTCCAATTGGCCATTGTCCAGGTCCATCCTTTCTGGGCTGGTGGCAGGCAGTTGGGGAGTCAGGTGTCAGGCTGGCAGCAAGGACAAGAGACGAGATGGGCACCAGAGCATTGAGGGGGAAGGCAATAAGGCAGGTACCTGGGTGTTGTGAGCAGGAGACAATGAGAGGGGCGTCTGGGAGCTGATAGCTGGAGGCGATGAAGCCGGTATCAAGAAGACCTCATGGGACAGTGTGGCACCTCCTGGAGGCCATTGGGGACAATGAGGGTGACCATGGAGATGAGGCAGGAACTGACACGACGGCAGGCAATAGTGAAGCAGGAATGATGATTATATAAGTAATCGATAAAACCCAGGATGGTCCATGGGCCAACATGATGGATGGCAACAGGGCAGCGATAGGAGGGTCAGGCAGACATGGTGGGCAGGACGTGGCAGCCTGTTCTGCTCTGTTTCAGTCAGACTATTTGTATAACAAATTGACAATGTAAGTCTCATCCCAAAGTACCGAAGTAACAAAAAAGTATCCCAGCTGCTTCGGAACTTTGGGTACTGCAACTTCACAAATCAACCTGGTCAACTTTTTCTATTGTTGCTCACCATTGTTATTTTTTACAAGAAAGTAACATTATGTTTTGAGCCCATTTATAGGACTATATTTTCTACAAAATAGCTTATTTTGCTCTTCATTTTGAGTCCTTTGCGTGTTTTTATTAATGTTTTTAAATGAATTATATTTGTTTGTTTAGATATGTCTGACGTGACAGTAATATAACGTATTTTTCAAAACTGAAATACGTGGGATCGATGTTTCTGTTATTGAGAGTGTGTGCTTTTGTCACGTGGAGCGTGAGGAGGGGGCAACGAAGAAGTACTTTATTCACTAAGATCGATCGTTATCGGGAATCGCACCCGTGAGCAACGCATAGTCAATTCAAATTAACACTCGGCTGAGATAACTATTTATTATCGGACATTTCTCGTTCTTAAAACATATAAATGTGTTGATCGCGCAATGGACAGCTAATACAGTCAGCAGTAAAAAAAATGTACTCGGAGATTTAAGAGTTATACAAAACGTAATGCATCTCCAAATACGATTTAATTAGACATTACTTCAATCACTACGAAATTCGGCCACATATAATGGTTTATTATTATCTTTAGCTACCCTGCTTTTGTAAAGCCACACTAAGGATGTTTATGGCCAGGCGTGCCATCTCAACAAAGTCTTTATGGAGATCTCCCACCTAGACAATTATACCTGGGTAGTTGAGATCAAAGGCCAATACAGCAGTGCAACACATAGATGATAATCACCAGCAGCGGAGGGAATCATGAAGAAATGCGAATGCATTGGATAGATCATTCATTGTATGCTCTGCTCTGCTATAACTGCAACTCGGTATGCCCTCAGTTCAGTTTAGGGATCTCAGTAAACAGCCTATACATTTAAAAAACTCGCGATTGATTGCAAAAAGTGGTAATGCTATATCCAATACTGCCAAGATGTTTGGCGACTACATGAGCAGTAGGCCTATTTGTGGAAATTTAAAGAACTCTTTTTAAAATAACGGGCTCCGAAAAACTTTGCAGACAGCAAATGACTGACATATATAATACATCAAGTATTCCACAACAATGCGTATTACTTGATATCTCCAGGATATGTTCTTTAACAAAAGGGAAGGGGTGATTTATTTTAATTCTCCACAACAAAAGGTACAAAGAGCAGTCTGGGACCAAAGACGATTTAACACTTCCTTTTTTTAAAGAGACCAGGCGGCGCCGCGGTGGAACGACAGCGTCTGTCATTAGGAAAGATGGGACAGATTGAGAGATATAAAAGAGGCGAAGAGAGAGAGAGAGAGAGAGAGAGAGAGAATGGGTGAAGGTAAATCTGAAGTTAAGTTTTCTGACTTACGACATAACTACATAGACTTGGATAAAGTGTAAAGAGGAATAGCCCAATATTTGCTTCTGTTTTTAACGTAGGTCTATACTATAGGTTCCATAGACCGGTAACGTTGCCATTTGTTGACCTGCAAATAGTCAAAAAGCGATTGTTAATGGATAAAGTCATCCAGTCAAAAATGCGTAAGTATCCATTTAGTTACCATGTATACTTCAAACTGATAATAATAATAACAACAACAACAACAATAATAATAATAATAATAGTAATAATAATAATAATAATATCAGTAATTAGTAATTCTTGGCAAATGCACTGCTGCAATCTTGAAGTAATGTACGGAGCTTATCCACACGCACGTGTGTTGTGTAATCGCACTTGAACATTGAAATTTATCATTGTAATATTGCTAACATTGATTCTAATAATATAGATGCTCCTCGCTTTACTATTCTGCGATAGCGATGCACATTCAGTAGTCATCAAACTTTTAATTTTGATCTTTTCCCGGCGTTAGCGACATGTGGTGTGATACTTGACTGATGCTGGCGATGGCAACATCCACCCATCCAGTCTTACTGTGGTCGTGAGCGTAATCATCTAATGCAGTGCTTAACGCCATGTCGTACTAAGTTCGATTTAACGATAGGATAAACAAGTTAATTTATTTACCTTTCATTTTCTGATAGTGGTAACACTTTATTGATGGCGCACAAATAATGTAGTTTAAGCTACAGTGTAATAATTAACCGCAAAGTTTTAGTTCCATATTAATTTCATGGTATTTCATCATTAATGAATCGTGACGTCTGTTTTATCTCAAGCAGTCACTGTATTTGTTACCTTACCTGCTAATTAAGTAAATCTTTGTAAACTACTTCAATCCATGAATAACACGTTAAATGTTGATCTCATGTTTGTACATCATTATCGAATCAAGATGCATCTTACTTTTATCCAAAGCAGTTACTATGTTTGTTACTATATCTGTTAATTCTGTAAACCTTTGTGAACTACTGAAGGAACATGCAATGAATAAAAGTGAAATGCTGACCTGATTTGTTAATTATTTCATGATTTGTTCATGATTGGCACTTCAGTAGTATATGAGTAATTACTAAGTATTTGTGCTCTGCCAAGTGCTACCCTACTATCTATCTATCTATCTATCTATCTATCTATCTATCTATCTATCTATCTATCTATCTATCTATCTATCTATCTATCTAATCTGTCTGTCTGTCTGTCTATCTGTCTGATATCCAAATATAATTACTTATGACATCATACTGTTATTAAACTTTCAGTATAGTACAATACTTTCCAACTTATTATGGGTTAATTGGAACGTAACCCCTTCAAAAGTCGAGTCAAGTAGATGCTATATGCTAAGTATATTCACTATAATAGTATGGTTTGATAGAAATTCTGTATAGCATTTCATTAGAATATAATAACAATTGTAGATATGAATGAAAAACATTTGGCACTCTATACTACTATCCTGGTTAAAATTAAGTCGTTCTAAAGACACGTAATGGATCGTTAATGGATCGATGGTAGTTCTAAAAACTTCTAAAAATCATACTTGTTTTAAAAACGACAAACACAGACGCATTACGTTAAAAGTCTTGTGATGGTAAAATTTGAAATAAATGTTCACCCAGAAGCCAAGCAAGAGAAGGCAGAGCCGTCCTCCGTCAGCCCGCAGAGGAACAGAGCCGATCAGGGTCGGAGGCATCGGACCGCATTCACTCGAGAACAGCTGTTCCAGCTGGAAGGGGAGTACTGCAAGGAAAACTACGTGTCGAAATCCAGAAGATGCGAGTTAGCTTCAGTTCTCAATTTACCCGAGACCACTATTAAGGTACATACAAGAAAATTCTGAAATTATTTAATCTGACATGTATACAACAAATAAAATGTAGATAATATTAAAACTACGGAAGTTATTATTGTGTACACTTCAGACTGTAACTTTATTTTTATTTTATTAGTGTTATTTATTAATAATAAGAGCTATTTGTTTTATTGATCCCTGTGGGGAAATTCTCTTCTCATCTTGCTCTTCATAAGAGCAGGCTTGGTCAAGAAGGACAGCCAGCCCCAACAGCCCCCACATAGCTGAGGGTCAAGGTCCTTACTCAAGCCCCCCCCCCAGACATGCCAAGGCCAGGCTTGAACCGGCAACATTCTGATCACAGGCACAGAGGCTTAGCCCACTGAGCCACTCACTTGCCTTACGTCTTTTCTCTTTAGTCACTCATAACGTTAGGAAAACAAACTCCAAAGTAGATATAAGCCTAGATGACATACAGTATGAAATTTGTAATATATTGTAGTAATTTCTTTCTCTCCATTTTGGATCTCTGAACTCAGGTGTGGTTCCAAAACAGGAGGATGAAGGACAAACGGCAAAGACAAACGCTGGGCTGGCCGCACCCCCTGGACCCCAGTGTGTATGCCTATGTGATGGGCCAGGCTGCACTCACTTTGCCTCATCCCCTTCTACCCCACGTTCCCCTGAATCTTTACCAAGGTCTCTGTGGATATGCAATAAACCACAGCTCCTTCAGGACTCTGGATCCCCTCCAAATGGCCCCCGCCCCATATTGCAGGCGTGAGCTCCTGGGGAGTTTTTCACAGCCCCCCGTCTATCCTCACCACACACATGATGCATCTCTCTGCTGTTTCATTCCAGTGGAGACTGGGGCTGCACCACAGAGCCAAGCGGGGCACTCTTAGTACGAGGCCGTCTGCTATCATAAGTCATTAGCATAATTTTTGTTTTTAGCATTTCTCCAACAATGTAGTTTCACTAATGTGCTGCACACCATATATATATATATATATATATATAAGCTACTGGATGAAAAAGATTATAGTCACTGTGGTTAAAAAGAAGCCGTGACCTTCATACCTTATAATACTTTCCAGAATAATTTATAAAGATACATTTGTCTGTATATCTATGCATTTGTTTTTGGGAATAAGATTAGCAATATAGAAAATATTCAAATAATCTATTTGGTGGTAGGAAACAAAATGAAATGGTTCGGTAAATGAAAGCCACAAAAACATATTTCAGAAAATAATGTTCTTTGACAGCACTCTGCCACTTTAGCTATATTTGTGTTGATTTACAATAACATGATGTCTTTGAAGCTAAACTGTGAATAATAATAGGAAATGTCAAAAAAATGATTAAGCAAAAATTGGTCTGTGGAAAAAATGTGCAACACAAAGGACTGTTGCAGTACAGTGGATGCTTAAAGAATAATAAAAGATCTTCGCCACCATGGTCCCTGTAAGCACAGCAAAATACCTATTTTGGAAATATGGTGATGTCAACCGATATCTTACAGCATTTAAAAGTCTTTACAATGATGTTTAAATTTCATACATTCTATTTTTTCAGTTAACTAAGTGTATTATATTTAGAATATGTTTTTTTTTTGTTTACAGGCAAACCTTACCTTTGGTTAAAAAAATTCTGCCTTTTTTGATAGAGTTGCTGGTTTTTGAGTAATCTGACTCACTATAATTTGCACTATACAATTTTCACGAATATATACTTGGAATAAAGTATTAAAATCTGTATAAATGTGTCAATAAAATATTTATTGATTATACTGGTGATCTTGTGTATCTATTTTATGCATGTGTTGAAAACTGAGTAGATTTTATTTTCCATGCTGAAATAAACTGTAAACCACCCAGCTTAGGCTACTGCCCCCATGACCCCGGATACGCAGCAGGAAAAGGATCAATCAATGAATGGATGGATGGATGGATAAACTGTAAACTATAATTGCCCATTGTTGTGCTACAGAACATGTAAAGTGCCGCAGCTGGAAGGGTATTACTGCTGTTTCTTTCAATAGCACTTATTACACTGGACATTCATCCATCCTCCGACCACTTATCCTGGTCACGTGGAGCCTTTCCCAGGTAACAGAAGGCTGGAAGACACCCTGGATGTGGTGCTCTTCTATCGTAGGGCATAAATACAATCATACTCTATGGGCAATTTAGAGACACCGATTAGTCTAGCAAAATGCCCTTGGACCGTAGGAAGACAATGTCCAAAATGAAAAAAAAATGAAACCATTAACAAATAATGTAACAGTTCTGTGTTTATCTAACTCAAATTATTTTTCATATTATTTCAGATAATGAGATATATCAAGGACTATATGAGGGGCTTGTGTTTCTGGGAACTCTGTTATTGTGTTCTTAGAGTTAGGCTTAAGGTTGGCCAGACAATGTCTCCACAGTCAAAACCTATCAGCTACATTATTATTATTTATTGACTTAAGATTCTTGCAGCTACCCTGTCATCATGGCCATTATATGCTGCACTGTGTTCTTTCCAGACTAAAAATAGTGGCTAATTATGGCCGAAGACAAAACAACAACAAGAGGCTTCCAGGTGTAAGACTTGCTGAAGCTCTAAAAACACAGGCAAGCATTAATTGTCAGTTTGTATTAAGACCCCTTTAATGCAGTCGGCACTTGGCACTTCTACACATTTAGTCTACATATTCCATAATACTATGAAGAAGTAGTGGCTAAGTAGGTAGCATTAATGCTTTGCTCCCCCTCCCCCAGTTTATGGGGCTTTGTGGATTTTGCATGTTATTGTGCTGCACAGGTTTCCTCCTGCAGTCCAAATACATGCAGTTAGGATAATCGCTGTCTCTGCAGTTCCTGTAATGTATGATTCTGTATGCGTCCTGCAGTGGACTGTCATAATGTCCAGGGTGGACCCTTGTGCTCTGTGCTGCCCACTATATTCCCAACCTCCTTGCGATTTCTGATGTAGATTCAAGAAGCAATTGGAAGATGGAGAAATAGTTCTGAGCAAACTTCCCAGTTATTTGTAATGGCAGTAATAGAGAATTTCAATCTCCCATTTTCTGTTTTCCACTGTAAAGTCCTGCTTCCGAAAGCAAAAACTTGATTAGGTTTTGTACATTTCCTCCATTTTCCAAGCCGCTTATCCTACTGGGTCGCGGGGGGTCCGGAGCCTATCCCGGAAGCAATGGGCACGAGGCAGAGAACAACCCAGGATGGGGGGCCAGCCCATCGCAGGGCACACTCACACACCATTCACTCACACATGCACACCTATGGGCAATTTAGTAACTCCAATTAGCCTCAACATGGTTTTGGACTGAGAACATGCAAACTCCACACACATGTAACCCAGGTGGAGCCTTGAACCTGGGTCCCAGAAGTGTGAGGCAACAGTGCTAACCACTGCAACAGAGCAGAGAGCATAATTGCCCACTGCAGTCACTGTCATTGCTCTTAGGCCAATTCATATTTCAGTTTTCTGTGTGCTGTTATGGTCTATGCACAGGGTGAGTGATGTAAATTTCATAGAGATGGGAGGATGTAGCCTTGTGAATCTTTTGAAGCACCTTCCTGGTTGTGTAGTAAAAAGATTCAAAGCTTGAAAACATTTAGCGCAGTGACATCTAGTGGTAAATAAAAAAAACAGCAGCCAATTCCTTAAAACAAAAGGAAAGGAGAATGTTGGCGTGAGATTATCAATAAATATATAAATCTGTGTTTTTGGTTCAAGAGGTACAACAGGCATTTATGCCAGGTTCGTATTTAAAAACTGTACTTGTTCAACTATGACAGGGTTCAAGTGATTTTTCTTCTCATGAACAACTTTCATTCATCTCCCAGCCAGTCTAAAGTGGGCCCCTTTTACAGCCCCCTCCAAGACATTCCAGCATTGGTGTCCCTCTAAACATTTCATGTGGAGACAGATGCATCATCCTCTGCCTCTCCATCCGATACGTCATCAAGGCTATTGGAAAGCATCCACCCAGTTCATTTTCATGGTGGCGCAAATCTTATTCAGCTTCTGCTTAAGTGTGCCATTCACTCTCTCCACCATGCCCTGCGACTGAGGGTGATACACACATCCCAACCTTTGTTTTATTCTCAACTGTTGAGCCACTAACTTAGTAACTTTCCCCACAAAGGTAGCTCCACTATCAGAGCATATTTCAGTTGGTATCCCAAACCTCGGAATCACCTCTCTGACCAGGAATTTCACCACTGTCATCGCCCCCATGTCCTTTGATGGGATTGCCTCCACCCATCTACTGAACCTGTCCACAATTATTGCCATGTGTCGCTTTACATATGCTGCTTTTCCCATGTCCATATAGCCCATCACTAAACATATAAATGGTCCCTCAGGCACTGGAATGTGCCCTATTGGGGCCATGATTGCTTTGCGCACATTGTTCTTAATGCACACCTCACATTCTGACAACCTTGCATCCACCATTGCTTTCATCTGAGGTGCCCAGAAACCTTCGTGTAATTTTCCGTAACACCTCTCCCCTTGCGCAATGCTGAAGACCATGCGCATCCTTTATAAAAATGTTCACCAGAGACAGGTGCGGCCGAAAGTCCCTCATGGTTGTGATACAGATCATTAACATCCTTAGAGGCCCCCCTTTTTAGCCACACAGAGGCCTCATAGGGGCCCACACGCTCCTGCAGGGCCACCAGATCAGAAACAGTAAGGTCCGGCTCTATAGTCACCATAGGCAAAAGATGAGCAGTCCTGACCTGCGCAGCCGCCCTGGCTGCCGCATCAGCGGCCGCATTGCCTTGAATAACAAAATCACGACCTCTGCAGTGGGCCTGACAGTTAACAATAGCCAAACGCTTAGGACGCGTCATTGTGTGAAGCAACTCCAAAATCTGATTATAATGCTGAATGGGGGAGCTGTCACTTTTGCGAAACCCCTCCGCTTCCAGACTGCCCCAAACAGATGGCATACACCGTGTGCGTATGCAGAGTCTGTGTAGATTGTGACCGTCTTATGCTGTCTGTGCCAGCATGCTGCAGTCAAGGCCTTCAGCTCTGCCAACTGAGCTGAACACGGCTGTGCCGCTGGCTCTGAAACGAGAGCGTAAAAATCATCACCCTGTGCCTGAACTACAGCAAACCCAGCCTTCAAGGCATCCCCATCCCTCCAACATGAGCCATCCACAAACAAAACCATCTCGCTATTTTCACTGGGAGAGCTCTCCAAGTCTGGCCTTAGTTTAGTATAAACCAAAGACTCTGCCACACACTCATGCAGCTGCCCCTCATCCTCCAGGGGAATGCTGTCCACAGGGTTTACCATAGTACAGTGTCACATCCAGGTATGTGAGAAATGCTAAGTACGCTAGCTGCCATGCCAGGGTCAACACAAAACTGCCTTTGTCTATGAGGTCCACCACCTTATGTAAAGTATAAATTGTCACTGGATAATCGACCGTGATGGCAATGGCCTTTTCATAAGCTAAATAGGCAGCCACCACTCCCTGGAAACAGGGTGGGTATCCCTGAGCCACATTGTGCAGCTGTATGCCAATGGCTGCTCCCATCTGCCAGGACACAAGTTCCTGAGTCAGCAGGGCTGTCCCAAAGCCATCCTTCCTGTTCCCGACATACAGATAAAACGGCTTGGTGTAGTCTGGGAGGCCCAGAGCAGGTGCATTCTGTAGCTCCAGCTTGATAGATTCAAATGCCGCTGAGGCCCCATTAGTCCAAATTAAGGGGGCCTTCAAATTAGTGTGGCCCTCCTCCTTTATCAGTCCCCGCAACGGTGCCACCTTCACAGCACAGTCCTCAATACAGTCCATGCTGAATCCTGTCATCCCTAAAAAAGGGGATTTCGGAGCCTTAGTGATCCCCTCTAGCTGTTCTGCTGCTATAGCTTTCCTCCCATGGCTGATCTCACGCCCCAAGTACGTAACCTGCTCTTGGCAGTACTGCAGCTTGGCCTTGGACACCTTATGTCCCCCTTTCGCCAAGACCTTCAGCAACCACACTGTGGTCTTGATGGCAGTCTGCCAGCGTTTCAGCACACAGCAATAGATCATCCACATACTGTATCACTGTACTTTTTAAATTCAGTCCATCTAAATCTGCTGTCTGATCCTCTAATACCTCGTTCACTGCACGCAGATCATGAACCAGCCTCCACTTTTCACCTCCTGCCTTGGGTACAGACAGGACGGGGGTGTTGCAGCAGCTAATGGTAGGCACACACACCCCTGCCTCCAGTAACCCCTCTATCGTTTCCCTTACACCTTCCTCAGCCTCAGATTTCCTTGGCCTCAGGAGTACTGGTTTTTCCAGGGTGGTGTGCACCCTGGTTTGAGATAAATTTCCACTGGGCTAGCTGTCTTTACTAGGCCTACAGCTGTGTCATGGACGGTCCACACCTCCTCAGGCACTTCCCTGATTAAAGGCCACTGCTATGTGGGGCTCCTCATCTGGTATGCTGTACCATTCACCCACTATTCCCGTTTTCCGTATCGGAATGGCTACTCCCTCAGGGCCTAATATTATCCCGCCTGCTATCATGCACATCCTTTCCTTCTCCCAGCCAGGCAGCGAATCTATCAGCTGATCCCACTCATCCTTCACTCCAGGATCACTGAATTTTCCCCATCGCAACAAACATGTATGTTTGTCTTGTGTCCAATTCAGCCTATTGCAGTATTGTTTCTGTATAAATGGGCCCCACTGTTCTAGAATTTCTCAAACCTTTTCAGTAACATCTTCTACCCCATATAAGCAATACTGCCCCTTAGTGAACAACAAATTTTGTCGCAGAAGGCTATACTGTCCAATGAGCATCTCTATGACCCCCTCTGTACATTTTATGTCTATCTGCAGCTGACACAAAGCATCTCTGCCTAACAAATTCACTGAGGTGTGCTCTGATATTAGTATGGGCATATTTACATTTTTGCCCCCTATCTTAATCTCCACTGGAGCAGATTTAGGAATATACTGCACTTGTCCCGAGAATCCTATGGTCCTGACCTTCTCAGCGGACCGGTAGATATGACTGGCATCTTTTAGTCCTACACAAGTGTTGGTGGCTCCAGTGTCTATCATCATTGGTATTACTTTGCCATTTATTTGAACCTGCAGCATCGGCTCAGCCTCAGACCCCTTACTCAACATTGGTATCTGAGGTCCCCCTTTAGGATTCTCTGGGCACCCCTAGAATAAACGTCCCTGGGCCCACGGGTTGATCGGACCCCGTGATCTGTTATTCTGCAACTGCGGATTGCCACCCCTGCCTCTATTTGGCATTGGACCTACAGAGCCTCCTAGATTAATCGGGCCCGCAGGGCGTCTCGGGCTCACCCCCTGAAAAGTGTGTCTGGGCTGATTGCAGTTCCAGCATACCAGCTGCGGTGGCCAGTTCCCCAGTCTCCCCAGAGACTGGGATCACCAGATTTGTGGGAAATTAGGCGCTCTCTGGTCACCCCCGCCCCCACCTATCATATCTATTCTCTCTATTCCAATCAAGGACCGAAGGCCAATTAGTGTTCTGAGGGGCCCCAGCGACAGGAGACTGTCGGCTGTCCACAGGCTGCCCCCGGGGGCTGGGGTCCGGAGAGACCACTGGTGCCTGGACTTTTTTCTTTTTAGCGGTCAGCTCCTCCAGCTGCATCTGATTCAGTTTCTTTGTCAGCTCCCTCTCACGCTCTTCCTCCTCCTCTCTGTACAAGTCAATAGTATGGATCAGCTGCTCCTCAGGCATAGTAATAAGTCCCACAACTTGCCTTAGCCTGCTTCTCACTGGCTTAGGGAGCGCGTCCTGCAGTGCCCTCCGGTACAGACCTTTGCATGCCGGATTCTGCAGCTCCTGCTCTGTCTCAGTGCGCCACTGCTTTCCTTGAGCTTGCAGATAGACAGCTGGGCTCCCCCCTCCTTTATGGGCTCCACCTTCATTTCAGCCACACTCAGCCGTGGAGGAAACATTAGTCGCAGCTGGTGCCAGAGTTTAGCACGGTAACCGTCAAAGGGACATGCATCATTCACAGGAGTCCCTGTCTCCGCTGCCAGGCCACTGCTTCGCAGTAGTCTCTCCATCCTGTCCACCCCCAAAACGCGAGACAGAACCGCCTTTATGTCCCCTATCGCCAGGAGCCGACCCATAGTTTCCTCCTCAAACGCTTTATCCACTTTCCAGCCCCTTCTGCCAGAACTGGGAGTCTGAGAAGCAGGCCCTCCAGATCCTGTCCTGCCCACGGCACATACTGTGTTTGTGTTCCTTTCACCATCAGCAGGAGCATCGGAGTGTACCTGGCAGGGGGCCTCACAGTCCTCCTGCTTCTCACTATTCTATGATCTATATTATCCTCCTCTACTCCTTCCTCACTCTCCGTGTCTGTCTCCCTCTTTTGAAACTGACTCCATCCTTTAGATCAGTGGTTCTCAAACTCAGTCCTCGGGATCCACTGCCCTGCTTGTTTTCTAGCTATCCCTGCCCTACACACTGCTGATTACCTGGATCAGGTGTGTTCAGTCTATCAGAAGCTGAAAGACAGCTGGGACTTGTGTGTGGGGCAGGGATAGCAGGAAAACAAGGAGGGCAGTGAGGCCCGAGGACCGACTTTCAGAACCACTGCTTTAGATGAAGGGTTAGGGGTGTCCAGCACATGCATCAGCCCTTCTGCCTCACTACCCCTCGCTCCGTACCCCACCTTTTTAGAACCCCCTTTTTATCTCAGACCCATATACCTGGCCTTCCGTCACAGCCTGCCGCAGCAATGCACTCACTTTCCTCTACTCATCTAAACAACTTGCCATTTTTTCCTGCTCCCTACTTGCTTCGTCCTTCTGTCTCACCTCTGAACTCCATCTTGCCCTCTATTACTGGAAACTGACCCTGGTATGAAGGAGGAGGGGCTTCCACTAACAGACACTGACTCGATGGTGGCTATATTTCCTCCTGCCTCATCTCTTCTTTGTCTCTCCCCTTCTTCTCATTTAGTGCCTTTCCCATTGCTTTCTGGTCACTTCTCCAGGCCTCTCCCTTTGCTTTAAATAGCCTCAGTACCTCCAGTTCATTACTTCATTTCTTTTTACGCCTTTCTGTGTTCTTATTAGCCTTATGATACTTTATCAGAGTCTCCATCTCCCCACACACTGCTACATCCCATGTGCCCCCTTTAGGTCACTTAGTTACCAGGGCCTTTGTTCTATTCTCCCACTTTTTCTTCCTTTTTTTAAGCAGGGGGGGCTCCCTCCCCAGCTGCCAGTACACGATGTACTGGTGTTTCCGCTGCCTTTACTGGGGCCTACTGGGGCATTTTGATGCTTTCCTGCTCTACTGTCACTGGGCTTGTTTTGCCGACTGGTATAGAAATGAACAAACTTCCCCACAGTCAGCCCCTGTTCTGTTCTTTTTCCTTAATACGAATTCTCTCCCAGACTGCACCTGCTGCACCTTGTCATGTCACTTCCTCTAAATTATTTGTTTTCTACTTACTCCCTCTCCTGACTGAAACCCCTAACGTTGCACCCAATGATCTATGGGCCCTCACATGCCAAAGCCTCCCTACTGCCAAATCCTCGAAGACTTCCGCTGTGTTTTTTTTTTCTTATCAGCCTGATTTACGTTTGTCTGTCCACCGTGCACACGAGCCTCCTTACGCTTTCTTGGCTAAACTCCCTAATTCCATGGGAGGTCAGAAAAACCTCCTGTTTATGAACTATTGTTCTCTCGCAAAAATGTATTCCGACACTCTTAGTCTCCTTCTGCATTCAGTATCCTGTTTCCCTCTTTCCTCCGATATGTCCGTTTTACATCTCTAACGTGGCTAATAGCTCCGATGACCTATGTCTTACACGCTTTTAAAGGCGCTACCTTTAAATCACTATTAAACCTTCAAGGCCTCCGCGCCTTGAAGCAGTGTTTCAAGCCCTCGGATTAAACTGTCCCCTCTTTTAGGGTGCTTTTCTCTGGGGCAATATCCACACGTGACCCTTCCTTTAGGGATTTCTCTCACACCACACACACTGAATACTACACAACAGTTTTTTTCCCCTGCCTGGTTCCTTTGAGTTTAAACCCCTTCATTGCTTCATCTCTCAAGACACAATGGTTTTCCCTGCTTCTTCCATACTCTTTGAAACATGAGTATCGGTTTACAATATGGTATTGCAAGCCATGCGTCTTCATAATTTATGTAAATAGGTAACCCCACCCAAAGTCCTTTATTGGTACTCATTTCACACGATAATAAACACTTTAAATAATACATTTTCAGTTTTGCATGCCGCTAATGTATAAACTTGCAACAGAATGCTTTTCACAAGGGTGAAACATATAAATGATTGTTTTTTTGTTTTTTGTATTCATGGGCCCCTATAAAGTGGTGGGCCAGGGTATCCATGCTCCTCCAGTACGCCTGGGATTACAGCCTGTAATTTACCTTCAGTATAATTTACCCCTTGAACCAAATGAAACCTTTTGAAATTGCTTAAGGACATATATAACCATCTGCTCAAAATGTGTAGGTTTTTTATTATTATTGTTACATTCTGATTGATCATTTTTGTTAAACTGATATTCAATTTAAATTTCAGTTAGATTAAGCTTTATTCTGATCACTACCTTAAAATTGGAAAATATAATTTAAATTTATATTCTAATTTTGGCTCTCTCTCAAAATATGGCTTTTCGCGTGTTTTGTTTTGTATATCACGTTAGGGCGTCGGGGTAATTTTAGACCATTTCAACATGTATTTGACCTTACTGTCCTGCAAATATGAATTACACTATACTGCCAGCAGTAGATGCAAAAGACTTTTTTTTTGAAAACCTACGAGTTATTGATGCTTACAGTTTTTACAATTATGCAACTCACCCTTTACATAATTACGCTTTTCACTAATTGATTTGACTCGACCACCTAGTCCCTTTAGCGATAGTAGTCCGTAAAAATGTGCTTACGTTTGTGTTTCGCCAGTTCCCAGCGCACAAAAGCCCACACATATAAATGTAAATAATATTAACACATTTATTTCAGGCCCAAGTAGCATACGCATTTAGTGGCACTGTCCCCCCCCCCCCCCCCCCCCCCCCCACGAACCGCTAGTGTAGGGAATACGGTAAGAGGTGAAAAAATTGCAGTAAAGTTGAAGAAGCTGTAAATCGCATTTCATGAATAATATATACATATCTGGACCTGTGAACACCAGAAAAAATGATTGAACGAAAGGCAAGCACCTAAGCATAACATTTTAATATAAGAAAAAGTAGATGTCGAATTATTATGAGCGTATTTTATAAGCATTTTGTCTCTGTACAATGGTTTGCCAGTGTGGACAAAAGCATGAAGTGCTACTGGCCGGCTGGTCGTGGCGCGCATGCGCAGACTGTCCGCTATTAGCTGTCAGTGATCCGTGCAGGGAGCCGAGTCATTCAGCGCTGACTGCAGTGGCATCGGCACATACGAAAATGGCGGCCCGAGTAAGTCTTAGTAATCATTTACTAATCCGTAGCAGACTACGTAGCAATCTAGGACATGTATTTAATTCGGTATTCTGCAGACACGACCGTGTCTTGTTGTTTAGAGAAGCGTCATCGGTGGATATGTCCGAGACTTGCTGCAGATGGGTGATGGTGCACCCGGTATATAGCAAGTCATCTTTAACACTATGCTCCGTATGCATGCCCTTTTTACATCCTTCAGGATCACAATGAATTCTGTATTTAGATCGGCGTTTTGCAGAGAAATCGCCGAACGCGCATTATGTTGAGATTTCAAATGGGCTGTCAGGTAACCTAAAAAGAAACTAATACTGACAGGATTAGGGGATTGAGACGAGACTGGTCTGTATTGGTATACGATGCTTGTTTGACATTTACCAGTTAACCTTACCTGGATCTTAAAGGGAAAATACATTATTCGATGTGAATTACCGCATACCGAAATACCGCATATGATATGTTAAAGGTTTAACAAGGCGAGGCGCTGCAGGATTATTTTAATCCTAGGATAATAAATAAATAAATGAATGAATGAATAATACATAAATATGGTAAAAAGAAAGGCATTTAACCTTGACAGACCCTAAGGGAATAAAGTTGTTTTCATGCGACTTTTATTTTATTTGTTTTTGCGTACCTTTACGTGAACTCGGTGATGTCACCATTAAGGTGAAAGCCCTTAAATTCGATGCATTAGTCGATGTATTAAAATGGTGAAAACGGAGGCTCTAACGTCTCCTCGTCATGTAGACGTCGCAAAATCCTAGATCGCAACTGCAGATCGGCTCCCCACCATCAGTAGATACAGGGCTACTGTAGACAGTAGCTTAAAGGCGCAAGGTATTCTCTGTATGGGTTTGTCTATTTGCTTATTTAAACAACCATCATAGTTTCCTTAACATCAGTGTCATATTCTGGCAATTATCATTTACACCGCAAACCTCAAGTCTTATGTCTGGTTTTTCTGGCTTACCAATGGCATATTCTTTGTTGTGATAATTTCTTATTAAAAACGCAGATTATACGTATACTTTGTATTATGTAGTAAAAAAAACGAAAAAAAAATTATATGTGTACTAATCCTGACTCATGTGCGTCCTGGATGTAATGTCAATTAAGCACCCTTACTTTAAGAAAAAAATTACTAGAAAAAGGAATTTAATGTTATGGGGAGAGTTCAATGTTTCTGTTAAGTCACAGTGGTGTGTTACAGATATATTGTCATTGGACATGCATATACACATACTTGCACTCGCCACATTTTTATGTATTGAATTTCTGGAACCTTTACATTACATATACTGTACCTGTCAAAAGAACATCTGCTTGAAACCAGATTTCTCATTATTATCTAAACTATATGTAATATAATTACATATTACATGTTAATAGACAAGTATATAACATGTATATGTATTAGGGATGTGCATCAACACTTCTGAGGCGATAGGATACACTTCTCATTGCATTACCAACGACCCGATACATTAAAGGTACATATGAAGCATCTACTGTTGAGATGCGATTGACCCCTTTTGCGATGCAGTATGATATACGACAAGATATGATGTGATGTCGCCTCCAATTTGGTCGAGACTTGGCCAATGGACAGCAGTGGCGTACACTTTAGAAAAAGGTTAGAGAGGGGAAATCAATCTAATTGATTGTAGCCCTAAATAAAAAAAACAGCAAAGCAAAAACCAAACTTTGGACTGTATTAAAGATTCTTCCTCACTTTCCCGTGAACATAAGGACGAGTTGGCGATTCTTCTCCCTTCACAAACACAAGAGAGCTTGCTTTTGCATGCATTAGTTCACTATAGGGGGTATTTTCTGCAAAAAATAAAATGAAAATGATACAATGAAAATACAATCTCCACTTTGCCATTAAGTCAATGCGCAAAAATCCTGGCAAATTTAAGATTAAAGTGAAATAGCACAATTTGCATTTTAATTTTCCACTCATGAGTCAGATACGAAATATATATATATATATATATATAATTAAAAATCCTTTTTGTCTTTTCATTTTCCAATTTGACTTTTCATTTCCTACTTTGCTTTTTCATTCTCAAGTTCACAACATGTAAATATATGTTAATTGGAGCATGTGAGTGGGCGGCGCTATGCATCACTGCTGCGCTTTCTCAGTATATTTGCCAATTTCGTTGTCTTTATGTTCTTGGCGCGGGGTCATTCGTGTCGCCCACACTAATAGCAGTTACACACGGCTACTTATTTGCACTTTCCGATTCATTTAGCTTCTTATTCGCGGCGTCTTTTTTCGCGGCTAAAGTTAGCTTATTATTATTCGCAGCTTCACCTTTGATTTGCGATTTGTGGAAATGTATATGTGGTCTAATAATTATCTATTATGAAACCTAATCCTAATATGTCCCATTTGCAATGCAAACATTATTATACGTATTATAATAAATTTTAAACAACCTGTTGACCTAATGAATTTAGACAATATAATATTGACATTTCTCACCTCTTTTCCATGTGTATTTCTCTTTCTTTTTGCTGCTTGCAGAATTCCCTGCTGTCCCTCAGGGAATGTTTCAAATTCCAAGCATGATAATATAGTTTAATTTGATGTACTGCTTTAACTAAAAGTTGCAAGGGGTAGATTTCTGCGTTTCCTTAATACAAAACTGTGGTGTTACTTTGTTTTTGCATAATTTCATAGTGCTGCTTTTCCTTCATATTTAACTTTTGGCTAAATACAAAACAAGAGTGTCGGAGAACGGTGAGGGGGGGGGGGTTATTTCACAAAGCAGTTTTTTTTTCATTAGCCAGATAACTTAAGCTAAATGTAAGGACTGTCCAATAGAAAGATCCCTTATGTCTCCTCCCTTTGGACAGTTTTCACATATTGCTTAAGTTATCAGGCTAACTGGGAAATTCTGCTTTGTGGAAAACTCTCCAAGTCACCTTGGTTGGGCTTTAGCCATCTACAAAGGTTTTCTCTTTTTGGCCACTCTGCGTTGTATGTCGTAAATTGCTTCCTTGATGGTGGTGGCTCGTCCGATGTTTTGATGTCTTCCTTGCTCGTCACTCCCCCCATTTCACAAAACCGACAACATAAATATTTTTTATAAAGTTTTTTTTTTTTAACTAACGTTAAGTCTAGCTAGCAATTTAAGTCACGCAAGGGTCGTGGATGTGGATGCGCGGTATACCGACAGCCCAAGCAGTTGTTAGGTAGTGAGGTAAGCCTCGCATTTCTGCTACCAATCAAATAATAGCACAGACATGGCCAATTATCGCTGTTTTTAACCCGTTTTTTACTGTTTACAGACACAGGATTGATATAAAACATAACCAGGAAGAAAAAAGAGTAGCGCTAGAAGGAAACCAAGTGAGGTTTTATTTGAAACTGCAAAATTCTGAATTAAATGTACATTTTTACAAAAGCTCAAGGCTGTTCATGTCCCTGGAAATAATATTAATTTTCCGGTACATTTGCTCAAAAAAGAGAACATTCCCGTAACAACCGGGACGGGTGGCAACCCTATGAAGGGAATGTTTGCGCGGCACAAGTCTCCCTTTAATGAAAGTGGCGGAATTACGCCGTCATAATATAATTTTTCTTTCGTACCAATAAACTGGTTGCATGACATTTTGAGCAATTGTACACACTGATTTGAATAAGAAGCCACATTTCAAAATGTGGAGGTTACATTCATCTTGGGTAAGGCAAATATGAAATGCATAGTACACGGCAGGCATGCAGCTATAAAGACACTGAAATTATAGCCTGGGCTAGATAGGTGTTATAGGCTACCTAGCTGGAAACATGACTCATTACAGCCCCGTAACTTTCTTTAGTTGTTGCTCATTTGTTAGTGGCGGAACCCTGGATCTAGTGGCGGAACCTTGGATTACATCTCATCCCGCATATTTGCAGAGTTGCATTGAGATCTGCAACTTGTTACGGCAGCTGTAGTCTGAACATGAATAAAATGGCTACTCCGTTTTTTAAATGACATGTTCAGCAAACTATTATGATTATGACTAATTACATTATGTCGAAGTTTCCTCCTCACACAGTGCAGCACTAAATAAATCAGCATTTCCTGGGTATGGAATTTTTGATGTAAGTGCAGACTTAGATCTTTGTCAAATGTTTGGTATTTTTGCATATATGTTTTACCATTGTAATAATATAACTTAGTTCATAATCGTGTTTTAGGTGAGCGTATGTTCTGGGACAGTTTGCTGACAGAAAGCACACAGAGAATGGCTGCCCAAAGACGTGGCAAAGCATCTCAAAGGAAGATACCAACAATCTGTGATGTCAGTAGTTTGCAGGCTAAGTTGCTGTGTTGTAGATTAGTTGTAGACTTGCATTAGCTCAGTGTGAGTAACATGCTTTAAGTAATTTATTTGCTTTACTCCCATGCTTATGCTCATTTAAATGGTGTAATTCTCAAAACCATCTTATTATTTTATGTCCATATTTCTCGAACATATTGCATGAAATGATATTGAAGCCATAGCTGCTCTGAGTGACTTGTGAGTCACGTTTGAGACTCACGCATGGACACCTACAGGCAATTTAGTAACTCCAGTTAGCCTCAGCAAGTCTTTGGACTGTGGGGGGAAACCAGAGTACCTGGAGGAAACCCCATGACAACATGGGGAGAACATGCAAACTCCATACACATGTGACCCAGGCGGAGACTCGAATCCGGGTCCCCGAGGTGTGAGGCAACAGTGCTAACCACTGCATCACCATGCCGCCCCTTACAGTGCTAACCACTGCCCCACCATGGTGTCCCCTAAGATTTTTTTGAGTATTTATTTTTCTAAAGACCTTCCCAGATTTTCTCCTCAAACCTCTGAAACAAGCTGTTTTTCTTTATGTACAGGGCCTGGTTCATCTGTTTAGCAGGCACTTTTATCCAAAGCGACATACAGATGAGAGCAGGGTAGGCCAACCCTATGAGCAGTTGGGGTATAAGGGCCATGCTTCACTATTCCAGCCACAGGATTTGAACCAGAAACCTTCCAATCACAACCCACAGAGTCTGACTACACCCCAGTTATAGATATTTGTGGAAGTTTATTCTGTAGATGACTGTGATTCAGTTTGATGCATACTGTATATTTGTATCTATGTGTATAGGACTGAGACTCGAATCGTGTATAGACATTGTGAAAGTATCGGTGCTTGTCTGTAGTGCTGGGATGATGTGTCGATGTAACTGGGTATGTGAATATGTCAATAAATGTGGGGTGTATGTCAGTGCATCGCGGCATCGTGAACTTTGAAGAGGGCAAGGTGGCAGTGCCTAGTAAAGGTGATCCTCTGTGTAGATGATCATGGAATCAAAATTCTAAATTCTGGATAATCATTATATTCCTGTGTAATTTAGCTGATACCATTATTTACCTCTGAGCTACTTCCCAAGCTTGGGCAGGGGGGGGGGTGTCAGCAGTAAAACATTTTTTTTTTTAATTTTCAGAGGAATGATGATACATTTTTTTTATCTTAAGGAATATCGGTTGTCGTCCATATAGTGCAAGCTCTTTGCACTAATGCTTGTCTGCTAAACAGGAATCTGTGTGTTATTAAGATGAAACTGCAGTAGTTTGTTATATCCAGCGTTACGTGAAGTTAAAATCTGATCTGACTGTTTGTACTGGTATCCAGTTAAAACTGCCCAAGTTTTTGTTACATATTCAGTGTTGCCTGAACTGCTTTACTTTTGTTAAATAGGGGGTGTGGCACACGGGAGAATCAGACGAGCAGGTCATGACAGTACAGATGCTCCTCTACTTACGAACTTTCAACCTACGAACTTTCAGACATATGAACGAAGAGGACTGTAAGTCAAAATTGTGTTCATTAGGCTCCCGTTTCCTGTCCGCAACATCAGTTTTTTTTTTCTGCGCACCAATTCCGCCCAGTACGACTTCTGGCCGCTACTCCCACCGCGCCTCAGCGTAGCGTGCGTACTCCATGTTCTTTGTACTTGCATATATCCTTAAAATGATGTTAAATAACGACTTAGGAACATTTCAAGTTACGAACAACCGTTCGGAACGTATCTCGTTCGTAAGCAGAGGAGCATCTGTATTATGCAATCAAATGTTGACATTCTGTTAGTAAGCTTTTAATGTTACCTTTTTGCTAATCGATTCTCTAATTTTTATGGTGTAGCTGAATTTTTTATTAAGGTTATTCAACAAACTAACTGTTAAATTAGTCAAGTAATTGAGAAAAAATGAACCACCAAATATAGCAATACAAAAATACTTGTTGGTGCAGCCCTACTTAAATGAAATGCTAATTTCAGACTGACTATATGTGTAGTTGAAACAGAGAATGTATCTCTAATCCCTTCTTTCTCTCGCAGTCCCCTTTATAAGCCCTGAGGTGTGCTATATTTAGACTTTCTTCTTAGAGTACAACATTGTCTTACAAGGAGATGAGAGGGTGTCGCTTGGATCAATGCTATGAATGGGGTTTGTAATGAATTATCTCCCTGTGGAGCCTTAATAAAAAAGACATGTATTATCTCATGTGCTCAGCCAGCTGCATGCTCTGTGTTCATTGGTCACTGTGTTTAATACTTATTAGCTATTCGTTGTACTGAACTGTTTTGCTTTTTCTGTTGTTGTTGTAATAGCAATATCAGCTGTGTGTGTGGTTTTTCACTTTGGCTCACTATTGGCCAAAATTGTGGAAACACCTCTAATTTTTAGAAATTGCAGAACTTTATTCCAGTTACTCCAATTACTTATTTAATCATCAAACGTATGATGCTTTCAAACATTCTTTGATTGTTTTTAAACATTACCACCAGTATAATTTGTGTAGTAATTTTTAAAGGTTTCCACTATTTTGGCCACTAGTGTGGTTGCTCCTTTAAAGAATTAAACACAGATTATTATTGGTCTGTTCAGTACAAAATTTTAATGACTAACTTGAAAATACCTGCCAACTCCAGATAACATTCCTAATGTTTGGCTACATCAGAATTCTCAGTCCGTATTATCAGTCCCAGAACATAAATTTTGAAACAAACATACAGGCTGGCAAAAGGGAAGGTGGCATCAATTATCAGAGGGGTGCATTTTCTTTACAGCTGTTTAAAAAACACATAATCATGATTATTCAGGATTAATTTATGGCAACAGATGTGTGATCAGTGCCTTATAATATTAGGGGTGAAACAAAAACGTTACATGCAGCTTTTACATTTGCACTTCAAATTATTTGAACTGGTTTCTTCTGGGAGCAGAGGAGGAAGGTTAGAGTCAGAATAAATGCAAAGGCATTCTTTAAGTTGATAATCTTTTGGAAAAGCTTTGTACAACCTTCCATAGAGTTAATAATTTGAACTTAAATACTGCACACACAAATTCAGCGACACACATATCGTCTTTTGTACCTGTTCTTTGTGTTTTAAGGTGCAGCAAAGCATTTTCAGATGTTTGGTATTGCGTTTGCGTTGCTTAGTACAAAAGTTGTATCCCAGGCTGTGCAGATACTTACAATGTAAAATCCCAGGCTTTTACATTAAAAACAGGTCTTACACCAGCATTGATCTGGTCGGCTGCTGTTCGGATACGTTCCCTCGGATGACCACTGACAGGTGATGGGAACTTATGCAGATTGTTCTCGGTATGTGGTTTGCTTTGGCAGCATCATGTCTGAGTAGCTTGAGCCTTTTGGCAGCCAATGATGGGCTACTTACCCAAGCTAGCTGAAAGCTAAACCACAGAAAGCAGCACTGTAATACATGGAATAATACAGTATACTATGGAACTCATTCACTTGTCCAAAGAGGATTACTTGTTGTAGTTGGGCTTGCTGCTTGCTAAGATATTATGTAGAGCTTTCTGTGTTATTGGTTATTGATTGATGCTGTTCCATTAAATGCGCAGAATGAATCCCCCGAAGAAAGCACTTTATGGTTAAGCAGGAGCTTTCAAGTGAAAGTTGGTACTGTGCTTGCATAATACGGTTATGGGTTCTGAGTTTGTGTTTAATATTTGAAAATTGTTTTGCTCGTGTTCCATAGTTCAGTATCAATTACTGAATAAAAAGTGGTTTAGGAATCAGGCTAAAAATACTGGCCACTTAAGATACAAGAGATTCTAGATGCATGATTCCTTTATTTGTCACGCACATAGTTATACAAGTACAACATGTAGTGAAATGTACACCAGGTCACTCTGAAGACTGTGCATAAATATAGAAAATATAGAAGGTATACAGAGTTTATATGTTTACCTAATAGTATACTTTATTGAGAAAAACAATGTCATTAAGAATAAATGTTTTAGTTATGCAATGAACACTTCTTATTTGATTTTATTTGCAGTTGGTTTAGATTTGAAATGTAAAATGATACAAATGTTTGTAATTTTGCCATGGCAATAGTGACCTTGTGGTTTGTGATACAAATGCCTAAAGGATGCTGTAACTGGGAATTTCTGAGCTGTTCTCTTCTGAAGGCAAAGCAGAAGAATGCCTAATATGATGTGAGACTATTTGGCTTAATATGCAAAATATTTTAAAAAGCTTGGAGAAGGCTGAAAGTTGCATAGTATATAATGCCTCTTGCTAAAATGGAATTCATGTTGTGGGTGGTGCTGAAGAACAGCTCCAAAGCCTTATGCCAGTAGGTGTCAGTATTGCAATATTTCGGGTTCTTTAAGCTTTTGTCAGACTTTTTGTGTTTTACATTACAAAGGGCGCATTTAATATTTATAGGGGTGTAAATCTTTAGCCACAAGGCGATTCGATTGCTGTTATAGAGGGAACGATTTGATGAGTCAGAAGTCTTTCATTTCTAACACGAATCGATTTGATTATGGTAACATAAATTCAGACCTTTTTGACTTCATTGATGTTTTTATTAGCATGGGCACTTAATTATACACTATTAATGGAATACAAAGAAAGCAGAACTTCTGAATTTATATTATTAAATGGGGAAAACAAGCCAGTGTAAACTGTCAAGCGGCCAACTGCTGAACTGTAATGAAAACACCAAACACATGAAGGAAGCTCTATTGATTTGGGGATTAGAGGAACATTATATTGTTTTTTATTCAGTGGAAAATGAAAGATTGATCAGCGGCACTGATTTAATAGTGAGTTATAAAGATGTCACTGGCTGGTAATTAGAGACCTCCTATGAGTGATGAAAGACCCAATGAAATCCCTCACCCTCCATGACAGAAGATGCCTGGTCGTCCAGTGAGAATGTCTCTCTTATTTCAGTGGTTGTGTTTTACGTTCTAATACAAGAGCTTGCAACCGTGAAGTTGGAGTATCTATTCGTTACAGATTGATGCATCTTTATATATATATATATATATATATATATATGTGTGTGTGTGTGTGTGTGTGTGTGTAATATAATGTGCGTGTGTATGTATATAATAGTGTATCTTCAATAGTATTTTACAAGAATATTTGTTAAAATGTTACAAACACTTTAACAAAACCATGAAAATAATCCACTGTTGAGTTATTCTTCAATGTAAATGTATATGCTCAGTTTCTCTGTTTCAGGACTTGGGGTCAATTTCATTGTGAAGAGATTTTTACTGACATTTTAATTCTCTAATTGCAATTTAGTGGTATGTTTTGGTAGACTGATGGGTCCAGTTGTCAGAATTCGGATGTGCATTTTATGTTAACAGACATGCCAGGAGTAATGTGAGAATTGACCTCAACTCTGAACCCACTCTTTTATTAATTTGAAATGCTTCTTGCACTGCACTGAACTACAAACTGGAGTACCATAATGGGCAATCCGGCATTTTTGCGATCTGTATCTCATGCCCTCTTCCCCTCCCTTTCCCTTGCGTACGTTTGGCCCCCAGGTCGTAATATTTTTCAAGGTATGTATATTTTCTTGAAAGCAAGAAAAACAATATGTCAGTTGTCCCGGGGGGATGTTTGTAAACCTCATTACCACAACACCATTTTTGTTTTAAATGAAAACAAAATGACAACCAGGCAGAGTCAATTGGTATATGAGGGCAATTTTTGCTTAATCTGAGGAGAATGTTAAAGAATAACACAAAAATCAAGTTTTTATTTATCTATTTCAGTAGAATTATTTAATCACTCACTTGCAAACTTAACACTGTCTGAAATATCACACTGTACCCTACATTGAGTGGAAAGATGAGGCTGCATGCTGTCACAGTGACTAACTGCTTTAGTTTGGCTGCACTGCCTGCAGTGAAGGTAGCAGTGCTCAGGACGCTTGCCATAGCCAGAGTGTTGATGATAAATCCACGGGGTACATTTGGCTCTTTTGTTGTATATTACATTTCAGGAAGATATAAGGTAAATGTATTGATGTTGAGAAATATTTTACATGAACCTTGATGTAATGACACAATTTCCGATGTATGGTGTATCGGGGATGCAGAAGATGCTGAAGTGTATCTGTTTCAGTTTGGAAAAGTGAAAGAATTATTGTGACATCCTTTCAGATTGCAGGATGGGTATGGGAAGAAGCATTAAGCTAAGACAAATATGCTAATGCTTCATTTCTTTTGCTGTTATAGTGGGTGTGACTGCAGTTTGTGCCCTGTCTCCTTTCTGGATAGAATTGCCAAAAGTCTGTTTATTCAGTTAACCGAATAACTGGTTAACTGGCCATCAAATGCTGTCCCAAGTGGACAGGAGTGATATTGCAGCTGTGGATTCAGAGGGCCTCCAGGCCTTATGCATGTCTTTCAGCTGCAGTAACCTGGTGTGTTTAGACATGCTTTAGCATGGACAAGGCTGCCTGTATAAATGCTATTGTGAATGGCTTATGCTTGGCTGAGAAACGGAAAAGTTGAGAATCTGATGCTGCCGGACCTGTGTCAACGGGAAAGGATTTAGTGTGATTTCAGATATATATGGATAAAAGCTTTCAAAGATTCACATTTCACAGTTTGCAAGCTTCATGGCCGGAATACCTTGCTAGCAACAAACGATTAATCTGCGAGGAAAGCTGAATGTTCCCAGGAATGATTTTAGACAGGAACAACACACAGAGCCTCTGAGGCTGCCTTTACTAAATCATCTTTTGTGGCTGGTTTCCAATTTAAGTATTCTCAAGAGTTGGGGTGAGCTGTAATTAGTATCAGTGAGCATTACAGTGTGGCATCCTACAGCATCACTGTATTGAAGTTCGGGTAAGTTGCTGTCAACATCACTTATGCGGCCCCTCCCCAGTTCATGCCCAGCCACACAGGGGGGAGGGAATTTATTTGAATGTCCTCTATAATATATATATATATATATATATATATATATATATATATATATATATATAGAGAGAGAGAGAGAGAGAGAGAGAGAGAGATTTTTTTGTTACAAATTATGGTGAAGAAAGTGGAGAATAAAAATCTATTGACTCTGAAGGCTGCTCTTCTTCTCTTGAGTTGGCTTCACAGCTACAGGCTGTGTGCAGTGAAGTACGAAGCTGCATTCTCTTGCTGCTTGTGTTTTGCAGTTGAAAAATCTCTGAGACAGCAATTACAAATGGGAAATGCTGGGCTCTCCCCGTAACCCCTTAATAAATATAGCGGTAAATGCGCTGTGATGCTTCGCCGTAGGTATCTGTAAGCTACCCAGTCATGCTGAGTCTGACTTCACTTTCATATTCAGTAGGATGGTCCACAAAGCAGTGCAAAGAGAAGATGTTTAGAGGATCATTTCCTCACAAGACTCATTTTTGTCCATTAGGGTTAGCTTGCTTACCTGTGAAATTTTGCCCTGATTGTGAAATACGCTCCATTCTGAATATTTTATTTGTATTTGTTACTGTGTACGCAGGGACGGATTATGGGTTGTGTGGGCCCCTGGGCAAAACGTTCGCGAGGGCCCCCCCCTCCCCCCCCCCCCACCACCACCACCACCACAATTCAAGGGCCCTTGGCAGCCAAACGCCCTCCCTATAGGGTCAGGGGCCCTTCTAGGCAGAGGATCAAAGAATGTAGGCCCTCTAAAATAGACAAACGAAAATACATTGTTGATAAGCGTTGCAAATTGTTTTGGGCTAGGGGCCCCACGGGCCCCCTGCACCCCAAGGGCCCCTGGGCAGCGGCCCCGCTGGCCCGGTCCGTAATCCGTCCCTGTGTGTACGTACTCCTACTTAACTGTATAAGTGATTAGTAACCAATTAAAAATATATTAAACAGAAAATTGCACTTGATGTCTGAGTGAGATTCCAATCTCACCTTAATCTCCTCAACTGCAGTGTTTTGTTTTTCCATAGGAAAGTTCAGATCCCTTCAGAGGTGGACAGAACAGCTGCAGCAAACATCCTAAAGAGGCCCTTCGTGTCATTGTGCTATAATGAAAGTTGCATTTTTGGTGTATTACTGGAACTTTATCAGATTCTCTCTTCTCTTCAGACGATGCAAGCGGCTCGATGCCCCACAGATGAGCTTTCACTGACTAACTGTGCTGTGGTGAGCGAAAAGGACCTTCAGTCTGGCCAGTGAGTACAACCAGTTGTAGTGAGATTGAAGTGATATGCAGAGAATTCATTGTTTCTAATTTGTTTTTGTTTCTTCTCAAATATTTCTGAAACCCTTTCGTGAAACAAAAGCCTATTATAAATAGATTACCTGCAGACCAGATTGAGTATGTTCTCTATCAATGGTGCAGCAATAAAATATTTATATAATTAAAATATTTATATAACACAAAATATGATTTCTGTACACAACTCCATTTTTAACTTAAAATCTGTATATTAGAGATGCACCGAAGAGATATTTGGATCGTTATCGGCGCCGAACCAGACCTGCTTGACGGATCTGGTATCGGCCGTATGTGACCAATTCACTTCCGATACTTACTTATTTAGTTTTTTGCATTCTCTAAAAAGCTAGCTCCTACTTCGTGTTAAATCTATTCGTACAGTAATTTGCACGACAGCTCTTTCCCATTTTAGATGTGCTTTTTCTGACATTCAAGCTGAACACTAACGCTGCCCCTCAGTTTTTTGCTGCTCAGTGGGCGTGAGCGCAGTGACTTCCGCCCGCTGCGATGTCACGCATATACACTTCGCGGTACGAGGAGCTTAAGAACATCGGATAAGAGGGTGACGATCTGGAAGTCTTTTATGCTTTTAACAGCGACTAGTAGCAAAGCGATTTGCAGTCTTTGTAAAAACAAAGTTTTGAGAGGCGGGAGTAGCATTTAGTGGAAATCCGACTAAACAAACCGCATAAAATTGTGCGAGACGTGAGTAATTTGAAAAAAAAACCAATGTATGATTTGGGACTCGCTAGCTTGGGCTGTTTTATGCACTTGCTGCAGTTTGAGGAGCTGCTATTGTAACGAAGTGAAAGTGACATTGATACCAGTGTGAGGAAAACTGGGGCATATTAAGATATTCAAACTGAATATGGAAGATATTAAAATTGAACTGCAAAATGCCTCAAAACCCTTAAAACCAGATGTACTATTGAGGTGTTTCTCGTAGTCTAATTCATGATTTTTTTTCTGTATTTACTAGTTAAGACATATTACTAATATATAAAGTACAGCATAATCTGTATCAGTATTGGCAGTTGTGTATTGGAATCGGATCGGAACTGAAAAATGTGTATTGGCCTACCCCTAGTGTGTGTGTGAGTGTGTATTTATATTAATCATTATGTGTTTGCCTGCTTCTGGTTGGTACTATTTATTTTTTGAGGAAGATGAATTAACCTGTTGCACATAAAATTTGACATTTCGAATATTGTATTTGTAGAATCTGTACCATTTCTTGATATCCTTTTTTATGAGATTGCACTAAGAGGAGTTACGTTGTCTTTCTATTTGTTTATTCTAGAATAGTAAGGATGTAGAAAATTGCCATTGTTATTTAGTTATTCTGAGTTTTAAATACTAATTAATTGATAGTGAAACTAACTACATTTTTAATTTATTGACTCTGGCACAAGCCTGTCACATTCTCACAATATGTGTTAATCAGATATGTTCCTCTGACTTTTGAATAATGTGTTGTTGTAATTTCAGCTGTTTCTGCTTTACAGGCTACTCAGATCTGATTGTTTTGTTAACCCGCTGCTATTCCCTACAGACATGTGACTGTGAAGACCACGCCCACCCACAAGTTCGTCTTCACTGTCAAGAGCCACCACAGTGTGGTTCCAGGGACCATTGCTTTCAGTTTACCACAGGTATAGTTGAAAGATGTCTATTTATTGTATTCCTTGGACAGGGAATGCGTCTGGTTTTAGGACCAGTCCACCGCCCTGCAAATGCTTTCTTGTTAAGACAATAACTCAAAAATTATTTTACGAATGTTTTTCAAATGTTACAGAGGCATTCATAACAACCTGCAACTGATAAAATTTTTAGACAGATCAGCCAAAACCTAAAGGAGCACCGCAAAGTGATATCAGTGAAAAGGGTCATTTTGACATGTAATTTTGTTAGAATGATAGTTAGAACTGAAAAAGTATTTGAAGGATCGTTGGAACTTTAGAGGCACATTGTATGGGTGAGGAACTGGGACCGGTGAAATGTCGAGACAACTTGTCCCGAAATTGAAGCATTTCTGCTTAGTGTCAGCAAAAAGGGAATTGTGATAACAGATGATATTTAAAACTGGGGAGGCGGCATGGTGGTGCAGTGGTTAGCACTGTTGCCTCACACCTCTGGGACCCGGGTTCGAGTCTCCGCCTGGGTCACATGTTTGTGGGGTTTGCATGTTCTCCCCATGTCGTCGTGGGGTTTTCTCCCGGTTCTTCAGTTTCCCCCCACAGTCCAAAAACATGCTGAGTTGCTAAATTGCCCGTAGGTGTGGATGTGTGAGTGGATGGTGTGTGAGTGTGCCCTGCGATGGGCTGCCCCTCCATCCTGGGTTGTTCCCTGCCTCATGCCCATTGCTTCCGGGATAGGCTCCGGACCCCCCGCGACCCAATACCCGGTTTTAAGAGCTCACAGAGATTCAAAACTGTTGAGTTGTAGCTGTAAAGAATAACCTGAAAAATTAGCACTATCTTTATGTATGTGGCTTTAGCTATAGCTACAGCAGCTTTTTGGTGTCTGTGGTGCGACTCTACCCTACTTCCTGTTTACTAGCTCTTGCTAATTTGTATCCTTTTTTTATTTAGAGGAAATGGGCTGGCCTCTCGATTGGTCAAGAAGTAGAAGGTAAGGGCTGATGGATGGATTTGTTTACTGATTACACTGATTTAAGAATGACATCATGTTTTTGTTCAAAACAGAAATTGTTCAGTTCATATTGGGAATTTTTATGCACAGGTTCGCTGTCTTTATGTCTGTGGAATCTCACATTTCATACAGTAACATTCAAACTTAAAAGTTCTGTTAATTTTGAATCCCAATAATGGACCTAATGTTTAGTGTTCCCAGTGCATACAGTAGTAACTTTGTACATATAGGGCTATAATTTGCATGGTTTGTATTTTCTCGACAAAGGTCTAGTTAGGAAATGACAAAGTAGTTTGGTATACAAAGTGTACAGGGCAGTACTGTTTGCGTGGGAATTGGTAATAAATGAAATTATAGTCTATTGTTCAAGCTAGCAGACTGTTATTGGTTGAGCTTTGGGGTATCCAAGTACTATTTACAAATTTTCACATTTGCGGGGATGTTCCACCCTTGACTGTGAATGTGAAGCAGTGATTATATTACTGAGTTTCACTCTCTGTTGGTTATGTTGGTCTCCCTCCCAATGAATTCCCTCGTAAGTAGTAACGGTTTTCACTGGTAAATTGATTTTTTAAATCTAACTTAGTCCTCTGATCTATCCCCCAGTGTCCAACTACAATTTTGACAAGTCCAGGCAGTGTGTCGGAGCCATGACCATTGAGATTGACTTCCTGCAGAAAAAGAGCACAGACAGCAGCCCCTACGATTCTGACAAGATGGCCAGTGAATTCATTCAGCAGTTCAACAATCAGGGTTTCAGCGTGGGGCAGCAGGTAGGCAAGATTGCAAGAGAAAAGGCCTTGCTCATGTTTTTCAAATATCCAAAAGCATAAGTTAATGCTTATTATGAAGCCTGTTATTTGTTGTTCGTTTTGGTTTTAAATGTGAGTGTTCAACGTTAATTACTGCTGACATTTGTTTGAATTGGGACTACTTACAGCATTCACTGGCACTGGTTAATTTTATCCCCAGCATATGTGCATCTAATTCTTGTACTCAGTATGTCTTTAAGCATTCAGGTATCTCACTTTGAAAATCCAAGCCTCTCTCTGTAGTTTTGGTTTACCGGAGAGGATGCAACTGCACTCTCTCTCTCATTTAAATTTAAAATATTTAACCACACAGGCACCCAAACAAAAGCTTGTCATTCTCTTTTTGAATCAGACAATTCTTCTGGTTGTCTTTCCCTTGCAGCTGGTGTTCAGTTTTTGTGACAAACTATTTGGGCTAGTGGTGAAGGATGTTGAGGCCATGGACCCGAGCATCCTCAAGGGGGAGCCAGCTTCTGGGAAGAAGCAGAAGGTACAGACGATGCCATAGTACTATGCTGGGTCTCAGTGCCAGCTGGTGTGTACTTATTTTAAATAGGGTTTTCAGTGTGACCTGAATTGCAGTGCAACTTCGTCTGTATCTACCTATCTCGCCTCTTCCAGCCCAACCTTGGCAATGTAACCACCGTGGGCCCTTGAGCAGGGTCCTTAGTGTCAGGTGCGTGGGTAGCGGCGGGCAGACAGGCGGGCAGGAAGCGGGCAAGGATGAAGCGGGTAGCCGAAAGTCGGGACAAACGGGGATTTATTTAGGGGAAGGAGAGGACGGAACAATAGCACTGACATCGACTAACATCGATGACGGACAAACGGGAGGGCAAGACGTGGACTGAAATAGAACAAAGGCAGGGCGAAATAATCAGACACAGCTGGGCATGACTGAGGAAGCACGCGTGGATAATCGGGGGGCGTGGCACACACGAGGAGCGGACGAGCCGGGCGTGACACTTAGCCACCAGCTTATTATTATTATTTTAACAAATAGAGACGTGCCCTTACATTGCTCCATACAGCCTTTGCAGGTAAGCATGTTCCTATGGTTTGTGTCTGTGACATAGATGTCCCTTAACAAAAGGCACAATAAAAAGGTCCATTATAAATCGATGCACCTTACCGCCTCATAGAATACACTGGCTTTAATTAATGCGGTGATGTCATGCAGTTAAGACTGTCATTGGTTAAAGACGCGAAACACGACCCCCTCCCTCGTTGTCCTAGGGACGTGTTGAACTCAGGAAATCAGGATTTGCTTCCGAAGTACCGCTGCCTCACACAGCGCGCCTACAGAACACGGAGTTGCTGAATAGAATACATACTTGTGCAGATAATCATCCATGTTAAACACAGCTGTTATGGTTAAATAGAATCAAGTTCATTTATCAAATGCACAACATTTCAGTGTATAGCAGTATTTGCAGGCAATGAAATGAGTGCAACTAATAAGTGATGCAGACAGATACAGTTTAGTGAAGGAACAGAAAAATATATGAAAGGCTCTGAGTGTCCAGTGCGCGTGTAAAAATACCTAGAACAGGGTCATCTTCTAAATTAAAAAACACCCCTCAGAGACCTTCATTGTCATATGACTAAGGAAGAAAAAAACAAGCAGAACTCAACAATACCACATTTATTATATAAATCCTAAAGCCTGTGTCTTAATCTGGCGGGAAGGAAGTCACACTTAGCTTATTCTCACCTCCGTTATGTAAAGATCTTGAAGAATTCCATCGGTACCATTAAACATGGTGCTGGTACAGTCGTGCTTTTGCTGGGCTTTTCATCCGCATGAAACAGAGGACTTGCCAACATGCAGCAGAACTGATAGATAATGATATAGTTGTTTTGTGAGCAGAACGTGCTACAGAGTCCAAAGACAAGCATGACTACGAGATCACTGTAGACCTGGGTTCCCCAGTTCTTTTTGTCGAGGGCCAGAATGCAATACAGTTTCTATATGTATGTCCCTGCTCACACACATTTTTATCACCTGGTTTATAGGTGTGTTTGAACGGGGGAATCTGCAAAATGTGTTGGATTCTGGCCCTTAAGGACCAGAACTGGGGAACCGTGCTGTACACTGCTGCTATCCAAATAACAGGCAGCAGCAGTTTTGCAAGGAAGAGTTTGCAAAAACTCAATATCACTTATAACTAATCATGAAATTATGATAAGTGTGGGTATTGCATATATTGCTGTTATTTATAGGTAAACAGTGAAAGAGTATTCTATAAAGTGGAATTTTCATGGAATTTTAGTTTGTAACATAACAAAACAAGGTTTGTTCAAAGCAAGGTCTTTGCTTTCCACATCTACTGTTATCCATGTGTTCTGTTAGATGTTTGAAATGGACATTCAGACATCTGGAACCGCTACTGGTTCCTGTTTTGTAAAGACCTGTTGAAAACCTTCTTCATACGTAGTTCTTTGTTCTACCGAGGGAACCATTTGTAGCATCGTGATTTTTAATGGTTCCTCCTGTGTTTTTGTTTTAGATCGATATTGGCCTTTTGGTAGGTAATAGTCAGGTGATTTTTGAGAAAGCGGAGAGCTCCTCCCTCTCCTTGGTGGGTAAGTGGCACGTTAGTGTTGGTCAATTTCAAGAGGGTGCGTTTTGTCTTATTTGGCTATGAAGAAAAAAAATCCCATTGAAATGCTAGAAATTTGACATGGGATACTTAAAACAACAAAGTGTAAAACTGATCGTTAACCATCATTCAGGAATGATACTTGTTCATTTCATTATGAAATAATATATATATATATCTGTCTTTAAAAGGTGTTTTGTAATACCGTAACTTATAAACTATAGATATATGTCTATGCTGCTATGTCTATTGTGAAAACACTAACCCTTATTGTTAAAGGACTATGGTAATATGAATTATGTATAATGCCTTATTGCTGTAATTTTGTTGTTGAAACCAGATTTGTGAGAAATGAATTAAAATAATACAACGTATTACAATAAACCCCACCCCAACTCAGGGAAAGCTAAAACCAAAGAGGCCCGGCAGACCATCATCAACCCCGACTGGAACTTCGAGCGTATGGGCATCGGAGGTCTCGACAAGGAGTTCTCCGACATTTTCCGTAGGGCTTTTGCCTCCCGGGTGTTCCCCCCTGACATTGTGGAGCAAATGGGTGAGTCCTGAGATATCGAAGCAGACCTCTGCTTGGTCACCGGAGTAGGATGTCTCTCTGGCATTCCACAGTGCAGCAAAATGCTGTTTCGCATATTCACATATCTTTCCTGTTTCACCTGTATTTCCAAAAAAAAAAGAAAAAAAGAACGGGTATAGTAACCACCTTGTTGGGAATTGCCGAAGGCTTGCGTGTCCGGTTAGCCGAACACACCAAAACAGTGAAGAAAAATCATGATATTCTGCATAATTAATACAGTTTAATTCTTGGGTAAATAGGAGCTCTTGTTTAGGGGACAAAAAAGAGCGAAGACTGACAGGGAAACAAACTGTAGATGTGCTTTCTAGCAGAATAAGACCAAATAGATTGGGAGACATTATGTATTGTTACAAAGATGTGAGTGTGAGTGAATAAATTTACTACCGTAAAACCCATAGTTTTTGTGCACTTCACTCCAACTTCTGGCTTTGCAGTCGTTATTTTTAGACAAGAACACAAATAACTAAAACGTTAAATTGAATTATATTGAAATTGGCGCGTGTGGAACGAATAGATCAGATGGGTAAAGGAAGTGACATAGTCCTGGGAATACCTGTTGTTTTGACAACCCCCATTTCTAGTTTATTAGTGAATTTGGGGAGAGCCAATCAGACCAAAATACACAAAAATACTGCTAAGAGACAAAGTAACAAAATGAAAAGTAATAAAAATGCACAAAGCTTGCATAACTCGCTATCTTATCATAAGCACAGAAGAAACTAATGGCGACTTACAATGTATGCGATATTTCCAAATATGTAGATGATATTTACAGAAAAAGATCTAAGCAACTGAATCCAAGAGGGCTACACATTCAAGCACAGAACTGAGAAAGGGTCAAGCACACTAACAATTTAAGAGAGAGTAGTTAATAGTCACAGAAAGCAACACAAAGTAATATTTCCTTCTTCAGTGTTTGGCTTTTGACAGAAGTGGTAAATTGGGAATCAGCCAGCTGGGAAGGAGATATACAGTATGCTGATGTAATAGTAAGTGGGGTCAAAAACGCAAACCCATAGAATCTCCCACCCAACATGGCAGAGCAGATCTGCAAAATCATTCCGACAATTATTTTAGGATGGTTAACAAGTTACGTTGGCAGGAAAGACAATTAAAGTGTGAATTTTAATTCATTTATAGACATACAGTGACTTCAGAGCCCCCCCCCCCCACCCTTTTTCCAGACATTCTTGTGTTATTTCATAACAGACTGATAGCAAAATAACATTCAGTCAACAGTACCCTATATAAATGAAGTAGAAACACATTATGTATTTTTGAAAATGTATTGAAATGTAAAAACTTGAAATTTACCATAATATTCCAAATTAAGGTCTTCCCTTCCTTGGACAATACTTAGAAAGGTAGATCAGAGTGAATGACAGAGCGACCTCCACATCACAGTGACCTCCTTCAATGTTGAGCGTAAGAGGCAACTGGCCAAATTGGGTAACAAGAAGGACGTTGTTCCAGGATGTGAGCAATAAATCATTGGCCACTGTAACAGAGCATTAGTTCTTGTTTCAAGATGGGAGATCTTGCTAGAAGGATAGCTAGCTACTTCTCAGTGGCAGGAACTGGGCAGGATTAACGGGAAGGTAAATGATGTCAAACACAGAGAGGTCCTTGAAGACACCCTACTCCAGAGCACGTATGAACTTGGACTGAAGTTTTAGCCAAGACAATGCTGGAATGGCTTCAGTGTCCTTGAGTGGTCCAGCCAAGGGTGAAATAGAAAATCTGTTTACGGCAATTCCGATCCAATCTGAGAGGATATAGATGGGACATGTCAATTAGTGAGAATTCCTAGAGATGTGTTTTCTGTTTGTCATTACAGACAAGGACATTACATTTTGTCTTTTAGTAGCAAAAAATATTACCAATCCATTTTAAGTAAGTTTACAAAACAGCCATCTTTGTAAAGAAAAGTGTACTGTATGTAATTATTTCTGCAAGCACTATATTTCCTAATTTATGGTTTATTCTATTGTGATGCTTTGTGAAATTAATGAAATCTATGCCTATCACAGTGAAACCTATGACAATCCCAGAAATGAAGTATAGCTGGGAAAGTATTTGCTTGTTTGTCATTTTTTTATGGATGCCATGAAATTCATTGGTCACTTCCAAAACTCCTTTACTTGGAGGATTATAAAGGGTTATAAACATGCTACGTGATAATTGTGCATCCATTTGTTTTGTTTTTCCTCTAGGCTGTAAGCATGTTAAAGGCATCTTGCTCTTTGGCCCCCCTGGCTGTGGAAAGACTCTGATGGCCCGGCAGATTGGGAAGATGCTTAATGCCCGTGAGCCTAAGATTGTCAATGGGCCTGAAATTCTGAACAAGTACGTGGGGGAATCAGAGGCTAACATTCGGAAACTCTTTGCTGAGGCTGAAGAAGAGCAGAAGAGAGTAAGTAACTCCAACAGGCTTGCCAGTTACACATATGCCTGTGTGTGCACAAGCAGAAGATAAGTACCAATTTGATGGTACAATTACTTGTCACTGGGGCTGTACCCACAAGGGTCTGCCAGTTGTACCCTAGCAGTAAGTAAATGTACCATTGAGGATACATTAATGTTGTTTGTATCTTAGGGAAAAACCAGAGTGTACCCTTTTTCTGGCAGTGTGTAGGCGAAATTGTACAGTTTGGTGAATGTGTGAGGAGTTCGGATCAGATGGGCAGGGCAGGTGACAGGGCTGTCCAGGGCATGCAGTGCTGTCGCTTTTTAGGTTCTTCTTAAGTTTTCTTTCTCGGTTCTTTCTTTCTCAATCTCAGTTTCAGCTCAGTATGCCACTGTCTCATTAGTTCATTAGTATGGGATGACAACACTGAAGATGTTGCTTTCCTAACCGCATGTCACATGTACAGCAGTGCCACTTTTTCGTTCTTAGCTTTGCTCCCTCTTGGTCTTTACAGCTAGGTGCTAACAGTGGTCTGCACATCATAATTTTCGATGAGCTCGATGCCATCTGCAAGCAGCGCGGCACCGGAGCCAGTAGCACAGGCGTCCATGACACGGTGGTCAACCAGCTGCTGTCCAAGATCGACGGTGTGGAGCAGCTGAACAACATCCTTGTGATAGGTGCGACAGTTTGACAGAGGCTCTATCGCCTAAGGCAAACTCAGCAGAAAGGAGAGTGTGATTTTCTGTGAGCGTGCATAAGGCTACCGGCCGGCGAACTGAAATATTTTGATGTTCTGCTGTGGCAAGCTAATCGTGTTTCTTTGGCAATACTTGTCCTTAGGAATGACAAACAGGCCAGATTTGATCGACGAAGCTCTGATGAGACCGGGAAGATTTGAGGTTAAAATGGAAATTGGTAAGAAATATTTGCCTGCCATCAGGAAAAACCTGCTCTTTGTCTAGTTTATTAAGGTTTTCCATATTTTGGGTGTAATATATGTAGATTTGATAGAGACCCACCAACATACACTAATAAACTCCTATATGTTTTATCATTTTGGGACAGACTGAAAACTTTAGATGTTAGTTGGATAACAATCAATGACATTTTGTCTTGGAATATGGAATGTGTAAGACATCTTCCATACAGGAAATGTTAACTTGGCCATGTAGCCCAGGAAACGTTAACTCTGTATGTTAATGAATTTTTAATAATGTCAAAACAACCTTTTTAGCAGTCATGTTAACAGAATGATCCTCATAGACGAAATATCTTAATATATTTGTATGAATGGTACAGAAGCTTTCATTTCTTATAAAGCCTTAATATTCTATTACTTTCATGTACTACTCTGCCAGAAACCCTCACCACTCATCTCTTGTTAGTTTTGTGGTCTTTAAGAAAAAATCTTCCATCCCCTCCTCCAGGCCTTCCTGACGAAAAGGGCCGGCTGCAGATTCTTAATATTCACACAGCCAAGATGCGCGAGTTCAAATTGCTGTCCACCGATGTGGATTTGGCAGAACTGGCAACGGAGACCAAGAACTACAGTGGTGCTGAGCTGGAGGGTCTGGTTCGGGCTGCCCAGTCCACCGCCATGAACCGCCACATCAAGGTCCTCCGTCCACTTACACTGAGCTTCCATTCAGGGCTGCGTTCTCTCACTTTTCATTATGTTTCCTGCACTGCCGATTACTCTGCCTTTTCCGCGGCTCGCTCAGTTGAACATGTTATCAAATTAGTTCTCAGGCAATATTCAAGATGTCTTTGTCCTGTCATACTCAACATAAATATTGCACCTTTAAACTAGAATACATTTTATTCAATGTAAAATGCTATAAAATGTGTTAAAATCAACTAAAACTATGTTGTAAATGTAAATATGTATGTATATATATATATATATATATATATATATATATATTCTTATAACTGATTTGCAAAGATATTGAATGTGTAAATGTAGAAACATTTATTTTATTTATTTAGTTAATATAAACTCATGACTTACACAGTCATAGTGATAGTAGAAATGGCTTTTTTTTGGTTTGTGTTTAGATGTCAGTTGAATTAGAAAAGTCTTCTTTCTGGCTAGTTTAATAATTTAAACGAGTTTTATTGACAGCGCAGTGATCCAGGAAAACTGTATGCAGCCTTTGCTACATTTTACATTTGATTGTTTCTGGATACCACTGCTAAAACTAAACCACATACGCTTTTCTTTTATCCTATATGCTGTGTTCCTGTGCAGGCCAGTACCACAGTAGAAGTGGACATGGAGAAAGCGGAGAAGCTGCAGGTCCATCGTGCAGACTTCCTAGGCTCCTTAAATAACGACATCAAGCCCGTGAGTCTCCGCTTTGACCTGCACTAGAAGCCTTTGTTCCCTGGACTCCAAATCAAACTGCAGTGTCGTATTAAATCATTTAATAAATCAATGGATCCTTTGGAGATTATACGGACAATCACTGAAAATGAAGCTCTAGAAGTTAGAGCTTAATTTTTTTGTTAGTAAAGTACGTGTAGATTTTTCATATGAAAATATATGCTTTCCTTGATTGATTAATCTTGGGATTCTACCTCTCTCCTCCACTAGGCTTTTGGCACCAACCAAGAGGACTATGCCAGCTACATTATGAATGGCATCATTAAATGGGGAGACTCTGTGACCCGCGTCTTAGATGACGGGGAGCTGCTGGTTCAGCAGACCAAGAACAGTGATCGTACACCTCTGGTGGCTGTGCTTTTGGAAGGTTATTGAAGACTCTTCACACAGAAACATTGCGATAAAGTTACTGAATACTGAAGACATTAACTGACATGCATACAAAATATGAAGTTTTATTCTGTTATGAGAGGAGACTATGAGAAGAATTCACATTTGAAATATTTTGTGAATGTCAGGTTGATGGCCGCTAGCTGCATTTAACTGTCTGTAATAGACAGTGTAAAGATAATTTATGCATTTTAAGGCATTCGTTATCATTTAAGCCATCATATCTAAGGATGAAAAAGTAAAAATACGTTTGGTCACTTTAACCTGCCAAGGACCTACATCTTATAATACTGGTGGCACAAGCCACTTATGACTTAAACCAGGATTTTGACAGCAAACGTAAAACTACTATTTCGGAATGAGCTTGTTAATTTTGAACTAAAAATCAAGTTTCGTACTTTACACAAGATGCGCGTGGCAAGTTAATAACTCTCTGAAACAAGATATTTAACGATGGATAAACATAATAAAAATAATAATAATCTCTAAGCGGAAGTAAAATATTGAATCTATGTTTTTGTTAAAGGTGTTAAAAGCCAGTTGTGAGACATGTCACGGGTGCTATAGGGAGTTTAAAGCCTTCGTCTTACTCTCCTAGGACCACCCCACAGTGGCAAGACTGCACTGGCTGCCAAGATCTCAGAGGATTCCCAGTTTCCCTTTATCAAGATCTGCTCTCCGGATAAGATGATTGGCCACTCAGAGATCTCTAAGTGCCAAGCGATTAAGAAGGTGAAAGGGGTGGCCATTTCTCAAATGATTGCCTTGCCTTTTGCATTCAGGAAATTAAGATAGCCTAATCCCTTAATTTTCCTGCAATCCCCCCTGAATTAGTTGAAACCAGGCTCTCACTGTGTTTCTGACAGATCTTCGACGATGCCTACAAATCGCAGCTAAGCTGCGTGGTGGTGGATGACATTGAGCGCCTGCTTGGTAAGCGAGCATGAACAACCCACCCATGGTCAGCTCAGTCTTTGGACAAAACGTTTGGCCACTTAATGAGACTGAAGCTCTGTGGGTGTTTTACAAAAAAACTGAGTAAAATATACAACCATGATATTAGTAAAAGTCATGTTTTGTGCATGTTTCATTCTCCGTTCAGGTTAGGGTGAGCAGATAATCCATGTCAGGGAGGACATTTTGAGCTACTTCAGGTTTTGGAAACTACTTGAAAACTGAAAGGCTCATGTGTTTGGCTAAATAGTTCGGTTTTTCTTGTGCTAATACTGGTTTGTTTCCTTGATTGAAAGGCTCACCCAGATGTTTCACATTAGCATTACTGGCACGTGCATGATTACTAGAGACTGACCAGTCAGTACACAGCAAGTACTCAGTACAATGAAATTCAGGTTCTTTTAAATGAAATGGTAGCTTACAAATCCTGGCCTAGCTCAGTTTCTGGGATGACCCAATTCACCCTAATTCGGGCCACAGAAGAATATATATCTTTCTGTCCTGTGTACTGGATTAATGGCCTTAGGCTTAAATATAAGGGACTTGTGGCTACAAGCCCACAGAGACCTTAAATGTCCAACGGAGAGCTGAATATGTGCTTAATTTCATTCCAGCCAGTTTAATTTTCATTTCATTTTAACCTGGTCAGTTTTGTTTGTAGTTAATCCTTTATTTGTGTCAGATCAGAAAAAATATCAAATGACATAGTAATTGTACTAAGTGATGTTTTTCTGTACTAGCAGAGTGACTACAGAGGTGTAACCCTTTATAGACCAGAATGGTTGCTGAGTATTTGATTCAGGGATATTTGGCTCTGTGTCAGTAAGAATACACCCCGAATCCTTCTTTCATGTCTTCTCCCAGATTATGTTCCCATTGGGCCACGTTTCTCCAATCTCGTCTTGCAAGCTCTGCTCGTGTTGCTGAAGAAACCCCCACCTAAGGTGGGTACTGTATATACCTGAGATTGTTATACATAAATTGTACTTAAACTGCATCTTATATAGAAAAATGACACTTAGTGTTTTGCACACTTTGCAAATCTGCGCCCATTTTATATAATTATATAAATCTTTTTATATAATGGAAAAAAAGTGGAACTTTTATTTCATTTGCAGCTAACTACAAAAAATTTTTTTTTGTTTATACCAAAATGAATTGAGGTGCAATATGATACAAGATCTACAAAATGAAGGGGGTGACTCTTCAAAATTCATTAAAATTACAACAGTCATCAGAAAACTTCTTTGAAGCCTCACATTTACTTAATAATAGTGTTTTTTTCATCAATCAGTATTAATTACAATATTGATTTTAAAAAGAAATGACTTACATTTACTCCAGGCAGTCAGATGTATTCCATGTACTCTGTAGGGACGTAAGCTGCTGATCATAGGAACAACCAGTCGGAAGGATGTGCTCCAAGAGATGGAGATGCTGGATGCATTCAGCACCACCATTCATGTTCCAAACATCTCAACTGGGGAACACCTGGTCGAGGCCTTGGAGGTACAGTAACAGCATGGATGGAGAAGGGAGAGAAAAGATAATGATAGAGAACAAATGGAGGAAGGAATATGACGAAGTAGGAAATTTTTTTCTTTCAGGGTTTGAAATGAACTTAGATACTGTAGCTAAAGAATGCAAAGAAATGTCAGTCTATTTTAACAGGAAAAAAATACATTTTTTGGCCAGTATTTCAAGCTTAGTTACTGCCTCAGGAGTATGTGTGTTTTTGTGCCTTTTCTGCTGACTGAATTCTCACAAACTGTAGTTATCTTTTGCTGTAAATATCTTTGCAACATCTTCGTTGTTAATAGCAATGCATTTAACACCACAGAGGGTCACATGTTCAGTGTCGCGCATGTTCAGTTCCTACCTCCAGCCGTGAATTTTTATCTGCTTCCTCCTGCAGTCCGAAAGCACGCATTTAGGCAAAGCGGCATCTCGAATTTCCCCGTAGCGTGTGATGCTGCATGTCTGCTGCTGCTACACTGCACCAAACTGAATACAAAACACCCCGGCCTTATTAGTATTAATAGTATTAGTATTAAACAATCCTGAACCTTGCATCTTCTTTTTGTCTCTGCCAGCTGCTTGGCAGCTTCACAGACAAAGAGAGGGCCACCATTTCGCAGCAAGTTAAGGGCAAGAGAGTGCGGATTGGCATCAAGAAGCTGCTGATGCTTATTGAGATGTCCCTCCAGGTACGATTCACGTCATTAAATCCTTTGTAAAGCCTTGTCCGAATTATTTTTCCGCGATCCATGAAACATTTTACTGTGGACACAGAAGAGCCTTGCCACAGGTATGGTTGTCTGTGTGTCAACAGGTTGACGATCCCTGGTAATTGGAGTTTGTTACAGTGTGTGAATTTCAGCATGAACAGTGTGTGATCTGCTTGGTTTTCAGATGGACCAAGAATACAGAGTCGGCAAGTTTTTGTCTCTGCTCAAGGATGAAGGCACGTGAGTATTTTCCATTATGGACCTTGCTGAAGGGCCCAGTGGAGATGTAACTATTCATCTGAGCACAGGCCTTCACCTGGCAACCTTCCCATAACAGGAACAGAGCCTTAAACTATTGACCCACACGCTTCCCCATAAATAAGCACACTCTTGAAATTTTATCTTTTCATGGACGGTTTTGCTCGTTCCTACATGCAGAATTCCTCTAACTGTGTGATGCTGGTAGGGTTTCCTGCCAGTGACGCGGTACACACAACTCCTGACACAGCATTTCAGCTCTGTTGCTATCTGGACTTTGACTTCGGCATTCCAATATTGTCCATTTCTTTGTTTTGAGCCGCTCCTTTCTCGATGCCCTCGTATGTTTGTGGCCCATTTATTCAGCTTCAACTCTTTTTCATGCACAGCCTCATATCCTTCTCAAGCACTCTCTGGTATTATGTTGAATTCATAGTGGATGACGAGTTAGCGAGGCCTTGAGGCATTAAAGCAGCCCCAAACCGCAACATTTTCACCACCATACTTAATGAGCATTTGGTTCTTTTTTCGCAAATACTCGGGGGGGGGGGGGGGGGGGGCTGAGCTAATGCAAGAGGTAGAGAGATATTGTCCAGAAATAGTCAGGCTTACTTCAACTCACAGCACAGGCTCTGGAACCAAACTCATGGAGAGGGGCTGGACTGTCTTCCACTCTAGAATCCCCTGGGTGAGGGGCTCCGGACAGGTGTGGGTCTTCTCGGTTCACGTTGAAGTTCCTCCCGGTGATAGAGAGGGTCTCTGCCCTTCGACTTCAAGTTTGGAGGGAGGCACTGACTATTCTCTGTGCCTATGCACAAAACATCTAGTGTTCTCGGAGACCTTGTGTGGGGTGTTAGAAGATGGCCCCTTTAGGAATTCCATTGTTGTACTGGGGAACTTTAGCGCTCGTGTGGGTTAATAACAATGAAACCTGGAAGGGTGTGACTGGGAGGAATGGGCTGCCTGATCTAAACCTGAGTGGTGCTCTGGTATTTGTTATATTTTATCTATTCTGTTTTAGCCACGGTTTGTCCGTAACAAGCACCATGTTCAAGTCCTACAGTATTCATAGGTGTACCAGAATGCCGTTTAACAACACATAATGTGGTAGTATTACATAATGCATTGTAATACCACATAACAATGCATTATGTAATACCTTGACAAATAATTATAATTTTATGTTGCAACATTAACCTATTATTATTATTATTATTATTATATTGTCCAAAAAAGAGCATCAGCATGTTTTGTGATCCATTTCAGATGACTTCTGTGTTTCTGTGTCAGAATAGCAGGCAAAAGTCCAAATAAAAAATTACATAGAAAATAACGAGTGGGTCTAGTCACTTGTTAATTTATCAGGTTACCTACTACTTTTGCTACAAAGGGATTTGAGAAACACTCGATTAACAAGCAAATGATCTTAAGTACGAGGTAACAAACTACTTGGCGTCATGAAGCTTTTGGGAAACGAACCCCTGAAAATGTACCTAATTTTATTTAATGTTACATGTTGTTGAATTATTACATAATGCATCGTTATTACGTTAATAATCCAAAGAAAGGAATCAGTTGGACTACAAAAAAAGGCCTAGATCCTGTTTTTTTTTTGACAAGTGTACTCCTTTGTCCACAGGGACCGCAGCTGCTATCAGTAGAACTTCCGATTCTTTCTTATGAAGAGACCTAGACATTGTTAATCTTGATCTTCAGATTGAGCCAGCCAGAGGATATACAGTAAGCTTTCCTATGTCCCAATTCAGCTATTCTGCATGTTTCCTATGGAGAAAACAACCTGGTCTATCCTGTTATGATGACATATCCCATATGAATCAATGTCTTGTGTATAATTGTAATTTCAATGGTAAATACTGTGAGATGTGCTATTTGATGTTAGAATCGCATACTTAAGTTTAAGAAATAAATATATATATATATATATATATATATATATATATATATATATATATATATATATATATATATATATATAAAACGCATACTGGTACAACAGTAATATTAAGCGTTACTTTCAGTTTACACATGGTAAATGGTGTTTATATAACGTGCTGTTTTAATGTCTACCCTTAACTTATTTAATTTATATTTTGTATAGTATGTACAATACAAATGCATAGACACAATCAATTCAATATATGATACTGGCAATGTCTTTAAATTTCTCGCGTATTTGACTTGTTAAGATTTAAAATTGCGTGAATGACTGTCTGTTAGAGCTGCTATTTCAATCAGGTTCACTGCTTTGACTGGCTGTGGAGAATGTGTCTGTCAAATGAAATATCCTCGTAACGTGGCGTTTGGTGTTCGTAGAAAAATACACCTTGTGTGCAAAAGGGACGTGTGTATCGCAGATGAAACATGGTCTGATGGGGTAGATATAGTGCATATTGGAGGCAAACTGAGCAGATGTAACGTTGGAAGCAAAAAGGTTGGTCCTCTGCCCTGTACATCCTGAACTCCTGCATGCAACAGAAAGAAACTGGCATTACACACTAGCAGCTAGACTCGATTAAATGGCTGACGAAGGCTCGCAAGATTAAATTAACGGTTCATTCATTCCACCTACTGCTCTAACCTGTATTTTTGTTAGTGTAAAGAACATCATATTTTGATTGTGAGCAATGTGTATTTTTTTTTCTAATCTTTAACTGTCTATCTGCCGGTCCTATCAGAAGAATATCTGCTGTATACAGTTTACTGTGCTCCAAACGTGTGACGTCCATATTTTACTGTTCAAAAGCTCTTTATTCTTACTGTTGAGGATATGTGATAAATCCCATGTATTATAATGATAATATGTATTATTGCAATAAAGCACAGATTCACCCATTTCCCTAGATGTCCTACTGTATTATACACTATGATTTGTTCTGTATTTTTGACATATACAAGAGTGTCACTTGGAGAGAAGTATGTTGTTCTGTTACTAGAGGTCACACCACATGATTCTGTTGAATCCTCAATGTTCATCAGTCACTTGGAGATGGTTTTCACGCACATACGTTCTTGATTATAGGCCTTGCACCGCCAAGTTGAGAAATTCCTCAAAGGCTCCTCGTCAAATCGCATGCCACCCCTCTCCTGAATACCTACCATTTCACTTACCAAGTCAACTTGTTGAGGACGCTGTTAATTCAGACAGTCGTAAACAAAAAAAATGCGAACTCATGGACAAAACTGACACATCCGCGAATCAGTCTGTGAATTCATCCTGTGAGAGTTGCACACCTGCAGAATGCTTTCTCACTAAATACATTTCTTTGACTTTTTCTGGCAGAATCACAAGTCAGTAACTACATCTGCCGATATGAGTCTCAAGTGCTGTTTGTTTTTGCATTTTTTGCACCAAACATCTCACAGAAATGTAGAGCGAAGGTGAGTTGCATCCACTTTATATTTGTGTAGAACATCCATTACTCACTTGCTCTGCTCTGTCTTTTATCTGGCCATGAAATGTTAGTCGTGTCTTGCACTTTACACTGAGCCCAATGAATTAAATAAGTGAAATGATTATTCATAATATTCATTATGGTCTTACACTTACAAAAAATCTTGTAAGAATAGTGAAAATTGCTAAAAGAACAAGCACCTAGTTACCAACAGCTAATATATACATATTTTTATTTTTCAGGTTTTTATAGTAGCGATTAAAATTAGAAAACAAGTGACATTTTGTAATTTACAAAGTTACTGCTCATCCAAATTCACGGTTATCCATGAATAGAAGAAATTGCATTTTTATCATATTAAAAGTACAATAAAATGACTTTCACATCAGCAGAATGCTCCTTTGTCTGCATTGGTGAACAGTGATTGTCCGACAAAGACAATGGCCCTCCCAAAGGTAACTGTTAGTGGTACTATAATAGAGTGGAAGCTACTAGAAACAACAGCAACTCGGCCACAAAGCGGTCGGGGACAATGCATGCTGAGGGACACAGTGCGCAGAAGTCGACAACTGTCTGCAGAGTCAATAGCTACAGACCTCCAAACTTCATGTGGCCTTCAGATTAGCTCAAGAGCAGTGCGTAGAGAACTTCATGGAATGGGTTTCCATAGCCGAGCAGCTGCATCCAAGTCGTACATCACCGAGTGCAATGTACCAAGTTTTTATTTTTATCTTTTTAATGCTGGTAGGCAACTGACCTGTTTTGGCATTTGAAAATATACTGGAACAAAAGAATTCACAGCATAAATGTTATTTAAGAAAAGTGTGCAAATTAAGAGACCGCTCTATGTTTTTGAACAAATCTGCATTTTTAAATCCTGGTTTAATTGTGGTTCTGCTGGCAGAAGGCTACACTGAGCAGCAGGATGCTTTCAGGTTCAAAAGTTCTAAGACAGCAGGACAGAAAAGGAGACACTGGGAACGACCAGAAACCAGCCAGGTAAGAGGCAGCAGCGACATCCTAATGCCAGAGACGACCGTTAATAAATCCAACAGTTTCTAATGAATCGAAGGATGTATGTTTTATACTGTAGTATTTTTGGTGTGGCTTTCTGGAGCTTCCTTTTGGTAAATGGACTGCGTTTATATTCTACTCTGTTCTACTCTTGCAAGTACGCGAAGCGCTTTACATTTCATGCTTTACACACCAATTGTCCCCAAAGTGCAGTAAAACCCGAAACATCCTTACTTTTGGGGACATTTCTTCAGGTCCCCATCTGGATAACCTCAGTTTTATAAAAATCTGTGAATGCAATCAAAAAAGGTAAAAGTGCCAAAAGTCTTGTATTTTGTCTGGTTACTTATGGTTAAGGTCAGGGATGGGTAGAGGTTACGGGTGTCGTGACTGGGATTAGGGCTTTTCCCATAGAAATGAATGTGCAGTCCCCATTTAGATAGGAAGACCAACTTGTGTGTCTGTGTGTGTCTGTGTGTGTGTTTCGGCAGGGTGTTAAGAGGCAATTCTAGAAGTAAGTCAGAGGAGCGTTTCAGGAATGCAGAAGAAGGCAAAGGGAGAGAGAAGCACACAGAATAAATAACCAGGGGGCCGGTTGGGTGGGGGGCATTTGTGGGAAAAGATTGTGGTGAACAGAGCAGATTAGCGAGGCCAGTGCATAGGCTTTCTGTTCTGCAGTGTCAGATTATATGAGATCCACCTCAGGTACATGGGTGCCGCAGTCGTGCTCCCACGGGAAGCCAAGCAGTGTTGTATTTCCTGGTCCATTTTTAGCTCCTGAATGGTCTTTCCTTGAATTTTGGACTCCCATGGAAAAAATGTCAGCAGGGATAGTTGTAGGGTTTATTGGGCTGACAGAGGGACCAAGGGAGGGGCTTCCAGGATGGAGAGACCCGGGAGATGCTGGGTTAGTGACTTTTACACAGGAATGGTGCTGAGCTCTAATCCCTTCTCTCCCTGTTTTTTTTGTGGTACAGTGTGGTATGTGAAGACACTGGCTGTTTGCACACTGGAAGGTTTACTGGTGTGGTCACGTTTCCCACCATGGGGGAATGATCCCCCAAAAGCTCTCAGGTCCAGAGCAGTACATTTATTATCACCTCTTCAGGATCTCCGCTGGCCTGCTCTCAGAATCGCTGAACATCCGCTTGATAGTGTTGGCTGCCGCAGCTTTACACCGTAGCGTAAGAAAAAAACGCCATCGATTTGCCAATCTAGTTAGGGTAATTAGGCGTGTTTCCCACCCACAACTGCCCCTGTGTGGGCAGTGATTGGCAAGGCCGGTAACATATTTGCTCGCACTCATTCCCATCCATGATCCTCTTGTGTCAGTTGGTGAGTTGTCATGGTTTCCAGCAAAATGAAGCTCGATTTTACACTCCAGCCAACACTCACCCAAGCCCTGCGCTGCACGCTGCCTTTTACAGTTCCCCTCAGAGATGAGGAGCATTTCACTGTCTTGTGACAGTTTATGCTCTAAATCACACCACACCAGGGCCTGGGGACATGTTCATCTTGAGCTACATAAAATAACAAGGGGTAAAAGGCATTCATGTAGGCGGGGCTCCTTGAGGGGGTAGTTTGACCCACCCGTCCAGCCCCCTTAGATGATCCTGCAGCCTACCCAACGTTTCAAAGTTTTAACCCGACCTCCATCAACAGATGCAAAAGCCCCCTGATTTGATCTGCTGTGAATCTCCAAAGTGCTCTGAGCCAGAGTTACATAAGGATTTTTGGCTGATCAATCCAGAGGAGGGAGTACAGTACCAGTCATACTGCTTGCAGGAAAATACCAGTTGCAGTTTTACAAGGCGGCTTCCCAGGAGGAGTGCAAAGCCTGCCTTGTGAGATGCTCCAGAGCCAGGCACTGACTGGCTCTCGACTCTGTCTCGTCATGTATCTCCTAGAGGCTGCCTCTGGGGAGTCTCTGGGGAGTGTCGCAGGCTGAGGGTGAGGATTGGATGCTGCAGTAGGACCTGTCATAAAGCAGAGGGCGGTCAGTGAGTCCTGCTCCTCCTTTACAGAAAGACCTGTGGTTCCCCGTAGGTTTACAAACTCTCCACAAGGATGTAGGCTGCCAGCAAAGGAGACCGTGTGTGTGTGTGTGTGTGTGTGTGAATGTATGTGCACTCAACACTGTTGAATGTTAAAAATAAAATAAGTAAATTGCCCCCCTCCCCACACCCACCCTCCATGGCAGAATGGCCCGCAGATTGATGGCACGCTGCTCTGAGAAGGGGGGAACTCAAAATCAAACCCATTGTCATGGCAATGGCCCGGCTAGATTCCACCAATCAATGAGGCCCAAGAGGCTGTGAGGTGTGCCTGAAAGGACTGCTGTCCTACATAAAGTGTGTGCATGCTGGAGCTGGAGGGCCACATGGGGCAGCGTGGCCACCGAGCAGAGACGAGCCTCGCTGTGGGATACACAGGGACACTGAGGGAGAGGAGGCACACAAAACAGAAGAGGATTATACCACGAGGGGGGAGCAAACGAGGAGCAACGGGACCAGAAATGGCCTTTGCGTTCCAAGGAGGATTCCCTGCTGGGATTTGCGGGGTCATACTGCTCACCTCCTTCTGCCTGCAGGCTGCAATGGTAAGCGGAGGTAAGGAGACATGGCCGGATTGCTGGGGAAGTCAAACATAAGTAGAGGCATCCATGACAAGCATCCCAGCTGATGCCTGGTATTGGGACTGAGGGCTGGCAGAGAAAGCATGGTCATGCTTGATTGTTCATTCTTACAAAGATGGACGGGCTTGGGCTCACTCAGCTCCTGATGCGCTGCCCTTGTCAGCCTTCGGACCCTGGACGCAGGTTTTTGGGCGTGCTATTTATAGTTGTTAGGAGATCCGACAAGTCTATTTGATTCCCTTCAGTTCTTTCATGGGGGGGGGGTATGGTGGGGGAGGTTCTAGATATTTACCCATTCCTCCACCCTGTTTGTTTACTGGTGGGAAGCCACAGGACATGAGTGGAATGGGAAGCAGAGGGAGACGTGGCTGACGGCCCCGGCGAAAGGCGGACGGCGGAACTAAACCGACGCATGAAACAAGCAAGCGCTGGCTGCATTACTTTTGAAGGAGTGTTTGGGGAATTTAACGAGGGAAACGGGGAAGGAAAAGTAGCTCATGAAAAGAAAACAAGGCTTTTTGCATTAGATCATGGTTTTCTTCAGAAGAATGAGATCTAAGCTGGGGGGGGGGGGTAAACCTGGCATTTGATGTGGAGTGCTGGCGCTTGGGACTAGGTCACAGTAAAGCCCTCTCAGGGGAGATGGGGGGGGGGGGCAGCGAGGGTGGGGGCACCTTTCAAATACCTTTCAGCCTCTCAGCTGGAGTCCCAAACCCCCACAGAAAGAATCGAACGAATCCATAAACATACAGATTTGTACAGATGGCACAGAAAAGCTGAAACCTGAATTAAGAACATAAGAAATTTACAGAAGAGAGGAGGCCATTCGGCCCATCAAGCTCGTTTGGGGAGAACTTAACTAATAGCTCGGAGGTGTTAAAATCTTATCTAGCTCTGATTTAAAGGAACCCAGGGTTTTAGCTTGCGCTACACTAACAGGAAGACTATTCCATACTCTAACTACATGCTGTGTAAAGAAGTGCTTCCTCAAATTCATTTTAAAATGTTCTCCCGCTAATTTCCACTTATGGCCAAGAATTCTAGTATTTAAGCTGATATTAAAATAGCTATTTGTCTGAACAGCATCCAGACTTGTTAGAATCTTATATACATGGATCAAAGTCTCCTTTGCTCGAGGCTAAACAGATTCAGTTCAGCTAACCTCTCCTCATAAGACATTCCTCTACATTTACGTTGAACCCTTTCCAAGGCAGCAATGTCCTTCTTAAGGTATGGTGACCAAACCTGCACACAATATTCTAGGTTACCAAGGAATTATATAATCGTAGCATCACCTCCCTTGTATTGACAGATGTGTTACTGTGTTGGGCTTCATTTAAAATTCCTCACCATACAGAGGTCAGCAAATAATTCAGACCAAAGACAGAGCTGGTTTATACATAGGGGTTATAGAAAAAAATGCATCATGTTGTTTTTTTAACAGGTAGGAGCATATCTGGGTTAAATCTGATCTGCATGTACACAAACCTTTTTATTGGTTGCTCGCGGTGCAAGGTGCTCATTCATTGGTGGATGTGAGTTGTTCATTCAGGATATGGGTGACTGTTTCACAGCTGTCCTGCGGCAGGAGTCAGTTCTGGACAACAGTGCCGCCCTGATCAACCACTCGATGGCACTGGTGCAGCGTATGGAGGCGCTGCTCATCCAGGGCAATGGCAGCGATGTGTCCCTGCGTGTGCAGTCGACCAACTCGGATGAGGTGAAGGTGATCCAGGCGCACTCGCTGGTGCTGTCCCTGCAGAGTGAAGTGTTTGAGGAGCTGCTGCAGACCGTCAATGGCAGTGTACTCACACTGAGAGAAGCTGCAGACTGCGCCGCTGTCTTTGACAAATTCATCCGGTGAGAAGCAGAGATGCTTGTGTGGCTATGTCTCTCTGTGTCTCTCTATCGAGCCGCTCAGCCAGTCCTACACACGGGAGAGAATAAAAATCAATACACAGAGCAGGCCAGTTTAATTAGGAAATTTATCTGGTGCGGAACAGCAATTAGTGCACCTAGTCCAAGGTCACTATGAAAACTCTAAAGTCAATCAAATATGCTAGTGATAAGGGATATAACGGTACACAAAATTAATGGTTTGGTGCGAAGTTTTGTTTTGGATTCATGGTTTGGTGCCGTTTTAGCACACATTTCGCACAAATTTGTTTTGAAATTATTTATTATTGAAGCTACAAACTATTAGGAACAGTCGTACACCAAAGCAATGCATCTGTCGATCTGTCTGAATAACAAAAAAAATAGATGCTTGTTTGCACATTGCAAAAATAAACATGTAAGATAAATTTTACAAAATCAAAAATAAGACAGCATCATAACATTATGCTAAATGTGTCATAATTAAATAAATCCCGCCTAGATATGCGTTCTCCACGACTATATAGCCGCAAGTCGCTACGGATAAACGTCCACATAGCATTCCTTATTTATTTTTAACTCCAGTCCTGGCAAAAGCGCCTTAAATTCTACGGGGAGACTAACTTGCAGAAGCTATTTCTGTTCCGGTCCGATGCACACGACGATGTGATCTCAAATGAGCTAAGCACGTTGTATGTGTTTCCAGAACCATATCCGAGTTCAGTATAGTACAGTCTTATGAACCGCACTTCCTCCAGTGTTTGTGTAATTTATTGGGAAACAAAAATGCTCCCAAATCGCTAATTATCACGGACTGTAACCAGCTTTAGCTGTAACCCAATCACAGACACATTTAGCATAATGTTTTCCATATTGAAAATTTACAGGTGAATCTAGGTTTAATTCATTTGTTTCGTTGTGAGTATTGAAATGATATTACCGAACAACACATAAGGAATTTGTGTACCGTTACAGTCCTACTAGTGATGGCAACTTTGTACAGTTTTAATATTATTATGACTGATTGGTAGTTTAAGAAACATCCATCCATCTCTGGACTGCTTCCACTGCATGGTGAAGAAAGATGTACAGTAATGTGCAAAAGTCTTAGGCAGGCAAAAAAAAAATGTTTATATAACTGTCACGTTGGTGTAAAACTATGCTGTTACGCCTAACAAAGTGTGTCAGCTTCGCCATTTCAAAACCTCCGCTAAAGTAACCCTGTTATTTCCAGCAACCATACAACACACCCGTGTGTTTTGTGACCTGACCACTAGCCCACCTCATATATCTATTCAATATCTCGTTCACTTTGTTAACTAATTAAGTTAATTAATTAAGCGAGCTGGTGGTGAAATTTAATAAATACGTAGAATGGTTCAGATGCCACTGTGGAGAAGTTTGGGAACTGAAGTGGTGTTCATCTAGCTATCCAAGTAGATATCAGTAACTTTCTGGAGAACTGAAGACATTTTTACTAGTTTTTATTGTGTTACTCGTAATTTTCATATGTTCTTATGTTAAATTATATTTTTTGTTCTAAGAAAATGTGCACTTACTACCTAGATAAATAGCGTTAAACATCTCTTGAGTGCCTAAGACTTTTGCACAGTACTGTATATTTTCTATTTCACTACAATATTTTCAGAGAAATGTATAATTGCTCCATTTAATATACCACTTCCTGCACCAGTTGAGAAGAGAAATGAAAGTCGGGGCTTTGAGAGCAGCCCCACTCAAGGTGCAAAAATACCCAGTCTCCTGTACTTCCTGTGACCACGTAGGTACCTGTACTGCGGAGAGCTGGTCTTACGCCTGGAGCAGGCCGTCCCCCTGCACAAGCTGGCCACCAAGTATCGCGTGCAGGCCTTGCAACGTGGCTTGAGCCTGTATATGAGCCAGCACTTGGCCAGTGACTCGCCAGCAGGTCATGTGGTGGGCTGGTACCAGTATGCAGCCCAGACGGGTGACACTGCGCTGCGTGACAGCTGCCTGCAGTACCTCTCGTGGAACCTGTCGACCGCGCTGCAGAGCGGCGAGTGGGGCATTCTGGGCTCCGAGCTGTTGCTTTCACTTCTGCAGCGCTCCGACCTGGTGCTACACAGTGAGCTAGAGCTGTATGAGGCGCTGGAGGCCTGGGTGGGCAGGAACCAGCCGACGGGGCTGACGGCAGAGGCGGCGCTGCGCTCCATCCGCTACGGCATGATCCCCCCACATCAGCTTTTTCGGCTGCAGAAACAGTCCCCACTGATGCTGAAGCACCAGGAGTCAGTGCGCGACCTCCTTTACCTCGCCTTCCAGTTCCACTCGGCATCCCCCGCGCAGCTCGCCAAGTACTTCGATGTGAACTGCAGCATCTTCACGCCGCGCAACTACCTGTCGGCAGCATGGGGCGCCCAGTGGGTGATCAACAACCCCACACGGGATGACCGCAGCACCAGCTTCCAGACACAGCTGGGTCCCAGCGGACATGACGCCGGAAAGCGGGTGACCTGGAATGCTCTCTTCTCGCCGCGCTGGCTCCCGCTCAGCACGCGCTCGGCCTACGCGGACGGGAGTGGCATCGTGCAGGCCGCTCGCGTCGATGGGGGCCGCCCTCGCATCGTCATCACACCTGCCACCTCCAGTGCTGACTTCGCCGGGGTCAGCTTTCAGAAAACAGTCATTGTGGCCGCCCGGCAGCAGGGCAAAGTGGTGGTCCGGCACATCTACAACTTCCACCAGAGCACCGAGGAGACGGGCGACTTCCTGGCTGAAGCCGATCTCCAGCGAAGGGCTTCCGAGTACCTCATCGACAGCTCCCTCTACCTGCACATCGTGGTCAAGCCCCTCTACCACAGCCTCATTGTGGCCAGGAAGTGACCACACACATGCGCGCCACACACACACACGTACACACACACACCATCCCCATTCCCAGCCAGCCCTTTCTGTTAGCAGCTTGACCTTTGTTTTTCACATATGGAAAATCATCCAGTGTATGTAACCAGTGCAGAGAGCAAATCAACGTGAGGTTTTCCTCATCGGGCTGCGCTCTTCACAGCTACTACTGACTCCATCCCACTGGCCGGCTGAGTAACACTGAATCGGAGCTGTGATATTGGAACCCAAGATCCATCCTATGGAGCGTGTAAATTTCTCCTGCGCTCCTCAAACTGTAGCTTGAGATCTCCAGTATGGTAATGCATTTTCTTAACTTCAAATCTGTCTTCTAAGGATTGAACTTGTCTTTGTGGTAGTTATTAGCAGTGTAACAATTCTCCAAACCCACGATTCGGTTCAGACCTTGATTCTTGAACCACATTTTTTTTTTGGGGGGGGATAAGAAAAAAACAGGGGGATGTTATCTAGGTTTTTAATCATGAACAATTTGGAACATTAAAGAGGGTTATTACCCAAGCTAACTAAACTAGCCTAGCTTTTACTCCAGGTGTGATCACTTAGTCATGTTTGGACTAAAATAGTCATGAGACAGTAAAATAGGTGTGATGTATAATATTTACCAAATGTCCAGCTTGCCCTAACTTTAAATAGAATAATATTTAATCATTTACATGTGTTACAGTGTTAACTGCGAGATGAAAAACGACCAGAGTAACATTAATAACGTAATGAGAGCTCAGCATACTGCACCTACAGTGCTGGTGGCAGGTTGGAGGGGGGTGTCATGGTCATGTCATCCAGAACTGCATCCCGAGATCAGGAACGCTTGCGCCATGGTTTGTCTCGATTTTAGAAACGTTACGCCATTCATACTTATTCAAAATATGCAACATCATCAGGACCTGATTTATGCTTAAATCCGATCTGGGATTGTCTTATTTCTAAGGTGCTACCTGGTTTCCATGAAGAATACACAACACAATACACATACACAGTGAAAGACAGACACATATGCAGACAAACATATGCTTACAAGACTAATTCTCTGTTATATCCAGTTACATAGGCTCTCCTAGTGTCCCAGTATTCAAACTATACTTTTTCTGGAAATGATATATAGTATAGTGATGATGCTACACCAGTTCCCTTTGGGGATGCTCCTTTAAATCAGCTAATCTCTGGTAGAGGGAGAAATGTTTGTCATACAGCTTCTTTTTTTATAAATAATTCTTATTGTGATTATTTCCAGGATACTAACCTGTTGACCCTTTAAAGTATATGACTGTATCTCTGAATTAAGTCATAAAACAAAACCTGTTTAGTATAGTTGCTTCTGTTATTTAATTATGGATATTATTACACCCTTCCCCCACTCTCTGAGCACCACCTCCCTCTGGCAGTCAATTCTCATCAATAAAGACATTTTTCTCAATTCGCTATCTGTTTATGTCCCACAGCGCCCCTATAGTTAAGACACAGAAAAACATATCACAGCCTAAAAATAGCAATATCGGACTATTCATATATATATATATATATATATATATGCTATATAATGGTAATGCCTCCTCTTTTTAGATAAAAATTTATTGGACATTCAACTCATTACTAAAATTTAACTGTCACTTAAAAATCTTTGAAAAATGTATTATCTTCTTACTTCCTCAGTTTCTTAGCCACCAGTTAGTAATTAACATATAAAAAGTAAACTGAATTGTTTAACAGTCAAGCAGGACACAATAGTACTAGTAGAACGGCATGGATAGTAATACAAGGTGACAGGAATTACGTGTTTATCAAAATAAAAAGTCGCCGTTGTCCAGTGTCAATCACTGCATAGTACGTATGCAGCAGAACAAGCATACAGAGGGATCTGTTCCGCAGTCCAACACTCAGCCATGAACGATAAATTGCTTTGTGACAAATTTACAGTTTAAGGGTTTGGTATCCCATTCTTCCTTTCCTTTTATATAAGTACAAATTTGATTACTTTGTTATAATAAACCATAATTAATAACTCACAAACTTATACTGAATGGACAGGGAGCTAAAAATGTAACGGTGTGAAGCAGTTAATCACAATACAGGCAATCACCACATTTGTAAATGTTCTCCTATTATGCACAGCAGTGACCATGAAAATGTCGTAATATCAATTTGATTACAAAGGGGATGAGAAGCCAGCATCGGTCAGAACAATATAGAGAAAAACATTTCTGAAGAAAAAGTCGATGCATGTGGCAATGCTTGGAATCGCTTACGTTTAAAAACTACATTTACCACAATGCTTTGCTTCGTATGCAGGAAGAACGTCTATTCAGACTCCCACGGATCCAAGTTGGGAGCTTTTCAGCTGCCAGCTTTGGCCCTTCATGTAAGTGCAGCTGAGCTTTTCCTTGCAATGTATTTGGAGATTTCCCCCTTCTAGCTTGTTATGCATGCACACTGGATTCGTCCGCTTGGAGACTTGCAGCCCAAAGGCAAAAACGCTTCAGTTGCATGTAGATCACCACTTGGATTTTGCACCTTTGTTGCAGAGTGAGCTGCTCACTAAACAGGCAGATGGAGGGAGGGAGGGAGAAGAAAGGCGAAGTCTTTTGTGCATCCCCTCCCCCCCACTCAAGCAAAGGGGAAATGTCCGTGCCCAAAGGAGGTAAGAATTCTGGAAACGTCTGTGCAAAACCACCGTAATGCAGCCTGGACTGCATTTATCGCCTAGTGCATTGCAGCGTTTTCTTCTGGGCAAATGCACCTCCAAGAACGCGCAGCTGTGTTTCCTGTTACGGATCTGCCCTTTTGCTGAGTTTCTGCTAAGACCACGTTGGCAACAGTTGGACTGTATATTACGTGCAGTCCTACTGGTAATTGCGCTAACCCTCTCCACATCTTGCATAGCCGTCAACTCCTGCAAAACGGGGCAGATAGCGTAAATTTTTTCACAAACTATTTTAAAGCCAGTAGTTATATTCGTACTCATTCGATTTGTCATAAAACACACAAATGTATCTGATTCAATCTCTGAAACAATTTGCATTTGTAGAATTACCTTTCAATTATATTTACGTGAAAATATTGCTTACTCCCTAAGTTTGTACAATGGATGACATGCTGTGGTGTTGGACGATATTGTGTAACAGATGTTTCCAGAATTTTAAATTGTTTCAACAACTTGATAGTGGATTGTTATTTCATTGCCTACGTGCGTAATGGAAAATATTTTCTCGATTTGACGTCTGCTCTTACACTGTTGTTCCGGTTGTGTAATAAATAGGTACACTTCACAAATGCAACATGCTAAAGATAGAAGGTTTGTCTCTCAAACTGACAATATAAAGGATATTCCTCTCCAAGCAAATTCCAGTTCCAAGCTAGAACTCAATCTGCAATAAAATGCCGTCTACTGGATATAATTCCAGTATATCTTTTGGGACTCGGACTGGTGCACGTCTACGCCAGTATATATGGTTGCGCAGACCATCGCAAAATTTAATGAATACATAAAATAATTGTCTGTCGCTTGTAAATTTACCATGGAAGATGAATGCACGAAATGCTTACCCTTTATGATTTGCGGTACATTGCTTAATTTGTACAAAATAGCATTTAATGGCTAAAATATGGGAAAGGTATGAACGCGTTTTTGACTTATGAAAGTGAACAGATGAAAATGTTTAGTTTTGATGACTAATCATTGTATTGTAATATTATCATGCCATTTTCTAATCGCACCTTGTCTGTCATATTATCCTAGCCTGTCCTCTTTTGGATTGATAATTACTCTGACTGATAGCATGTTGGAGTCTTTGCTATACTGAAAGGGTACCCCTCTTACGCTTTTGACAGGCCAGGTCCTGGAAGTATTCCAGTTCAGTTAGTTTGCTTTGCATTACCAAAGCTAATCTTTTCAGGGCATTCTCCTTACTGATTTTTTCTGGAACACTTTTACTAATTGTTACTTTTAAAATGATTTTGTGTCCTACGTGTACAGTAATGGAAGCGTTGGAGTACGCCGGACAGCCTGAAGTCAGCAATCAGTGCAGATTCGCATATCTGTGTTCTGAGGCGCAGTTCCATCGAGGTCTCGTTAACCCTATTTCTTGGGACCTGTTTTTTTCCCTACCAGTTTGAGACCATCAAACTGCTGTGTTCGGACCTTGCTCACTGATGCTACCATGCACTAGATACAGAGAAACTGCAGTTGCCTGGAATTAAGGCCTTGCCATATGTACAATGGTATTTTTTAAAATCGGTGTTATTCCTCCTCTGTTGTTAAAAAAAAAAATCTCCATCCATATGAAAATGCTAAAATGTGCTGTCAAAACCAACAGGTGGCGATATTACTCTAACCGTAAAGCCATGCTGGCCAATCAGAAACCTTATTACCAGGTCTGCTCTACTAAAAACAGATCATGTGAACAGCGAACTGCACTCGCTCTAACGTCAAAGTAGATAACGGTGCTACGCATCAACACTGAAAACGCAGTTTTTGAATACTTTCAACCTACATGAGGCTTTTAAAACAGCTCAGTTTTTATTAACGTAAAAAAATACTGTTTGCATGTGGACAAAAGGCCAAAATGCAGAGAAAAAGCTATGCTTTAAAAATACCCATGTACGTGTCGACAAGGCCTAAGTTACAAATATGTCCAACAGCCTCCGATTCTGCGCAGAGGACCATTCCCAGTGTAAACAGCTACACTAACGGGGCGGACATGCCAGTAAGCTGTATTTTTATTCACACAGTGATTCTATTTTGAGGCTTGTTTTAGTGTAGTGGAAGCAACAACTGCGGCTGTTGTTATTTTATTATTCTGACAGGTGAATTTACTTATTTGCCTAGTTGAAAACACCTGTTGAAATTCGAGCACTTACATAATGTTAGGTCGGCGCGAAAAATAGTGCTGCACAGTCAAGACTGTTTTACGGCAGCTGATCTTAAGGCTGCTGATCTTAAGGCTGCTGATCTTAAGCATGACGTGGAGAATTTTCCGAAAGTGTATGGATCACCTTTGAGGCAGAGCGGCTTCAGGTTTAAGATTCTTTGTCATTTCTGGGCCTTCTGGTAACACTTAGCAACATCAACACACCCCTCGGCAGCCTTCTGGGTCTTGTCACAGGAAGTCTCCCACATCACGTGAGAACCAGCAGTCACACAAACTAGTGCAAGCTCATTAGAAACGGCCTGATATTGCAGTCTGGCCACGTCCAGCCTCATTCTCCTAGTAGGTGATAGCTTGCTGGACGTAAGCTGAATCTTTAGAGTGGTATCAATCTGGATACTCCTGCAGATCTGTAGGAGCCTCCAGTGTCTGCCCATCAGGATTAATCATCTTCGCCATACCACCAGTATTGGAGGACTGAGCCCAATCATGCGGCTCAGGGCACTGGAACCAGGATCCAGCGATCCGCAGCCCCTGACCTGAGGAACATGCATATGGACTCCTCATAGCCAGCCCTGTCAGTGCCAGTGGTCGCAATGATTTCACACATGACCAGAGGAGTGTCACCTTGTGGGCTTCTATCAACCACTGAGCAAAGTTGTGAATAATAAGTCTAGCGGCCGATCCACATTTTTTCAAGTCTGATCCGATCCCAAAACACAACTGCCAATATTGATGTAGATTCTGATACAAGAGCTGTTTTTGCTTAAAAATTTCAATATTATATACATGAAAATATGCAAATTTATACTGTATGTATTAATAAATTAGTAAATACAAATGAAAAAAATGTATGTCAAAAAATCTTTAATTAAGCAATCTGATACATGCATACTGTACTGATCCATTATATGTCCTTTGTTTAGAGGGATTTTTCACTATGTGCTTCTTCCATCTCTCAAAACTTTTTATAAAGATTGCAAATTGCGGCGCTACTATTTGTTGTTTCAAGCAAAAAATGCTTCCAGAGTGCAGACATTTGTTGGCTTGCTTTGCACGTATGCAAGTTGCATTTGCTGCAAAGGGTATATGCATGACATCTCAGCAGGCAGAAGTCACTGCTCACACCGACTGAGTGGCAAAACACTAGAGTACGGAAAGAGCTGCTGTGCGATTGATTGTTCAAATTGGTTTAACAACAAATAGGATCTAACTTTTTACAAACTTTCAAAAACTAAATAAGTGTCGGACGTGGATCAGTCACGTATGGCTGATACCTGATCTGTGTAATAGGTATGGATTGGTGCCCACTTGGATCGGTGCACCTCTAAAAAAAGTACAGCTTCTGGTGGCATCGCTGCTTCCAAGGGCTTCCCCCTCATTCCCTTCATGATGCGTGCGCCCTTCCTGTGGGGGGGGGGGGGGGGGGGGCGGAGAGCAGAATGTCGTCTTGTCCACCTTGTCAGAGACGTGTGAGGTTTTTAACGTGGCTAGAGGGCCAGTCCTGCCACCAAGCCTCAGATTTTCCCAGACGGTTTAACTTCATACCCAGGACAAGGTCACAGACATTAAATTTATACATAGTTCATCAGTAGTTCATCAGAGCACAATGCAATGCAATGCAATTTTATTTATATAGCGCATTATCACAACATTACATTGTCTCAATGCGCTTTACATTTCTGCCACGTAAAGACCCCCCAGTGAGTAAGCCAAAGGCAACGGTGGCAAGGAAAAACTCCCTAAGAGGAAGAAACCTTGGGAGGGACCAGACCCACAAAGCTCCACAAAGGAGTGGCACAGGCATGTTAGGGGATTTGACTCTAGATTTCTGACTCCTACTAATTACTTTCCTTAGATGAAGAGAGAGAACTTTTGTGTCCCTTTGTCAGCGGTGAAGGCCATGTTGTTTCAGTGCAAGAAGCTGAGTCAGTCACTGACCCAGGGAATTTGGGATCCAGGGAAAGGGGAAGAATGGATTTAATGTGTTGCATGTCTAGACTTTCCAAGCATTTCATGATAATGGGGGCCAGTGCGATAGGGTGGTAGTCACTGAAGCTTGATGGAGATGTATTCTTTGGTATGGATATGATTTTGGTGGCTTTAAAGCATTTGGGGACAATAGCCTGACTCGGGCAGGTGTTGACATTGTCTCTGAGGATGTCTTTCAGCTCCTCTGTGCATAGTTTCAGTACACAACCAGGTATGTTGTCTGGACCAGCAACCTTACAGATGTTAATCCTGGAAACTACCCTCTTCACATTGGCTGAAGACACGTAACCGTCGTCAGGTGGAGGATGGGCCGGCTGGTTTATTTGTAGAACAACCCCGTGGGCCAGGATTACTTTGCAAGCTTATGGGTTGCAAGCTGATTTAAGGTCTGCATGATTGAAGTTACCAGGGACAATGAGGAATCCATCAGGATGGGCTTTCTGTTGCTAATTGATGGCATGACACAATTCACAGATTGATGACTGTAGGTTTTACACAAACTCGATGATTCACACTAGGGTTGAGTGATATGGACCGAAAATCATACCTCGATATTTTTAGCTGAACCACGATAAACAGTATATAACTCAATATTGTTTTCCCATAAAGTAATAACAAATAGACAGTTCCAAGTCCGAGCCAAATGTCCTCAGTGTCACACGGGCACTTTTATTTACAGACAGCTGTAGATGTACATGAAAAAATGGCTCAAAAATGTCGTTTCGACAGATATATCTATCGATCTGTGCTACCTTACCGAAAATGTTGTCATTTTTATGGGCTGAAACTGAAAGCGGATTATCCAAAAAATAAATACGTAACTTGTCTAAAAAACACAAACTAATGTAATGTAAGCAGGCATTGCGAGTCTGAAATACCTTATAAGGTTAATTGTTAAAACATTTCCGATATTTCGACATACAGAATAGTAAATCAGTATGATGCTGACAGTAAAGTGTGATCAATGTATTTAATAAAATATTTAAAATGTATGAACATTGAAAACGCAGAAATAAGCCATAACTCCAGAGCAAGGTAGGATAGATCCGTGGGCGGTTCTTCAAGCATGAGAACAGGGGCTTGATTTCATTGTGCGCAAGCGCAGTACCCAAAGGCAGGACGTTTCCACAGGTTAGGATGAAACGTTAGAACACCGGCATATATTATTTTACCAACCAGGGGGGTATTTCACTACGCGGGATTTCTTGCATAGCCAGATAACTTGTTGGATTTATGGTAATCTGGGCTAAATGGACTATATAATTGTCCACTTAAATGTTGCTCAGACTGTCTTAAATCTGACAGGTTCTGCGGCTAAACAAGAAATCCTGCTTTGTGAAATACCTCCCCCCCCCCCCCAGCTTTTCTTCGCTAGCCTACTTCTTGTCAGTGCCTGTCTCCGTGTTGTCACTGCAAGCAGGACTTGTGAGTGAGTGAGTGAGTAGGGAGGGGTGGGTTGTGTTTGTAGAGGGGTGGGGCAGGGCACGGTTTTGTCAGAGACGGACAGGGTCAGGAGAAATGGGCGACGTGGCGGCGCTATGAATATAATCTTAAAGCAACAAACTATATCGATGTATGATGAGACAATATCGTTTATATCTTGCATGAAAATATATCGATGTATCATAAAAACACGATATATCGCCCAGTCCTAATTCACACAAAGACAGACATGTAAACACTGTACTGTCGGGACAGAGAGACGCTGCTGCGTCTGTATGCACCGCCATCTTGGGCAAGGAGTTGGGATGCTGAGAAATGTGCCCTCTTGGCATGATTGGGCATGGGGATTTGCAGAGGCTCTCATGAGATTCAGTGGTGTGTATTTAGATGTAGATGTCATGGGAAACCCTCCCTTCTGATATCATCTTGCTACTGCAGGTGTACCGATGTTGCTTGGTTAAAGGCTTCAGAAGATGTGAAAGGCTCTGTTCATGACCGCCGTAACATTCGGTTTCCCACCCTCCTCCAAGGCAGGAGGAAGAATCCCAGGCTCAAGATTTCCAAGGAGGTGTTCGATCAGCCCCCGCTGGCGGCGTCGTAAGGAAATCTCTCTTCTATTTTGGGCACACAGGTCATGCACCGCTTGCAAACACTGTCGTAAAACAAAATACAGGGATGCACACTTTCCACCATACATGTTTATGAAATAGAAACAGGGTTTTGGATTTCCTCCCGGGTGGGATGCTATTGTCCTCCCGAATAATGGTCTGTGAAGCAGCTGGATATATGGCCCCTCGGCCATTGCAGTAGATGAGAATGACCCCCATAAAAATGTTCCATGTGAATTTTAGAAAGGTGACATAACCCGTCTAATCTTTCTCCGTCTTCCGAAGACCTCCACGTGACCTGGATTCTAAAGCCTGTGTCACTATTGGGGACAAGGTACGAGCTGGGAATGGTGGGCTATGTGTTTTTATACTATTTGTGTGTCTGTGTGTGTCTGTGTCTGTGTCTATCTGTCCTGTCTGTCTCTGTCTGTCTGTCTGTGTGTGTGTGTTTCGGCAGGGTGTTAGGAGGCAATTCTAGAAGTAAGTCAGAGGAGCGTTTCAGGAATGCAGAAGAAGGCAAAGGGAGAGAGAAGCACACAGAATAAATAAGGGGGCCGGTTGGGTGGGGGGCATACACAGACTGACAGACTGTCTGTCTGTCGGTCGTTCCTTGGAACAGGAACATAATTCATTCCATAAGACTCGTTGAGGTGCAATTTGGTCGAGGTCCAAGTCGCATTTCCCCATAAGAAATAATGTAAATGAATTTAATCCGTTCCAGACCCCCAAACGCTTGCCTAACTTATCCACCTACCTGATTAGCAGCGTGTGGCTCTGTGGGCTAAGCCTGTGTGCCTGTAATCCGAAGGTCGCAGGTTCAAACCCCGCCTCAGACCGTGGGTCCTTGAGCAAGGCCCTTAACTCCCAGCTCCCTGGGTGCTGCTACGGGTGGCAGCCCTTCGCAGACAACTTCCTCTATGAAAAAAGAGCAAGTTGTGGGAGGCGTAAAGACAATTTCCCTACGGGGACAATAAAAGTATCGATTATTATTATTATTATTATTATTATTAATAATAATGAAAAAGCATTGACAATCAGTATAAAACTAAAACACAGATGGAAATTACACATACAAAAGCAATAAACATTAAATAAATGACAATCCCATACTTCGAAGTGAGAGCTGACACACATTCACCACCTTCAAGTCTCACTCTAATTTCCTTTTTAAGTTCTACAGTTACTCTCACTACTTTCCTCTTTGGTTTGCTGCTATCACTGCTCACTTTCTTAGGGGCCAAAATGACTGTATCACTAAATGTACTGTAGTTAAAACACGAAAAAATTCACACCGAACACGGCCTGTGTGCGTGCGTGCGTTTGTGTGTGTGTGTGTGTGTGTATGTATGTATGTATGTATGTATGATGTACATACACTACCGGCCAAAGGTTTGTATGTATGTATGCATGTATGTATGTTACTCACATTTGCCAAAAAGACACTCAATATTCTTTGCTGACAAAAATATTGCAGTATGTTCACCGTCTGAGTAACCCTATTAGCAAGAAATTTAAATCAGTTATGTGACAAGGGGGAACCTGTTTCATCCCTCATAATTAAGTGCTCCTAGTTTTCCATTCAGTATAGTACACTCTGGCCACCTGATCAGGGAATTACAGAATTAGGTGTGTGTGTGTGTGAGTGTGTATGTATAAGGAAACCATATGTAATCTGTGTGTATATGTCAGTGCCAGGAGAAGGTGTGAGTAGCTTCTAGAGTAGCTTAAGTTAAGGTTTGCTTGGGATTCATTGCCAACGGGATTGAAACCCATGATAATTATATATTACAGCAGGTCATTCAAATCTTTTAACTGGCACTGTCTATAGAGATGTGTTTTTGGTTATGGTAGTCAGCACAGTGTGTGTTGCACAGTGGTGAGTTCTCAAGATTAATGCCGGTTTTGAACTGATCTGAGTCTTCATTTTTTACCCATGACCTTGGCCTGTGAGTAGAACTTTGTTGTGAAGGCGGATGACCTGGAGTGGATTTGCGAGTTGGGTCGGGGGGCCTATGGCGTAGTGGACAAGATGAGACACGTTCCCAGTGGCCTGATAATGGCTGTGAAGGTGAGCAGCAGTGGGCGGAAGCATCCTCCCAGACCGCTGTAGACCTCAGTGCGGTTTTAGAAGTGCCCTTTATATAAAATAATCAAGGTGTTTCATTTTTTACAGGCATTAAAAAAAAAAACTATTCAGTTGTGTATACAAAAAAGTACAAAAGTAGTACACAATCTTTGTAAAAGTAGATCTTCGTTGATTTTGTTGAATCTGACTTGAATCGTTCGAATATAGGACTGTACCGCCGTCTGCGGGGATCTTGGCAGACCAGTGAAGCTGTGGGAGTTTCACAGCAATCTCACCACTGGGGCATCTCCAATCCTGCATGCCCCTTTTTTCCAGAGAATACGGGCCACCGTGAACACGCAGGAACAGAAGCGCCTGCTGATGGATCTGGACATCTCCATGAGGACGGTAGACTGCTTTTTCACGGTCACTTTCTACGGAGCACTCTTCAGAGAGGTATATGAAAGGCCCTGCTTTTTTGACAGCATGTTAAAAAATGCCTTAAAAATTGTCCCCTTGAAACCATTCTTTTGGTGGAGGTGAATCCTATTGTATTTTTTAACCATCACAAGGGCGATGTGTGGATCTGCATGGAGCTTATGGACACATCTCTGGACAAGTTCTACAAGCAGGTGATTGACGGGGGCCTGACCATCCCAGAGGATATCCTGGGCAAGATCACGGTATCTGTAAGTGGTTGCCAACTTATTGCTGCTGTTTGCCTGAAAGCTTTTTTTGTAATAAAGCCCAGGGTGGACGTCTTCCACTGTCTGATTTAATGAGGTATTTTGAATGGGGTTGGTGAATGACATGAGTCTTCTGTGATGCATCTCTCCCTGACTTTGATATGAGAAGCTATGTCTCTGGGATGAGATGATTACTGCTTTCGCGGTGAACCATCGTAAAAATTCTTGACAGTTAGTATTGCCATTTCAGATTTTAATTAACCTTAAATCTGTGTTTGATTGCTGCTTTTTGAAAAACTCTTGGTAAATACTGTCCAGCATCAATCAAAGTGAGCAGCAGTCTCCCCGACACAGGCCCAGCATACTGTACAATGTGGGTTTGTTTTGTGTCAGTGAAGACGTGGCAGAGGGCAGTGACAGAACTCTGTGGATAGACATACTCGCCTTTGATCTATTTGCTTACCAGACCAGCACAGACATACTCACCTTTGATGTATTTGCTTACCATAACAGCACAGACATACTTGCCTTTGATCTATTTGCTTACCAGAGCAGCACAGACATTCTCGCCTTTGATCTACTTGCTTACCAGACCAGCACAGACATACTTGCCTTTGATGTATTTGCTTACCAGAACAGCACATACAGTATTCACCTTTCATACTGTTGATTACCAAAACAGGACAGACGTACTCCCTTTCAATGTTTGCTTACCAGAACAGCACTGTGGTCTGTTCACCAAAGGTGGAGTTTGGATTATAACTTTGTTGCTAAAGTAGTAATTTAGCAGTAAATTGAAAGTTTCTATTTATGACTTTTTTTTTGCAGCTGGGAAGATGATCATGGCATTATTGCATTCTGTTATATTTTTATATTTAATATGTTTAAAAGTGAATGTGTAGATTATGTAGGGATGATGTAATCACACACCACTGGGGAAGGGGCCATTACTCATGGATTGGCTCCACCACCTCTGATTTCATGGTTGTATGTTTAGATTGTAAAGGCACTGGAACATCTGCACCGAAATCTATCTGTGATCCACCGAGGTAAGAAAATGCCAGCACTCTCTTCACCAGTGGTCATTTGCAAAGCCAGACTGTTATTAGTGATCTATGTTGCTTAGAACAGAGAGTCTTGGCCAGTACGGTGATTATATGCTTGTTTATTCCATGTTTGCTTTAGGTTTCTTTGCAAATAGAAGATGCTCATGACCATATGGTATCTTTTGGTCTAAAATATATTTTTGCTTGCAGCTAGTCTGGCGTTAGCCTTCCCTGACAGCTCTGTCTATGCCCCTCTCCAGATGTGAAACCTTCCAATATTCTCATCAACACTCAGGGCCAAGTGAAAATGTGTGACTTTGGGATCAGCGGCTACCTGGTAGACTCTGTCGCAAAGACCATGGACGCTGGGTGCAAGCCGTACATGGCTGTGAGTAGGGCTGCTTGATTGTGACAGAAATCATAATCACGATTATTTTGGTCAATATTAAGATCCTTATTTAAAACATTGGAAATATTATGCATTTATTGAACTTTTTAAACAATGCCTTTTGTCAGTGGATTTCCTTGAATTCTATAAATAAACCGAGAGATAAATATGGACAAAATGGGAGAAACATTGTGAAAATGTGGCATAATTATTGTTTTACCTTGATTGTTTTGTTTTGATAATCGCTGGAAGCTGAAATTGTTATTGAAATTAAAATCTGATGAGTTGCCCAGCCCTTTCTGTAAGTTTACTGAGCTTGGGGGAGGGACATATTTTTGGGGCAGTGAAGAGATTATCAGGAGCCCTGATTCTGGGGAGGGTGCTGACTGAATATGGGGGTGTAATCTGATGATGTTACTGTTCTTTTAGCCGGAGAGAATTAACCCAGAGCTGAACCAAAAGGGCTACAATGTCAAGTCTGATATCTGGAGTTTAGGCATCACAATGGTGGGTATTTTAGTCTCGTATCTTTTTTACACTCTGTATATCCAAGGTTACATTGTTATATTGGAGCATTACCAGAAGTGATTTCTCATTTCAACCACATGCCTTACAAAATGAAATGCATGGATGAGACAGCAATTGTTTGTTTATCCTTGTCTGTATGCTGCTAATATGATTAAATATGGACTTCGTAAATATTCTGCATGTTTGCCTGTATGCTAATATACACTCACCGGCCACTTTATTAGGTACAACTTGCTAGTACCGGGTTGGACCCCCTTTTGCCTTCAGAACTGCCTTAATCCTTCGTGGCATAGATTCAACAAGGTACTGGAAACATTCCTCAGAGATATTGGTCCATATTGACATGATAGCATCACACAGTTGCTGCAGATTTGTCGGCTGCACATCCATGATGCGAATCTCCCGTTCCACCACATCCCAAAGGTGCTCTATTGGATTGAGATCTGGTGACTGTGGAGGCCATTTGAGTACAGTGAACTCATTGTCATGTTCAAGAAACCAGTCTGAGATGATTCGAGCTTTATGACATGGTGCATTATCCTGCTGGAAGTAGCCATCAGAAGATGGTACACTGTGGTCATAAAGGGATGGACATGGTCAGCAACAATACTCAGGTAGGCTATGGCGTTGCAACGATGATCAATTAGTACTAAGGGGCCCAAAGTGTGCCAAGAAAATGTCCCCCACACCATTACACCACCACCACCAGCCTGAACCGTTGATACAAGGCAGGGTGGATCCATGCTTTCATGTTGTTGACGCCAAATTCTGACCCTACCATCCGAATGTCGCAGCAGAAATCGAGGCTCATCAGACCAGGCAACATTTTTCCAATCTTCTATTGTCCAATTTCGGTGAGCCTGTGCAAATTGTAGCCTCAGTTTCCTGTTCTTTGCTGACAGGAGTGGCACCCCGTGTGGTCTTCTGCTGCTGTAGCTCATCTGCCTCAAGGTTCGACGTGTTGTGCGTTCGGAGATGCTCTTCTGCATACCTTGGTTGTAACGAGTGGTTATTTGAGTTACTTTTGCCTTTCTATCAGCTCGACCCACTCTGGCCATTCTCCTCTGACCTCTGGCATCAACAAGGCATTTTCGCCCACAGAACTGCCGCTCACTGGATGTTTTCCCTTTTTCGGACCATTCTCTGTAAACCCTAGAGATGGTTGTGCGTGACAATCCCAGAAGATCGGCAGCTTCTGCAATACTCAGACCAGCCCGTCTGGCACCAACAACCATGCCACGTTCAAAGTCACTTAAATCACCTTTCTTCCCCATTTTGAAGCTCGGTTTGAACTGCAGTGGTTCGTCTTCACCATGTCAACATGCCTAAATGCATTGAGTTGCCACCATGTGATTGGCTGATCAGTAATTTGCGTCAACGAGCAGTTGGACAGGTGTGCCTAATAAAGTGACCGGTGAGTGTATATTTCACTTGGTGAATGACATTTGTGTTGAAACGCCCCTATATCTTTGCCCCCCAGATCGAGCTAGCCATCCTGCGTTTCCCCTACGACTCTTGGGGCACACCCTTCCAGCAGCTCAAGCAGGTGGTAGAGGAGCCGTCACCCCAACTGCCTGCCGAGTGCTTTTCCCCTGAGTTTGTGGACTTTACGTCTCAGTGGTGAGTCTCTCATTCAGCTTCTGCTGATGTGACGAATCCACAGCCCGGGGCCTGTGAAATGCATATGCCGAAAGGGAGGAACCAGTGTCGTCTTCTAAAGTTTCTATTATTTTTTCCAGTTTCATTTAAAATGCTTGTTGATATACAGTCAAACCTCCCTTATCCGGGCAGAATGGGGGCTGCCAGTAAGTAAGAAATGCCCATAACTTAGAAATACATGAACAGTACGTTGTACATGTACATCTGTACACATACAAACTACATGATATTTAGGCTTATAATAGGGTGTCATTTCAGTCTGCGCTAGCGAATCATCCCATGTTTTTCTTGCAGTGGTCATCCAGTTTTTAACCAGATTAAAGGGAGCTGGATGATTTTTTTTCCTTACTCTGTATCTATACTCTATATATTCTTTACTAAATATCGCCTACCTATATTTAGACTTAGCCACTCCAGAATGGTCTGAAACAACTCTGTGATTTTCTTTTTCGTATCTCTGTAATGTCGAGCTTCTTTTGGAGGTACCTGACACTAGGCTTCTTTTTGAAGCCATGGATTTTGCACAGTTTTACGTGTGGCTGTAAATTCAGCTCCGCCCACAGCCTCACCATAGCTCGCTCTCCATTCGACGTTTGCCCCGCCTCCACGTGCAGACTCCGCCCACAACTCTCTGTATGCGGCATTCGTGACTTCCGTCTTCCGAAATGAAAGGCCAACCCCAAGATGTCTTGGGAGCTCACTTATTGGTTGTTGTTGGCTTGCTTTTCTTTGGATATTACTGTGTATGATTTGTTTGGTTTATTGGATTTCTGATTTTCGTTCTGCCCTTGCATGTACTTTCGTTTGGGTTTACTTGCTATTTGGTTTTGAACTCTCGCCCCGGTTTTTGGTTAATATATTCGTGCACCCCTCGGACTTTGACACTTTAATCTCTGTATATGCTGTGTGTGTGTGTGTGTGTGTGTGTCAGGTGCGTAGGGAGTGACTGTCGTTTTTGTTTTGAGATGATGTATGCTGTTGTTTGGATAGGGAGTAAGGTGTAGAATTCGTCGTCGTGTTTTTGTTTGCGCTTAGGTAAGTTAGGTTTGAGTCGCGTTCAGAAGCTGGGTTTTGCTTGTTTTCGCTATAGCTACTCCTGAGTCCTTTTGCAGCGGGTTTATTTGTTCTATGTCCGAGGCGTGTAAATAAATACATATAAAGTATCCCTTTGTCCCCTTTCCCTTTCATTCTGTTGTGCCCCAAGCCAAGACTGGTGCTGGTTGTGTAAAATTAATTTGTGCATGCGCATACCTACAGCTTCCCGGTAGAGGGAGGTGCCCGTATGTTGGAGGTCCGGATAAGGGAGGTTTGACTGTACTAATACACCTAATATACAAAGGGATTTAATGGGAACAGAATGCCACTGGCGAATGCAAGCAGCTGTCCTTGGGTCACATATGTATATGTGATTAGGGGTCACATTTTTGTTGAGTTGATGTAAGTTGAACTTCTGGGGAATCAGGCTTTTTCAGTATAAAGGAGTCCTCCAAGTCCCCAGGAAGCACTTGTTTGTTCCATCTCTTAATATCTAATGGTACTTTTTCACTACCATCAAAAACCCAGCTGTACACAAGCGGACCCGCGAAATGGTGTGAGCCGTAGTCATGCTGACGCTCACTAACCACGCTCACTAACAAGGCGAAAAGCATGGCTGAACCGAGCCGTAATACGGATTTACGCAAGCGAATACTAATTCTGATAGCCTTTACGTTAACATATCAGGTGACTCTCGCAGACGTGTTGGTGGAAATTCGCACTGTTAAATCATGATTCACTGGTTTTACGTCACTGTCGCTCTCCAAACCTGGCAAAACCGTTACCGCGCCGACCATTCTGCAGTGGAAAACCGAAGCCGGGTGGAACAGTGCTGTAGCACGTCTGTCTTCACAGTATGAGTTGGGTCCGGCATGGTTCCTGTATGCCAGTGGAAATGCACCACAACAGTCATTGTTACCTGTCCAGCATATAACAGAGAGCAGTAGCAGTGGAGGTAATGACTTGTAGTCTAGGATTTACCCATATTTCCAGAAGCAAGTCCATGCAATTTTCAGCTGCTCTGATGCTCTTGAACCTACATTGATGCTCTGTTCGCCTGGTCTTTTCTCATGTCTCATCTGAGTCTTTTTCCCCATTTCAGTTTGAAGAAGAGCTCAAAAGAGAGGCCAGCGTACACTGAGCTCATGGTGAGTTTGGAACACAGATCTGAACTTGGATAAACTCCCATTTGTTCCTGAGAAATGTAATCTTAATCCGCGTGTCTAAGTAATTCAATGCATAACAACATCTGAACCTGTGGATCAGATCAGATGCATCTCTTAAATGGTCACTAGAGGGTAGACGTGTTCTCTTTTTTTATAGCCGTTTACATTTGAATGCTGAGGATTTGACTGTAAAACTGTTTCACTGATGCTGGTTTGTCACGATGCAACATTTGTGTCCTAAATCTAACTGCTACTTTCTTGTCCCATTGCAGCAACATCCATTTTTCACACTTCACGACTCAAAAGAGACAGATGTATCCAGCTTCGTCAAGGTTGTTCTTGGTAACTGAAAGTGACAGTCCCCGACTGCCCATGGGACCCTGTGCCAATGCGCCGATACACCTGGGCCCTCGAGCACTGCCCAAATAACTTCGGAGGGATTGGGCACTATGCCAACTCACCAGTATTCATTCTGGTTGCCAGGCATTGCCCATGTGACCTTTGAAATATTGGGCCAATCCACCAGTTAGCAATCACTTGGGAGTTTTGCAGGATTAGTGGGGTAATACTTCTTTGGACACCTGCTCTTCACTCGCTGCTTGGTATTCAGAGTTCCTGTATTGCCATGAACAAGATGGAGGGCTTACAGAAGGGATGGAGGCTTCCTTTCTGGAAACTAGATGCTACTATGACAACCCTGTCGCCCAGCCTGGTTGGATTTTTACCCTCTATTAGTAATTCCAGTTTCAGTTGGCCTTCATGCAGTGAGTTTGCCACCAAACCACTAAATGGATCAGTAATCAGACCTACTTCATGCAAAGAAGATTAACACTTAAAATATCACGAGTGAGGCGTAGTGAGGCACAGTGACGCGCAGTGGGTAGCCTCATACTGGAGTAGCTGGGGTTTGATTCTTACCCTGGGTTGTGTGTAAAGGCTTTGCATGTTCTCCCCATGTTTCCATGGATTTCCACCATTAAGCGAATTGCTGTGTCTAAATGATCTGCTATGTGTGTGTGTGTGGATTCCCTGTGTCCCATGCAGGGTCTCCACTCCCCTGCATACTCTTTTTCCTATGGTAAGTTCCACCTCACCATAACCCTGTCCTGGATAAGCCACAGTTGAATGTGGGTTGATGAATATATATCCTCCTGAGAAAAAGCATAAACGCTAGTGCATGTATGCTTATCGTTGCTTTATAATTTGTCCATATATGGGCAGAGTCATGTGATGGCACTGATTCCCAACACGGAAATGATGTTCGGATAAGCATCTGTTTGGACAGAGCAAGTCAGAGCAGAGCAGAGAGGATTCAGGCAGCCATCTGCACACATGCCACGTGAGATGCCAAAAGGGCTGGTCCATGAATGGGATGCAGAAGGAACTCGTGCAACTTGTGGATCATCCACAGAGCCTGAAATGACACGACTGCACCTCAGTCCGCATGCTGATCACATACTAGAGATGCACTGATTGCAATTTCCTTGGCCGATTTCTGATGTTTTTGCAAGTGTGACCTGCTGATCGCGATTTTCTTTCTAGGAACTACAATTGGCATCACGTACAAACAAAAGTCAACACTTCTTCAATACAAAGTTTTATTTTCATAATAAAATGAATTGTTAAACTTTAAGTCCTAACTGCAACTAAAACAAGTCTGGAAACAAGAGATAGAAATAACAATTAACTGAAAAGGAGCTGCTGTACACTCAACTTTATCCGACACATTTCACTTTACCAAACAAGAGCAGGTGCAACAGATTTAAATAACAAAACATATGTCAGTTACTTAAATAATTTTCCAATATGTTTTAATTCACCGGATAATTGACCTTTTTCTCTTTTTTTACTTATCTTAAAGTCCATAGCTTACAAATATCAAAATAAAACTGAACAGTGCAATGCTCTTCCAAGTAGTAATAGATGCAGTAATAGATGCAGGGAAAAATTATTAATACCAACATCGCATGTTATTTGCATACAATTCTTACATTGCTGCTAAGCTAGATTAAGATCAGGCTTTTTTATACCTTCCTACTATACGAGCATTATAGTGCAGGGGGTTGAAGTTTTGCTAAAACATTTTTACTCTCATAGGAAAAAACCTTGCTGCATCTCTATTACATATACCTCTGTCTTTCTACCCCCAAGCCATAGGGAAGCATGCTTGCTCTTCCAGTCCTTGCATTCATCAATCTGAGTAGTTGAGAACTTTAATGTGGGCAATTCTGCTTACGTGCGTCTGTGTGTCTCAAATTGACCTCCCACACTGCCAGGGGGCGCTGTGTGAAAAGTAAAGAGACACAGCGTGACTGTGAACTTCTGCCATTCAGCCACAGATTAAGCTGCTCCGCATGGATGCCGGAAGTGAAGATATTTGAGTAATATCGTATTGGTGCGACCGCAATATGAGATGTAACGGTTCGCAGAACAAATTCAAATGAACTTGGCTGAATTTCTATCCCTGAAGCTTATTTGTTAAAGGTCCGTCACAAATACTTTCTGTGCGTGACTGTCTATGACTTTATCCCCTTGTGAATATCAAAGATATTTAAAGGTGCACAGCAAATGCAGGTGAATACACTGGTAACAGCCAGTACATACACTGGTAAAAAGTTCCACAGCCGCTCACCCATGGCCAACAAAATTGCTGCATGGCTCTGATGTTTAGACATGAAAATTATAAATCGCCTCACGCCTGATTTCCTCTTGTCCTTTACAAAAAGTGCGCTGCCCCAGTTTCTGAGAGAAACCTTTGGGACCTCGAACCCGTGTCCGTGCCGTGGGCTCCCTGTCTTGTTCAACAGGTCAGCTTGACCATGTTATTTCAGACTTCCTCCTGGAGGGCCCGTTAAGGGTGCAGGAGTATGTAAGCATAAAAAATGTACTTCCTATTGGAGCCCTTGTTAATTTCTGTGGCTGCTCTCTGAATGTTAGCCGCATAACAATGAGTATTTTTGACGTTGAGTTGTATTTCGGAGAAGCTGTTATTTTTAAGTATGTGGTCTATTTCCTTTAGGCTTGGGGGGTGGCAGTGGGACACGACCTGTTTGGTGAGAGCCTTGCAGCAGGACTGCCTGTACTGCCACCTTGCCTCAGTTTCACTTGTTACAAACTGATAGTTGGCTTATGGACCATATGTGCTCTGGATGAGGTCTTCAGGACGGTGATCTACTTAACACTGAACTTCTAGGTACTATGAACGAACTAATATTCTTGCACTGTTGATGTTACTTTGCAAATCACAGCCACCTTGCTATGAGTGTCATTCTGTGTCCAGAGCATTTCTTCGCAGGGTTATGAGAAATGTTTCTAGATGGAACCTTCTGTTCCGGGGCTTTGCCTATTTAAAGGGCCTTGTAATATCTCCCTGTCTTTCCTCTTTTATCTGCAACTCCCTCCTTTCTCTTCAGTGCCTTGCTGATAGGTTTCCACATGACACCTCCCAGAATTAGATCTGACCTTCTCCGTATTCCGTATTGCGGAGTCTTATGCCTCAAATTTTCACCCCAGTGTTTGACTTCTGTTGATCTGGTCACTGAAGATGGCAGGTTTACGTACCTGGAGCTACACAGAACTCTCCTGTGATGTGGGATTTTGGGGGCGGAGCAAGGATCCTATGACAATTGAAGTCAATGATAATGCTGAGGTGTTTTTTTTTTTTTTTTTCTTCCCTCAGTACCTTATTTGGAGCAAGTCAGTCCTGGGTCCTACACAGCTTTGCACCAAAGCTTAATGCGCAACCTGTAGTGTGAAACCAATGTGAAAATGAACATCAGTCAGTCTTTTTTTTTTTTAACCCATCTGTGAAGATAGCTGTATGCAGACGCCTCCAGTATAATCTTAATATACAGCAAAAACCGAATAACACTGTTCTTTATGCTACAACTGCAAAGTGATGTCTATGATGGCTGCCGGTATATTAAACACTGAATTTAAGTTATTTGAAATTATGTTCTGTACTGTACTGTTGGACACGGCATTGCAAATGTAGTTTAAATTTGATTCAATTACAGTTTGATTTGTATGAGTTGATTTGCAGTGTTATTTTTCTCACTATTCATATTGCAGCATTATTGAAGGTTTCAGCTGAATGTCATTGTTTGTATTTGCTGTGTTGGGGAATGGTTACTTTCATCATGTTTCTATCTTTTAATACAACATAAATATGAATTAAGACGCAACACGGCTGATAAAAGCTTGAATGACTTTCTTCATTTGGTGTGTTTTTCCATTTCAGTTTTTTTATTTAGTTTTTTAATTAGTTAAATAGGTAATATAGATATTAGAATTAAACTGATGAACTTATACATACAGCAGCAAGAACAAAGAGCACAAACATCGTAGTGCAAGACAGACAAGGTGCAAAAACAGGACACAGTGCAATCTAATTAAAAAGTGCGTTTAAAAAAACTGAAAAGCAGAATATTATAGAATATCAAGGAAATTAACATTAGGGGTGGTGGGATGGCATATGTGTAATTTAAAAAAAACACCTCTTTATTTTATAGCTGGGATAGGGAGTGGAAATACAAGCATGTTTCAAACTGTGAACCATTTGGCTGCGAGTAAACATGATAACCACACCCTATGGAAACCGAAGTTTGGTACTTTGAAATACCTACTACTGCTTCGAAGGACCTCCAGTGGATGGGGTATTTACTTAAAGCCCCTCCCCACATCTCTGCTTATAGACCTGTTTTCATTTTGCAGTGGTCGGCTTCCAAAAAACCCCTAAATGGTGTGAAATGCTAGCTTGTGGCACGTGGCCAGTGTCCATGGAGGTGTGCCGAGATGGTGTTTGTTAGTGCGAGTGAATGTTTCTCTTTGTGGCTTATCAAGCTGCTGGTTACTAAGGATCTGTCATAGAGGACACCATACCTGGTAAAACATATGGCCTGTTTCATTGGTAGCTGATCTGTCACGCACGATCATACGCAGCAGTACTGCGGTTAATGGGGAATAAGGTTCATTGGCTACGAGCGTATCTCCCGGCTTTTTGAGAACACTGTAGATAGTCCGAGCAGTATAGTCGTGCCTTTTTGATGGATTGTTGATTTTGTATAATACGATTAGGTCAGCTTTCATCTTTTGTTTATTCGTTGTAATATATCGCAAATGCGCGTAACCCGTTCGTCCATCCATTTCCTGTTGCCTTTTCTGATATTCTGGGTTGGGGGGGGGGGGGTGGGGGCATCTGAAACCTATCCTGGAGGCACTGGGCACAGGAAATGTGCCAGGACGGGGTCCCAACTCATTGGCGCCCACCTAACCCTTAAAAAGCAAAAATAAATAAATGAAGAAATTCATTGAATTCCAGCAGCTCAGTTTTGTTCCACTAAAAATGATGGCGTCCTTTAAGGGAAGCTTTAAATAATTGGCCAAGCATGTGGGTAAAGATGGCATTTGTGCTGATGATACATGTTTTACTTTGTGCTGCGTAGTAATACTAATGCAAGACCCAATGGTGGCTTTGGGTCCCGCGAATAATGTGTGTTTGGAATGGGGTAGGTGGTCCGGTGTCACTACACAGGGCAGCTGACAGTAAAACGATGCTCTACCCGTTGTGTATGGAGTGGGAATAATGCAAGCTAAGGCAGAGGCTGATGTCTGTCCCCATTCAAGCTACCAGCATTCGGTTGTATACTATAAATCGGTGACCGATCAATAGCTAAGGCACTCTGGCACTAGAAAGGTGGAGGTTGCGAGTTCCTGTTTACCAGAAACTGTTTTTGTTTGCATGTTCTAAAAATAAGACTAGATTGTGCTGTCTACGTGGTTCCTCGAAGATGAAAGTTGCAGTAATGTCTTCCTCCAGTTTCATAAATAGGTTTTAGTTGTGATGTCACTTGGTGTACAAGCCCCTGTCTCCTGAGTATTTTCATAGGTCCTTCTTTTGATAGCCAGATATTCCAGAGTTAGATAGCCAGTGATTATGACGGCCAGTGAAGTCTGGTTTAATTTTATCCAGAGGGGATGCCAGCATCTTTTTAAACTTCATAATAAACTGTATGGTCATGTGATTACATCATCCTGAGTCGTGGGACCAAGGTCTAGAATACAACAGAGGGGGAGTCTGCATCCTCCAAGCAAAACCAGCCAGGATCCCTCATATTTGGTTGTATGCTTAAGTCTGTCAAGCACTTGGGAGAACCAGGGAAGGGAAGGTGGCCAAATTTGGATGCCTGTCAGCTCATTATAGCCTTTGCATCAAGGTTCTTAATATTTCAAGATTGGGGGTAGGCTGTCGGGTATATTTTGTATTCCAGCCAAAAATTGTCCAGTCAACACTCTCCGAAATGGCAACGGTATGTTTGAATTCATTTTATTTATCTGCATATATACATTTTGTTCATTAAGATTCGTCTGTTTTTTTATCTGTATATTTATTCATGTCTGTACATTTTATTTGAACATTTATATTTTATCCGCCCAATTTTCCACGCCTGTGTGTTTTTCCTGTGAGAGCCGCAGTAGCATCCTGATGTCCATCTGGAATCAATGAAATCCCACCTCACAGTTCCATCAGGTGGAACTAAAAGTCAGTACACCTTAGCCGGCTGAATTGTTTTTATATTTTACAGGTTATAGGTAAAGTATCCAACCTACACAGTGATCAGTTGTCGTTTCAGGTAGTCTTTGCATGTTATGTTTAACCAGATATAAAGGAGAGTCACCTGGGTTCGACGACTAGATTTACATACTTCTAAGGATAGATGTGTGGTTTGTCCATGGGCGTCGTTAGGTCCGATCACTCAGGGCTATAACCCCAAGCATTTTAGCCCCGATGGCAATTTTCCTTACTTCAAAAAAAAGGTCAAGCCTCAGGTAAACTTAACCAAGTCCCTGAACTTTTCGATAACTAGAAACTTCCCTGACTTAGTCAATACAGTTTCTGCTAATCACTGTGTACTGTGGAAGCGGGCAGCTGGTATTGAATGGTTTTGATCAATGAAGTACCATCCTAAAATATGTCCAGTAATTTTCTGCTGTGAGATTCCCTGCTGCCCCACTCAGTGGCATCGGTGCCTGGGGCAAAGTGCCAGGTGTGGCCCCCTGGCAACAGTGGTTGATCCCTCACACATTCCTCACTCAATGCAAAGTGGGCCACTTCTCTGGATAGGGCTGTCACCTTGGCCACTCGGATTGGGTTACAGGGCACCTTCAGAGTGAGCTGTGCCAGGTGTCTGGCCTGATGCTCCATGGCAGTTGGCAGCTGGATCTACAGTGAAAGTGAGCGAGCGAGTGAGCTTGCGATGGCTATGTACCCTCTTACTGGCTGGCATCTGCTGTTCAGACAAGCCAGGTGGTCGGAGGGACCTCTGTTCTGCGGGAAAGATAATTCATAGTTTGTGATAATGATTGTAAATGATGTAAGGGAAGTGAATCTTCCTTAAATGAAAGGAGATTCCTCAGTATTTCAGTGCATGAATGCTCTTCTTTGTTTGAATATCCCTCACCGTTGGTGGAGGTGGATGGCTGCCTCTCCGGGTCTCTCACTGAACGATCAGGGCATTTCACTGGTTCTTCTTCAATCAGTCTTTGGTCACCCTCACTCATCAGCCTCCACTACACCTGGGCCCATTCCTGCACTCACACCTGGGCCTTCATCTGCGTTCCCTGCCTTCAACACACCCTTGCTGGAGTTATGAACTGCACAGACTGCAACAAGAGGCAACAAAGACTGTAAGTAGAGATTTGTGAGATGGGCCATGCATAGTCGAGTGTGTGAGCGGGCCCTCTCGCTCACATGAAGGTGCACCCTGGGCCTGTGTAAATTTACCCTGGCTGGGGTTACACAATGCCTGCACTGGATCACAAATGGGACCCATAGGAGCCAGGCCAAAGGGTGTAGTATCAGTCCCATCTGAGATGACCCCCCTGAGCCTCAGAGGAGCCTGGAACTGTCACTGGGAAATGGATGTTGGAGGAGCTTCACCATCAGCATGCATGCTAGCCCTGACCTTCATTCATATCCTGCCTGGCGCTCTGTAACATTCTTTGCAGCAGCTATCGAATAATGCCTTTCTGGATGGGTCATACTCTATTAAACCATTACTGTTATGTGTTATTTGATAGATGTCTGACAATGCTGTGTGCATGCTAAATTATTGTGAACGACTTATTATCAAATTATTGAATTAAGAATTTGTGTTTTAAACCTGAGTGACATGTTAGATAATGAAAATTGAGGGGCAAGCTGTAAAATGCAGTATAGATGGCATAAGTATTTACTTGGGAATATCTTATATTGTACTGTATAGTTATTGCTTGGGGAGGTTGTTTTTATTAAAAATTTACACATTTACCTGTGGTTGTCTAACCTCATGACTGGTGGGGGAAGGATTTACAGAAGATTTATGTGATCATACAATAACTCCTTAAGTATGATTGCTGTCGCTGGATTTTTATGTGAGCACTTTGCATGGTGCACTGCTCAGATTCTTGTGGTTACGTCCTGTCACAGGTTTCTGTCTGACAGAATACGATCAAATGTCTTTATGTCTTCGACATTGGGACCCCCTTTCCGTGTTTAAAACCCCCTGCCGAGTGAGTACAGACCATAAACCGCTGAGTACCTACAACAATTTTTTCATCAAATTAATTTTTCTCATTACTAGGGATGTAATGATACACTCAACTCACGATTCACGATTTTGAATTCACGATACGATTTTCTGACGATTTTTAACAATGAACTGCAGATAAATTTATTCAAAAATATTCCTTTATCTTTCTAAACTGTGCAAAACGTGTCCTCTTCTTAATAAAGAACGGAGGCGGTCGCACTTCTTACCCTCTCCCTCCCCTTATCTTCCCTGCTTCGCTCCTCTCGTCTCGTCTAGTCTACTGTCTTATACTGTGTCTGTGAAGAGACTCTCTCAGCCCTGCTCTCCAAACCACGAAAAATTATGGATTTGATCAGCTGGTCTCTCAACGCCTCGACGAGAAGCCTAGGGTCGGGGGAACCTGACTGTCCTGCAGGAACGTACGCAGCTGGCTACACGATGGACGGATGGGAGCGGTGGAGGGTCGTGTGCCTGGCAGCTCTTTCCGTGGAGGACATTGAAGACATCTACCTATTCGGAACCATGATTACAGGTATTATGCTGATTGGCTTAGGCATTGCCCTGGTTTATCAAAGATTGAAGAAGACGGTGACAGCCTCTCAAAGCCCCACTAGGCTGGCCGGAATGATTGATGGAGTGGGCAGAGCTGTTAGCACTCAGACTGTGCAGACTGTGCAAATGGATCGCAAACTGGATAACATCATGGAGAAGCTAACAGCTTTGCAAAAATTATTGGATGGCGGAGATCAGCGTGGACATTAGAGGAGCTGGAAATTTCAGCTCCTCGCATGGAAACCCAAACAACCCTATCCTATCAGGTTTTGGCTCCCCCAATCAGCACTGGCCTTGGCCAAGGCCGCTGTTGAACTAACAACTCCCCCAGAAGAACAAGGCAGTGAGACTCTCTTGCATTCCTCTCCCCCAATCCCAAGGACTTACCCTCCCCCCATCCCACGCCTCCGCCGCTTCATACCCCCAGCGTGAACAGGCGGGTCTGTGACCAGCGCCTCTATGGCAGCAGGACCGGATGGCTGTCTGTCTCTGCTGGGTCACCTCCACACCCCCTTTCCGCTACCCGTTGCAAGTCGTGTCATTTTTATGTAAGGTGTAGTGCCCATGTGCTTATGTTGCTGAGGTGTTTTTTTCGGTTCCCACAATGTACTCCCTACTGGAGTGCAATCTGGGGGGTGTTTTTTTATTCTCCTCCTCTCCCACCATGTTATCCTGTTTCTATTCTTCTCACTTCCCCTGTCTCCCGACCGGTCTTCCCCCTACTGTGATGTCTGTGTATATGTAAGGTCGGTTGATGGCCTGCTCTTCACCGGTACTTGTGACTGGTGCCATGGTATATTGCATCAGCAATAAAGGGCTTTTCCAATCCAATAGTGCAACTGAAATTGAATAAAATACTGTTTAAAAAAATCCCAAATCAAAATAAATTTTAAAAATGGCCTTGTCTGCGCTTTTCTCGCCATTTTCGTTTGTGATTACTGGAAAAATAAAATGCTGCCACACCGCCGATTTAAGATTGGGGGGTGTGTCCTCAATTTCAGATTCGCCATCTCTTGTTCTGTCAGAACCAAAAACGTGCGACATCGACGAGAATACAAAATGTAATATTACAAGAAGTATTTCCGTTAAGTACCGTGAAGTACCCCTAAAGTAGTGATTCATTTTCAATGATTCAGTGATTCATCAAATGTTTTAAATTGTCATTCATTTACATGGATTTTTAACCGATTTGCGATTCATCGTTACATGTCTACTCATTACAGGTTATGTACAATATTTTTTATTGTAAATTGTGTGACAGCCTATGTTTTTCATTGTTCCTTCGTCCTTTGAGGGGTATAATAAAATCATTTTCTTTCCTCTGTTATCCCTTGATAGACAATGTTTTTTCATTAATATATTGTTTTTTGAGAATTAGGCTAAAGTGTCAGAATTCCTTTCATTCAAGAGAGTACAGTACTGTCCAGTACTTTCTAATGCACAGTATTTTATTATTACTGTATTTAATATTGGCAATGTTTTACTTTTCACAGTATATCACATAAACTTCACCATAAATATGTACACGAAAACCACATTACATGTGGGGTCCATGGATGGTTCACTGTTAAGCAAAATACAGTTACAACCATACCAATACAAGCATATAGTGCAAAATATATTACAAACTGGATTAAAGAGATAAGAATATATGTCCCTTAACGGTTTTCATTTCCGCAACATTCGACGTGTTTCAACGTGTGTTATTTAGAAGATATATGCCCATATATGGTTGATTGAATGTGTTACTTTGTTTAAATTAATCTTGCCATGCAGGCGCATTCACATTTAGAACACGTGCGATATATCAATGTTCACTTTGTATGGCTCTGCTTTCGTGCGCTTTAAATCTTAAGTTTAATGTGGGTCTGGTGGCACATCAGTGGCTACAGGGATCATAAGTGGCCTGGTAATGGGTCATGGGATGACAGGGCCATCCTTCCAGGGTGTATTTGAGAGGAAACGCCCCTGATGGTGAATTTCGGTACTGTCTCCAGCATGTTTCATTTGTAAATGTCAGCAGCCAAACCCCCTGCAGGTCAGACTCGGTATTCCATCTGAAGATATACAGGTACCTCGATGCCCTGGCTAAAATTGCCCACTGTGACCCTTTTAAATGTGATGTCATAATCATCCCTTAAATCTAATTGGTGGATTCTCTCCTGCTCCGTAACCTCCTTATCTACTGTGTGGTGGGCATATTGGTGCAGAATGGTTTCACAGTGGTGGCTGAAGTGGCTCTTCATTGGTTCTGTAAAGCGCTTTGGATGCCTTGAGAAATCCTCCTGGCAGGGAAGGCAAAACAAAAGGAAACGTAACTGCAATAGCTGTTAGCAAATATGTATGGAATACTTATGCATTAGCATAAAGCACCTTGAAATCTCATGCATTTGTTTCCATAGAAATATCTGAAGTAGCTATGTATAGGTCAACTTGATATGCAGTCAGAAAGACTGTCATAGAAGGTCTGTTCTGTTTTTCTGGTGTGAATAAAAAAATAAGAGGAACATGCTAAATGGCTATAGCACTAGCACTTGAGTAAAGCTCCGAGTTGTTTGCAGTGTGAGCTTTCTCTCGCTGTGCCGATTCCAAGCACAGGCAGGGTCAGTGTGTCTTTAAGGATATGAGTAGGCTGTGGATGGGGAGCAGGACCACTGGCATGGGGTGGCATTTTCCATTGGCACCCTCCCGCCCCAAGCCATCTGGTCGGGTTCAATCCACCTGGTGTCCTCAGTGTAACTCAAGACTGAGCCATGGGTCGGCTTCAAACAGCGGGCTCTGAAAGTTCCGAAACTCAGGGATACCCCAACCTTTTCAGAGAACAAAGCAAAGATGTGATTATTCTGGTTCTCATTTGTCATCTTCCTTCCCGTTCTGGCAGGTTCACCAAATGGACAAGGGCCCCTGGTGGCCGCTGGACCTTAAGCAGCTGCTTAGTTTGCTTGTACCTTCTGCCAGTCCTATAGACATGTCAGTAAAACCAAGCAGCACTACAAAAACACTATTCACAGCTGGGTGGCACTGTTGTTGTTGTAGGGATCCTATGCTGGGGCTTTTATTATTATTTTACCATGATGTTTACCTCATGTTCCTACACCGCCTGTAAAGCTTGTCTCACCATCATCTGCGTGACGGAGCAGAAGGCACTCTCTCCATAGTCTCCATTGCCACTGACCTCAAGATGGCTGCACAAGGGGCTATCCCATGTCAGCCGGTAAATATATGACCGGGAGGAATATTTCATCAAGCTATATGGAGGATTATAGTGGCTGTTTGAGCCCTGTTAGTCAACTGGAGGGAAATGTAATCAGTAACAGGACCTATCGAGTCCTCTCTACCAGATATTTGCTGCATGTGTTGTTTACATGTAAATTTGGAGAATTTAGGCTATTAAAGAATGGGAGTGACAGAGGACGAAATGGGAGTCCAGGCTTAACGAGTGCAGCAGCTGTGCAGCTCGAAGCTCAAAAATTTGTAGTGTATACATTTCATGTTTTCACTGTTATTGGCTTCAATTGGTAAGAAGTCCATAATGGGCTTCTGCAGCAGACGTGTTGTTTTAGTGGGCAGGGAATTGGATTGAAGAGGGAGTTCCCCTCCCAGAAAAAATCCTGAAAAAATGTTGAAAATCTGTCAGTAGACGCTAAGAGTGTTAAATGGTGGAATATCTCCGTCACCCTCATGCAAAGGGGCACTGTTTTAGCTGCCAACTATCATTCTGTGTTTTGGGAAATCCCACACGAATACTAACTGTTGAGAGCATAAGCTGGTAAAATCAGCGAAACGCATCAACAAGGATAATCTGCCCTCTCTGTAGGACGTATACCTCAGACGGCACAGAGCAGCCAAAACAGCAGGGACACAACCCACCCACACAACTGTCTCTTTACTAGGCTGAGGCTTGAAAACACTTCTGCCGACTTTCAGTGAGAACTAAGCAGGAGTTTCTACTCTCGGTCCAACAGACGTCTTAACACTAACTGACAGGTGTAATTAAACATTCACTCCCTACTCATGTACCATTCACTTTTTGTTGAATTATTTGTTGCATACATCTGGTTTTCCTTTTTCCCTTTTCTCTTATTACCCGTGTAACCATACTGTTCCTTATTTATTACATATTTATTATACAAATACTTACGATCAGCGCTCCGACCAGTCGTTATTGTATAATGTACGAAAACTGTGGCTGTGGAAACGGCAGCGCGGCGTCTCAGCGTCAAGCAACTATGCTAATTCTAACAAAGTTATCAAGTTGGAGTTTCCTTCAAATCTTTTCATATAATAATAAAAACGAATATGCCTGCCTGTATTTGCAGTATGCAAACCTGAGTAATATACGTTACAGCTGATTTCCTCTATTCTGTTTATTACGCCATATAGTAACATACTGTATAAACGTTGATAAACAGGGATGTTTGTACGTAACTGGTACGCAAGTACGCATTCACTTTTAAAATCGACTTATAACTTTTAAAATTCACGTTATAACAACGCAAATTCGCAAGTATTTTATGTGCACTTGCGCTGATATGACAATAAATAGCCGTGCATTTTAACCTTTATAAAGCAAAAGTACGAATAGCATATAAAGCACGATAATTTCTTGTCAAATGTACATAAAATAAATACGCATCTGCGCTGTTACAACGCCGCACGTATCGCTTTAAAGGTTACAGCGTACTTGCGTACCAGTTATGTGCGTCTCTGTTTATAAATATACCAAAAATGTTATAAATGCTGCTAAGGCGACATTAAAACTGTATCTAAAGATAGTTGACACAAACCTATGAGGGGCCGTTTAGGAAGTATTTCAAACTTTGTTACACAAACACATATGAAACGCATACATTCACGTATGAAATTTTAAAAAACACATCTATACTACTGAAAACTCACACTCACTCGTATGAAATGCTCACACACATACAGGTGAAATTAACTCAAACACATAAAACGCTCGCACACATACATGTGAACTTCACTCACACGCACACATATGAAAAGCTCATTCACATACATATATTATACACTTTAACTGTGAACAATTCTTACAGGACGAATGAAGCTTTCGCACATGTTTGTGCGTGAGAACGTTTCAATATATCCGGAAGGTATTTCAATTCAATTTTTGGATCCCCGCGAGCATTTACGGTAGATCTGAAACGGGACCGTGCAACGACCGAAGCAGTCTGCTTATTAAATGCAATTTAATATCCGTAATGGATTTTCATTATAGGCCTAACGGAACGGCATTCTTCCAGTCGGCATACTTGATCACAGTGCTTTAACTTTTGCTCCGGTTCTTCGGTGTTTGGGGTGATGAAGGCGTGATGTAGTTCTTCACTGATGCACTGCGACGCTTTGAGGTGATACATAGGGAGGCGTAGTTGGTGCAACAGAGCTGATATTTATGGCAGCTGCGATGTTGTTTATTACGTCGGGGGTCGATAAAATTGTATTTATCAAGCCAACTGCCTCGGTCATTACACTGTCCCGCTGTTCAAATCGGCCATGACGTGAGAAAACACGCGCCAGGATCCAGAATTGAAGCACTTTCCCGATATAGTGAAACGTTCCCACGCACATACATGTGTGAAAAGCTTCATTCATCCTGTAAGATTTATGTTTATTAAATAAGTATTTTTATATATGTATGAGTTAATTTCACCTGTATGTGTGTGAGCGTTCCACATGTGTGTGTTAATTTCACCTGCATGTGTGTGAACGTTTCACATGTGTGTGTGTGTTAATTTCACCTCTACGTGTGTCAGCGTTTCACATGTGTGGGCGTTAATTTTTTTTTGTATTTGTGCGACCATTTCATATGAATGTGTGTGTAAGAAATGATCATACAAACCCGCAGCTAGTCTAGCCTACAGTACTCTTGAAATATCAGTAATGAGCAGCTCTTCGCTTATCGACCAATCCGATATATTCGTAAGAACGGACCTCGATCGTTAAGTGAGAAGTATCTGTACTGTAACTTTGTCCTACTGCTTTCCGTTACTCTTACTATGGCTGCTGACCAGATAGCATTTTACTATAAGTTACAGTCGGACTGTACAGCTAGCACGTGAAAAACCCTTGAATATGGTTAATCACATGCATAATTACATGAACATGTATCTGAGAGTATGTGAAATTAATTGGCTATGAAATTATGAAGGAATTAGATTCACTAAGGCGAATGTGGTTGCTTGGCACCCTGAGTTTATTCAAGTTAAATTACCTGCCGTGCTGTGTTTCAGTACTTTGAGTTTGCTATTGTAACCCTTAACAATAAATATGAATAATGGGCCAACACATTTAATGACTGGTTGTCAAATTTTTCTAGATGTCATCTAGGTTCCATGAGATCTCTGATGTAGAGTCATGTGATGATTTGACAGGTTGTTCTTTTAATGATTGCACCTTTTGAAAATGAAAATAAATGAGAAGTGTCTTGACAGATGGATGGAAAAAATAGCTTTAAATAGAAATAAAGCACACCTTGTGTGTTTGTGGGGGGGTGGTGTGGTTTCTGTGATACAGAAATCCACTTCCTGTTTTTTTTTCCTTGTATAAGTTCATATGATGTCACTGTACACAAAGAAAACGGATTGTTCAGGATTCCTAAAAATATACAGACGTGTATGACGTAGTTCAGTTTCCTAAATAGGCCGACGTGGATGTGGTTCTGATCCAAACCTACATGGCTCAGTTTGAATAGGTCTGTCTGTTCATAAAATACGTCAGTATCTGCTCTTTGTATGATTTAAGGCATTTTCTGTAAACCTCTTTCATTGTTGTATGGGCCATATTCTCAGCAGTTTTTCAAACCCGCTGTTATCACAGGAAACTGGAGGGAATATTTGAAATCCACAGCCTGACCGGAACACGACACTCGACAGTCCACAGAGATGGTCCACCTATAATAGTTACAGTACCTTCTAATGCAAAAAGTAGTAAAAGTCTATCCTTTTCACACTTCTGCAAAGCATGACATTAGACAACAACAGTGAAAATAAAACAATGGTTTTAACCACCCAAAAAAGGCATAGGAGAGGTAAGTAAGGACTTGGGAGTGGCAGAGTGTCAATGAGCAGAAGACTGTAAAATTTCCCTTCCCTTTCCCTCTACTATTCTTTCTCTAGTTATGTCTCTCTTTGTCCCTCAATTGTGATTATGTGTAAGAACCGTGGTTCCTCTTTGCCAGAATGTTGTTGTCTTTCGTGGTCTTTAGGGTGGATGTAAGACACCAGAATCTGTTAAGAATAAGTCAGAATTGAGTTTTGTTTATTGGACTTGTGTGTGAAACCTCTGCACTTGTCTGCTTTGCTCTGGGATTTACCGCCTCTACTCCAGGGGTGACCCCAGCTGCATGGCCTGGTCACTAGCCTCAAGTCCTTTGTCAGTCACCGCGACGATTAGAAAATTTGCTGTTGTAGGGTTCTGGTCGGCTGGTTTTCTCTTATTGGAAAGTTAAGCATTTACTGCACTATTCACAGTAAAACAGATTGTAAATATCTGATTTCTGTATTAGTGTGAAATCATTCATAACTGTAATGAACGTTCTAGCAAATTATAATGATGATCAGCCACAAAAAAAAAACTATAAGACCAAACATTTTATAACTTCATAAATGGATATTTAACTGGAAAATTTTAGAGAATAAGCTTCTATTTCATACTTTTGGTCTTCAGACTGTGACATCACCCTTCCAGTGGAGCTCTCTGCGCGTGGCACAGGTGTGGAAGCATTAGACTTACATCGTGTGTAATTACGGCAACCGGGGAAACTTAACCTGAAGTACTATGATTAATCCTATTGTGCTAAATATCTGTGTCACCAGCTCCGGGGAACCAAGCAGGCTGTTGTGACGACTCTGGAGGACTGATGTCATGTTCTGTGCGCTGCTGCACATCCTGTAATGTTTCTAAGACCTACGCATGTGTCTCCCCTAAAGGCTATAAAAGGCCTCCTCTACAGTCATTAAAATGTAGGACTTTCTGACCCTTAAAAATGTTTGTCTGGGTTCTTGCCCTGAGTGTTCGGCTCTCTAGTGCCTATGACCTCATAGTTAATTAATTTAATTAGTCAATTGTTTGCTGAACAGATGACGTTATCGGGGGTGCCTTACATTGATTACAATTGTTTCACTGCACCCATTCATGTAGCTGGGTACTTATGGAAATCATTCGTGCTAAGTACCATCCTCAAGGGTATAACCCAAACTCGAGAGCTGAACCCGCGGCCCTCTGATCACAGCTCTCTAAGAACTGCTTCATATTCGCTCGTTTCCAGATTTTAATGAAAGCTGGTAAAAGCGGTGTTATATTGTTAAAGAACAGCAGGCACAAGGCAGGGAATAACACAAGTGTTGGAGAAGGTATTATAACCAAGAACAAGAAGCCTGAAAATTCACATTCCAATACACACTCCAAGCTTTCCTTCTATGAAATTGACATCTTCCTCATCAATGCAGCCACTTCTCGAAGTTTAAGCACTTGTGGGTGATCTGCAATACGCAGGCAGACAGTCTTTGTTCAGGACAGAGGTAATGTGCCTAACCCCATCGTCTCGCCAAAGCCTTGTGCTTTGGTGACCAGATGGTGTCACACGCAGGAACCTTTATGTCAATGATATCCGTTTCCATGATCAATACAAAAATATTGTTTTTAAATTGAAGGAAGGTAAAATTTCCTCAGTACAATTTGCCATTTCTTCTGGGAGTAGTCAAACATTACTGTACATTGCCTGCATCTGAAGGTCTATTGCATTGTTCAGTAATACGTCTAATAAAAAGTTTTCTTGGACCTGATGCATGGAAGCCTTAGTTGGGAACTGTGATCCCGGTCTCCCTGGGGCATCCTGGGCTGTTACAACCTAACCTGCTGAGCCAAAACACAAAGATATAAATAAAAAAAAATTGACAATTTAAGTGTTTTTCTCCTTAAAACCTCTTGTCTTTAACTTGATAAATTCTAACTTCTCTTTTTTTTTTTTTTACTTTGCTTCGATAGTAAGAATTTCAACTTCTTTAAAACTCTTGGAATAAAACGCACATAAAATAGCCCCATTGCTGATCCCCACATCTTGTCGTCTGAATTTCTGCAAGATTCCTCACTGTTTAACAGTAGACCTTATTGGCTTTAGGGGTAGGTGTAAACTTCTGGTTGGCAACCCTACAAGTGTCCAGTCTTCACTGTATGTAGCGTTTCTTTGGCAAGCCTCACTTGCAGTATCATGTCTCCAGATCGGACTGCCCTGAGTCAACTAATGGTGAGGAATTTAAGCACTCAATATGTGCAGACTGTCAGTTTTAATTCAATCTTGCATACTACCTTTCTCATACAGTGGGTCCAGAACCTGAAGAACAGCAGGCACAAGGCAGGGAATAATCCAAGACGGGATGCCCACCCATGGCAGGGAATCACCCAAGGCTGGGAATCACCCATGGCAGGGAATCACCCAAGGCAGGGAATCACCCAAGGCAGGACGCCCACCCATGGCAGGGAATCACCCAAGGCAGGGAATCACCCATGGCAGGGAATCACCCAAGGCAGGGCACAGGGAGAACATGGAAATTCCACACACACACTCCGAGCCGTGGCCTCCGGAGGCCATTGTTCTGCCCCTCTATTACAAAATTGTTATTTTGTGTTTAAAATTGTGGAGATACTAACATTTTTGGCATTATGTAAAATTATTTACAATTATTACATAAATATTGGTGGTAGTGTTTATAAACAATCAATGTTCACAAATATAATACATTGGAATAAAGTTCTACAATCTCTAAAATTTGGAAGTATTTGTCACTAGTGTACAGTGTCTGTAGTGTCCTTTCCCCGAACAGATTAATATCTATTCTATATATTATTTTAGCTGTATTTTCTGGCCGAGAAATACTTATTACCACCCATAATAGTTACGGCAAAATAAAAATAATTACATACAAAAAGCAGTAAATTAACATAGGCGGGGAAACTGCCAAGCCCAGGTGAGGGGAAGCCAGCACTTGTTGTGGGATTAATTTCTCTGTGTATGAACATATCACTTATCTCTGGAAACATTGTCAGTAGCCTGTGCTTTCCATCTCCTCTTACCTGCCCGTGGAATAACTCAGGCAACGCAAAACCTGTCCTTGTGTACGTCCCCTTGAGATTAACGTGTTACTGCACAGTGTCTGAGGTCATTGAAGGTGTGCCTTAAGTCCCAGGACAGTGAAAGAAATAGTCACTGGAACATGCTCCCCTCATGATATGCTACAGCTCCCACATAACGGCCTGGTGGCCATTTATAAGGGTGATGCGGATTGTTAAGTGAATATTATGAAAGTGTGATATTATTGAATCCAAACAACAAATGCTTTGTTTAGCATGTGTTACTCAGATATATACACTGAAAAGTTCTACAGACATAAAAACCAAAACTGTTTTATTAACTAAGCGTCATTTGTGTGCTATCTGTAAACACATACATTATGTATATTCAATACGTGACATATCCCTACTTGAGGTTCCGATAACCCTGATCTCTTTGCAGTAGCCATATTACTAGTCCAAGTGAGATCTGATTCACTGTGGGCATAACTGAGAAACAGAATATTAACTGGAGTTGTATATACCTGTATAATTTTTGCGATAAGGCCGAGATGTTTTCTCTTTCCAATGTAGGACAATAAGTCGGCTTTGTGTCCAACCCTCTCAGCCCACTTCTGGGAAGGTGACAACTTCCCTTCTGACAGCACAGTTCACAGAGGACAGCTTCTTTCCACTGTGCTGGAAAGTTAGTATCTGAGATGGAAATCCTGTGTTCAGGATGTGTGTGTACTCACTGCCGCCCTATTGCTTTAGCAAACATAAGTGATAAACAGCCAACACTGTCACCTGTTGTGCCACAAGTTCCGCTCCAGTGGATTCCTCTTAATTCCTCTGGTTATAATGATGCCAAGTAGACACACTCTTGTGGCACACGTAGCAATTCCTGTATCAATTTCCTGCCCCTGCCACTGGCGTTCCGCTGCCCTCTCCTCATCGGCATACATCATGTGTCAACGTGACAAAAGGACAGTTGTTGATGTCTGTCTGAAATGGCGCTAACAATTCGGACACTTCAGCACATGGGCCAGCAGAGCAGTGCCGTCCAAAATACAACTTTGAAGAGGCACAGCTCGCATCCACCAATTGTGAGTAGTTATTTTGCGCTCATCTGTATTCATGTCCTCCAGGAATTTTCTCTCATTTTCCCATCTTGTCCAATCCCTGTATCTCTCTCTGCAGCTCAGTTTGTGGTCTCAGGCCATCACTGTTGCAGGATACATCTCCATCATCAGGCAATGGGAGACCTCACCCCAATTCTGGTGTAGCAGGGCTAAGTGTAAATATGCCTTCCTTCACATATCTGGATATAGACTAGTGCTATAACTTTTCAATATTTGCATGCACATAAGTTCCTCTCATTCCCTAAAAAGGCATCTTTCAGATATACCAGGTGGGCAGTATACAAACATAAGGAGACTCTTTGGAGAAGTACTGTAATGTTGACGTTTCACACTACGTGGAAACTATTAAGCCCCCCCCCCCCCCCCCCCCCATGATCATCTCACCCCTGTCGGAAGTGGATCACCAGCCTGGTCCGTTTCCTCGCACAATACTTTGGAGGCCACAGGGAGTGATCTCATACGCAAAGTGCGAAATTCTAAACTGCAGCCAAACTCCTGCCAGTTTGCAAGATGTCTTCCGCTCAGCTGTTGTTTTCCCATTTCAGGGGCACTGTGCTCCCTGACCTTCAGTGATGTCTTAACCAGCCTCCCAAGCCCCAATGACCAGTCAAAAACAAACAACTCAGTTCACTTAATATATGTCCTATTATCAATATGCTACTGAGCTTTAGGTAAGAGTAATGCGCCAAATGTAACTAGATTAGACAAAATCAAAGTGAGCCCAGGCATTAAACTACGGGCTGAGAGAATGCCAGTGTGAGCTATGAGCTGCCTCTAGAGAAGCATTAGTCTTTGTGAGGTTCTTCATGCCGTCCAAGTTTGGGTCCCTGTGTCTTTGATGTCCTTGTTCAACAGCTTCCGTTTCCAGACCAGTAACATCGTTCACAGACATTCTGCCTCTCTTTTAAGAGACCCACCATAATTTAAACACCAGATGTCTGTTTCAAGAGTTCCTGTCAATGCCCTGGAGTGTATACCAACACACTGACGCCATCTTAGCCAAACCACATCTCTCTGTTACATAATAATGCTGTCCCATTATGACCGAACACTAGTTGACTCAGTGTCCTTCTCAAGATCTTACCTTTTTTTCTTAAATCTCTCACAATAGGTTTTCTAGAGATTATTGGATGAGCTATGATTTATATTGTTATAGGAAACGAAACTTTCAAGCTGTGCAATTTATTCCCTGCTCCTTTTCAGGATTATCTAGTGTATGTTCAACATCACTTTTAAAGTTTACCGCTGCTACTTTTGCATGAGTTCTGTATGTGCTCTCTTCAAGCCCTTCATAGTCATTTTCATCTTTCTTGTATAAAGCACTCATGAATTGACGTATTTGTGGGAAATTGATTTATTGTGAACTGTAAATACTGCAATACCTATTGCAGAAATCGATATTTTCCGGTGTCATGCAGCCTAATTACAAAATACTAACTACTACAAGATATATGACAACATACAATGAAACATTCAACATGGGGTAGTAAAATGATATGTGGCAGAGCGAGCATTGGAGCAGTGTTTAGAATACAGAAAATGTCGCAGCAGTATTAAAGAATTTGCAACTCGATCACTGTGGAGGCAGCGAGTGTACATCATTTCATGTCACAACCCCGTACAAAACAAGTGAGACTGAAAGCAAAGAAGCTGACTAAGATGATTTTCTCGCACTGCGCCCCGGTGGACATGACCTTTAACCCTTCAGATAGACGACAGCTATGCGTGCAAGGACAGTGAATACACTGTCTGCGTAGTGTGCTTGCTGCCTCGGCTGGAGAAAAGTCGGCTATCTCTGATTGTGTGAGGTGTTACCATCATTATTCTCCCTCCATCCATTAACTTCCGCTTGTCCAGGGTTCAGGTCGCAGGGGTAGCAACTTCAGGAGAAATACCCAGACCTCCATCTCCCCAGCTACCTCTACCAGCTCTTCGGGGGAGATGCTGAAGCGTTCCAAGACCAACCAAGAGATATAATCCCTCCAGCGCGTCTTAGGTCTCCCTCGGGGCCTCCTCCCTGTAGGACATGCATGGAAAACCTCTCCGGGTAGCCACCCAGGAGGCATCCGTGACAGGTGTCCAGACCACCTCAACTGGCTCCTTTCAACATGGAGAAGCAGCAGTTGTACTCTGAGACTCTCCCGGATATCCGAACTTCTAACCCTATTACTAAGGGAGAGAGCCCAGACACCCTGCAGAGAAACCTCATTTCGGCCGCCTGTATCCGCAGTCTCATTCTTTCGGTCATTACCCATAGCTCATGACCATAGGTGAGGGTAGGGACTAAGATGGACCAATAGATAGAGAACTTTGCTTTCCGGCTCAGTTCTTTTTTAGCCTCGACAAACTGGTTAAGTTCCTACAAAACTGCAGACGTCGCTTCGATCCGTCTGTCCAGCTCTCGATCTCGCCTACCCTCACTTGTGAACGAGACCCCGAGATACTTGGACTCCTCCACTTGAGGCAGTACCTCCTCCCTGACCTGAAGCAGGCAATCCACCCGTTTCCAGCTGAGAACCATGGTTTCAGACTTGGAGGTGCTAATCCTCATCTCTGCCACTTCACACTCGGCTGCGAACCACCCCAGAGCTCGCTGGAGGTCCCCAGCAGATGAAGCCAACAGGACGACATCATCCGCAAAAAACAGCAACGCAGTCCTGAGATCACCAAACTGCACACCCTCAACAGCCTGGCTGCGCTAGGAAATCCTGTCCATAAATATTATAAACAGGACCGATGACAAAGGGCAGCACTGGTGGAGCCCAACTCTCACTGGGAAGACGAGACCAAGCTTATTATGCGGACCAAGCTTCTGCTCCGTTCATACAGGGACCGAATCGCCCACAGTAGTGGACCCTGAACCCCATACTCCCGAAGCACCCCCACAGAGCACCTAGGGGAACCCGGTTGTAAGCCTTCTCTAAGTCTCCTCCAGTACCCTCACAAGGGTGTAAAGCTGGTCCAGTGTTCCACAGCCAGGACGAAATCTGCATTGTTCTTCTTGAATCTGAGATTCTACTATCGATCTCACTCTCCTCTCCAGTACCCCGGAATAGACTTTCCCAGGAAGGCTGAGAAGTGTGGTTCCCCTGTAGTTGGAACACACCCTCCGGTCCCCTTTCTTAAATAAGGGAACCACCACCCCGGTCTGCCAATCCAGCGGTACTGTCCCTGACCTCCACTTGCTGTTGAGAAGGCATATCAGCCATGACAGCCCCACAACGTCCAGAACCTTTAGGTACTCCAGGCGAATCTCATCCACCCCCGGGGCCCGGCCACCACGCAGCTCTTTAACCACTCTGGCCACCTCAGCCCCAGTGATGGGCAAGTCCACTCCAGCCCCCTCGGGCTCTGTGCCCTCAGACGTCTCAAAAGCAGTGCACGCAGATATATCTGAGTCTGGGTTGAGGAGGTCCTCAAAGTATTCCTTACACCTCCAGGTGATTTCCCCAGTTGAGGTCAACAGCAGCCCCTCCCCACTATAAATAGTAGGAACCAGGAGCTGCTTCCCGCTCCTGATATTCCAGATGGTTTGCCAGAACCTTTTTGAAGCCGACCGAAAGTCACTTTCCATGGCCTCACCAAACTCCTCCCTCGCCCGGGATTTTGCTTCCGTAACCGCCTGAGCGGCGTTCCGTCTGGCCTGCCGGTACCCGTCAGCTGCCTCCGGAGACCCCCAAGCTAATAATTCCCGGTAGACCTCCTTTTTCAGCTTGACAGCCCCCCTTCATCTCAGGCTGAACCCATCCGGGTGCTTGCCAACGGGCCCCTCCCTCAGGCCTGGCTCCAGGTTGGGGCCCTATGACGTTAGTCCCGGCGAGGAAAATAAGATCTTGGTAGTATGCTTTCTCATCACTGGTTTTTCTGCTTGCTCTTTGTCTGCCTCCTCATCTGGGACCTATTTGCCTTGGGAGACCCTACCAGGGGCTATTGCCCCCGACAACATAGCCCCCAGGGTCACTGAGGCACGCAAACCCCTACACCACAATAAGGTGGTAATCCAAGGAGGAGGCATTATTATTCTTATCTGAACTCAAAAGCTATTTAATCTCTGAATGCTGTTAATATTAATCACAAAATGTCACTTGTGCAGGGAGTGTTTGCACAGTTCTGGAAATTTTAACCTAACAGTATTTCTGCTTGTACAAAGCAGGATCCTTACTCAGTGTCATCTAGACTGGGTTGGGGATTGAGGACTGTGGTTCCTGTACTGTAGTTGCTCTTGCACTTTACCACAATGAAACCATGACAATCCAGGAGTTTCTTACTTGGTGGTACAACATCTTTACATTATTTTTACATTTTTTTTCTCCTTTCGAAATGTTTCACATATGATTATTATGAGATTGTTGCGGTATTTTATTTATTGTTTATACTACGGGACCGTTGAATGCTTGAATCTGATTGGCTGACGAACGTTCTGATAACGTTATAACCTTATTTTCAGATAAACGCACGGCGAACGTAGTTCCAGGTAGCTCTCTTGACCGCATTATAGTTCCATATCACTTCGCATAGTTAACTGTAATAACGGAAATTAGCATACAGTACCTATACAGCACACAGGACTAACAAAAACAACAACATGACAGACTATTTTCCGAAAGTAAATTTTAATATTTACGGTGAATATGAAACTTTCAACAACTGGGCTGCAGCAGTATTAGTTAGCCTAGTGTACCAACTTAAAGGCTACACATGACATTTCTCACTAGCGAGGTAATAACAGCGCTGCATCTTAAAGCAGACTTACAGTTTAGAGACGGTGCTTCAGAACACTGTTGAGGGACATACAAAGGTAGCCTAATTCATACAAGCTCTCTCTCTCTGTTTCTCTTTCTCTGTGTCTCTGTCTCTCTCGCTCTCTTTCTAATAACTTCATTATTAACTGCATTAGTCTGCTATCAACGGCTCAAGCCTCCATTGCCAGCTTTAAAATGACGTTTTGGAACTAGCAAAAGAGTCGTTGGCTGAGATGCGGAAGAAATAATCCTACTCACAATAGCGATTTAAGTAGAAAAACCGGACGAATCCCTTGAAATATATCATCTGATCGATGTCTTGAGGTGTGGCAACCGTAGTATAAGCGAAGCGGAGTGGCCGTTACACCTCGGGTGTGCATTATTTTCTAATAATTCAACGGCCCGTCGTCAAATATTCCTTACATATGTTTTAGGTATAATCGTTTCGGCCGTTGGCTTGTATGAGGCTTGTGTCTAGAATGGGTTAGGAAACTGAACTGAAAATGCAATCATGACTGTACTGGTTCTTTATGACTAGGATGCTTCTGGTTTCTTGGACTGTAATTGAACACCACTGCCATCAACACCAAAATTATCATCCAATCAACATTCTTCACTGATGGACAGAAAATACTGATTTGTTTACTACATGTGGTTAACCTCGTTGTCTTGCAGCATGAATAGGACATATATGTGTGCCAGTGGCAGAAGGAGGATGGCGGATGTACCTACATCCCCTGACCTTCCTATACAAGGTCAAACTGGTGATCTGCGAGCGGATGAGTGGGTTGATGTCAACTCTTTTTGTGCACCGGTTAGGCGGCAAACCTCCTGGCAATTAGCTCTTCTTCTTCCCGAAATACATTCCTTCGCTGGCCAAGACATTATGTTCCTCCTCCCGATTTAACTCCTCATGTCATCCCATCGACACCACTACCGATGGCCTGACCCTCCTGAATGTTGGATTGGACAGTCCTGCCTTCTGCCATTGTCTGAGTCCGCATTTGAGGCCACCACTTCCGATTTGCGATCTCCTGTATTTACAGCTTCCCCTGGGCAAAACATTCAACTGTTTCCTTCAAAGGCCGGACTATATTCCAGACAAGCTTGGTGTATCTCCTACTTTCAGGTTTTACCCGACTTATCCTTGATCTAGTTCATCAAGTTTACATAGATCTGAAAGCTTATTTCCATTTATAGATTTTTGCTCAATATAATTGCCCAATGTTCACATCAAGATGTATTTACTCATGTGGTTAAATCCTTGACCTTCTGTGTACCCTCACACCTGTAGGGTGTGGGGTTTGAATCCTGACTTCAGCTCTGTGGGTGTGGATTCTGTTGCTGTCCTCTGCGTTTCCTCCCTTAGTTAGGTGGATTGCCGTAGTGTGTGAGTTTAGCCCCCCCCCCCCCCCAACTACCCTGTACATAATACACAGATGTGGGAGATGAATGGAGGGATGTATGTTTTCCAATTAGAGATCCTGTAGTGCTCTCTTAATCTCCCTGTGCTTTCCTCCGATTGTGATGCTTATAATGGCTTAAAAGAGCGATAGTATGTCGCTCAGTTTGTTCCTTCGACAGTCACATCGGGCTTGTGGAATTATAATACCGAGAGTTCTGCCAAAAACCTCACTGGGTCTAAGGGCACGAGCAGGTAGAGTGTCAGGACAAGCAGGAATCTGTTTTTAAAGCAGCCAAGTGAGATGTAGGTCTCTAATGTGGATCTGCAACCCGATCAGAAGAAGGACTGAGGCGTGGGCAATAGCTGAAATCTGGCCTGTGAAATGCTGGGGCCAGTGATGCCCCATCAAAGTGCTCCTGTCAGTGACAGACGTCTGAACCCGAAACGCGGCGGGAACATCCTGGAATTAGGCTGTTATATTAGTTCTACAGAGAGTGTCAGTGTTACATTACATCGTTTTGCTGACACTCCTGTCTAATGTACAAAACATGGTACAGATTTATGCGCATAATTTCCTTGAAATTGTCCTGGGTTGGAGTTGGTGACTGACCCTACGGCACTCACGTTAAATACGAATTTTGTTTCTTTTGTTAAAAAAATAAAATACACCGGCTAAGTGAAGCTCTGGATATATGGTGCAAATATATGTATATATATATATTTAGTTTCCTCCTAAATTATCATTTGCAAGATCAGTAGAACTAGAGCACCTTGGCTGCACATGCAGGTCTTTTGGTATGTGGTAATTAAATAAAAAGCCTTGGTTGCATGTGCTCTTCTTACATATTCTGTACCTCTTGTCGTGGCTGGATTTAGGCTGGATTTACTAGGGAAAGACTGCAGGCCACCTATTATTAGACTGACTTAAGTCTCCTTATCGCTGTGCAGTTTTCTCAAAGTCACAATTGTTGACCTTAAACAAACAACTATCAGTTTCGTTGCCCTGTTTAGTTTCCAAAACAAGGTACTAAAAGACAAAAAGGTGCTAAAAGTGCTGTGGTACTAAACAGCTGTGATGGGAAGATAAAGCACTGTGAACTGCCCCCCCCCCCCCCCCCGCCCCCCCCCATCCATAGATTCTCAATCAAGTGCATCTTGGCTTTACACAACCTTCAGAGACATATACAATATTTAACCTCGGATAGTGAGCCGTAGGAAGAAAATTACAAAGGCAAAATAAAAAGGAATAAAATAAAAAGCATGTTATGCACTTATACACTTCTTTTGGCAAGATAGCAAAGGTTACAAGAAAGTTAGTGCTGGAGTGTGGTTCAATGCGTAAGGACGCCGTGCTTGAGGTCAGATGAAAGGTTAGATGAAATCCCACAATCAGTGGAGTGATTTCACCATTGGACCCCTAAGCAAGACCCTTAGCCTCTGACCGCACCAAAGTCTCTATTCGCTTTCTTAAAAAAACGTGACGTATTAAAAATGTTACAGATGGTTCTTTTTAACTATTAATTGGCTGTGTAGCTGCGCAGTGAACGTCTGGTCAGGTTGACAGATCAGTGACCCGAATATTGCTGTTCTTTACACGCCTGTTTGAATATTCTTCATGCTCTTCTACAGATCTCCAGCAATACACTCCACCTGTGGCACTCAGACCTGCCCCGGACACCCTAGACCTTGAGTTCCATAATCCCTCTTTCACAAACTCTGGACTCACTCAAGTTTGAATGGCTGTGATTGGACCTGCTTGCGTCACGTGACAAAATGGCAGCGTGTCCCTCATGGCAGTGTGCTCTGTCAGTGCTATTTGCACCTGTATCTGTCCTTTGTATACCTCTCGGTATATGTTAGATATAGTACATGTCAGAAAGTGTCATTTTCACTATTCTTTCGAGTTTCTCTTACCCAGATGACTTTACGATGTGTAATGTCATACACATTGGTAATGGATTTGTGCTGAGTGTTTCATAAACCCAGGTTATTATCAGTTGAAAGTGTTAATCTTGTCAGCACAATAGCAGCCTAACACATGAAATGCACGTTTTCACTGTGGCAGGAGCAGAGATTGCAACGATTCATTTTAGCAAAATGTTATCAATTGCTTCTGCATCCAAAATCAGGAAGATTTCCCATGTCACCGGTAAGGAGTTATGTAAGCAAATGGAATTGGATTCTAGCGTTATTCTCCTTCCCATCATATCCCATCATGAAAAAAGCCTACAATTACACCTTGTATTATGGGTCCACCTCAGAGCCCAGAAAACACACGGTCAAGCATCTGTCCCAATATGCAAGATGCAGGTTCTCTCATGGCGTCTGTGTTCAGCAACACTCAGTTACAAAGAGGTGAAAGGTAAAATAAAACAAGGGCAAGATAGTGCAGAAAGGACAGTGATGCAGTTACTGTCATTTGTTCATTCATTATTTATTTGTTTTCTGTTTGTTTGTTTGTTTGTTTAGTCAGCCAGGTATGAATTATCCCTCTGGTTCCCTACATCAGGCACTTTTAATTCCATTGGTTAGAAATTGTGCTACATTTGAGCTGAAACTCAGTAGCTAAATTATGACGGTTGTACTTTGTTTAGAGGGATACTTGGCAATGAAATTACTAGACATAGAATCTAGGCCTCAAAGATTCTACGATACAGTTGTTGCATACAGTTTCTGAATTTAGCATAATTTTGTCGTCTTTACTGTTATTTAAATACTTCAAACTACTTTTAAAAGAACCTAGTAAAATCTCAAAATCATTAAAGCAGATATATCAAACCTCTGGATCTTAGAGCAAAACGCAACCTCCTGGTTCTGCTAGTTATGCTGTGCACACGACGACCCCATCGACTCCAAATGCCTCATCGCTTTCCTCAAGTTACCCACGGTGTCATACTTTGGATTCTTACCGTTTCAGTTGCTGATAGATCACTAAGGCAGAGGTCAATTAGGGGCTGGCTGTAAGGGTCTGGGAATGCAGGCAAACCGCAGGCGTATAAATAGCCCCGATGATCTTGGAAGAAGCATGGTGGCTGTCCACACCTGAGTTAATAAATATTGGCACAGTATATATCTGCTATATACTGTATATACGCTGACACGTATATGTCCAGTAAAATTGCTAGATACTCAGGTTTCACAAATTTCTCAACAATGACAGAAAACAGAAAATCTGCACCAATAATGTCTCTTTAAACAGGTACCATGAGAGAAGTTCTATCGTCAGTGACAGTGCCAACGAGTTATACTTCATGCATTATAATTTGACACTCCTATTATTAGTAAGTGATTATTAGTAAGTGATTAGTAAGTGTCATGGTGCAGTCTAGGGTTGCACCAGCTAGAATGCATGTGCAGTGATGTATACACTATACGTAATCCCCTAACAAAGTAAAAAACAGAAGGTATCCATGCCCTGTTGTCTGGAGAATAATTTCGTACATAATTTTAAAGGAGTTATTAGTGATTGACTGTGAATGGAAATTATTATTATTATACCACGAAAAACTTTAGGACTGAATGTTTTTTTTTGTGCATGTGAGGTAGAGCAATATACTTTAAATTTAGTCTTATTTGAGAGTTCAGCATTTTGCGAATTCATGTTATTCACTTGTTTTCAGATTAAATTATAAGGTGGCTTGTTTTATATTTCTGTTAGGGCTTTTCCTGCCGATTGACTTTGACAAATTGGCATAATCAAGTGAGTAATATTTTTTAACTAAAAGTATTAAGTATGTTAAATTTTTGACGATGTACAATTGCCATAGGATAACTACATTTTTAGCTCCTTAAAATCGGTATCAGACACATTGTTGACATCATGCAGGCCCTTATACATAGTGAGGCCTGCCATGTGTTTTGCTCGTGCCCAGGGACAAGATGATCTCAATGGACCACCCACCCCCCTCCTCCCTCCTCCACACACACATCACACACACATTTCCTGACTGCACTCAGGTTGCTGACTGGCCATAACACACACACACAACGCACGTTCTATTTGCACATGGCAAAAGAGCTCTCGCCGAAAGAACACGCCTCATGTAATAGGCTGTACACGCACACTTATTCCTCATGTACCATTCAGTACATCATTTTCAGTTCAGTACTCACAATGAAACAAATGGATACCTTGATTGACATGGATGGAACCTACGTTCACAAATAGATGTTAAACATGGAAAATACTATGCTAATATTGGCTCTGAGTTGGATATGGCTAAAGCTGGTTACAGTCAGTCACAGTTGCTGGTTTTGGAAGGTTTTAGTTTCCTAGTGATGTACACCAGCACTGGAGAAGGAGTAGTTAATAAGACAAAATCTTAGATTCTGTTTTTCCCAGCTCTGCTGGAAACCAGCATCCAGCATGCTAACTCATTTGCAGAGGTGGCAATTTCAGGTCCAGAAAGTAAAAATCCAGACCATTATTTACTTTCAGCCAGCCAGTTGAGTACTCTGTGACTGTGACTCTTTATGCTCAACTGGTTGGTTTAAAGTAAATCATGGTCTGGATTTGTACTTTCTGGACCTGAAATTGCCACCTCTGCTCATTTGAGTGTGTACAACTGATCTCTGGTGTGTGTGTGCGTGCAACCGAAGTCCCTACAACTCTCCCCATGGCATTTAAGGTACGTTTACCATGAAATTCAGATTGGGCTAAAAACACAACTACATATAGAGGTCTTTATGTCGATAAAAATGCAATCATATTCAATAATAGAGAACACAGTGGAATTTTGTACATCATGATTGTAATGCCGCAGCCCTAAATAGGTCAAGCAGATATAGATGGATGGATGTTATGATGTTATATTTTTGATCACATGGACCTATTTATGTTCACAATTTGCAAATATAAATCTATTAGGTTTAGTTACTCAGACACGTTGACAGATGCTTTGCCTTTGGTTTACAGCTGTTCTTAATTATGTTTATTTGCATATTTAAAAATACATTTCAAAACAAATAGTGTTCCCTGCTGTGCCAAAATTGTACCAAACCAAGAATTCAAAACAGTGGTTCTTACCGCAATGTGAATTTTGTGTACCGTTACACCCAGACAAAACACAGGCTAACTAAACGGGAAACCCCACCACCAAAATTCAACATCTTTTTTCAAATACCTCGCTGTAAAGTCTCTTACACTTCTGCTATCATATTCAGAGCGCCTGACTTTTGACAACATGCCATTCTGACAGTTGACCAGAGGCAGCTTTGACGTTGCCATGGCATGATAGACCAAACCAATTCTTGCATTATAGGGAGGGAAAGTAATATTGTTTTCAACTACTCTCTCAAGGAAAAGTAGGAAGTTAAAAAATAACAAGCTTTTAAGTTAACTAAAAATACCGTATAACGTTTTCACAGATATGTATTTTTGAATTATTCCAGCAGATTATTTAAAGGTCAGAGGGCCAATTTTTGGTACCTCTTGACCCAGGGCCCAAGGACAATGACCCAATTTCACTGCCCTGTCACCAGCCCTGTACATACCCACAACATGCTGACATTGGCACTATGAAGATGGCTAGATCTGTTTGCATAGTATCTTCCACACATCAACCCTTTGGACATAAATGCATTTGTCACTGTACACAGGTACAAAATATCAGGTGTACATTACAGCTAGCTTGGGAGGGAACAATCAAAAATACATAATTTTAAACACTAGTCAGAGAGGACTCCAAAGTAATGTCAAAAATATTGACAGACAAGTATGTTCCCTGTAGATTCTGCTCTGACTATTTGCATAGATCATGGACCTGCAAGACACACAAGCAACGGTTACTAGAGTTCCCTGGTATTGGGGTGCTTGGCCACAGGAATCTTGACAGTGAACAAAATAAGGCTGGTACCTGTATGATCACCCTAATTCTCAGCCATTCTCTGACCTCCAAAGAGAGGGGACACGCGTTCTGGGTTTTCCCTGCATAAAACGCTTTCAGTTTTTTTCACAGTACTTTGTTGGAACCATCTGTTTCCTATGTAACCACCTTTTTAGGCTTATTTAGACAGCTTCTAGATGCTGGCATCCCTTGGCGGGCTTGAACATTTGACACTTCAGTGGTCTGAGCCAGCTGTGTCCTCCTGTGTATCCAAATCCAGTCAGAGGGGGGAGTCCCCCATCAGAACATGTGTTTCCCCTCCACCTGTCATTCTCTCACACACACACACTCACACACGGCTACTCCACACAGACAATCATTATAATGGGACAGGGAACAGATTACATAACAAGGTTACAATCTAACCGACCTCTGAACAATCAGCCCTGTTTACATCATCAGTATGAAGCATTGATTTTCTCAGTAACAGTGAATCTACCCACAATGTAATTGATGTGGATGAATGTGCTGCAGACTCAAACTTAATCTATTTGCACTGACCTAAAATATGAATGAACCATGACTTAGGACATTCTGTGGAACCCCCAGTAAATATGGATTCCTTCCTTAAAGAGGAACCTATTAGCCAATTGGCTAAAAATGGTTATTGAAGAGAAATAAGTAAATAAATACATTTCACAAGATATTTATGGGAGTTTTTAGTAATCGCTATGTATTATAGGGTTCAGTTTGCTCTTTTGTTTTGCCAAACATCATGGCCTGTTTGACCAATGTTTTGCACTATTTTTATATTCCATTCTCAAAAGAACATTACATGTTCTCAGTTTTCCCCATCAGCCTTTCCCCAGCTCTTGCAGTAGAGAATGGAAGGTTTGAATCTCAGACTGCTTACCTGCAATTGATGGCTTGGAAAGTTGCATACAACTATAAGTTTGAAAGTGGCATAAACCGTAATGTTGTTGTGGTGAAGCATGAATGACTGAATTAGACCAGAGCTTCTCCACCTAAGAGTATCAGATGATGGTTATATGATGTGGAAAAAGGCCTGGGGGCAAAGGGATACTGAAAATAGAATCAAAGTAGAATCAAATCTACTTTTCAAATTGATCTTGCAAACGCATTCTGCTGCATTTAAAATTAGCCGCATTTTCTCAGTGTGTAATTCTAGTAGGCTGGCTGTGTGTGTTTTTATTTCTGCTGTGGAGGTTTCATCCTTATAGAAAATTATATAGATTCAATTATATAAAAGGGACTTGCTGTACAAAGATTTTAAAGTAAATGTGATTTTTTTTTATTATTATTTCTCAAACATTAAGGCTCAGAGTTACCACATCAAGCTGTGGTAAGTTTTCTGATATGAAAAAAATTGAGGTTTTCATTCATTTTCATTGAGGTTTTTCTGATGAGAATTTTGTATGACATCTGCACCCTGGGAGCTGAATGACATGTATGTGTCCTCTGAAGGGGCCATGCTCTGCGAGGGCATAGCTGGCCAAATATCAAACTGTGTAAAGTCGATCAAATACCTATATGAGAATAAAGAACCTGCAAAATTTCAATTTATGTAAAGTGTAAAGAGAACATATTATGGAAATGCATGGGGGGTTGATTTTCTGTGCTTTTCCTGTAGGAATGAACAGCGGGTTTGTAGGTTCGTATGTCTGCCTTTAAGGGAATACAGCTGGGAAATGCAACCAAGGGCAAAAAACATGCAATCACTACTCTTGGAGGGCGTTCATTCAGCTGTTTTACTTCATAGCAAAAAAAAAAAATTCACAGTTATGACACAAAACTTTTTAACTATTTAACTAAACTATTTAACAGCCGAACATTTTGGCTTTGTAAAAAAAATAAAAAAAATCAACTGAAATTCTTGTAACTAATGGTACTTTTTTTCAGATCAAGTACAGGAAAACTTATGAAATCACTCCATGATAAGGAAAAAATGATGGAATCATGAGCCATAAATATCATAATTAGTATTTTGTTACCCCTCCTCCGGCTTTTATGACAGCTTGAATTCTGTGAAGCCTGGACTTTACCAATGAAAAACAACATGCTTCACCAGTCAGGTTCCAGCTTTCTTGTATAGCTGTTGACAGCTCAGCTTTGCAGGGTGGAGCCTTGTAATGTACCACTTTTTTCAGTTTCTGCCATCAATTTGCAATCGGATTGAGATCCGCACTGTTTGCTGGCCATGTCATCGAGTTGATATGCCTTCCTTGAAGAAAAGTTTTAACACTCTATAAGATGACTTATCACCAAACCAACTTTAGATTGATGGAATTTGAAAAGTGTCCAAAGTCTACAATCTGTACATTTCCTGTAGAAGTAATCACTGCCTTCTCCCCTGGTCATTTACCTGACACACAACCCCATCACATCAATGGCTGTGGAAATGTACCTGTTCTATTCAGGCAGCCATCTTTATACGTTTCATTGGAATGGCACCAAACAAAAGTTTCAGCAACATTTTTTGGCCCAGTGGAGGTTCATGATTCATCATGAATTCCACTTTCATCCAGTCATCCACAGTCCATGACTGCTTCTCTTTAGCCCACTGTAACCTTGTTTTCTTCAGTTTAGGTATTAATGATGGTTTACGTTTGGCTTTCCTGTACCTAAATCCCATCTCCCTCAGCCGATTTCTTACAGTTTGGTCACAAACATTGACTCCCGTTGGTGTCCAATTGTTTTCCATTTTTTTGTTGTTGTTGCGCATTTTCTATTTCCAAGCCATATTGCTTTGTGTCTTCTGTCCTGACGTTTTGATGTCTTCCTTGGTCTATCTCTGCATTTCCCTTTTGTAACCTTCCCATTTTGTTTGTCCTTGCTCCAAGGTTTGGACACAGCTGACTGGGAACGACCAAGATCTTTTGCTGCACTCCATGTTGAATTACCTTCTTGAAGGAGTTTCATAATCCTTTCCATTGTTTTGACTGATAGCTCTCTTGTTTCCAGTCAATCAGCCAAGTGCAAGAGCTCTCAAATAACCGTAGACTAATTTCCATATTTAGGCTTGTGCAGGAATTTGTTTTAGAAATGCAAGCCGATTCCATATTTTTTTTCCTCATCGAGTGATTCTATATTTCTTTCCTCTACTTGATCTGAAACGAAATTGTGCCATTAATTATAACATTTTCTTAGGTATGTTGTACAAATCAGAATGCTCAGCTGTTAAATAAAATAGTTTTGTGTCATAGCTGTCATTTGTGTTTTTGCTACAAAGTGAAACAGCTGAATGAACATCCGCCAAGAGTAGTGATTCCATATTTTTTTTCCAAAGGTTGCATTTTTATTTTCAATTGAGGTTTGTTACAGAATGACTATGATATAAAACTGCATATAAGACCAGTGCAAATACAAATCTAGAATGTTTTCATAATTTCTGTTTTATTGAAAAAGACATACAACAATAACAATTATTATATTATCTGTTTTATAAAAATCTGTGCGTTGTGTGTATTTTCAATACAGTAGGAAGACTGTTACAAAATAGATTGCACATGGGAAGGGCCTTCTGACAGAGTTTAAAGTTACACCTTCAATTGGTGATTTGGGTTGAGCAGGAGACGAAATTCTTCCAGAATCTCTCCAGACAAACCGTGGTAGGTTAGAAGTGTAGACCGAGTGTGGGGATCTCTTACTGCTTTGGCGTTTGGAGCAGGACCCATTATTAACTGATCTGGACTCGGGCCTAGTGACGCTGTGTCATGTGTGAAAAGCCTCCCATAGGGTGCTCAGAGAAAGACTTCAGGATACCAGACTACTAAAGGACCTGAAAGGGAACCGTGGAATTTGGATATCAGTGGTGCCGTTTCCAAGGTAACGTTCTAAAAATGGTTCCATCCTAATAGTTATACTTGTGACACACATACAATAATTCTCCAAGACCTGACGGAGATATTATTAATGTCTGGTAACCTGTAGCCTCTGTTATCATATATGTAGCATATTTGGCATTAAATTAATAGATCTTCTCTAAATGTTAATCCCCAGTTTTGATTTTTTTTGGTACATTTGAACCATGAGTCTCCTCCTTTCATCGCTGTGGACTTGCATCCACTCACATCCAGCCCGCCTCAGAGCCACGCAGCGTGTCATTTCCTAATTCTTCACTAATTCAATCTACTTTTACACCGCTGCCTACTGCCAAAGAGGGTTCACCATAATATTAGGGGGTTGCCCACCCCAAAACCACCAGTCAGAAACAGGCATGTGACCATATAACCAGCCAGGCTTAGGCCATCTCTCATGGTGCTGCTGGGTGGAGTCTGACATTTAATGCTCCTCATACAATGACAGGAATTAAAAATAGTCTTTCAAACATAACCAAACATGTAAGGCATGTGTCTCTTGTGCATGTTGAACAATTATATATATAATTATTCTTTCTGTGTAATATACAGGATTATTTCTTTTAAAAGGTATGGCCTTTTAGAAAGTATGGTATCATATTGCAGAGTAATGATAGAATCTGACAAGAGGAAGATAGGCCAAACCATGTACTATAAATAAGTTCTTGTGACCCCCACCACCCACACACACACTCCCACTCACCATGCATGACCTGCAATCACTGAATAAGAATGGAACTTTCCGTGAAAAGAAAAGATCATGTCGCATTCATCTCCAAATTGTAAGAAAAGCAACCATGCTTATTATCAGCCCCTCTGTTAAGATACCAGCTCATTAACAGATCAAGTGACATCTAAAAAAAAAATAGATGGGATTACAGCCATCGTATCACAAAAGACAGGATGAATTTCAAATTGCTTTTTGGCTGGCTGTCAATTTTCTGCATTGACTTTGGAGTGAGTAGACGATGGCTGCCTTCAGGAGACTGGTAGATGCACACTTCCTCACAGAGCACTCAGGGAACTAACAAAGACCTGGTCTAATGAAGCACACAAGACCCCAGATGACAGTACAAGAGTGAGGTTTCTCTCCTGGAAAAACAAATAGTGTTCCCTGCTGTGCAGTACAAGAGTGAGTCTCTCTTCTGCCATGCCTGTATCAATAGCTAAACAGTAGTCTTGCCGTCAGGCAGCCTAAATCTAACAGATTATGTGCAAAAAACAGGACAGCTTTCTGATAACAAATTAAGATGTTAGAAGCATATTGTGTTTTCACACACATGCTCCTTTTAAAGTGCTACTTTATTGTCTCGACAATTCTTTTCCCCTTAATATGAATAAACGTAAAATTTAGAGCATTTCGTATAGCAGCAATATCTAATAACATGAGTAAACAGGGAACCAATGTTACTTAACCCATCTTGGTCTGGTTATTCAACAGGCAGGTGACCTGTAAGGCATGCCTGTTATTTAAAATTTCGACAGCATCCTGCCCTTTTTTGTCTCTTTGCTGTTCTGTGACCTTTTTCACACACATGCATAACATTTGTTTGGAGAATAATCTCCATCACTATGTGCACAACCTCACAGCACTCTGTCCTAGTGCTGTGTTTTTTTCCAGTCCTTCTAAGTGGGAGGGGGGGTACAGTTTGTTTCTTAGACTATCCAATAATAATACCTCACCGGTTATTTCATGAACACTCAATGCTTAAAAACTCCCTCCCCATCATCTGTGCAGTCAAATCTCAGATTCTCGTCTGAACGTCAGGAAGAGATTGCGCTCTAACTCCTTCTGTGAACTGCTCCCATCATTGCTGCACTCGCTTTTGTCCTCCATCTCCTCTTTGTCCATCATTGTCACTTCATTCTCATAGCAAAAAGAGTTAGAGTTGGACTCATTATCCTTCTTTTCAGCAAGCTCCCGCGCACTACATAGCGGAGTACTCGGCACCTCATAGGTTTTGTGGAAACGAGAGTAGTCGACCTTGTAGTAGTTATTCTCCTCGAAGAGTACAGGCTCGAAGCGGTGTCCCCAGAGGATCTCCCCTGCCAGGTAGGAACTGCGACATTGGGTCGTCATGGCCGTGGCCTCTACCATGCCCTCCAGGATGACTACGATCTCAAATCCAGCAGTCTCAAAATCCTGCTTGCTCATTTCATAGAAGGGACTGTCCTCGTTGATCTCATGGACGATGGTGAAGGGGGATACAAGGAAGATCCGGTCTATGCCAGTGTCAAATCCCACATCAATATCTAAGTGGTCTAGGGGGATAAACTCCCCCTCGGCGGTGGTCCGGGACTTGAGTAGCTGAGCCCTCACGTGGGCCTCCACCAGGTGGCTTTTGCGTAGGTTGCCAACTCGCCACATCAGGCATAGCTTGCCATCCCGCATTGCTATTGTAGCATTGTGGCTAAACACCAGAGTTTCGTTGCGTTTCTTGGGCCTAGCCATTTTGGCCATGACGGCACCGATGATGAAGGCGTCGATGATGCAGCCAACAATGCACTGGAAAACCACCATAAAGACAGCGATGGGGCACTGTTCCGTCACATGGTGGTAACCATAGCCAATGGTGGTCTGCGTCTCCACAGAGAAGAGGAAGGCCGCCATGAAGCTGTTGACATTGGAGACACACTGCTGGGAACTATTGCCCAAGTCACCGTAGAAGAAGGCCACCAGCCAGAACACATAGCCGAAGAACAACCACGAGAGCAAGAAGGACAAGCAGAAGATGATTATCATCCATCGCCAACGGATGTCCACGCAGGTGGTGAAGATGTCGGCTATGTAGCGCTGGCCTTTCTCACTCATGTTGATGAAGTGCACGTTGCAGTGTCCATCCTTCTTGACGAAACGACATGGCACCTGCTGCCACACATTCGCCTTGCCATCGCCATTCCTGTGGCCATTGGGCACGGCCACAGTGGCCATCTTGACGCCATCTTCTTTGGCGGACACGACACTGTAGCGGCTGGCCCGCACACTACCCATCGCTTCTGCTGACGAGGGCCCCACTTCTCCTGCCTTGGAAAAGTTTTTGGAAGAGCCCTCTGAGGAATAGTTTTGGACATTCATAGGACCAACCTGTGCAGAAAACAGGACCAACTGAACTGGGAAGCTGCTTCTCTGCCCGGTACCGTGCCTTGGCTAAGCCAAAGAAATCCCACAGTAGTGAGGCTCAGTCTTCTTTCATCAGGGCCATGCTCCTCAGCAAGAATGGATGCTCTGCACACAAGATGAGCAGAAAACAACCGTGACAGACTACCCAAAGGAAACAATTGTTTTTGTATTGATTAATCACACAATTTTTCCCCCAATTACTAACACAACGACTAATTTGTTGAATAACCAAATAAAATTTTTGATTATTTAAATTTTTCAAAATCTAACAACTAAATACCAAAAAAGTAAAAATGAAACACTTACCATAAGAATGTCTACATTACTAGGCCCTGCCATCTTACCCTCTTCAAAGTTCACGATAATGTTATACGTTGACATACAGCACACTAATTGACTAATCTAGTATGTACTAATCTGGTATGTTGATGCATCATCCTGGTACTAAAGATATGTATCTGAAAGTTTTCACTCCATACTTCATTTGCCTATTTCACATACTAATTTTTTTCCCTGCATCACACTCCTATAAAAAGGTCACAAATGTAACTAAGGTCAATGACTTAAAAATTAGTATAATTCCTTGGTAAGACCCCACCTAGAATATTGTGTGCAGGTTTGGTCACCATATCTTAAGGAGGACATTGCTGTCTTGGAAAAGGGAAACGTAGGGCTACGAGAATGATTCCTGGTGTTAGAGGAATGTCTTATGAGGAGAGGTTAGCTGAGCTGAATCTGTTCAGCCTCAAGCAAAGGAGACTAAGGGGGGACATGATCCAGGTATATAAGATTCTAACAGGTCTGGATGCTGTTTAGCCAAATGGCTACTTCTATATTAGTTTAAATACTAGAACTTGTGGCCATAAGTGGAAATTAGCAGGAGAACATTTTAAAATGAATTTGAGGAAGCACTTCTTTACACAGTGTGCAGTTAGAGTATGGAATAGTCTTCCTGTTAGTGTAGCACAAGCTAAAACCCAGGGTTCCTTTAAATCAGAGCTAGATAAAACTTTAGCAACTCTGAGCTATTAGTTAAATTCTCCCCAAACGAGCTTGATGGGCCGAATGGCCTCCTCTCTTCTGTAAATTTCTTATGTTATCTCACACTTTATCTTATGTGCAGCCATGTTTCCACAATGCAAAACCTTAAAACAATTTATAATTTCACTGCTCTCAAGGGCCAGAGGAGAAAGTTGCCATTCATTACCCTGCGCTAACGACTTATAATACACTTATAATATAGTTAGCTCAGAGAAATGAACAACTTTGTAAAAAATTTAGTTATATATTTAAATATAGAAGTTCCTCACTTTATGATGATTTGATTTATGATATTTTGACTTTACCGTGGTACAATGTGAAACGGCAGCATCCGTGCAATCAGGCTTCCAGTCTCTGTAGCGATCGGGAGCATATACCATAGAGTGTTTAACAAATGTTAAGCATATATTTTTTCTCTGTTCAACCAAATAAACTTCTATCAATTTGTTTATGCTCCAAATACCGGTATTTAGTTAGTTACAGTAATTGTTTACTTATTTATGTATCATATTCATGTGCAACTTACAATGGGTTCATCGCAATATCCATCCATCCGTTTTCCAAACTGCTTATCCTACTGGGTCGCGGGGGGTCCGGAGCCTATCCCGGAAGCAATGGGTACGAAGCAGGGAACAACCCAGGATGGGGGGCCAGCCCATCACAGGGCACACTCACACACCATTCACTCACGCATGCACACCTACGGGCAATTTAGCAAGTCCAATTAGCCTCAGCATGTTTTTGGACTGGGGGGGGAAACCGGAGTACCCGGAGGAAACCCCACAACGACATGGGGAGAACATGCAAACTCCGCACACATGTGACCCAGGCGGAGACTCGAACCCGGGTCCCAGAGGTGTGAGGCAACAATGCTAATCACCATGCCGCCCCCAGTGCTAACCACTGCACCACCATGCCACCCCCAGTGCTAACCACTGCACCACCATGCCGCCTCATCGCAGTATAACTCTAGCATAAGCACCAGAAGCTAAAACTTTCAAATAATTACATCACTAAATTAATTTACTTTCCGTCTATGACAAAATTAGAAACAAAATGAAAAAAAAAAACACCATGCAAATAACAGATTTGTCAGATCACACAGTTCTATACCTTCTCTCTGAATGCATTACACCAAGTGCAACCAAACAGCAAACATACTGTTGACTGAGGCCGCCTGTTACTGGAAACTCCTCTCAGCTCTAATCCACCATCTGTAATTTTGTTATGCTTTTTTTACTTTTAAGGTCAGATTTTATTTGGAAGCTCCTTGCAGACTGCCTTCCTTTTTCCCTGTGAAAGCTATGTTAGTTTAGCTTTGTATTTGAGGCACTGATTATGAATGTGCCATGCCAGTTCATTCTAATCTTAGAGCACTTGGAAATGTATTGGATCGGGAAACTACACCCTCCCTAAATCCTGAGGTGTTTACAGCAATTGTACAGCCACCTAATAATCCATCGATTGAAGTTTTTTTTTTCCATTTACTTAGAAATGCTCTTCCTACTTTCAGATTATTGCTGGAAAGACTGCTGGCGGTTTGAAGCAATGTTAATGTTTATGTGTCTGATATTGTGAGGATGGCCTGGGGGAGGGGGGTCCTGTTAAATTAAGGATGTTAAGGCCCCCATTTCCCAGTTTTGAATAAAGTGTCTTACAGTGTGGCTATTTTTTCTCCCTAAACAATGCACAGCTCCCTTCTAACCAAACACCAAAATTAACCAACCCAACCAACCAGCTGCCACCATGAACATGGTGGGTAGGTATCAGGTTAACTGTGTGGTCTGAACAAAGTTCATTTTATGCTGAGACAATAGAAATAACAATGGTGTACTTAGACACCCATATCCAAAGCAAATCCTTCTCCCTATCCCAGAAGCCCAAAATGTCAAACCCTTTCTTGCTACCTTAGTGGGTTCAGCTCCAAGGGATGATCCAGCCTTTTGTCCCATTCTGAGCAGAAGCAACATCCCCTATGTGGGATAAGACCCCCAGTCAGACATTGCTACCTGTTTCTCTTATGAATGTACTGTTTTGTCAGCCAGTTGCTGCACATAGCTGACTGTGGTGAAGTCAGTCCTTGTAACAAACTTGGGGCATTAAAAAATGAAACCCTAATAAAAATCAGTCACAAGTTGTTACAAACAAACCTAATGCCAACACCAAACTCGAGTTAATGCTGTATAGCTTTCTGTGTATTTGAATGTAATCAAAATCAAATAAAAGCACGAACTGTAGCACGGCAGGTCATGTTAAATGATCCGTTTTGCTTGTACCACTGTAAATAAAGCATTTCTGTTTGAGAACATTGGTTTTCAGTACTGTTTTATCTGTGTAACACCTATATGAAATACTGACTTTAACCCCCCCCCCCCACCCCTGCCCCCACCCACAGGTATTTGTTTTCTTCTGCGTGTAATTACAGCATGCAGAGGAAGTGAATGGAAAATTGTTATATAAACATGTCTATTTTTTGCTTGAAAGATCAATTGGCTTCTCAGCCAATATCCAGTGACCCTATGATTTTGAAAGGCCTACAAAACAAGGACTGGAGCAACACTGTCCTCTTATTGTTCATCAGCGTGATTTTACATTTTGATGGTGTAAATTACATTTTGATTGTAAATAATTACTTCCAGACCATCCTTTATTTTCTATTACTGGCCGCAGTGCGATTAACAAACCATATGGGAAAAATATGACGTATCAAAATAATGTATCGGCGGACGCTGATAATTACGCGGCATAAAAACCTGGTGGTCTCATGCAACTTGTAATCATATTCACATATTTACCCTTGCCTGTACAAAATTTTGTTTAATGGATAAAAGAAAACTTTGGATTACTTTTAGATTTCAGTTATTGAGAAGATCCAGTTGTGCGGAATAGCGTAGTTATATATAAATTCTCCAGAAATATATTAAACAGAAACACACAGCATATTGCATATTTATATCAAACGTTTATATTAATAAGATAGATGGCTTATTTGCCAAAACAAAAGTTCCTGAGAGCTGGTGCAGGTTTATGATAATTTTATGCATAATTTTATAACTTATACATATATAAGTTATAAAACATATACTTATACTTATACGAATAAGCCTTCAAAAAAAAGTTGATTCATTATTTTTCCATAGCTAAGAGTTTTACCAAATCAAATGATATATTAAAACAGTCTCATGTCTGACAGTAGTGCCCGGATTAATCTGGCTAAGTCATGCCGGGAGATGCGCTTCGGATCGGGCAATGTGAGGTTGCTGTACCCGGCCGCGCCAAAGCAGAGCTGCTTCGCAACATTTACTCATCCTTATTTACTTTTTCTAAAAGCTTAAAACGAATCCTGCGTAAGTCTTAAAACTATTCGTCAATCATGTGAACGTTTACCTAAATTCAATACCAAAACCCTTCTCTATAATTCATACATTTTGAAACGACATGCGTTTAAGTAATCACCCTATAATTAAAAAGGGAATTTAATTTGATATAGCCATTTGCTAAAACTGGCTACTGGCAGAATTACGTTGTGAATTGGAAACACGTCTAACCTTTCTCTTATTCAGAATTACTTTATTTGGTCTGTGAATTAAAGTTACATGCCGATGTAGAACATGTTTCTCTAAAATACATTTAATCTAAATTATGAAACATTTACAAACATCTTAATGCGCGGAAAACGGCCCAAAGACGTGTATCAACGAAGTTTTGCGTAACTCATCAGCATGTGCTTCTGAATATGCAGTTTTCCTAGCTGCATTGATAACGCTTGCCTTCAATTCCAATGCAGGCAACTTTTCGTCTTTTTTTTAACTGATGTTTACGTGTACAGTTTCATAATGGGCTATAAAATCAACATGAATATTTACCTGTTGATCATTAGGAAGAGTAGCCAGCGCTTGCTTGCCTTTCTACATTCCCCGACGTTGGATATTTCTTGGTTTGAATATCTCGTAAATGTTTATTGATTTTTCGGCAAAGCGTGGTTCTCAACCACTAGCAGCGCCAATCAGGTTCACTTACAAGACCATGGTTTATCTGAAGGACGATGTCACTCACATTGGTGACTTTGTAAATAATGTCTCTGCTTCACCACGCCCCCCTTTCGCGTTCAGCCAATCGCATTACAGAGAAGGCTCAATAGAAATACCTTTTTACAAAGTTTGTGCACCGGCTGCGTTTGTCTCCTGGTACGGCAATAGGTTAATAAAAGGAAACATATACAATCTGATAACATCTACCACAGCCAGAAGGTGATAACTGGGTTATGAAGACAAAATTCAGATGTTTAGCTTTTACAGTAACAACGCCTACCTAAGTTACAGCCCCCTCCCATGACCCAGAACTGGATGTGAAAAATGGACAGATGGATGGATGCACACACACACACACACACACACACACACACATATATATATATATATACTTTTTTTTCCAAAGCAACTTAATGTGTTTTGCAATATAGGCAAATGATCCATGGTGAGTGTATAGGCACATTTAACATTTGTCATAACGTCATGCTAAGCTTGAAATGTCTAAGACAGCAGCACATAAGAACAATGTGAAACAGGAGACACTGGGAATGACCAGAAACAAGCCAGGTAGAGGGCAGAAGCAATAGTCTAATGGCAGAGATAACCGGCAACTTATCCGGCAGTGCCTGATAAATCGGAGGATGACATCGAGTAACCTTTAAAAAGAATGGGAGACATTAAGTAGTGTGAAGTGCACTGCTAGGACAGTTCGTAACAGGTTCCTTGAAGCAGGACTGAAGTCCCATATACAGTAAGAGGGCACAAGTCCATCATCAATGAGAAGCAGGGGAGAGTCAGGCTGGGGTTTGCAAAACACATGTACTGTATGTGTTACACGGGAGCACAGCCATAAACTGAGAAATGAGTAAAACAAAGAATGTCCTTGTGATCTTAATTTTTCCCTGAGTTTTAAGCGTGGCTATGAATATGTAATTATAAATATGAATATGGAGTAATAATTGTATCTAGCAGAACAAATATGGTGCAAAAATGTACAACATACATGCATAACAGCAGACAATAGTGTCATTATAGTGCAGAGTGTGAGACTGTAATGGGGAAATGTTATGGAATCCCGGGACCTGTGTGCTCCTGGTTCTCTGTGCGCTTTGGATCAGCCTCTGCAGGGCTTTGCAGTCTCCTGAGGAAGTAGAGGTGCTGATGGGCCTCCCTGACCACCACAGAAGCATGTTGAGACCATTTCAGACCCTCAGCGAGCGTGACTCCAAGAAGCTTGAAGCTGCAGACCTGCTCCACAGCACCCCTTACAGCGTAGATGTCTGCAGAAGTCCAGGATCAGTTCCTTTGTTTTGCTAATTCTGAGGTTGTTGTCCTGGCACCTCTCTGCCAGGAGCCTGACCTCCTTCCTGTAGACCGATTTGTCACTGCTGCTGATCAGCCCCATGATGGAGGAGCTGCCAGCACACTGTAGGATGGAGTTGGAGCTGTATTTGGCCACGCAGATGTAGGTGAAGAAGAAGTGGGGCTGGAGGCTCAGCACACTACCCCGCATGGTGCCAGTGTTGCTGGTGGCAAAGGATAACTTTTTGTCATTAGTGCACACGTGCTGTGGTGTGCCGGTGAGCAGGTCCAGAATCCAGCTGCAGAGTGAGGAGTAGGAGCTGGGGCAGAATGACGCTGCTGAAGACTAAGCCGTACCTGACTGGCCACAAACAGCAGTCTGACATAGCAACTTTTATGTTACATGTGAGACAGAGTGGTGTGGAGAGTAATGTAGGTGGCATCTTCAGTGGATGTGTTGCAGTTGTAGGCAAACTGTAGTTGATCTTGACAATCCAGTATGATGTCCTTACTGTGTCAGCACGAGCTTCTGGAACACGTTAATGATGTCAAACTAACACTCTTTATCTTTAACATCATCGTTAAAGGTCAATCGTCTTTTTTTTTTTTAATTTTTATAAAAATACCGAACTTATGTTTGTATGTTTGTGAAGTCATATTAAGCGCAGCATAATTGTTCTTGTAACTTTGATGAGTCTATGTTTGTCATTTAGGGAAAATTACTTTTCTTTTTCCAGCCACCTTTTCTATGCTCACAGAATTAGCCTCAGGTAGCTAACCAGAAGAAGATGGGTTACTGCAGGGCAAAGAGCAGCAAAGAAGTGCAGCAGTTTTATTTTTCCCATACGTGGTCATGTCAAGGGGCGGCGTGGTGGTGCAGTGGTTAGCACTGTTGCCTCACACCTCTGGGACCCGGGTTCGAGTCTCTGCCTGGGTTGCATGTTCTCCCCATGTCGTCGTGGGGTTTCCTCCTTGTACTCCGGTTTCCCCCCACAGTCCGAAAACATGCTGAGGCTAATTGGAGTTGCTAAATTGCCCATAGGAGTGCATGCGTGTGTGAATGTGCCCTGCAATGGGCTGGCCCCCCATCCTGGGTTGTTCCCTGCCTTGTGCCCATTGCTTCCGGACCCCCCGTGACCCACTAGGATAAGCGGTTTGGAAAATGGATGGATGGATGGATGGAATGGTCATGTGAAGTGTAAGTGGACTACTTGATTACTATAATTATTAATTAGAATTTTTTAACAGTATTTGTACAGGGGTGATTCTGTCCCAAGCTTTTTAATCCATATAACAAGTCGATCACTATAACCGTGATCCCTATAAGTGGTTTCCAGTGTATTTTACAGTAAGTATGCTTGGATAGAAACAACTGACACATACCTCTTATTACCATGAGCACAAATCTGGCTGACTTTTAAATATAATGTTGCCAAGGCGAAATAGGCCCTCTGCTCCCTGGGTGCTTCGGGCAGAGATAATGTAAAGTGCTTTGAAACAATCTAATGTTGTGAAAATGCGGCATACAAATAAAATGGAATTGAATTGAACTGAATGGAAATCTAAAGTATTGTGTCAGCTTGAGTCCTGTGCAAACACATTCTAATAACACTCCTTGAATTGAAGGAAGTGCCAGCTATATCAAATAAGCAACAGCAAAAAGACTTTAAATGTAGTGTGAATGTATTCCTGATTCCGCACAGGTAAAATGTTTATGCAAAACTAAAGGATTATCTCAGCTTTAAACCTACTCAGATACATTATAGTACCTCTCCTGGAATAGAAGCAAGTACCAGATATATTAAGTAAGCATCAGCAAATAGTTTGCTGGGTTTGTAATATAGCCCCCCTCCAACGTGAAATTAGGCCTAATTTCACATAAGTTAAATGTATATGCATAACCCAGCAAACTTTTTGATGACGCATTTTTTGATATATCTAGCACTTTCTATTCCCGGGCCGCCACTGTAATGTATCTGAGTAGGTCTGAAGCTGTCACAGTCCTTTAGATTTGTGTTGTACATTTCAACTATGCGAAATCAGGCCTAATTTCACCTTGGGGTGACTATTTTCCAAACCCAGCAAACTTTTTGATGACATGTATTTGATATATATATATAGTACTTGTTTTGATTCAAGGATAGTTACTATGAAGTGTTTGCATAGGTTTGAAGCTCGCCCAATCCTTTACATTTCTGCTATGCAAATGCATTTCACCTATGTGGAATCAGGCATAAATTTGTTTTAGGGTGGCTTGCCTGTATGTTTGATCTACATGAGACATGTACATTTAGTGTTTGTGGTATAGTGTTCTGCAACAAAAAACAAAGAATTTTAAAAGTTACTATATAATACTAATACTAACGTTCCTCTACTTAAGAACTAGTTACATTCTGAACTGCCATTCGTAACTTGAAATGTTTGTAAAACTTGAAGCGATATCGACGATCAGCTGTTGTTATTCAACATCATTTTAAGTGCATATGCAAGTACAAAGAACTAGGATGCTGGGAATACGCACGGCACGCTGCTGTGCGGCGGGAGTAGCGGCCAGAAGTCGTACTAGGCGGAATTGGCACGCGGTAAAAAAAAATTGATGTTGCGGACAGGAAACGAGAGCCCAATGAACACAGTTTGGACTTACAGTCCTCTTCGTTCGTATGTCTGAAAGTTCGTAAGTTGAAAGTTCGTAAGTTGAGGAATGTCTGTATTAAGAACGTATTTTTACATGAGTTTTTCTTTTTATCTTATTTCCATACATAATAGCCTTTTTTGAGGGCTGGGGGGGGAGGTAGTGTTGTCCAATATATCGTTCTGATTTACTTTTTTGTTTCCTTTGTCACCTTTATTAAACAAAACGCGCAATTAAATTTTGTGCAGTTCTCGTATGTTTTTTACAGAACCTTGGAACCTCATTTATTCTCCAATTACATATAACAGTTAAATTAATTAATTTATTCATTTTTGTGACATAGTGACATCGTGCAATGCTCAAGACTTTGAAGGGGAAAGAAAAATCAGTGGTTGAAAAAAAAAAGCACTTTTGTGAGATTTTGGAATACTTATCCAGTACCATTAATAACTGCGCTGTGTCAGTTTAAAGTGCAAAAGATTTATTTACCGACTAATAAGTATAAACCTAAATACAGACATGTCCTGTAAAGCATTAAGCTCTTGGGGCAATGTACACCATGTAACTTTCATAGCACATGTTTTTATAACCATATATTTATTAATAATCACACTCTGTCCACTGACTGTAAGCAAGACAGCTGGACTAGTAAGCATAAACCTAAACGAAACAGGCATGTCCATTAGAATGTGCTTCAAACATTAAATTATGGCGGCACAATGCACATCATGTAACTTTCATATTATGTGCTTTTATATGTATTTATTACAAATTGCATTGTGTCCATTCACCCCCAGTGACTGTCCGTAAGACATCTAGGCTATTCATCATGAAGTGCACGCATAAAGAGTGAAATACTCATTAAAATTCACCCAAAGAAATCAGAAAAACCAATGAGTGCTGCTTGCTTTTTTGAAAGATACTGCAGCTGAAAAACTGAACATAAAGGTAACTTTACTCTTCCGTGGCGGGCCTGGGAGACTCGGCCACCACTGCTCCACAAATGTCCTGCCCTGATGGGACCGCTGCTGCTCCACTAACGCCCGGCCTGGAGAGGGCCACTCATCCACTAGGGCCCAGCCCTGATGAGAGAAGACGCTACTGCTCTGTAGGCGCCTGGCCCACCTACGTCCAGCCCAGAACAAATGAACTCGCTCCTGTTCATCTATGGCCACACTTTTGGCCATTTCCCTTATTGTCTTTAGTCCTGCCCCGGCTGTAGTGTCCTTAGTGGTATTGTGGGGTCCTACCGTGCTTGTCTCTAGGCTATTCTGAGTCCCTCTTGGTCCCTAACTTGGTGATCACTCCCTGATTCTTCTCAGTCCTGTCCGCCTTAGCTGAAGCTGGTGCCACTGATCTTTTCGTCTGATCTTGCTCCATTTCTTAGTTCTTAGTTCTTGTCTTTCTAGGTCCTCCTAGCCTATTCATCTGGTGTCTGACCCTGTCCAGTTGGCCGAGTCCAGCCCTATGTTCCGGCCCTCATGTTCCCATGCTTTTGTTTGGTCCCCTGGGTCCCCTTCCTGGCCAGTCCAGGCATCCAGAGGACACACCTTTGGGGCGGGGTTACTGTAACGTCCAGCCCTATGCCCCATGCTTTTGTTTGGTCCCCTGGGTCCCCTTCCTGGCCAGTCCTGGCATCCAGAGGACACACCTTTGGGGCGGGGTTACTGAAACGTCCAGCCCTATGCTCCGGCCCTCATGTTCCCATCCTTTTGCTTGGTCCCCTGGGTCCCCTTCCTGGCCAGTCCTGGCATCAAGAGGACACGCCTTTAGGGCTGGGTTACTGTAACGTCCAGCCCTATGCTCCGGCCCTCATGTTCCCATGCTTTTGTTTGGTCCCCTCTAGGGGCATCCCTGCACACCCTGCATTCCAGCTTGTTTATTCCATTGTGGACGTGACATTCATGTGTACCTCCCTGGTATTCTTGCTTCATGTATATATGGAAATGCAGATCTAAACTGAAATACTCCAGAAAGCAGATACAATTTTAAACACAAACACTGTGGTAAAGTTTTATATTTTATATTTTAAAAATATTTTTTATTTTATATATTTTTCAGTTTTTGGGCTATAATATCTTTCAGTGTTTTAATAGATTACAGTTTTTGTGTGTACATGTTCAACAGCCCACCTGTCTTGCTTAATGTCACTGGTGGTGAATGGACACAGTGGAAAATTCATTTATTGCCACCAATACCATAGCTACTTTGACTTCTACAGCTCTTTATCAATTATTTTTGACACCAGGTTTCTGTCATTATATAAATATAAAACCACATTAATTACAACAAAATATACAATGATATATCTGTATTTACATAATGCAGCATGTCATTCATAAAACGTTCAGTACACCTTCATAATGTATTAAATATTCAAAAATCATTCATAGACATCATATGCATGCATACCTTTACATCCTAACATCCCTTAACAGCTGTAATATACATTAATAACAAACATTATATAATCATAACAAACATTATAATTGTATAATCATTTAATGTTTGTTATTAATGTATATTAAAGCTGTTAAGGGATGTTAGGATGTTAAAGTGTAGTTGCATGCTGCTTATGAATGTTCTATGAATGCATTATGAAGTGCACGTTACCAAATAAGCTAAGGCTTGCATGTGCAGCTTTTTAGCGTGGTTTGCACTTTTAATAATCTTCGCTCTGGCGATGGAGAATTGAGCTCACTGTGGTGACGGTGGACATGCTGAAGCATGTTCGTTGTGCTATTTGTGTATGTTATCAGTGTTTTACAATGCTTGCACGCAATTTTTGTCTTGTCTGTCGTTTTCTCGCAGTTTTCGTTTCTGATTACCGGAATGCTGAAATGCTGCCACACCGCCGATTTAAAATCTGGGGGTGTGTCCTCAAGTCCAAATTCACTCGTAATCTCGCGTTCGGTCAAAACCAAGAACTAACGTACGACGTCGACGTGCATACGCAGTGACATCTGACGTCGAACTGACGTCGGTGAAATTAAATGTGATATTACACCAGGTTTTCCGTTAAGTAAAATACCGTGAAGTACCCCTAAAGTAGCGATTCATTTTCCACATCAGCCGGTTTAAATCGTCATACATTTACATAGATTTTTAACCAATACGCGATTCATCGTTACATGCCTAACAGACAGACTGTTCAAAGTGTGTGAAGTGCCATGCTGACTATTGAGACTTCTTTTAGCATACAGACAACCGAAGTGAAGAAATGTTGGCTCTCAAGCTGCGGTGATGCCTCCCTGGCTGTTATTTTGTTGGATTGGACATTTTTTTTCGCCTGTGCAGGCTAGGAAGTACAGTGCTGATAGTGTGTTGAGCTGAACATATGACACAGGGCTATGCTCATTCCCAGTCTGGATTCCTTCTACTGGACAGGGATTAAAATGAAATGATGCTTTTTTTGTCATTTGTACAAGTACATGAACTGGGCTAAGTTTCCCAATAACAGTGACTCTTAGTGTCTTACGAAGGTATACCTTACTAAAATTGTTCACTTGTTCACCCGAAAGACATTGCTTAAAAGAGGTCATCTTAATTGTGGCGTTGACACAGACCTCCCTGGACACTGGAACACCTGATTGGTTGACTTTGATGACTAGAGAATCGCTCAGACCAACCTTAGTAAAGTATACTTAAGTAAGGATGTTTTCTGGGCATGTGGGAATGTTAAGGTAGAACTTAACAATAACATAGTATTAAGAAGGCTTCAGGACACCTACAAGACAACGTTACCTACAATGGAAGGTATCTTTTGCTGTCCTTTACAACATATACATGGGAGAGCAAAGCCTGGGGTCCACTGGATCAGCCAGCATGCAGCACGCCTGAAGCCTCAGTCTGCTCCCATCTAGGCATACTCAACATCCTAATATTAGCATCAATCTTTGGGCCCCAGGATTTGAACCAGTGATCTTCCAATGATGAGCACATCATTAACCCACTGAGCTACACGTCATACCCCATAGTCGATGTCTTAAGACAGCATGAACCTCTGCCCTCTACTGAGATAGTTGAAGTGTTCATGTGCTCGGAAGCATGTCAGTGCCCATGTCAGGTCCTCTGTAAGGTGTGTACACAAGGAAGACAGCAGGCCACTCAGAACATAACCTTAGGCAGTGTGGAACAGATGTGATTCTTGAGTAAAAACTGCAAATACTGCATTACTGTTGAGGAAAGTGCAACTGGACATACTGGGTCATGTTTCTTGGGGACAGGGATGATAGAGGGCATGTTGAAAAACACTGGTATTCTGGCTTGGGACAGCAAGTTAAATATAACTAAAGACTGGAGCTGGTTGGTCAGAGCAGGCCTTAAGGACCCGTTCAGGAATGTCATCTGGTGTTTCATTCATGCCCAGTTGGGGGATGTTTTATGTCATAAAAATGCACCACAAACATTCAGTACGTTTTCAAAGTGCTGAAGCTTGGTGATGGTACCTGGTGTCAGCAAGGCCTACGTTAAGGAATTCTTTGGGACCCAAGTTCTTTCTGAGCCACAAAACCTTGTCAGCCTTTGTGCAAGTTGTCATATGTTTATAAACAATGTTTACGCCTTCACCACAGACCCAGATTTGGTACCCTGTTTACACTGCTTCTATTTTTATAGCAGAAATATCATCGGCAAGGATTAAACTCCTTTTACTGAAAATGCTGCCACCTTCAGATGGGTAAGTCATATACAGTAAGTGCCATCTCTTAAGACAACCCTTAAAAGCCTACAATATTTACAGTCTTCCAGTCTCTAAATAGATTTCTACTGCTGCTTCATGCTGAAGATCCTGTTTTGTGCTCAGCAGGGTATAAATCAGTAATGACTGTTTAGCGTTTTAATAATATTTTAGTGTGAAAGTGATCCCTTTAAGTGTAAAAGTGATCATTTTTTTTGTTGGATTCACATTGAAGTTAGTGCTAGGTATCCTTTGAGCAGCAGAATGTGACTTGCCTGCAAAATAATTAGTGTCACTAACTAATTTTCAGAGGAAGATGCTACGGGCAGGTCCATTTGTTGCTAAATGACATTTGATGCCTATTACATGATGATGTTACTATGTAATGATGCTCTTGTTTCCCCTCGGGCGTGGCCTCAAACATGCCCCACCCGATGTTTATGAACCGTACCTTTCCTGCAGCGCCCAGGAGTATGGCTCCCCAATGTGTCTTGTTAACCCTAGTCAATGATTGTATTTAAGTTCCTCGTAGTTATGTAGTGCTGAGTTCTGTCATTCTGTCTCTCCCCGGTTTTGCTTGTTCCCTGAACTGCTTAATAAATGTCCCAATCACGGGGTTCCACTGCATCAGCTGCCGATGTGACAGAATGATCAAACTCCATAAAGAGCCAACGGCTGTGTTCTGGATCCGCCAATCCCACCCCGGATGTGCTTGCTTGCCCCTTGCCCTGGTAACGATTCTCTCCTTGACCCAGCATCCTACGATAACCAGGAAGAGCCCCGGGGATCGTTGATTGGTGAGGAGATCATCTAATCTCCGCAGAAGACTGCATCCGAGGAGTATGCACGTGACCCTCCATCTGCTGACTCCAGGCTTCTTGAGACGTCTCTGCCAGCCATTTCAGCCCAGACGGTTTCTGCTGGCCTGCCTGTGGCTGTTTCCCAGATGACTCCTGTCTGCTCACCTGTGGCTGTTTCCCAGATGACTCCTGTCTGCTCACCTGCGGCTGTTTCCCAGATGACTCCTGTCTGCTCACCTGCGGCTGTTTCCCAGATGACTCCTGTCTGCTCACCTGTGGCTGTTTCCCAGATGACTCCTGTCTGCTCACCTGCGGCTGTTTCCCAGATGACTCCTGTCTGCTCACCTGCGGCTGTTTCCCAGATGACTCCTGTCTGCTCACCTGCGGCTGTTTCCCAGATGACTCCTGTCTGCTCACCTGCGGCTGTTTCCCAGATGACTCCTGTCTGCTCACCTGCGGCTGTTTCCCAGATGACTCCTGTCTGCTCACCTGCGGCTGTCGCTGAGATGGCTCCTACCTGCTTGCCTGTTCCCCTGTGGCCATCACCTCGTCGGTTCCTGCCTACTCACCTGCGACCATCTCCTCGCCTGCTTGCCTGTAGCCCTGCCTTGTCCACTCCTGCCCCAGTAGATGTATAGAGCTGTGGCCATGAGGTTGCTGGTGCCAATCGCAGTGGCAATCCCTAAACCTGGTGGTGGACACCAACAGTAAAGGGAGCTGTCAGGATGAAGGAGGAGGCCTTCCGCACTTGGCTGTCTGGTGAGACTCGGGACAGCTGACAGGTCCTGGCAGGCGGAATGCATCTTCTGAATCAAAAATATGGGAGAAATTTGGAGAGGCCGCGGAAAATGACTTTCGCTTAGCCTCAAAAAGATACTGGCAAACTGTCAGGCAACTCAGAAGAGGGAAGCAGGGTTTTACCCATGCTGTTTACAGTAAGGGGGATAACCTGACCTCAACTGGGGATATAGTCAGGCGGTGGAAGGAGTATTTCGAGGGCTTCCTAAATCCCACAGATACGCCTTCTCTGGAGGAAGTAGAGCTAGAACACTCAGAGGAGGACTTATTTACCCTGAGTTCTTGAAAGTTCTGGATGTTGTTTGTCTATCTTGGCAAGTTTATGCTGGTGTAATAATTTGCACAGTCCAAATTTCAATGTGGAGGGCAGACAGGTAATGGCAGACAGGTAATGGCGGACAGGTGGGCAGAACGTCTCAATTTTCATTTTTTTTATTTTTTTTTTTTTTGGGGGTGGTCTCCAGGCAGAACTGAGGCAATAAAAAGTGCCAACAAGACAATATCATGTGCAAAAAACGGAAACACGAGCCTGAGGTCACCAAACCAGACCTCCACCACCCTTCTTCACCCTCACAAGGATATTGGGAGTTTGCCCAGTTCACATGTGTCTTTTGGACTTGGAATAGGCATAGAATTGTGCCCCTCAGGGGGGGGTGTCCTACTGCAGAGGGGTGCTTCAGGAGTATGGGATTCAAGGTCTGCTGAATCATCATGTCCATGTATAAATGGAGCAAGTTGGGATGGGGATCAGCACCCCCAAGTCTGAGCTCATGGTTCTCAACTGGAGAAGAGTGGATTGCTACTTCCTGGTGGGGGGTGAGTTGCTGCTTCAAGAGAGGTGTCTCAGGGTCTTATTCACAAGTGAGGGAAGGAAAGAGTGGGAGATTGACAGGTGGATCAGTGCAGCATCGCCAGTAATGCGGATGCTATACCCTTCTGTTGTGGAAAGTCGAAAGGCAAAGCTATCGATTTACTGGTTGATCTACATTCTTACCCTCACCTATGGTCACGAGCTTTGGGTGTGACCGAAAGAATAAGACTGTGGATGCAAGCGCAGGAATGAATTTCCTTCGCCGGGTGTCTGGGTTCAGCCTTAGAGATGGGTGAGGAGATTAGACTGGGAGTTCCCCCGGGGGGGGTGGCAGGTGAGAGGGAGGTCTGTGCATCCTTGCTTAGACTGCTGACTCCGTAACCCGACCCTGGATAAGCGGCAGATGACGGATGGATTGATGGATGGATGAAAGGATGGATGGCGATTTGTTTGTTTACTATCACATTTTTTATTTGTAAAAGTAATATAAACACATTTTTCACAATCATTTTTGTTTTTACACATGCTGTGTTATTGAACAATTGCACATTACACATTTTTGACACATTTTACATTTTATTATTATTATCATTATTAATATCATTATTATTATTATTATCTAGTAAGACTACACATTCTGAGCAATTATAGTTTTAATCAGTGTATTGGTAGTGAGTTAACATATTACCTAATCAATCAACAAGTATAGGTACCAATAACATGATACATCATATACTGCATGCTCTCTTACTGAACAATTGCAACTACCAACTTAAATATGTGTGTGCGCTTCAGTTCAATTATATTTATATAGCACATTTTCACAATACACTGTCTGAAATACATTTTCCCGGCGCAAACCCCCCCAGTTGAGCAAGCCATGGGGCGACAGTAGTAAGGAGAAACCAAACTCAGAGGAGTAGCCCATCCTCCAGGGGCCAGTAGAAGAAGGCACATTAACAAAATATATAAAATCCAAATTCATGCAGTCCTATTTATTAGGGGGCAGGCAGGTGATCGCCCTGCTTCAGGTGGCAGGATGAACAGGGCACTAGGCACCCCTACCTCTCTCTGTGCGGCTTGGCTGACCAGCTGCTCAAAGGTTTTCTCCAGATATTGCCATTCTTCTCACTCAAACTTAAGTGCACACTGCCAGCATCAGCTGTGCGTCTTCACCATTTGCAGAAAGTCCACTCATTGCACACGTAAATATGATGAGTCATATAAGAAGATAAGAAATTTACAAACAATAGGAGGCCGTTCAACCCATCAAGCTCATTTGGCTAGAACTCAACTAATAGCTCAGAGTTGTTAAACTCTTATCTAGCTCTTAAAGGAACCCAAGGTTTTAGGGTGTACTACAATAACAGGAAGACTATTCCATACTCTAACTACCGTATTTCCCTGAAAATAAGACAGGGTCTTATATAAATTTTTGCTTTAAAAGATGCGTTAGGGCGTATTTTCATGGGATGTCTTATTTGCTAGGCACAGGTCACAGCTGGCATCATGGAGGCTAACCCTAAGCCTGGGATCTAAGGGTGGACCCTGTTTCTCAGAAGAAACTAGATTAAATCATGCTTCGTTACTTAATTGTCGTCTAATCTGAGATTTTTTATTGAATCTTAGAAAGGTTAGTTCAAGTTTTTACTAGTCTTAAATGTCCTCATTAACAGAGGAGACAAATTTTCCTGTTACAAAATATTTTGGTGTGTGCCTTTAAAATATTAACCTGGAGGATAACAACCCATGAAACCATATTAAAGCATCCAGCTGCATGAAAATGAAGGTGAGGCTCTTGCTGCCATCATATTGTTGTCAATGTTTGACTGATCCTCAGTCTTTGCTGGAAATTTTTACCATTCCTCCGGGAAAGCATGCACTCGTGACAGTCATTTCAGTGAGATCCAAAGGTCACCGCACTGGCCTGGCACAAAGCCTCAGAATGTCTCCTCTGCTGGTCAACGCTTTATTTCTCTGTGTCTTAGGTAGGACCCACGCGGTTTACAAAAAGTGGGTCCCCAGTACAAATTTTGAGAATGGAACTAACTGGGACAAGGGAACAGTGCCTTGCAGTAGTGATCGGATTCAGTTCTTAGCCCAGAAGGAAGTGTCTGTGTATGTGGAAACCATCCACGGAATTCACGAGATGTACCTGCCTATGGACGGGGAGTTTATCCTGCCCCAGGGAGCAGGTTTCGCTGCCAGCAATGGCCAGAACGATGACTGTGGACCGGGATCTGAGGTTACATTCAAGGATACCGAACTGCTGCGGTGGTTTGACCCAGCCCAGTGGCAGGCGGCCTCCTCCTGGGACAACCTAGAGAAAGGTCCTTTCCTGTTCTCAGTGCATGAGGAAAGCGTGCCATGCCCGCAGGACGACGTGGTCTTCTGGGCGGAATCCTCATTCCGGGTGGACACCTCGGCCGACCAGCTAAGCGTGCCCGTGAAAAGCGTGTCTGTGCTGGGAAAGAGATTCAGTTCCTCTGACGACTTTGCTCAGTACCTGAGTTCACACTCGGGCCGGCTTCAGTTCCATGGAGCTTCCAAAGTCCATGTCGGTGAACCAGGCTGCAGCGACAAAATGGGCTGTGTTTGCGACAATTCTGCGAACCATTACAGGATCTGCTCGGCCGTGAAATGCGCGCCCACGGACTGTAAGAAGCCCCTGAGAGCTGCGGGACACTGCTGCGATGTGTGTGGTGCAATCGTGCATTTGCGATGCAAAGTTGGCTTTGACCTGTCAACATACCAACAACGGCTGCATCACCTCTTCCTCATCCAGCCATCCTATCAGTCTGTCCAGCTGGCCATGTCAAGGCTCTCTAAAATATGGCCACTCAGGCTGATATTTCGGGAAGTGGTGGCTGAAATTCAGGTGCTGATCCTGGATGGGGAAACGGGGGCCGAGTCCGGTAAGGTAGCAGAATCTCTGGCTCGTGACATCCTGAGAGATGTCGGTTCCCAGGGAACACATCTAGGCATTGAAGGTGCAGACTTCCAGGCTTCGTCAGGCAGCAGCAGTACAGAGGGGACCAGCAGCAACGCAGGAGCTGTGGCAGGAGGCGTGGTGGCGGCCCTGCTGCTGGTGGCTTGCTTGCTCCTTCTGGCTGTCCTCATCCATCTAGGCATCATCAAAACCCCTAGCCTTCTCTCCCTGTCCAGCTGCAAGAAGGGCAGCGAGATCGGGGAGCTGGGCGGACCCCTGGATCATGGATTTGACAACCCCATGTTCGACAAACCTACACTGATGCCAGCTGAGCCTGAATTGTACGTTAGAGAAACAGGCGGCTCCATTGTTATGACCAATGCAGGCATTCACTTTGTGAATCCCATTTACGATGAAACCGATTTTGAGACATGAGCTTATTCTCAACATCACTGATTTGGCTCAATCTAGAAACACCCACGGTGATCTTTCGTAGCATTTCTCAGACTAATTGTCACGACTTGTACTGTTTTGTCTCCAATGAGTAAGTTCAGCCTAAACTTTATTTTAACTAACTTATCTAGTCCATCTCATGTGATCTTTCTCACTTAAGCATATTCCTTTATAGAAAAACACAAAGAAAATCTTTTGAACGTGAATCTCTGAAATTTTGTCAAAAACCAAAAAACTTTCAGTTTTGTGCATTTTTACGATAGGAACACTGAGCTCGACTTGGATGTATAAAAGTAAACTTACTAAAATGTGTACTTTGATTTTATTACTGCAAAAGCATGTGCAATGACAGTGGTTTAACAGTTAACAGTAATTAGTACTGGTATAAACATTTAGCAAGGAGTGCATGTTTTTACTGAGGGATTCTAACACAGAAAACTGGTATCACTGTGTCCATGTACCTTTGCTTAGTTTAAACTACTTACTCTTAGAAATACATTCATGATTTAATGGTGGGATTATTTTCCAGTTCAGTGGTTAGCAAAGTGGCCCAGTATCTAGATATGTGACAAAATATCAGTGGTTCTCAAGAAAATAAATGAATTTCTGTACTAAATGTCTATCCGTTTTGCAACCAGTTAATCAGCAACATCTGAAGTTGTTTGTATGTGAGCTGCTTATTGATAAGAGCATCTACTAATCAAAATGTACACTGTGACTGTATGGAGGGTGACAGGGATGAGCGGGCTGGGTGGAGCGTGACAGGGATGAGGGGGGCTCGATGGAGGGTAATGGAGGAGGGGGGTTGGATGATGGGTGACAGGGAGGAGGGGGGCTGGGTGGAGGGTGACAGGGAGGAGGGAGGCTGAGTGGAGGGTGACAGGGATGAGTGCAGCAACTGGGTGGAGGGTGACTATATGGAGACTAGGTGAAGGGTGACTGGAGGGAGGGTGACAGGGAGGATGGCGATGTGGTGGAGGGAGACAGGGTGGAGGGAGGTGACATAAGAGGGGAGTCCTCAATTGTAGTGGCCTCTTTGGGACTGAGCAGCAGGATGGCACCGTCCTTCTTGGGGAGCCAGACGGCTGGGTGGAGAGGCTCCAAGAACTCGGCTCGGAACTGATGGAGGAGCATCATGCTGTCGGTCACACCATAAAAAGCCAGCTGTCCTCCATCATAGTCCACAAAGACCCCGATGCGCACAAACTTCTTTGCTGCCAGGGGCATCTCTACATCCGCATGCCAGGCAGAGAAACCATTGCTCCTCCACTGCAGACACCAGGAAAAGTCGTTGCCTGTGATACAGCCGTCGCTGTCTTCGCTCTTGTGGTTGATGCTCTTGTAGGTGAGGCCGATGTGGGCACCATCCCCCTTGGCCTCCACCTCAAAGTAATGGCGGCCAAGGCAAAAGCTCTCCACGGCCAATGCCTGGCGCCAGTGCTCGAACCGTTCAGGGGAGTTGGAGTAACTCTGCTGCCACGGTGTGCAGTTGGTCACTCTCCTATTCTCCATCGTTAGGCGCAGGAATTTGTGGGCAGTGTTTGGGTCGAAGGTCAAAGAGGCACCATCTACAGGGGCCAAAAAATACAGCAGGTTCTGCACAACTGCTCACAGGTGTTTGATTTAACCCAGTTACAAGCTTCCACAAAGTGATGGAGTGGGATTGTCCAATGTCTTTTTTAATTTGGAAAATTCTACTAAAATTAAATTGCTGTTGTTCTGTTCAGAAGAAATCCCACATGCTTTTTAGTACTAAGAAATGTCATAATATAACAAAATCCATCAATACAGTAACTGAATTCAGTAAGAGCGCTCACATTTCAGGAAGTCTTCTCGAACCTGGGGGTGGGGCTCCGCGACAACGACTGGCATTGTACTTCTTATCGGCAGCTTCTCTGGACGTTGGAGAAGCAAACAGGCGCAATGAGCTACAACAGCCTTTCATCGAAATCAGACCTTTGGCTTCGAGAGGGTGGGGAAGGACCCATCTTTGTGCTCCATTTTCATGGAGTTAGTATATAAAGACAACAGTAGAGTTACAGCTATTTTGCACCATGACTGTGTAACAGGAAGCAAACAAATAAACTATTAGTTAGTGATCATTTAGCCAAAACTAAAACCGATTGCAGCAGCACAGGTGAGTTTGGGGAGGAAGTCGGAGGAAATGTGCTGTTGAGAGGTAAACCGATTTTTTCTCTTTCTTTGTTCATTTGGTGTTAGTGATGCTACAGGTCATTTAAAAACGAAGAAATATGAAGTTGAGCCTGTGTGTGATTTTGTTGCCACGTGAATTGTTATGGGACCGGCCCACCTGGTTTCCTGCTGACCCACTCGTGCTGTGATTTCTGGCTCCGTTACTGATAGCAATTTTTATTTTAAGCAAAATTGAAATGCACCTATGAACACAAGACACGAAAACTAAGCTGCAATGAAAACAACCTACTAAACACTCCTACTAAAAATCAGCAGAAACAAAAGGTGTCTTTTTTTAACTTCTCTTTTAGAGTCTAAAAGCATGTCCACAGCGCCACCATGTGGCCGTGACTGATGGAGTTTTACAGTGCTCAGCTTTGCCATTATTCCGCACACATAGTGTGCCCATGTCTTTTCATTTGAGGGCCTCATTCTTTTTCAAAAAACGAAAACTCCCTGACTAGAGGTGCCCGGCTCTGGAACTCCCACCCCAGTGACATTCATCTATCAGTCTCTGTCTCGGATTTCAGGCACAAGTTAGAAACCTTCTTGTTTGCTTAAGCCTGACGTTCCTTATCCATAATGTGCTCTGTGGTTTTGTTATCTGTGTACTTTATTGTATGTAAGCATCTCTGAGATCCTGAGAAGTCGGCATGGTGGGGTGGGGGCACCAACCGGAATGCTGAGATGTTTCCTTGTGAGGTAAGCTGACCACTGTGCTGTACCACAGCATGCTTCCCCAATCTGACCTGAAATGACCTGCTGTATATACTATATCTATGGTTGTTAGTTAGGTAGCTAACACGTTATCTATATATACTAATTTACGATAAACTATACCACAATGTTTTTCCCCAAAGTGTTTGTATGTGGATAGAGCCCTACCCACACCATCATTTCCAGAGGCTCTCTTAGCTGGTCTGAGCAGCACATGCGCTCACCTCTCTTGTGGGTCTTGATGAGCTTCTCCTTATACATGGAAGGCAGCTTCTCGCACAGCTCCTGTGTGGATTCAACGACCACACGGCTCACTGCAGCCAGCTGCTCCGTCAGGCTGATGTATACGCCAGGGAGACTGAAATCCAGGCTGCCTGCCTTCAACTGCAAGTACTCCTGCGACCACCAGAGGGAGCACAGAGACGCTTTTAAAGCTCTCAGCAAATGATTTGTCAGGAAATTAGCAAGACTCAAACAACCAGAAAAAGTAACTTAATATGGGACAGCTTTCTCCTTCGATTCCCTTAAATTGTTATGTCTTGTGGGCATGTTAGACTGGCTGTTGGGAATTTTCCCAGTCTGACAGTCTTGTCAGGGCCGATCTTCATGTCAAATGTCTATATAATAATTCATACATGATCTAAGTCTCAACCAAATGTCTGCTCCTACTTGTGGGAACTTGTGGACAAACTTGGAAAGAATAAGCCAGCAAATATTTTGGAAAATTTTGAACAACCAGGCATGTGTTAGTTTCAGTCTTATATCAAACATCCATCCATCCATCCATTTTCCAAACCGCTTATCCTACTGGGTCGTGGGGGGGTCCAGAGCCTATCCCGGAATCAATGGGCACGAGGCAGGGAACAACCCAGGATGGGGGGCCAGCCCATCGCTGGGCACACTCACACACCATTCACTCACATATATCAAACATTTCAACCTTTATATGATTCTATCTTTGCTTACAAGTTTTCTGTCCGTGAATTTCCTTGTTTCCAGATTTTTTTCAGATCACTGCAGCTATGATCAGTGATGAGCAAATGGTGGCAAAGGACTCGGAATTGCAGTTTTTTAGTTCTTGCTAATTATCTGACCAATATGGGCTCCCCTTCGAGTCCTTTTGAGGTTCCGATAATGTAAAGTGCATTGAGACAATGTAATATTGTGAAAATATGCTATATATATATGCACACTTTCTCGAAAGTGATCCCTGCTGTGTGTAGTGCTGGTTCTCTCTGCTGTCTTTTTGACCCCACCTGTATGAAGTCGATATCGTTATTATTCCTGCTCATCTTCTCCATCTGGGCCCGTATCTTCTTCAGATCAGTGCTCTTCTGCTCCAGGTGTAGTCGGACGCCCTCGGCTTGCCCTGTGGCCTTCCTCACGTCCTCCTCCAATGATTCCGTCATCGCTTTGTGGGCTTTCACCACAGCGGCCTCCAGCTCCGAAAATTGCCCGCCGATCAGGGTGAAGACGTCGGCCACCGAGCGCTAAGGTTGGGAAGATATGGTAGAGAAATAGCGAGGAGGTGGTGGTCATGGCATGCAGACATAGGATAGACTAAATTCAACTTGGGCTTGTATTTGGGACCCCCCCTGAGATCACGAGACTTTGGCTGCAGCAGTACAAGTGATCCATTTAACTGGATCTGTGTGTCCTTCACTGGTCATGTGAAAATATGCATTATTACACAATCACCAATGGCTGTACATCAGTGGTTTAGACCCCGGAGGGGGCTATTCTATGGTTTCTTCCAAGTATGCTACCTACAACACCTATTATTATAATATAATAAAAGTACTACCATAGTACAGTGCTATTAGGACCTGGAGATCCAGCAGGCTGGACTGGATGGACAGCACAGCCGCACTATACCACAAACGACAGAGTAGACTCAGGTTTTTGCGTGTAGTAAGCTGCTGTGTATGTGTTATAATTCATTTCCCTGGCAAGCTGCAGTAATACATATGAACATATGAATTTAACAGTATTCCCTTCAACTGCAGTATATTTTCTGTATATTATATAATAGACAAGTGTGCCACAAAAGCGAATTTTAATGGAGTCTGTATGGCTGGAACCCACAGCAAACACAGACCATAACAAAGAATACTAAACTGCCAGCTGTCTGCTCACCAACCGGCCTCCTACCTGCCTCACCCCTCAGGTGTTCCCCAGTATGTATAGGGTCGTGCGGTGCCCCCCACTTCTCCTTTCCCCCCCACTCCGCAGGTATCACCATTCCTGCTATCTCTGAAACTGCCCAAAGATAGGCTGAAAAGGGCCACTAGGTCTGCCCTATAATAAACACCCCAAGTCCTCCAGCCGCCACAATATCCTCACTGTAAATGGTTTCGATTTACACCGCAAAAGAGAACCTTTCAAGTTATAAAAATTTCTTCCAGTTTCTGATTGTTCAATATCTCCTGGTTGGGGTGGGGTGGGGGTCAGACAGTTCATAAAATTGTACTTTTATTAGTTTGGTTAAGGCACAATAACTCTGTTGCCAGTGAATATCTGGTTAGGAAATACAGTTTTAATGGGACTTCTGGTATAAACCACACCCACTTCTGGTCTTCTATCTGCATGCAGATACAGAGAGAAATCATTTTGTTTGTCGAACAGATAGAGAAACGCACAGATAATGACATCGCTGACTCATTCCACTGTGTTGTGCTGAAAATGCTACCGGGAACCGTTCGTTTTTGCTCCGTGCACTTTGCAGACGAATTTCCTCATGGGAATAATTAGGTTTACTTAATCTAACTTAATCTGAAGTAAAACAGTTGCACTACGCCTCTACGTGCACGTTTGTGCATTGTGCACGCGCTCAGTACGGGCGAGGCTGCAGTGTACCTTCAGGGACGTGACGTTGTCCTGCAGCTTGACGATGGCATTCTCCGCAGAAACGGCCACTTTCTCTACCTCTGCCTCTTTTTGCCGCAGCTCTTTCTGGAAGCATATGCCAACAGGGAGGAGAGATCACTCTCAGAGATGGCAGGACATGCGCAGACATGACACACCGAATTCCATCCACTGAGAGGCACATGTTCACAGAGGCAGGCTGTCACAGCTGGGCTGTATTTTCCCAGGTAACCTGCATACCATTCAAGGATCTGCATGTTAACTGACCATGTGACTCAAAGATAAATATTTAGATTCAGAATTTGTAGCCACGGTTTAACTAATAACAAAACTAGATTAAATGGATTAAATTTAAGAATTGAATCTTCTATAAGAATGAATCAAGCCAAGTGCTTTGAAAAGTTAAAACAATGGTAACATATTTGTATAGGTGCTTGGTGTGTGCACATAATATTTGGTGCACATCATCATTATGAAAAGCTATCTTCATTCATACTTTCATTTTGCTGAATCCCCAATCATGGGCCTGTGACTATACTGCCAGGCCTCACGTATCTTACCCAGCTTTCAAAGTGGATTCCAGGTTGTGCTTTTCTTTCAAGAATTAATATGGTATCTGAATGATGGCAAAGTATAACCATAACCATGGTCTCTGACAGCTATGATGTCCAGGAACCATCCTGTTAATGGTTAATTGATGCTGGTTAATGACTTAAGTTTTTCCAGGAAGTTATTTCCTCTAAAAACCATTGAAATGAAAGGCATACGAGCCCTGGGGTTTTCACGCAATTTGGTGTGTTTGGAAAGCCCCACACCCTCTGTGAATTCCAGCCTTAAGCCTGGAAGGTCGGCCCATCACGGACATATAATGACTAAAAGATGACTGGATATTGGTGTAATGCAAGAAGTTTTGAAACATGCAACTCTGGGATTCGGTTGCATTCCTATTTCTGCACAGACTCCTGTCTGTTCCACAGCCGTGGACACTGAGGGACACTGGGTAAAATCTACTTCCCAATTACTGAACGCCAGGATATGTGACTAGAATGTAGCATAAAGAAAAAAAAAACGAAATGGAGAATTTCCTGGAAACAGAGAGGGACCTATTCTACTACATGCCAGTTAATAGTCATTAAGGTATCAATTACTGGTCTAAAATGAGACCAAACCCACGAGTAAGGAAATGCTTCTGGAAATAAGCAGTTATGGCTGGAACACACCTTTACTTAGGACTAATGACAGAAGAAAACTGTAGTATTACAGTTACCTAGTATTGCACAGCAGTGAATAATATATACATCAATCTCCCATAACTGCTTACCCAGTACAGGGTCACACTGAGCAATGAATTATGGGATATAATTCAATTCCGCACAATGATTCCGCACAATATCTCATTCTGATGTTTATTTAAGGGATTATTCTAGGAAAAACTGGCTTTTCACAGGTTTTTTTGAAAGAAAGAAGTCTGCCCTCTTTATTTCAGCACCAGCATGGCCCACGGTGTGACTGCTGTGCTGCATGTATCCCTACCTCCATCTGCATGCGCACCTCCCCCAGGGGTGCGACCTGGTGGCCCTGGTGATCCTCATCAGCGCATGCCCTGCACATGCAGCAGCGGTCCACGTGACAGAACAGCTCCAAGGGCCTGCCATGGCCCTGGCAGGCAGGGCCCTCAATGTTGCACAGTGGCTCTACCAACCGATGTTTCTGGAAGCGTGCGTTCTCCAGGTGAGGCCGCAGGTGCACCTGGCAGTAGGACACCTGGCAGGTAAGGCAGGACTTGAGCGCCTTCTGGGGGACCTCGATGCATGAGTCGCACCTCACCCCGTCTGTCTCCAAGCTCTCTGCTTCACGAGCATCCTGTTCCTCTTCCCTTTTCGACTCGTCTGGGCTTCGAGGGTCTGCTAAAGGGAAAGGTCTCAATTCTGCACCGTTATCCCCTGCACTCTGGCAGGAGAGCCATTCCAGAGTTTTTTCACCACTTGAATCACCGTTCACGTCTTCAGGATCTTTCTGGTCCTGCTGGTTCCTGAGTTGCAGGGACTCTTGCAGGCCATGCTTCGATCGCATTGCTCTGGCGCCCTCGACTGCGATGGCCGGGCCTGAGACCTCTGCAGTGGTGTCTGCCATGACTCCACATACATGCACTCAGTCTTGTTTTTGGCTGAGCTCTACACCAGGGAACCCGAGAAAAAAAAGTTGATTAGGCCACACCTCCAGCATGCCTCTCGGAAGGGCCTCCCACTCTTCCCTCCTCTCCTGCCTTCAGCCCTGGGGCAGGGCAGGAGGAATGGGAAGACAGGAGTGGAACCCCGAAAATCCCATCGGCAGAAATACGTGTCTATTGTCTTATGTGTCAAGTGAAACTGGGTAAGGATCAGCTCAGTATCAGGCCTGGTGTCCGTCTGGGATGATATGTGTACAGTGACTGGGTTATTCTGGAGACTAATGTCGATCGATCACTTATACGGATAGAAAAGGAGGCACGTTATTCGAAGGGGGAAAGGTAGTTTAAGTGAGCTTCATAGTGGGCCAATCCAGTTAGTCACTGGCTATTGCTGACCTGCAATCGCATATTTGTGTGTCAGAGAGCAATACTGAGCCCTGATTACACTCACATGTTCAGGCAGATCCCGGCGTGCTGGAAGATCGTTCAGGGTGTCCTGTCTGCGATTGCTCAGCTGTGGGATGGGGGCGATAGAGCATTTTCTTTGCGTTCACATTAATTGCGTAAACACATTCTTCCCCTTCATCCCCGGGAACGTATATCTGGGTGAAGAGGTCCAACCTGAGGGAGACTGTAATACTTCTGGAGCGCCTCTGCTGTGCCTGAAGAAGTGAGCTCATGCAAGATGAGCTTCATAGTTGTACGACTGCCATGTACATTTCCCTGCACTTGCCTGGTCTTGTAGCATAGCCTAATCCTTTTTTTTTCATTTTCCATGGAATATCTCATTCTGGAAAACATGTGTCTTGCAGAACATGGAAAGGGCGGGGGCAGAATGCGTGGGCAGGGGGTGGGGCGGCAGCGAGGCAGGAGCTGTGATTAAACTGACAAACACTCAACGTTATGTTAAGTATAAAGCAGGTAAGGCTGGGAACGCCCTCGCCTCAAATACCCATGGAGCTTGTCACCCTTCAGTGGCTGCTGGCTCTTAGACTCCCATGTTTTCTGGAACGTTCTTGCTATCAGGTAACCAGAGAAGATGTCGCCACAGGAAACAGGCCCTGCCCCCTCGCTGCTGGCCCCAGCTGGTGTGTGTTTCAGGCCTGCAATGGGACTCAAGGCCTTGTAGCCAGGTTGGGACACCTAAGCTCCCCTGGAGGGCGTGGCCTGGACTGAGGGGCGGGGCATCCAGCCGCAAAGGCAGTGGTGCTCACTGGATCTGACCTAGTCCCATAGGCTGGTAAAACAGCCCCATTATGCATAATGACACATGTGGGATGAGCTCAGTGACATCTGCAGTAAATGTATATGGAGACTTTATCTCCCATTTATCAAATTATCCACGGCTACAGTTACAGCTGCATGGATGCAGAGGCACATATACATAATGGGGCAGCATGATGGATGGTACAGGGGGGAGCTGCAGGGCAGGCTGTATGCCTGCAGGAAGGGAGAGGATGGCCGAGACTGGGCTCCTCCCCCATCAGCTGCTCTTGCAGGGTGGCCTTTGGCAGTGATATGTGCAAGACTATGTTTCGAGATCAAGACAAGATCAAGACTCATCTAACCCAAGACCAAATCAAGACAAAGACCCACCCCAACCAAGACCAAGACAAGACCCAACTTTTAATTCACAATAAGAATTTAGATGTTTTTAGGTATGTTGCACCCATATCGGGACTATATTTTCATTTTTGTAATTCCAATAGGCACTATTATTGAAAATGTTTAATGTTCATATACTCTAAACAACAATGCAGATATATATATATAAAAAAACACACAATATAATGAAATCACATACACAAAGCCCTCCTCTAGTTCCCTGACAGCGATAGTAAATTACTCTAACAATCAACACTAAACACTATCAACAATGTCCAAAACAGTCCAGTATAACAGGGGCATTTGATGGCGGATTAGTGAAAGAAATACCTTGTGAACAGCTCTCTAGAAAGACCATTGGAGTTCCTGGTGAGGTGTGAGGTGATTGAGAGCAGAGCCTGCGGGGGTTGGGGGGAGGGTGGGTCTCGTCAATCACACACTACATGCAGGTGGCTTGTTTTCTGGGGCATAGACACTGTTAAATAGTTCATACTAAGTATTACAGCAAGTTATGTGGAGCTTTTATATGAATGTTCCTTATTGAATGAATTTAGGTCTGTATCATAACATTACAGAGCAGTAGAATATTATCGGTATGAAGCATGTAATTTAAGGTTACCTTCTTATATTATGCTTATATTATGGCACCTTCCCAGCATCTTTCACGTTCATTTTTAAAGAACCTGTTTGCTCAATAACTCTTCCCAGCAGCCCCTGTGCCCTCCCAAGCTGTCCAATAGTATTACACCGCCAAGCCAGCTGGAAGATGTAGTTCATTTTAAGTAGCGCCGCTACAAGAGGACAGCGCAGGAAAATTAATTTTGGCATAGTGAGGGGAAAGAAGTATATTTGCATATCAATTTAGATAATATCTTTTGTGGTATTTCGAGACTCAGACCAAGGCAAGATCAAAACAAAATGGGCTCGAGACCGAGACGAGGCTGAGGTCAGGTTCAGTTCAATTTATTTTTATATAGCGCCTTTCACAACAGAGTCGTCCAAAAGTGCTTTGCATGGATGTGTTACAAAAAACATCAGGTTGAGCCAAGACTGGATCTCGAGACCTATAACTCTGGCTTTTGGACTAAACCTCTTGGCTCAGAGGCTTCTCTCTTGACCTGTCATTACCCTCATAAAGGACATCTCAGGGCTTGGAGACCCTCTGCTTAGGAATGGCATGTGGCTCAGTGAGTTAGCTTGCTGTGCCTGTGATTGGAAGGTTGTTCATTAAAACCCCTGGGTTACATAAGAACATAAGAAATTTACAAATGAGAGGAGGCCATTCTGACCATCAAGCTTGTTTGGGGAGAACTTAACTAATAGCTCAGATTTGCTAAAGTTTTATCTATCTCTGATTTAAAGGAACCCAGGGTTTTAGCTTGTGCTACACTAACAGGAAGACTATTCCATACTCTAACTGCACGCTGTGTAAAGAAGTGCTTTCTCAAATTCATTTTAAAATGTTCTCCCGATAATTTCCACTTATGGCCACGAGATCTAGTATTTAAACTAATATTAAAATATCCATTTGACTGAACAACATCCAGGCCTGTTAGTATCTTATATACCTGGATCATGTCCCCCCTTAATCTCCTTTGCTCGAGGCTGAATAGATTCAGCTCAGCTAACCTCTCCTCATAAGACATTCCTCTAAGACCAGGAATCATTCCTGTAACCCTACGCTGAACCCTTTCCAAGGCAGCAATGTCCTTCTTAAGGTATGGTGACCAAACCTGCACACAATATTCTAGGTGAGGTCTTACCAAGGAATTATCTAATCGTAGCATCACCTCCGTTAACTTAAGCTCCACACACCTAGAGATGTAACCCAACATCCTATTGGCCTTTTTTATTGCTTCCCCACACTGGCGAGAGTGGGACATGGAAGCATCAACATACACATCGAGATCTTTCTCATAATCAGCTACCTTTATTTCAGTGGAACCCATAAAATATCTGTACTTTATATTTCTGCTCCCTGCATGGATTACCTTACATTTATCTAGGTTAATCTGCCAGGTATCAGCCCAGTCACTAATCAAATCAAGATCCCGTTGTAGCCTCTGTGCTGCTAGAGGGTTGGTAGAGTGGCGTTGCCATTGGGCCCCAGATCAAGGCCTTTATCCAGTGATTGGCTAGCCATCAAAAGCTCTCTCAAAAATGCATGTCACTTTAGACAAAAGCGGCTGTTGAAATGAATATTCCTGGTGGGCTTTTTATTAAAACCCTAAAAGTACATTTTGAAAAGTGAGACAGGGAGGTTTACTAAGCAGTAAGGGAGGCAGATTAGCTATGTGATTCCTGCACCATCCTCACATCCGAGTATAAGAGCTGGCAGCGCAGTCACCCCCTCCCCTCTTTCAGATCAGCCTATCAAAAGCCCGGAAGCCTCCTGTCGCTCAGATCCCCCAGTCACCCCCTACCTCCAACACAAACAACACAAATAGCCCGAGGGAGATCACTTTCAGCTGCTCACCGACACGCCACATTACCTCATTGTGTCTCCAGCTTCAGTCACCTCCCTTGCAGGGACTCCTGTGGGGGTGTGTGTGTGTGTAAGTGCCAGTCAGTGTGTAAAGACATTGAAGCGGAGAGTAATAAAAGACGGAATTCCAGGACCTAAGGAACAATACTGCAAACAGTATTGGATCGATAAATGTGACATCTTTAATAAAGTCTCCCCATTAAGGATAGTCTTCATTATAAAACAAAAGATATATCAGGTTGACCTTCTAAATGATCACCGTAAATATATATTACAAAAAGACACTGGTTGTAAGAAGGGTTTACACAATGCCGAACTACACGGGAAACAGTATATCAAACTGCCTACATTGTTCAATAACCTACAGCAGGGGGAGGTATAGAGCTTTATAGGTGTCCCTGAATGTAGCAAAGGGATTACATTTCCTGCATTCTGAAGCCATTTTAAACAATCCTGACAACAATCCTGACACAAGAGGAGCCGAGAGGAAATGACCCAGGACGGAAGCTCATACACACGGCGAGAAGACGCTCAGAAACATGTTATGGTGAAGCACAGGCAGGACATGAGGCAGAATGTCACTCTTGCAGGGACTGTCCATGGGAAGGTTTTTAATAAAATCTTTATAAAACACAAGGCATCTCAGCCAGGCCCCTGTAAAATGGGACTTGATCCATCCGATCTCACAACTTTCATTTTTTCGTGAAAGTTACAGCAAAGGATTCACTGCGTTTTCTCAAGCACTGCACCAGGACAACATGTAAACTATGGTCATGAACTGCAAACCTTGGCCTTTAGTGCGATGATGCCAGCAAAATGGTCTAAATGGGGTTTGGCGGGATTATCCGTGTAAGAAAAGGGTTAATGTCATTCCAGGAATCCATACCCCTTAATGACACCTCTGTGAACTGACAGTGACAGGAGTTGATGAGCCAGCCACCATCCCCAAAGTGACACTGTACCACGGAGGTTTGACTTGAGGTCAATGTCTGTAAACATCTTGTAGCAACACAGCCGACACATCACACATCTGGTCAGGCAGCTTGGTGGATAAATGAAATTGCGAAAATAAAAGGTTTACATTTACATAAATCTACAAACGCACTGAAATACCCAGTGCTAGATGCTTCCTGAAACACAGGCACAATGAGGATTGTATCCATACCCCACAGGGGCTAATATACTGAGGCGATATTCATGCAGTGGTGAGAAGAATGCCCCCCCCCCATCTCCATGATGTGCTTCTTCAGTCCAACTGGCATAGTCCGGGGCGTCACGCTTCAATCCGGCTCGCCACATTCCTCCAGCGCCCCAAACCCTTCTGTCCGCTGGCTGGACAGGCGCCAGCACGAGCGAGACGCACTGCAGCTGCTGGCCTCACCCTTGGCAGCGGTGCTCCTCCCATACGGCCAAATCGTGCGATTTCGCCACAACGATCCGGAGTTTATCTGAAACTCAAACAGCGCAATCATCTCAGTGGAAAATCCGATTTATATCAAGATTACCATCAGCCATTTATTGTCTGGTTGCTTAGAAGACAGCCTTTACCAAGACAAACTGCACCTTTATATGTCTATATATCCTGCAATATTTTACTAAAGTAATTCAATAACATTTACACCAGGAATGCGGCGACCTTAAGTACCTTTGACACTACGACAGTTAATCTTTCTCTTGGGACCCAGAACCTTAAACCCCAGAGGACATCTAGTCAGATGCACTGTATCTGTCCCTCCCATCCACCAGGTATCTCTACCCAACAATGTAAGGGGCTCATATTAAACGCACCTGATATTTCTCATGAAAACCTCCCTACCCACTGGTGACAGCATTGTCTCTTTGGTTTGAATTGCATTTATTCATGTATCCCATGCTGTAATCCAGACAGCGTTTTTCATTTTCATTCATTCAGTAAAACCTGTGCACTCGTATTCCTGTGACATACCAAACCAGGGCCGAGGGGTAGCTGGGGATACAGGGTGGGGGTTAGATGTCAACGGGCACATCTTTGGCATTAGGCAAGAATAAGAAATGATCCTCTGGTACGGTTGATGGGAAGACTGTGACATCACAATGGGGCCGGAGTGAGCAGTTAGGTGCCTCTGCTCCAAGATTACAGTCTATGCAATCCCTCTGTAGGCATGGCAGCCCTGATATTCACTACACCAACATCCATCCATCCATCCGTCCTCCAAACCGCTTATCCTTCTGGGTCCGGAGCCTATCCTAGAAGCTATGGGCACGAGGCAGGGAACAACCTAGGACGGGGGGCCAGCCCATCGCAGGGCACACTCACTATACCAACAATTTCAGTTAAAATTTGGTATTCCACTTGCTGTTAGCATAGCCACTGACAATAGGATGCTGGCTATGATATTTCCATAACCAACACCAATAGAACTTGTTCAAGAAAGTGGTTAAAAAACCCCATCTACCCCTGAAGCACCGCAGCGCAGAGGCTCTACTCACAGCTCAGTGTCCTCCATCACGTCGGGGTCCTCTATAGTCTCTGCACGTCGCTTGCAGCCATCCAGGATCTTCTTGCGGGGCCCGAGGGGGATGTGGATGCTCTTGAGGTCATGGTCGGAGCAAAGCAGTAGTGCCTCCAGGTCGATCTTTTCCCTACGGAACACTGGGATAAACTCATTCATGGTCAGCGAGGCCAAGAAGACCTCCAAGGGTGTGGTCTCTGGCTCATCGTCATCCAGGCCAAGCTCCATCTCTTCCCAGGGTAGCTCCTGCAGGTTGCGCTCTTGCAGGCTGCCGGCGCTGCCGATGCTGTCGTCCAGGCTCGGTGAGCGGAGCAGTCGGCTGCGCAGGTGCACATCAGCTCCCCGTCGCGCCACACTGCCCTCATCCCGGGAGCCAATGTCGAACAGGCCGCCGCTCACATAATTCCGTCGAAAAACCATAGTTCCCAGGCCGGGCCGGTTGAAGAGTGAGTCGCGACCAGAATCTGCACTGACCTCCGAGTAGGCGGCATCCACAGCATGAAGGCCTGGCTCGCTGATGGCACGGGAGATGGCATCGTCATTGCTAGGGAACATGTCGCGGACGTTGCGCCTCAGGCGGTCTTTGGGGCCTGCATAGGTGCCCTGCTTCACAAACATGACATCGTTCCCCAGCTGCAGGCCCGATAGCGAGCGCACACTCTTGCGTCCATCTTCGTAGATCTTGAAGGTTCCGTCCCCTTGTTTCTTCTTCTGCAACTTCTTCTGGATCTTAATTTTGCCTCTGGTTGTCGCATGGAGGGTGGCCTGTGGACAGAGTGCAAAGTTGATTGCAACATGCTATTGGTCTAGTTTAAAGGCTGGGGGGTTCAGCCTTCACATACCTGGGAGTATGGCACACTGTTGGCAGAGGTGCCCAGCTGCTGTAGTTTGCGGCTCAGAGTGCTGCTGGCATAGCTGGAGAAACTCATGGCGTCCGAGATGGAGGCCTCCGACTCGCCCTTGAGGAACCTGCGCTCCATGCGCCGGTGGTGTTTCCTCTGCATCTTCACACACTCCTTGATGCGGCGCTCGGCCTCACGGAAGGCCCGATCTTTCAGCTTGCTCACCAGCTTGGGGTTGAGTGCCGTCTGCTTGGCAGCGATGGAATCTAAGTAGCGCACGCAGTCCATGTGGCTCTTCATGGCCGCCATGTCCAAAGGCGTGTGGTAGTCATTGTCCAAGCACCACACATTGGCACCGAATGACACCAGGAAGGAGAGGCAGTTAAGGTGCCCATTGGCTGCAGCCAGGTGGAGTGGGGTATTCCCCCAGATGTCGCACTTGTCCGGGTCACCCCTGCAAGAGGAGTAGAGGGGGCAGGAGTACCGTGTAAAGATCACAGGAATAAGCTACGTGGGAGATAGAGGCAGAGGACATCTGTATCTCCTAAAATCACTTGAATGAGCAGCATGCCAACACTAATGTTTTCCATGGGATTCTCCCATATTACAAGACCATCTCCCAGCGCCCTCCCATTTTTCCTGGGTTTCTCCTGTATTACAAGGCCGTCTCCCAGCACCCTCCCATTTTTCCTGGGTTTCTCCTGTATTACAAGGCCGTCTCCCAGCGCCCTCCCATTTTTCCTGGGTTTCTCCTGTATTACAAGGCCGTCTCCCAGCACCCTCCCATTTTTCCTGGGTTTCTCCTGTATTACAAGGCCGTCTCCCAGCGCCCTCCCATTTTTCCTGGGTTTCTCCTGTATTACAAGGCCGTCTCCCAGCGCCCTCCCATTTTTCCTGGGTTTCTCCTGTATTACAAGGCCGTCTCCCAGCACCCTCCCATTTTTCCTGGGTTTCTCCTGTATTACAAGGCCATCTCCCAGCACTCTCCCATTTTTTCCTGGGTTTCTCCTGTATTACAAGGTCGTCTCCCAGCACCCTCCCATTTTTCCCTGGTTTATCCTGCAGCCCTCCTGTCTTCTTGTTTCTGCCCAGAAACTCCCGTAATTTGCATAGCCCTCAAAGTTTTATTTTGAATAATCATCATACACAGATCCATAACTTGTGGATGTTTGTCTGATGTTACTGTATAAAACACCATCTAGACACATAATCCACACACTTTATATATACTAATGTCAACCAATCACTGCAACCTGCCAACCCACAACCCCATTCACGGAGTATACACAGCTGTTCTCTGCACAGGCAGGCAGGCCAGTTGAATAGTGAATGAACTAGCTAGCTAACTTAGCAGGTGTGAAAATGTCAGGACAGTACAGCGTTCCATCGAAAATACCAAATACACCTAAACTGATGTTAATGTTTTGTCATAACATAAATAGCAACTGAAATTAACCTGTTTATGTACTTATTTACTTATCCTTAAGTGTTTGTTTGTTTGCTTGTTCACCCCCAGCCAAAAAAACTCCTGTAGTTTGAAATCCAGATGTTGGCAGGTATGGTGAGCAGTCAGTGGGTCTTTCACCATTTCCTGCCCTGATTACTTTCACAAGGCCACTGGCAGGGGGCATGAGCAGTTTCCTACATCTTTTTCCAAGTAGGTTATAACATGATTAAGGAACATCCTCATTATTTGCAAGACTATACAAAAAGAACAAAGATCTCACAATCATGCACACACTCATAATGATTCAAATTATGAGAGTCGTGTCAAATCTCTGATAAGACCAATGGTGTTCTACCACTGTCCAGTAGAGGGTGATGTTAGTAACTGTCATGCAAAGCGAGGGACACGTGGCTAAGGAAATGCACTTGTAATAAATAGGTATCTTAAGCTGCTCTACTGCTACACTATCTCTACACTACCTGAGTAAACTGGCAGTTTACAGTTTACAATTAAAGACACACGAGAAAAAAAAAAGCTGTATTTTACAATCAAAATGAAAAGGACTCATCACAAAGTACCCATCTCTGTTTCACAAAGGGAGATGACAGGGGGAAGAACCCTGACAACTGAGGAAACGATCACATTAGCCAGACCCATCGACATGCAGAGCCCCACAGAGGCCACGCCTATTATCTTATCACGATGTTCTCACTACAGTCCAGTTAGATGTTGCTCAGTGAGGAATGTGTAATTTATCTCTCAGACTCCTTAAGGCACAGAAAAAAAGAGTAATATGGGTATGACACGCAGGCATCAAGCTCCCCCCTACCTGCCCAAACCAACAGTGCCACATTCACAGGTCACCAGGAGGCCTCTGCGTATCACCTTTCAGGGCACCCCGACTGAATGTCACATGACCCCCAGAAGTGGCGGTGGCCACGTGTGGGATGGCAGCATAACAGGGCTGCAGCTCCCCCCACTCACTGATCACGTTCATATACAGCCTGTTAAACGTGACACTCTTAGTATGGCTTTACAGCTGAGAGACGTCAACAAGGATCTGCAGACCTCATATATTTAGTCAGCATCAAAGACTAATTAAATTTTCGCCAACATAGCTTTATGAGTAAGTAAAATAATAAAAGGTATTATAATATCATTATGACTAACAAATACTGATAACAATGGATTCCGATGAACCTTTATCCTATCCAGAGTGGCCACTGTCTAATGCCCGTGCTTCCTGGAACAGGCTCCAACCTCACAGTGAACCTGCACTGGATAAAGCTTAAAATGAGCTTTTTGTAATTTTTACGGCCACAGACACAGTAACAGGTGTTATATTGTCTCATCATTTGAATTGCCCTATAAATCTCCCCTGCTCACCTACTTCACCCATCTGTGGCAACCCTACAGCTAAACAAGATGCGGTTTAGGCCACCTGCACCCCTCAGCTGCGGCCAAGTGTGTTTGGGGTGTCTTCAAATGCAACTGCAACTGCAGAGCACCTGGGTGGTGCCCCAGCCTGGCCTGGCAGAAGGCTGAGGGCATGAGTGTGAACACTGCACGGGTCTGCTGTGAAGCAGTGCTGCATATTACTGCAGATGGGTGGGCTTAATCCTGTGTGATTGAGTGTAGAAATTAACCAGACAGTGAAAATGTTGATTAAAATTAAGGACGGGTTTATACCCGCCCATGCCCCCATACCCTGTAAGGCCATCCCTAACAAGTAGGGGTGTATCAATTCTCCAAACCCACGGCTGGGTTCAGACTGTGATACTTGAACCACAGTTCAGTTCATACCTCAGTGTTTGTTTTTTGTTTATTTTGGGGGAGCAGGAAGAGGGTTATTACCCAACTTCAGCTAATGAAACTAGCCCAGCTTTTATTGCACGCTTGATCACTGAGTCATGTTTGGACCAACGCAGTTGGGAAACAATAAGATAGGTGCAATGTGTGATATTTACCAAACGTACAGCTTGCCCAAATTTTAAACAGAATCGTGATTTACATACACTATAGTGTTAATTGTGAAATGAAAATAGAGTTGTGTAATAATAATGTAATGACAACTGAACAGGCTGCAGCAGTGACATGGCATCACAGGATGTTAGTGGTGCCAAATGAGTCCCCCATTCTATCCCCCCCCCCCCAATTATCATACTCTGCTAATAATGTGTTCATTTATATTTGATTTGTTCAACATATGTTTTTGAGAAAGCAGAGTCAGACAGTGAGGTTAAGGGCTTTGCTGAAGGGCTCCATGGTGAAATGACTCTGCCGACTACGGAATCTGATGTGAAGAGCTTCCCGATCGTGGACACCATGCTCTAACCCGCCATGCCACACGCCACATGCCACCCCTTATCAATCCAGTAGTCAACATCGGGGCATCTTTTGTACTTTTCTCAGAAAATTATGAAACCCCACAAAACCCAAAGTGAACAGATTACCTTTAATAAAGGGGTAACACTTTACTCAAAGGGGCACAAACCTTATTAGTAAATCTGTTACTACTGAAGTACAAATCATGAATCATAGTCGCTACTTGAGATAAAAAATGTGCCGAGATTCATTAATAATGAACAAACACAAGATCAGTATTTCACTTGTGTTATTCATTCCTTGTTCCTTCAGTAGTTCCTTCAGTAGTTCACAAAGATTTACAGAATATTCAAATATAGTAACATACAGTAACTACTTGAGATAAAAGATGCGTCACATTTTATTCATGATGAACAAACATAAGATCAGTATGTAACTAAGACTTACTTTGTGGTTAATTAATACATAAGTAAGACTATAATGCAATATTATTTCTGCCACCAAAAGTAAAATGTCACCAATTAAATTGGCTCGTTGTAATCATTTTACATTGAATCGTGGCATTATTGCAGTTCTTGCTTCACTGCAGCTTAAATAAACAAACTTTCAAAAGCGATAACTGTATCTGTTTGCAAATATCATTCATAGGCGTACACTTCCTTATACAGCACCTCCAGGCCTTTCTCTGTGTGTGCTCTCTGAGGTGTCTGTTTCAGCTCACGTCCCTTTGCCAAATGTCAAAAGGGTGCAATAAATATGGGAGAGCGAGGGCATGATCGATATGTAGGCAAGGGAAGGGGGCCTCACATTGCCCCCACATCTTTCACAGTGACCTTTCAACCTCCTGTCTGTCATTCCTCAAATTACAATTGCTTAATTGCCTCTCGCCCTATTGCTCCACCAATAAACCTGTCAGCCAGGCCATCCCATCATTGTGGCTAGTCTCATCGTCGAGGGCAACGGTGGCCATTAACGTTATTACACCGTACCACGAAATGAGACTGCTCGCCACTGCCTTTTCCAAATGGGGTGCGTAGAATTGGGGGGCATCTTGGGGCAGGGAGTAGGCGGAGTTTTGGTTAAGCTTACATTATATGGGAAGGCAGGGTGACCCCTGATGACCGTGACAGGTCCAACTGGACTTAGAATGAGAGATCAGAAAACATCTGAAACACCCTCAAAATCACACCAGCATGCAACCGAGCACAGTGACCTCATCTCACCAGGCTGTAGTGTTCCTGGGTGGTGACTAGGAGCTTAAAATCCAAAACTCACCTGTTCCAATTCTACATGGGTTAAAATCCGCATCCTTCACCCCAGTGATTGGCTGATGGCAAATCCAGAATTGAGGTCAGTGGTCTGCACTGACAGGCAGCCTATTGTGTCAGACTGTTTTCCTGCTAATAAAGGGATGATATTGTCCCTTATAAAATGGCTCTTACATAAAATAAACACCATGCTGTTTTGCCTGAACAAAGGACACACACAATGAGGCAAAAAAACCACCTCATTAGAAGCAGGAATCCAATCAGGGTTCTTCCAATTAAAATCAACAGCTGAATACTAGACCCCGACAGACTATTAGTTAGGAACGTTTGAGGAACATGCTTTGTTCCTCACAATGGACCGGATATAAATAAAAATATAAATGTAAATACAAATATATTGTTTTTCCCGACAACACTGACAAGGACTAGAATAAGAAAGGATGGATGGCTTCACTGCTAAATATGACTACCACAACGTCTATGACTAAAACTAGTTTACGAAACCATAACACATTTCAAAACTACAAGCACTCTGTTCACCGATGCCACGAGCACTGCATCACATCGCATTAAAGGCAAGGTTACGGTACCACTTTAACAGGCCTGTGGAGGAAACTGCCACTTAACGTTCTGTATGTCTGGCTGTGGTTCCTCGTTAAGTACAAAAATGTAGCATTCCTGCAGTTTCCGGAAAGACCTGAAGCCATTCACCCAAGTTGACAGCTATATGGTACGGGACACTGTAGGGGGTCAAACGTCTCTGGTAAACAGCAAGCAGTCAAGCACATTTACAAACTGTAGCATTAATGAAAAACACTGCAAGATCGCCTGGTGTGTACATGGTTCTCACCTAAGTGAGCATCTGTGACCGAGGCTGACGGGGCCATCGAGGAAGAAAATGTCATCAGCGAGGCAAAGAATGCAAGGTCAGGGGTAATTTAAAAGAGAATTGCCTGGGAAAGACGATTTATAAAGGCCCAATTTCATATGACGGGGGGGACTCATGGGAATGACCAGCTATCTCTCACTCTCTCATGGCCATCCTCACATGAGCACTGAAGCATGCATGGGCTGTCGTGCCGACCTGACAGGAGAAGATTTGCAACGTAACTACCGCCGACGCCCGACGTACAGTGATAATAAAATGGCGAAGGAATCAGATATACAGCTCTAGAAAAAAGTAAAAGACCACGGCAAAATTTTCAGTTTCACTCATTTCTCAATTTATGGGGTTTTGACAGCTACAGCCTGGCTCTTCCCTACTTCTCATTGATGAAGGGCTTCTTCCTTGCTTGATTGCTCTTCAGTCCTGCTTCGAACTATCCTAGCGGTGTACTTCACTCTTTGTTTCCCATTTTTTTTCAAGATCACTTGAGGTCATCCTCCAATTTATGAGGCACTGCCGGATAAGGATTTATAAATGCAGATTTTAGAACAATATAGAGTGGGATCTTAATTTTTTTCCAGAGCTGTATTATAATAATCTTCTAAGGGGAGATCCTCTCGTGCCAACAAGCAATGTGCTTAGTATATGTATGGAAAGGCACAGGATCAGCAGTAAATACATACACCGTAACAAAATATTGTGGAAAAACAGTGAAATTATTACAGTAACATACTGATTTTCAGTAAAACAGTATAATGCTGTAGAAAAAAAAGCATTTTGGACAATATTTATGGGTACCTGGCCATTTCCCATAAAATACTGCAATATACTGTATTTCAGTACATGCAATGAAAAACATAACCTACAGAATATGCTCAAATAAAATGAGTTAACAATTTGCAGTTGCTTTTTGTGGTAAATTTGAATAATTTCTTATGAATAATGTAACCTCATCAACATTTGATGCAAAGCAGCACCAGGCTTTGCTTATGAGCCCATAGAGATGTGACTATTCTGCTGTGACTGGAACTGGCAACCTTCTGACCACAGGACAAGACGCTTAGTCTGCTGAGCCACAAGCCTGCCCTCAGCCACATGCTATCCCCCTAAAAACCTGGCCTCTAGTCAACGGTGCAGCATTTCACTGTTATTTTAATGGTGCGCTGAAAAATGATGCTGTGTAGAATTTATTTTAAAAAAATCCTTGTAAGTTTTTGCACAAGCTTTTTCTAAGTAAGTTTAACTGCAGCACTAATTAGTAAAAGTCACTTAATTTTAAACCTTAAGAATCACGTGATAAATTTAAGGAAATATAATAATTACCTTCTGGTCTTGCGTAACATTTGTTGTATATCTTAAATGAAACCTGAATTAATTCTCTCCATCCATCTACCTCCCTACACTAAAATATATTGTTGGATGTGATTAATTATATTAAGACAAGTGGCTACATGAAATTAATTCTATCTAAGAATAGTTATGAATTTTAAGTTCATAGTTCAATTTTATGCTATATAAACTAATTTTAGTAGTGTAATTATCTTTTTCATTATTATTATTTCAACAGTGTTGCAGTGTTGCAAAAGTTCCAAAAGTAATCTGTTACAGACTGAGGTGGAAAGTTCAGGTCCAGAAAGTACAAATCCAGACCAAGGATTTGTTTCAACCAAACAGATAAGTATTCTGTAATTGTGGTTCTTTATGGTAGTATAACAGTACCATACTGTAAAATAGATTACAGTGGATGAACTGTGAAATTAACAGTAAACTACGGGCAACTCTGCCGTCAGTATAGTTTATCGTTAATTTACGTGACAATTTTTACAGTGATACTGCTAAAATAAATGCACACTTTATTGTATGGACAGTGGAGATACTGAGACTGGGGTTAGTGTCTTCGCCTGCAGGGGAAATCGGGACTCACTACCTCCAGCCAGGCCCTGACCTTTTGCTTCAATTTAATCCCGACCATGATAAGTCTAGTGTAACAGTCATGGGTAATATAACAATAAATCTCCAGAAAGCACGGTACTGAAATCTCAGCAGAGCCTGCAAACGCTGCCCGGGTCGTAAAAAAGTATTCCTTGTATTGTTGTTTATATTTCTTTATGTAACATCATGAATAATTTGAACTGATTATTGTGTCATTTAGATAAAGGACCATACAGACAGTGTCAATATGCAATATCGCCTTCTCCATGTGTGCAACTTTTATGGCTAGGCGCGTCTACCGGCGACAGTTTTCCCTGCGTAGTGAGATCCGCGGGTACACGCGTGTCCTGGTTTGCGCGTAACCGCGACTGCAGGGCATGCCCGTTAACGCGCACAGTTTGTCGCACACACAAACCGCGGTGAGAGACAGGGGAACGCGCAAGCAGTAAGTACACGTTCTCCCGGCTCTAATGGGAGCTCCAGAAGGGTGATTAAGTACGAGCGTAATATCACTTAAACTTCCATGCTGTGAAACCCTTTGGTATTTTGGGTATTTTATAATCGGCCTTTGAAAAGTCTCAAAGCAAAAAAAGAAAAAAATGGCAACTGCCGAAGGAATGCAACCCTATTGGGAAAACTGCGCGCGACACACAATTGCACACGTATAATAAATGTCAAAAGCATAAGACACACCTTTTAATACAGCGTCTTTCATAACGTGATATTTTTAAAGGCATTCAGCTAAGCCGCGATCATATTGGGGGGGTCCTCGCTAAAGGTCGCGGTGACGCGCAGCGGGTCCCGAACCCACCGCCCCCCGATCACCCCTAAACCCGCAAAGGCGAAAGTTTTTGCTCCACGTCAGATTACCAACCGCGAACACCTGCCACACTCACCCCCTGCCCACTATAAGACGCAGAGCCTCTAGGTTTCCGTGGTAAGCGGCCCATAGCGTAGGTGTCATGCCATCCTCGTCGGGAGCGTTCAGGTCCTTCCGTGTCGCCTCCTTCAGTAAGTCCAAGTACCCGTCCCGGGCCGCCTTGTGGTACCTGTCGCTCATTGTGCCTGGCGAACGTCTCCCCCTTACAGTCGACCATCTGGCACTAAGGGGAATCAGGAGAGCTAGCCTCCCATCTAAGAAGGATCGACCGGCTTAAAGTGCGGTGAGGAGCCGACCCGTCTCTATGGCCACCCGGACGCCGCTGAATGGGGAGTGGTTTCGATGAAGGGATACCCCACAGCATCCCCCGGGTCCTAACAATGGTCCCCGTTATTCCACTTTCATGCAACCCTGCCACCCAGTTATTACCGGTATGCATGGAGGCTATTTGCAGCAAAACACTATTCAAAATAATGAAAAACACACAGGCTTCATATGAACTTTTGAAAAGTATTGTATAATTTTGACAATTTAATTGTTTCAAAATAAAGCAAAAATAAATGCACATAAGTGTGAAAATACTGAGATGAGACGTGAACAGCTGTAATTCATCTCAGTCAGCTGAATAAAGCGATGTCTTTTTTCTGACTAGAATACACTGACTTATGATTTACTTCGTGTTATACGATGGGGAAGTATACAATCAATGTAAAATTATATGTCAGCGTAATTATGCATAGTTTACTATGTTGATTGTCAAAAATCCTTAAGAAGATTTATTACTTAGAGAGGAAATAAGGAGCCTGTGTCATGTCATGTCATGTTGTAATAAACTGTGCAATATGAATAACAGTGGATATATTTTCATAGTCACCAAGCTACATTGTTCAGGATTGTTTTGTGCTGATATGTTAATCCTCGGGGCAGCATGGTGGTGCAGTGGTTAGCACTGTTGCCTCACATCTCTGGGACCTGGGTTCGAGTTTGCGCCTGGGTCACATGTGTGTGGAGTTTGCATGTTCTCCCCATGTCGTCGTGGGGTTTCCTCCGGGTACTCCGGTTTCCCCCCACGGTCCAAAAACATGCTGAGGTTAATTGGACTTGCTAAATTACTCCTAGGTGTGCATGTGTGAGTGTGCCCTGCGATGGGCTGCCCCCCCATCCTGGGTTGTTCCCTGCCTCGTGCCCATTGCTTCTGGGCCCCCCGCGACCCAGTAGGATAAGCGGTTTAGAAAATGGATGGATGGATGTTACTCCTCATTTTTCATGCTTAATTTTAAATACATTATTGAGTATAATGTACATACATAAATATAGGCTACAAAACAAAGTAAGCACTCAAAGAAATGTCAGCTTGCGTGAAAGAATTATAAATAATTATAAATTTCTGTAAGTCAATTGGTACTTATTAATAACAAAGACAAATGAAAGGTAACCCATGTAGAGAGCAGAAATATAAAGCACAGATATTTTATGGGCTCAATTGAAATTAAGGATGCAGATTAGGAGAAAGACCTCACTTCCATGTCTTAATCTTGCCAACGCGAGGAAACCGTTAAGGAGGCAAACAGAAAGCTGGGCTACATCTCAAGGTGTGTTTAGTTTAACACAAAGGGAGGTAATTCCCCTGGGAAGACCTCCCTTTCAATGCTGTGTCTAGGTTTGGTCAACCTTACCTCAAAAAGGACATCGCTGCTTTAGAAGAGGTCCAATGCAAGGAAACAACAATGATTCCTGGCCATAGGGGAGTATCTTACAAGCAGAGGTTGGCAGAGCTAAATTTGGTTAGCCTCAAGCAAGGGAGACTAAGGGGTGACATGATCCAGGTGTACAAGATTCTAACAGGTTTAGACGTTACTTCAAAATAAGTTCTAATTCAAGATCCCATGGCCACAGTTGTAAACTGTAGTTAGTATTTAGTGGAGGAACACTTTAGTTTGGACCTGAGAAAGAACTTCTTCTCACAGCGTAGGAATAGTATGGAATAGTCTGCCTGAAGTGCTGGTGCAAGCAATCCCTAGATTCCTTCAAATCTGAACTTGACAAGATCCATCCATCCATCCATCCATTTTCCAAACCGCTTATCCTACTGGGTCGCGGGGGGTCCGGAGCCTATCCCGGAAGCAATGGGCACGAGGCAGGGAACAACCCTGGATGGGGGGCCAGCCCATCGCAGGGCACACTCACACACCATTCACTCACACATGCGCACCTATGGGCAATTTAGCAACTCCAATCAGCCTCAGCATGTTTTTGGACTGTGGGGGGAAACCGGAGTACCCGGAGGAAACCCCACGACGACATGGGGAGAACATGCAAACTCCACACACATGTGACCCAGGCGGAGACTCAAACCCGGGTCCCAGAGGTGTGAGGCAACAGTGCTAACCACTGCACCACCATGCCTCCCCTTTGACAAGATCCTGCAACTTTAAATTATAATTTTAATTCCCTCCAAGTGAACTTGATGGGTTGAATGGCTTCCTCTCCTTTGTAACTTTCTTATGGTCCTGTATAATCTGAAATCAATGAATGTAGCACAATGAAAATTGCAGTGGGCACATGAGTTGCTGTGACACTGAGAGACTGTAGTTAAATCATTTTCCTAAGGTTGTCCAACTGAAAATGCAATTGTTTTGCCATTGAAAAATGCTTCAGCTCCCTGTCAGAAGACATCTTTGCGTTGACTTCAGCAGGTGAAGTCAAGGAGTTTCTCTCGGAGCCAGTGTTATGCCGGGTTCTGCATGCCTGTCGAGAACTGCATGCACCTCGCAAAAAAATGGGGGGGATGCAAATTTCGGCAGCTATAAAATGATCACCATAAAATACTTTCAATCACATCCGTGTGAAATGTTCTGCGCTAATAACCATATCTTGTCTTTGCTATTTTAGTAATAAACTTTCAAAGTAGACAGCGACTAAACAAAATATAAAAATATCTTCCTGTTCATATTTTAACAGATTTTTTTTTTCAATTTCAGTCATTGCATTTCATGTTTGACCTGTTATATATCTACGCTTTTATTTTACAGTAAAATCATGTTATAATGGACTTCAAGGGATCTGACACAACAGTCCGTTATATCCAAACTTCATTATATCCAGAGTTGCTGTACGCCCAGAACACAACTAAAGGACACCATTTACTCATGCCACACCCCCAGCAGATACACTTGTGGTATAGATTATTATATTGTACATGTACTAATCCAACTTTACCTTACAAGGTACATTCAAACATGTGTCAAGCTGGATGAGTATAAACACATTCTAGATGCCCAGCTGGAAGAGGAGCACTGGAAGCTGCAGGAGAAGATGGCCTGCTGAAGGCAGGCGACTGCACGAAGCCACTCAATTCAGGGAGCAGGAGGAGCAGCAGATAGCTGCCACCAGACCTGTGGGACTTATCCCAGAGCTGAGGTGGGGACTGGGCTTGGTGCATGCCAGGATGGCTGGTGGTGGGGAGGGAGTGTTGCACCGGTGGGATGGCTTCTGCATAGGGAACAAAGTTTCCAATTTTTGAGCTAAGAGTTTTGTAGCAATCTTATAATCAACTTAACGCAAGCTAATGGGCTTACAGGATGAACAGACTAAAGGAGTTTTATCCTTTTTTAAGAGCAACCTGATTGTAGTGTATCTCCAAGAGTCAGGAAGGCCATCAGAGACAATATTACGGAGTACCAGCATAAATACTGGGTTAATTGAAGACCTTTTTATAAAATTTAAGAGGATAGCCATCAAGGCCTGGTGACTGGTATATATTTAAATATAGCAGAGCATGATTTGACTGCAAAGATCCTATATCACAAGACTGTATTAGATGCAAAAGTTTTGGAGCAAAAAAATAAAAATAGTCCAGCAACACCCTCCAACCCCATCCCCAGACTTCGGTTAGGTCACAAAACCTAATGCTTAACCACATAAAGAGAGGAGAATAGTCAAATTGACCACATACACTGCAGATCACGCTAACAACCCTAAACGGTCAAAGTCAATATTACCACTGCAACCCTCAACCTCCCCATGCACGCTTTGCACTTGGTGATGTAAGGCTTGGATGCAGCTTCTCGGCCATGGAAACCCATTCCATGAAATTCCTTGTGCACTGTTCATGACCTAATCTGAAGGCCACACAAAGTTTGTAGGTCTGTACCTACTGACTCTGCAGACAGTTGGCACCTTCTGCACACTGTGTGCCTCAGCATGCATTGTCCCCAATCTGTGATTTTATGTGGACTAGGACTTCATAGCGAGTTGATGTTGTTCCCAGTTGCTTCATTTTGTTATAATACTACTAACAGTTGACCGTGGAATATTTAGTAGCGAGGAAATTTCACGAATGGACTTATTGCACAGGTGGCATCCTGTCACGGTACCACGCTTGAATTCACTGAGCTCCTGAGAGTGTAAACCTTTGTAGAAGCAGTCTGCATGCCTAGGTGCTTGATTTTATACAGCTGTGGCTATGGAAGTGGTTAGAACAATGAATTCAATGATTTGGAGGGGTGCCCCAGTACCTTTGGCAATATAGTGTATATGCACATATACATACATAACATTAACACTGAGTCGTGTACAGAAAACTCCTTGACATAGACCTACCCAGGGACGGATTATGGGTTGTGTGGCCCCTGGGCAAAACGTTTGCGAGGGCCCCCCCCCCACCACCACCACCACCACCACCACCACCACAACCACCACAATTCAAGGGCCCTTGGCAGCCAAACGCCCTCCCTATAGGGTCAGGGGCCCTTGTAGGCAGAGGATCAAAGAATGTAGGCCCTCTAAAATAGACAAACGAAAATACATTGTTCATAAGCGTTGCAAATTGTTTTGGGCTAGGGGCCCCATGGGCCCCCTACACCCCAAGGGCCCCTGGGCAGCTGGCCCGGTCCGTAATCCATCCCTGGACCTACCAGTAAATCGACCTGTATCACTATGCTTAGAACAACTGTCATAAGATCAGCAGGAGAATACTATGGGAGATGTGGCGTGGTAATATGGCTCTTCAGATAAACATTAACTCCAAGTAAAATAATAAGTTGCATTTTAAGCAATAGTGCGTCTTCCTGCTGCCACCCTCAATACCGCCTCCATCTGAGGCAGTTAGAACCACGCTAAGATGCTTCACAACGGCTGGACGCCGGTTTGGGGGCAGGTGACCTGTTGATATCTAAAGGAGAGAAATCGGAGGGAAGGCCCACCCAGGCAGGCAACATTTTCTTTAGAAAATCAGCAAGGGGAGGGTCCTTCTCTATCTATGCTCACTATCTTCAAGTTTCTGCGCCGACCCCAATTGTCCCGGTCATCCATCTTATGCCGACGCTGATCTACCGTTTTCTGTAAGGAGGTCAGGTGATTGCCATGGTTACTTTCCTCATCTTCAGCTGACGATATCCTGCCCTCAGCTTCATCAACACGCTTCTCTATTCCCCCCAGACAGCATGGAAAGAGAGTTCTTGACGGAGGAAATGGATTATTTTCTATAGGTATTTTAGGGTATTTAAAGACTTTTCCACAGCAGCTCATGCAGCAGCTTATTCACTGTGTTTGTCAAACACACATACAGTCCAACTGAGAAATTTATGCCAAAATTTCCGGCACCATGACTTCCTCGTCTGGATCTGGATCCCTGCTGCTGAAGGGATTTCTTGAACATGATGTTTGTGAGAAGCTATTAGGTTTAAGATCTAAGTTAGAAAAGTGCTTCAAAGGCATTCGAAATAGCAGTTGCTCTGAAAATGTATATAAGCCTAAGTGTTGACTTCTGTATCCCACAATGCCTCAGTACTGCGGTTCAGAGGCTGGATCCATCTATGGCTTCACTCTGCTCGGCAGCAAGCAGGTCCAATGAAGCAGTTCAGTCAGGAACAAGGTCTTTTTATTTTCTCTTTTAAGTCCATCAGCCGACAAACAAAACCGGGCCAACATGGCACTTGAACAGCGCAGCACACACATACGCATTTACACATGCATTCAACAGAACCAAATTTTCCCAGCCCCCTTTGTGGTCTCCTTACCTAGAATGCTGTGTTACTTAAAGCAACAGGCTCGTCCTATGACATAAAGAACTATGAGACAGTTTTTGAACTGTTAAAGTCGTGATTCCCATTTAATTGCATCAGTTACTAATAGAAAAAAACAAATAGGCAGTTAAATTTTTGGTAAATAGTAATTTCACATTGGAACCACGATTGAGACTTCAGACTTGACACAGATTCTAATTTTGTGACTCATAAACATAGCTGGTATACAGCCCTGCGTATGTCTTGTAAATAGCCCCTATTTGTAATTGTTAGTGTAGATACTTGCTGTGTATCTGATTGCCAGTTGTGCTCTTTCCTATGCTGCCTGATCCTCACGTGTCTCTAGCTATTGTGTAGTTATTGTAGCTATTGTAGACCTACTGTGTGTTAGTTTTCCCGTCCATTATGGGAGCTCCCTGTGTTTCCATGCCGTGTGTGTGGGAGTGTGATTCTTGCTTATTGTGCGGTCCTCTTAAGGAGTACAAGTAAAGAGCAATTTCGTGTGCAAACTGTCTTCCCTCACCTCTTCCCTGCCACTACGATGCTTCAGTCTGCCAAGTGCCACAGCATATTAGAACAGCCATCTCAAAATCTCATCTAAAGTCAATCCAGTAGATATTTGGGGTAATCATCCAATGTACCCATATATTTGTTCACTCAACCACAAGCACAACATGTTTTGGCTGTTCAGTCCTTCATCAAATTATTTGACTTATAAAGTTAGTCCGTGAGTTGGTGGTGATATTAAGCATATATCTCTGTAGTAAATGCACTTTCGGTGCCCCTGAGGAGAGATTTGGGAAATGAAGCAGGGTTCTTTTAGGCAAAAAATCTGCCTGGAAATTCCTACAGTATTTCTTTATTGTTTATTTGGATATATTGTAATGTTCAATTGTGGCTTTTTCTTTCTAATATGCATTTACTACCCAGAAATTAGCTTTAAACATTTTCATTGGCTGCTTAAATTCTTTTGTTCAACATGTATCTCATTCTGTTTTAGCATGAAACAGTTATAGACGTTATCTTCAGAGTTAATTTATAATATAGCTGCAGCCTTTTTTTTCTCTTACTTCCTGCCAGCAGTTTACAACTGAGATAGACAACTATAAAAGCAATTAAAGTTACAAGACTAGCTATCCTGAGATAGACTCCATCGTCCGCCTTACCAGGTAGGGTGATCACACAGTTATTAGTTTAACCTCCTAAGCTCCTTACGCAGTTTGGCGTACAGGTTTTCAATTTGAGGTAAAGAAAACTGTTTTGGATGTCATCAATACTTTCTCTGTACACAACTTAGATTAACATAACTCATAATTAGGTTTTTAGTTGTATATAATGATTATTTTGTAATTTTGTAATAGCACTGGAATTTGCACTGACTGTTATTTGTTATCACTGTAATTTTACTCCAGTTCATTTAAATATCTGTCTGTAATGCATTTTAGTCTTTTTATTCTTCTTCAATAAGCTGTACTTTATTTTACAGAGTCACAGTAATGGCAGAAAATTTAGGACATTTATAAATAATTTTCTTTGTAGGATTATTTTGATATTAACTGATATATAAAACCAATGTAAGTGTAAATGACTGTGACATTTATTCTTTAACCTGTAGTAAGTGGGTTTGTCAGGGTCTGGTTTTGAGTAAAAGTATAGCGGTTTCCTGGGCTTTATGTCTAGAAACTTGAATATCCACGTAGAGTATTTTATGTTTATTAAGAGAATGAAGTAATAGAATTATAATAAAATTATGTGATTAATGTTATACTACACTGTACTGTTTACATGAGAAGAATATTCCTGTATAGCTGAAATATTTTGGGACATAGCTTGTTAAAGCATGTATTTTTGTCCATTTGTTACGATTAGCATGGTGATTAAGTGAGGAGCACCTCCAGAATTGGGGTTTGGATCTCATGCTCTGTTTTCATTCTCCCCATGAAACATCGGGTTTCTTGTGCACCCCAAAGATCTCTAAATTACCCATAATATAACTTTGCATATGTGCACTGTGATGGGCTGGTGTCCCAGACTTGTGACCTCAGCTGCATGGGATTGACTCCAGCATCCAGAGCCTGACTAGGATTAGTAAATTTAAGATAGAGGTTGGGGCCGGCATGATGGTGCAGTGGTTAGCACTGTTGTCTCACACCTCTGGGACTCAGGTTTGAGTCTCCGCCTTGATTATATGTGTGCGGAGTTTGCATGTTCTCCCCATGTCGTTGTGGGGTTTCCTCCGGGTACTCCGGTTTCCCCCCACAGTCCAAAAACATGCTGAGGCTAATTGGAGTTACTAAATTGCCCGTAGGTGTGCGTGTGAGAGTGAATGGTGTGTGAATGTGCTCTGCGATGGGCTTGCCCCCTCGTTCCCATAGCTTCCGGAATAGGCTCCGGACCCCCCAGGACCCAGAAGGATAAGCGGTTTGGAAAATGGATGGATGGATGGATGGAAGCTGGATGTTTATGCCATTTTTCCCCCACCAGAGGGCAGCACAGGCTGAAGGCATCCCATAATCAGAATGGCAGTTGGTATAAAATAAAAATTTAATTCCTCAAAGTATTCAAAATATAATCCTTAGTCAATGAATTCTAAGAAATTTAGGATTATCCTCGTGTATCATTCAGGCCCAATTGAGATCAAAATTATTATTTACAAGTAATAAACAACATTTTGTGGTGTAGTTCAAACAGCCTCTCTGGCAGATCAAGCTCAAATTGCAACAGCAAATGAAGTGCTTTGGAAATTTTAAAGCTGGTGACGTATGACTTAAATCGCAAATAGATGGTATTATAACACATTGACACTTACCAAGTGAGGGAATGAATATAAATAGGTTTAGCATGGAAGTATGACTAAACCTTAGGGACCTGATACGGGGTCCTTTCATGCAACTAAGCGGTGTTTACATAGAGGTCTGTGTGTCTTCAGCATGGAATTATTGCTGAGCCTCTACATGCCACAGAAAATTATTGGGTAGAAAGACCTCATTCGTAATATGAGCACTATAGTTCACTGATGAACAATGCAAATGGCCCAGTGTGAAATGATTGGTTATAAAGTCTGCACCAAAAACAATACAAGCAAGCAGGAAATACATGGAAACCGTGGAGAACCAAAATCATATGATAATTACTTAATGAGCTCTGATTCTAAAACTCAAGTTCAAAAATGAATAAGTTACCAGTTAAGAACAAACTGTGGGGAGTGTTATATAAACTGTATAGCATTGTAGGGACAGTGAGCAGTAGATGACACTTACTTTTTCAATAGCTGAATAAGCAATGCCCTCCTGTTTTTAATACTTAAATTCTAGTGCCTTTTAAACGAATTGGCCAGACAGGTGTGGATTTCACATATCTTCACAAAACACAGGGAAACAGGAGACAAGAGTGACGTTAAATATGGGTGGGAAATGAAACTAAAGTTAACAGGGATGTCCTGACTGTCAATTCAGTGTAAAAAAATTTACTTGATCCTATGTTCTGCTTAACTGGAGAAATGTAATGCAGTGTGGGAATGATCTTCCTTGTTAAACAGCATTATCATTGTTGTGATACACTCTGACATGGCTGTGGTCCAATGAAAGTAATATCGTAAGTTCAAGTGGAGTCTCATTTTATGTGTAAATAACGTCAGTGACACAGGAGACCCGATGTGTGTTAAAGGGGCGGTTACAGGAGCAGGCTATTAGCTTAGTCATCTTAATGACCCCAAAGAGGTGATGTCAAGAGCTGGGCCATTGATTATTGGCTTGCTGCTGGAGAGGAAGTGAACAGGGCCCAAGGCGTGCCAATTAAAGAGCGTGTCAGCTGTCAGTGTGACCATTGCTGAAGTCTTCGTCATAAGAGACTTTCATTTTGACGGTTCGGTCAAACACCATCAGAGCTTGAAGCCTCACATAAAATGGGTCACAGAAATCAGAAACTGAGAAGAGACTAACGTGGGGTTGGCTTCTAACTTTTCCTCAGAATCCAGAAAAATGACAAACGCAAGTGAAGTGATGCCAGCGGGAGAGCTTGGGGAGAAGGTCCATCGATCGCCAAGACTGGCCCCCTCGCCCAGCGAGGCTACCATCCGAGAGCAGGGGAGCAAACGTGGCTGCCTACTGTCGGGAATCATCTGCACCAACATCCTGTTCCTTGTCAGTGCCCTGGTGAGCAGCACAGTCTTCAACCCAAAAGGCGTGTCTTCCATCCACCTCCAGGGCTTCCAGTCCGCACTCATCCTCCTCACCACAGCCTGGATCGTCTACTACATGGGCTACGTTGCTAACGAGGACAGGGCAGTGCTCTATAAGGATGCCCACGCAGGGCCCGTTTGGCTGAGAGGTGAGTCTGTTTGCCCCAGGATGCGAAGTAACACTATAACACCGTGTGTTTCGGGGACCGTCGATTAGATTAGTTGCTAGAGATGAAGACTTGTGGCGGTTCAGAGGTGCCTTGTTGTTGTTAGTAGTTAACCAGAGTGCAACGATAATAAATGTTATGCGATTTTCTTGGAAAAAATAGATGACATAACAATAAAATCAAACAGCTGCAGTATTCACCTGTAATCCTGGTGCGCAGAAAATGCATGCGGTGCAAAACTCTGATATACATCCATGCCAAAGTCAGCATCATCTTTATCGTATGTTATCAGTAACTTGGCAAACCCTGTTTTCCAGAATGTTTAGACATAACTACCATTCATAATCGGCAAATAGCACGCACTTCTGTTAGCTTATACTGTATGCCTCCCCTAAAGCTATGCCCATCTCTTTCTCAGATTACTGTTTTAAATGTCTATGTGTTTCAGGTGTGAGGGAGCAATTTTGAAGCATTTCATGAATGTAGCCTGTAATTGACACTGTGTGTGTGGCTCTCCCCTATATATGTCATGGTCGCTCGAACTGAAGGGCAAACATGGGACAGTGTAGACAGTGAGGTCTCATGATCAGGACATCTATGACTTGCCTATTGGTAGCTCCAGGAAAAGGACACCTCTGTCTAAAACAGCAGCTGGTAATATGGCATGCATGTTGTATACGTCTTATCAAAATTGTCGCTCGGCTCTGTTGAGGCTTGCACACGCACGGGGGCTTTGTAGCACTGTAGCCTTCTGGCATAAATGTAGGAGACTTGCTGGATTTCAATATAAAACCATTGTTCCCATTACAGTGTTTGTAATCAACTGTCATGCGCAGCAAGTTTGCTATGTAGTTTAGGAATGCAACAGGTTCTGTTCCTGAGAGTGATTCTATCACATACAGTAAAATTTTGCAAGTCTTTTGATTTCATGTTTTGTCATGAGGCTACTTAACAGGTGATTAAGTAGAACTGGCCGTGTGATTCGATTTCTATGTGTGTGTCTCTTTAGGAGGATTAGTGCTCTTCGGTGGGTGTAGCCTCATCATGGACGTCTTCAAGATTGCAAACTATGTGGGCTACATGCACTGTGAGTCACCCATGATGGTCGTATTTCCCGCTGTTCAGGCTCTCTTCATACTCGTGCAGGTGAGTGCAAGAATTTTGTCTGCATTTTTGAGTTTTTTCTTTCCTTCCAGGATGGCAGGGATATAGCAAAGTGATTGTTTTGCTCTGTTGCTGCCCAAGTGCCAGTGTGATTGGTTGAATCACTTCTTTCGCCATTGCAGACGTACTTTCTCTGGTTCCACGCCAAGGACTGTGTCCAGCTGCAGAGGAACGTGACTCGGTACGCGGCACCTTTCTCCAACACTATGGCAACACACACTTCCTTTGTCTCAATGCGCCTTTGAAATGTCATGCGATAGCTGCTGGAAAGTCGAATATCATTATTCGCTGTCGACATGACCATTTATGAAATGCGTTTTGTTTTTAAGTAACTAAACCTGCTTTGAAGCAGATTACCGGTTCCGTGGGAAAGATTTTAAACAAGCCGGTCTTTGTATGAAAGTAGCTTAATCATGCATGTTGTCCTGTCAATGAAGGAAGGTGAAACCTTAGTTGGTTGAATATTTCTGACCGAGTCTGTCAGTGTCTGTTGCTTCATAGCAGAAACATAGGACTCTTTCACACAGACTATATTATTTCCATTTCACTGGACAGCTGTAAAGCTTGATCTGCTGTTAACTATTACAAAATGACAGCATCCACTCTCCTGGCCCTGTTCTGCAGGTGTGGGTTCATGTTATGTCTCTCTACTAACCTGGTGGTTTGGATGACAACAGTCACGGAAGAGTCACTGCACCAGACTGTGTATCCTGATGAGAGGAACAAGACCGAGATGCATTCTGTTGTGGCCTCAGAAGGTATAATTTCACAATTTTTCACTATTTCTTGGACCAACGCAGCCCCCAGTACTGTCTAAAAGAGGAGTCTCGAATTCGAATAATTTTTTTAACAGAGACGTTAATTACGAAAATGGTATAATGACAATTAACTGCTAAACAGCATGCAGGATGCCGCCGATAAAACCTGCTGACATAGACGAGTGGTTTGGTAACGGCAGTATAATATGAATAGGGGGGTGGGGGGAGGGGGTGGTATGGAGCCATTACAATAACTTGCTGACTGATGTGGCAGGTTTGGTACTAGTTGTATAACTTGCCGACCAGGGTGAGGATTTGGTGCAGGTGGTATAACTTAAGAGCATGCGGGGGCGGGGGTGGATGAGCAGAATATAATACAGATGATACGTGAGAGATTAGTTGAGCAAACAATCAGCGTCCACTATCTTAGCCTCAATGTTTGCTTTGCCAATGATAATTACAATACCTTTCTGGTTACTGCAGCTGACCACAGTAACGGGAGCTGCAAGTGCAGCCACACAGCTTGCGGAATCTTCAAGCAGGCTTACTACTACTTGTATCCCTTCAACATTGAGTACAGCCTCTTTGCTGCCACCATGATGTACGTCATGTGGAAGAACGTGGGCAGGCTGATGGACGACCATGCACATCATCAACACACGCATCGCCTCCACCTCAAGGGCATCCTGGCTGGGCCAGTGGGGGGGATAATCATGCTGGTGACTGGCATTGCTACCTTCGTTTATTACGATGTGAAGGTCTCGGAGAACAGTGACGAAGCTCTGATGCTTCACTACATGATAAACACCGTGGTCGTTTCTCTCATGTCTCTAACCACCCTGGCTGGCTGTGTCATCTACTGGCTGGATGAGAGGAACCATGTGTTGGAGAAGAACCCGTCACGTAGCCTGGACGTGGGTCTGCTCTTGGGTGCCTCCCTCGGCAGCTTCCTCATCTGTTACTTCACTGTGGTAGCTGTGATAGCCTCAGGAAAAACTGAGACCCTCAACGCGCTCAACCTTGCCTGCTCGCTGGTCACCATCCTGCAGCTCATCCTGCAGAACGTCTTCATCATCGAGGGGCTCAACCGGGAGCCCTTCAAGGAGACCCATGCAAGTCCTATATTTTCCAACCCTCACGCACTCCACGCCAACCAGGAGGTGCACCAACGGCAAAGCACAAGGAGGAGCACTGTGGTCATCATCACTGCAGGCATGCACATGCCTGTAGCCCTGGGACTGTGCTGGAAGAGGCGGGTCCTCAAGGAAATATGTGTCTTTCTCCTGCTTTGCAACATTCTGGTGAGTATCTCTCCTGCTCTCCTCAAAAGCCAACAGGCTCCATCTGTTTCGTCATCCTCATCGTTGTCTGTCTTCCTACAGCTCTGGATCATGCCAGCCTTTGGCGCCCGTCCCCAGTTCAACAACCCTCTTGGGTTCGACTTTTACAGTGTCACCACCTGGGCAGCTGTCGTGAACATCGGCCTCCCTTTTAGTATTTTTTACCGCATGCACGCAGTGGCCAGTCTCTTCGAGGTATACCTCACCTCATGATGGTCTGAACTCTTGAAAAAAATGACAGAATCATGCTGACCTTCATTATATTCCGGTCAGATTTGTAAGCATTTCTTCATTTTTTTTTTAATCTGCTCGGTTATATATGGTCAGTACTGCTGCAACGCGTTTGTCATTTCATCTTGCAGCAGCTTGCGACAGACTCCGATATCACTTACAAAAGTGTTCATGGATGGGGGGGGGGGGTTTCTGCAAGGAGCCGAGGTTTTAAAGCTCTACTGCGAAGCACTTTATTCTCAAGAACAAGTTACTGCGTGAAGAAAGAGCGTCCTGTTGTTCGCGGCTCTTCACATAACAACTCTATCAAACTCATAGTTATTCATGGTGTGTGTCAGATTCCCAGTTGTACCCTGACCTTTTACAAGTGCTCTGCACTCGAGTTCAGTTTTTGAGCAATCTGAGTCACATGGTATTAAACTGTCCATTTCCACATTTGTGGGAAAAGGCAAAACACCTTTTATGTAGTTCAAAGTTCATGCATATTGCAAGTGGAGGTAGAGCTCCCAGCCTCTGACGCAGTTCCTACAATAACTCCATCACAGGCGTCACATGTCCAAGGACACTTTCTAAGAAGTGTTGTTCGTGGGAAAAATCAAAGTGATATGGCCTTCCGTCTCCAACCGCCCAAGGATGTGGGAGCTCAAGGGAGGGGCAGAGGGGAAGGCCGTGACATCAGTGGGCCGGACGTCACGCTGGGAGGGGAGGGTGGGGATGCCGATTGTCTCATTGAAAAGTCATAAAGTAGCCAATGAATAACTTCAGGGAGCAATCCGAGAAGAAGAGAAGACAAAGGCAGGAAAACTTCGGAAGGAAGTTCTACAAGAAGTGGTTACATTCTCCTGAAGGTGTTTGGGCTCTTTGGAGATTTCTATGCAGACTGGATGTTTTTTGTTTAATTAAGAAGGCATTAGGCGTAAATCTAAAATTGCTTTTTATTAAAGTCTGTGTGGTAAAAAATGTTTACAGGGGACCATATGCAATGTATATAAGGGTATTAGATGCCATTGTTTTTTACACAATGTTGCATTGGACATTTTGACTAATTTCACTCTGGGGTGAATTATAAGGCTTTGATGTTTTCTGATTATCACAGAACAACTCGGCAGGGTGATCCATCACTGAGATGGACTCCCCCCATAAATAATAAAGCAATCACTTGCCAATCATGCTTTTGTCATCTTTCTTCACTGTTTAATTAGGCTTAAGTCACATCAATAACATCTTGCTGCAGAAATTTACAGAGCTGTAATCCCTTCACTCCTGCATCAGTTTTAGCCTCGTGTGAGCTCTTTGGTAACTAATGAGGGCTCGCTCTATGAGATGGAATGGTAGCTTTTCAATAATCCACGTGATGTGCTTCTAGAAAGTGTACATTTATCTTCTACACAGTCTTTGCACCATCCAAACAGGGAACGATTAACAGTAATCTGCAAGTGAGCGCCTATATAACCGGCACTGCCTGAAATAAACTCTGCTGCTGCAGTATGTTAAAATGTTGGTCTGGGTTCATTTTAAAAGTCAACTTGTGTATATTGAGCCCTGCAAGACTGAACAGGGTCATGTGTGCTCCCCCCCCCCCCCCAAAGTCATGAGAAACCAGACCTGGAAGAAGAGAGAGTCGTCACCCCACTGGCCTTATGGGTCAAAAGCTGGGCGCAATCTTTGATAACAATGCTGTACTTGCAAGTTAGACTGTTTACTGTACACAAACACAGCAATATAAACATATTAAAAACTGTGACATGTGATACTGCACCTGAGAGCTCATAAACCTAGTTAATGAGTAATACAGGCTGCATGTCTTTAAAGCAATGGCAGGTCTGTCATATACACTTAATAAAGAGGAAACAAGGAAACACAGACCAACCCGTATAGCATGGCATTTTCATGAAATCCAATGCTGCTCAGAAATTCAGGAAATAATCTTATATATCTCTGGTATACACATATTCAGTGACAAACACATCCAGTAATGTCATGCGATGAAAATGGGCATCCCGCCAGAGTGGATAAGTACCTTGTCATCCCAGCGGCTCCTCCAAGCTGGAGTCAAAGAGTTAACAAGGAGCTACATTCTGAGAATTTTATATGGTGAAACACACCTTTTAAAGGCAATGGAATCCTAAGCTTTTATGCATGCAGGCATCACAAAAACGTACAAGACACTAAGATGCCAAGCTGGACTGAAATCCATTATCAGGAAACATTAGAAGACAATGGCTCCCATAGCTAATTCATAATTTATTACATTTCACATAAATAAGGTTACTAAAATGCAACAAATGTGCTATTATATACATGGCATGTTCAAATAATCCAAAATTATGTGAAAATCAGGTGAGCATGTGGCTGATATTTGACTATATTACACAGATGTCCACAGAAAACAGCTGCAAAAGGAAACGTGAGATGAGGTGGCCTCATCTCTAAAATGTCCTCCTGGCCATCTTGCCTATTTGGCCCAGCATTGCAGAAGTGCCGATACACTTCAGCATCTCTAGGATCTGGCATTCAGTCCTCCCCCCACCTTAGACCTTTGACCTTGAACAAAAGAGAAAATTATAAGCTGGGCAACAAGTATGACATTGGGCCAGCAGCATTTCGCAGAAAATTAAGAACGTGAGGAGGAGAAGAGGTCCAGGAGCAAATGGAGTGATACCTACTCCATCCAGGTCCCTCAGGTATCCATCTACACCCTTTGGATGTCAAACAGGCGAACATCTGTGTCATACCAGATTGGAGGATCCACGTTTCTATGGTGACACGACAACAGGTATCACTGGATCAACACAGAGTCATGGAAAATTTCATACCACAAGAGCACCCCCTCCTGGCACTATTTGATATCTCTCAGTGCCGGCATTTACCAAAGCATCTATCAAGCAGATTGGCTTGATGAATGGACTGGACCTCATACCAGTGAACAGTGGAAGAGGCTTTTTCAGCTGTACAGACTCAGGACGAGGCTCGCCATGTATACAGGTTTGAATATTTTAAGTAAATAAAAATAAAGACAGTGGTTCTTCCCAGCCCTCAGCTATGCGCACCTCAAGTAGACCACTCCCCACGTGTAGGTGCGGAACCACATGGTGGTGCCGGCATTGGCCTGGTACTTTCGGATCAGGATGGGGTGCGGGACCGGCAGGAGACCGACCAGCGTGCCATGTTGGAGGAACTTCAGGATTTCTGACTCATCAGTCAAACCCCTATATGAGGACACAAATCTTGCGTGAACTGGCGCTCACAATAATGAGAGTTCGAAGGGAAACCTTTACCCAGGAGTAAGGCAATGATTAGCCTGCATCGTACATTATTCTACCTTACTGGTGTATCAATGTACTGTCTAAATACTTTCAGACTATTGTGGCAATTTTATGATACATAACAAGACCTTCAGGAGTGGAGTGTTCTCTCCAGTTTTTTCTGTATGATTAAATTCAACCCGTCAGCACTCAAGCCTGTTAGATCTTCACAAAAAGCCTCACTTGTCAATGCAGATCTTCTCAACCTGGGGAACCAGCACCTGCAGTAGGCGAAGGACTGTCTGTAGGGGAAGCTGGCTCTTCCAGGAAAGCACCTGTCAGGAAGCAGAGTGTACCACAGCTCAGGTCAGGCCCTGGTTGTCGAGGGAAACGCCTCTGCGTGTGCATGACTTGGATGCAGGACTTCACCCAGTCTGGTGTGGGGGTCCAGCTGCAGGTGGATGTCATAGCAGGAAGCTTCTGCTCCATCTCTGTGTCACTGTAGAAGACATCCTGAAATGCAGACAGACACACCAACGGCTCTTAGTCCATATGAACATACCCATTTGTATTTAGATAAATGGCTACACCAGTACTTCAGCTCCACCCAGCAAAAATCGCTCCCCCCAGAATCAGCTTTATGGAGGTCTCCAGTGCAGCCCCTTCACCTCATTGTCCTGTGCCAAATTAGACTCGGTGTCGCTACCACTGGTCACACCAGTATGGCTCAAAGGGGGGGTCTGAAGAACGTCAGATGACTGAAGCGAGACCGTGACCCGTCCCTCCAAGACCTGTGACTTCTCTGTCAGCGTGTCAATATCTGTGAAGGATCAGTCTAACGTTAACCATAACTAATCCACATAACTAGGCGAAGAAAAACAGTGTACAAAATGATGGTCCCCATGTGGCACCTGGCATAGCGACAAGGCTGGTCTTGAGGGTGCCTGGCTCAGAGGCCACCTGTGGGCACGAGCCCTCTATGGAACCCCCCTCATGGGAGTCGGAAGGAAAGACGCCCCCTGCTGGTCGCTGCTTGCGCTGCAAAGCTTTCTGAATAGACACGTGGTCAGTCGGCAGGCTGGCCAGTTGGTGAAAGGTGGTACGGTTGCGGATGATGGCATAGACCAGGTTGCTGTGGCCTGGATAGGGGTGGCAAAAGAATAAGAGGAGATAACAGGCAGAGAAAAGCAATGGCCATTTGTTCAAAGAAGATTCCTCTACCATCAAACTGGTACTGAACAATATTGTTGAAAGCCTCAAGCAGGAAAAGGACCAACTGGTGGTTCTGCTGGCTGGAGAAGAGGAACCAACTGGTGGAGAAAACTTCCAGAAGGTGCAGAAGCTTGTTGGAGGCCACCATGGACAGACTTTTCAGGTAGGGTGAAACTACAATGAAAAGGTTAAGGATATTAGGGGCAGCACTTTTGGCTAATGTTTAAAGAAGGAAGTTATTGAGTAATAAAGTCTCTTCTAATAAGCACAGGGAGAGAAGGTTCAAATTTCAAGTTTTATTGTTACTTTATAAGTTTATAAGTTCTGAGGAACACAGTGAAGTTCTTGTGCCACAGTTGCAGGGGAGGTGACAGATGCATGGGAGACAATGGGACCGACAACAGTGCAAAGAAGGGACAAAACAGCAGTGTAGTAAAAGACAAGACCATGCATAACAAAAGCACAATATGGGAATTTTTGTCACCTCAAGGGTACGTGTCATCCATTATTAAATCATTCATGCAGAACCATACAGGAAACAGGAAATAAGAAAGAAAGAAAGATTAAGGTCATGATCAAAGTCACAATAAAACCTGAAACCTGAACCTTGAAAAGGATCTGCTGTAATCCCACATGTGAGATTACTGGGAAATTCTTGAGAGCTCAGTGATGTGTGTGTTCAACAGACCCCGGGTGATGATGGTGCGTGGTGCTTACCGTTGGCGATGATGGTGAGCAGGCAGTCATATAATGGCTGCAGACGCTGGTGTCCGTTGGTGATGATCTTGTGGAACACCTGTAAGTTTTGTCCATATAAAAGTAAACCTGTCAATTCCCAGAAGAGGCATCCGGGTTAACAAGCAACCCTACTATAGCCTCACCAAGACAAGCAAGTCGGCGTGTGTCCCGGTGAAGACAGGTACATCCATGGCCACGTGCACCGCATACGGCTTGTTCAGACGCACGCCAAAGTTCCTCTCACCACTCAGCAGCAGCAGGATGAAGACGCCGATGTGCAGCAGGCCTACGCGGGCTGCGGAAATGCAAGACTGTCATGTGAGTGTCCCAGCTCTCAGTTACCCACTGACCATTTCAGGGCCTATTTAGCTAAATCAAGGTACTAATTAGGGAAGCATGCAGCTAAGGGCTCAGGTAGGAAGAACCCCAGCACAGGGAGGGCCTCCCAAGGTTTAGTTAAAAGGGGACGCTTAAAAAAGTGAAATGCATCAAGGCCGCACTCACCCTGGTCGGTACGAGCATCATTCAGGTAGTACAAAATGGGCACCAGGACATCCAGCACATCATTGCTCTTCAGCACAAAGTACAGAAATTTCTGGAAGGCATAGAGAAGCATCTGGAGAGTGGGACTCCTCTCACACAGGTGAGAAGATCAACAAACCCTCCAGATGGGAGGCTGAACAGGCCGATAAACAGCCACTGACATTATCTTTATTCTTTAGTATTTAGATTTTTGTAAACTGAATAAACCCGTGTTCTTACCATGGAGCAGACATTCTTCTCATCTGTTGGAATAGTGTATTTTGGTTTAAAATGAGAGCTTCTATGCAATATTTATCCTCCACTTTACGTTAAATTGTGTCACTTTGTTTTCATGAAATACCTACACCTATTTTCAATTAACTGAAAGAAATCCGCAGAGGAGTTTCACTTTCATGAAAAAGAGAGAAAAGCAAAAATTGCGTTTAGCATTTTGTTCATCTGCGAGCCAATTACAGATATATAGTTATGCTTCGCACAAGATTATAACAAAACTGAAAATTTCTAAGCAGTCAATTTATACTGTCAGTAACATTTCATGTAGGCACAACCACGATAACATAAAAATCACACAAGACGTTTAATAGTCTAAACAAAGTAAACGAAGGACAAAATCACAAGGCAGAGGGACATAGGTAACATCTTTCCGCTTCTGATACAAACCCCTTGAAGAGCAACACATCGCTTGAACAGAAAAAACGGTGCATTATTTAGCTAACTTTTGTTTAACCGCATCGAAATAAAATAGCTCTGTGGCTCACAGCTCCCCGTCTCTCTCCCTCTGCCTCTTTCTGACGCTCTGACAGGGTTGTTTCCAATCTGACTATCCATAAACTGGCCCAAAATACTGAATTAAAACACTGTTTGTTTTCTTAGTTAACAATTTCCATTCGGATACCACACCCACTCAATGATGAGGAGTTAGCTACGCAAATCTTACAATTCAAGGGCAGTGCTGCCACACATGGATGGCCACAGCAGACCCAGAATTGTGTTTATTACTGGGGACACACAACCCTGACACATTTATTCTATAATTTTTTTTTGTTTTAGGAACATTAATGTACGGAAAATAAAATATAACCTTTAACACAAAAGTGGACAATTTTTAGAGCTCTAAAGGTCTCAGCGGAGGCTTTCAAGGGAGCTTGTATCTTTCTCATGGGAGCCAAGTTCCCCCCTTTCATGGTATTGATTCTACAGCCTGCACAAGCGCATGCCTAGACCTGAGGCAGTGTCACACACGAGGGGTGTTTGCGGACTTGACTGTATTTGTGTTCCTGTGTTTTACGTCATCTTCCATTGTCGAAGACCAGTTCCAATACTCAAGAACCGAAGTACAGAGGACGGTAAAAATCCCCGCATGTCGTTCTTGGCTCACCCCAATCATGAAGAATACATTGGTTGATTACATTTGGCCAGCGAATCACACCATGTACTATTGCTTTGGTATATCGTCTAAGTGATAAGCACTGAAGCGGTGGTGAAGAAAGAAACAGCTCCGCAGCAATAGCATCTTTTGAAAGAGGAGATATTGGGGATAAGCAAGGCAAAGTGACAATGGTGGTGTGGCGCTACTTTTTACAGTTTTAAATCCCACATGTTTATTAAACATAAGGATATGCTGAGTTTATACAAATCACTGATATTTTAGGAAGACTTCTAACTTGCTTACCAAATTGTGGCTGAAAGTAAACATCTGTATAGTACCATCTAAAGCCTTGATGGTTACTGCAAATGCGCCACTTAATTGTGAGTATATGGCGAAGTGATATCGTGCAGCCCTTGAATGACATGCCAATGCACCAACTATCGCTGTGCAGTCTGGGAATTGTAGTGCCAGTGATATGAATGCTATATACCAGTGGGCCAATTCTGATACTAAGACATTATCGCATGGGCCAGATGCAATTGTACCACAGGCAGGATTTGGCCCGTGGGCCTTGAGTTTGATATCCCTGTGTTAGAACTTTCCCCCAGAAACAGTGGTGTTAGCAGACAGATATTTCACTGGTCTTCTACCTTGTTGAAGTCACACAACTTCCAGAAAAGCACCAGCAGCTCCTGGTGGAACTGGATCTTTTTTGTAGAGTTGGGAAGGTATGTCTGGGTGAGGGGGTTTGTTAGAAGACGAGCCAGGCCTTTCAGGACAAACTCATAGTCCTGGTGAGAGAAGACAAGAGGCTTCAGAAAAATTCAGCATCTTCCATCTTCGCGCTTATTTCCTTTACTTCTCTAAGAAAAATCGAGAATCGACAGACAGCAAGACGGGAAAAGGAAGTTACCTCTTCTCTGTGGATTCTCGATAAATAATTCACAAAGAGGTTCTCTGGTCCCTCTGGCTGGAAACAAAGCGCAGAAATAGCTGTCAACAAAACAAAAGCCATTCTTCGCTAAGGGGAAGAACCTTTTAGCTTGAACAGGGGACAAAGCAAGCCCATGCCAAGTGTTTGTGGCCTGCATCATAGGAATCAATTTCACTGTTAGTCCAATTAACTTTGTTTAACAAAACTACAGCAGTTTTGCATCTTAACTCCAAAAACAACAATAGCCTTGTACCCGATAAGGATATTTTTTGATCATTAAAATTGTTATATACATGCATAATCAGGGCCGGATCCAGACGGGCAAACTAAGCAGCTTCCAGGGACCCAAGATGGTCCAGACAAAGTCAAAATATATAACATAAAGAATTTACTTTTTTGATGCCTGGGAACCTATATTTTTCATTTAAGAAGTTGGTACACTTTACTGCATATACCAATTTCAATATTTGTCCATTTCGACAAATTCCTGTCCACCAGAATAGAACCCAGTCGTCAATCAGAGACAATCTGTATATTGTATACATGGCCGGCTCTAGTTATAAGCGTGATAGGGAGTGGCCACAAGCCACCAAATTACCTCTGTTTCGGTGGAAGTGAAATGATCATCGATTTTCTTATTAGAGAGACGACCCAAGTAAAGCTCTGCCTTAGGGACACTGGAAACCCGGCCCAGTGCAAAATGCCACTGGCCTAATCTGTAAATCCAAAAAAGGACAGAGGAATTCCAAACGAAGGAGCAAATGCCACCTCCTCATCGCTGGTGCTGGACGGGGTCCTGGGCCGCTCCGTGCTGGGGCTCTCCGCAGGGACTCCGTACTGGTGCTCCAGGGTCACGATGAGGATCTGCACGGCGTGCTCCACCAGCAGCTCACGGGAGTCGGAAAAGAGCAGGTGGTTGTAGGGGATGCCGTAGCCCACAGGATCGTAGGCGCACACCACATTGAGGAGGGAGGTGAAGAGGGGCAGGGCATGCCTGCGGGAATGGGGCAGCAGGGGGGGGGGGGGGTCCGTTTAAACCAGGTTTGGAGTTAAGAGGAATTTCACCAAAGAAAACAGGAGAGAACGCTGGGAGTGATGCCTACCGGAAACCAGGCTGGAGTCTGGCTCAGGGGGTTAGATCTCAGGGTTTGTAAATGAATGGTTACTGGTTCAAAAATCATGATGGGCAGAATTGTCACACTACTGCTGGGCCCAAAACACCACCAAAAAAATATGTTCTGGGGGTGTCTGAAAAACAGCTGACCCTGTATCAGCCTCACCTGTGCGTGCGTCTGACTGGAGAGCAAGGTATGTGAGCGCTGAAGAATTCCTCTGTGTGAATGGCAAATGAAGCATTGCTTCATTATAAAAGGTGTCCAAAAACTCAACGGTCTGTGTCTATCAAATTTCTTAAGTTGATTCTGATGTGAGTCTGTTCGGGAATGAGGCATAAATAATGTATATCCTACTCAGGAACACATGGGGGGGTTGCCACCTATCCCAGGTATATATTAACATTATTTAACAAATCCTGTCTGTTACAACTATAGGGTATTCCATCCACTGTGAGTCTGGAGCCTGAGTGGGCTGCCAGTCCTTTGCAGGATACACACTCACACATATCCATTTCTAAAGCACCAGAGTGTGAGGGCATGAGGGGGTCTGTGAGTCAAGGCTCCTGACCGGTTTTCTGTGGAGCAGAAGAAGGTGACCCAGGGGTTGAGGACGCTGTGCTGAGGGGAAGGAGGCAGGAACATAGCCTCTGAGAAGCAGGTCAGCAGCAGCCTGAGCAGCTCAGTCCTGCATGGTGGCGAAGGAGTTGAGGAGACAGAGGAAAGGGTTAATAACAGCTAGCACAGCGGGAAAGGGCGTGGGAGAATAACAATCAGAGGCTCAGCACCCCCTACCTGTTGATGTCGTGCACGTAATTGAGAGGGGGGGACTGAGCGAACCCAACACCAGCCTCCCAGATGTACTCACAGCTGTCCAAGTACTGGGTGCTCTCTGCTGTGTCCTATGGGGAGCGACAGTCAGCTCTCAGCTCCATGCAAGAGCTTCCCTACAACCGCACAAGGAATGCTATGGATGCCACGGCGTGTTTCAGAACAGACCCATCTTTTGCTTGTGTGGTCAGATGGCCAAGAGAGGGACCCGGCGCACAATGAGGTCAGGGCAGGGCAAACAACATGGTGAAGCAGGAGGAAAACATTTCCCTAAGGGGTCAAAAACTCTAGACACTGAGAGGGTGACCACAGCCAAACACAAATGGTCTGTTTCATGATGTGACATTAAGGGCTTATTTATGCCAACTTGTCAAGTTCCTTAACCGACCTGCTCCCACATCTCGCATCCAGCAGAGGATTTAGCAAAGTCAGTTACCCTTTCCTCATCCTCCTCTCCCATTGAATGCATTTCTTGTCTTCTAACTTTTGTGTTGATTATGCCTCGATGTCACGCATTTTCCCTGTTTTGCATTGATTTACTGACCTATTACCTGTTTTCTTGACTTTTGTGTTTTTGAATTACAATCCTGGAGTTGGCATCCTCCATTACGATTTGTTTGAAGATTTCTGCTACAGGTCAGGTTCAGCGCGCATTGAACTCTACCTGGTTCATCACAACATCTTCCTGCAGATTCCTGTCTGCTGCAGCTGCTCAGGGTCAGTGCTGAGATCAGGAGAACAAAAGAAATGGCCCAATGATGATAGACTTCTAGCACTGGGCGGAGATATGGACCAGTCAGTCCTTAGACAGCATTGGGGTTTACTATGAGTTTTACAAATCCAGGGGAAGAGTGTCCATGAAAAAGCGCAACATGAACATGGTCTTGGCCGGTCCGCAGATGGACGTGCCCTGTCATTTAACATCGGAGGTGTTTCACCCAGCCAAAACAGTGCTATCCACCACAGATAAACAGGGCTTTTGGAAACGCATCGTTACTTGGGACACATTATTTATTTCATTAAAAATTATTGGCACGTTTTTGTCTACTAGCTCCATTTCAATTAGTGTCCGATGCATTTACAATAAACAGGAGACGTCATATAAGTTTTGCATATATTTACGGTGATGGTGAGCATCCCCCAACAGCCATGGCTAACAACTCCGGTTAGCAACTCATTAGCCTGTTCATTTGAGCATAACTTTCCGATTTATGTTTATGGTTGAACCTATTCTTGCAGGTTTAACGGGCAAATTGAAATATTTCATGTGATCGATCGCTTCAAATTTTTTAAGTGACTTTATGCATTTCCACCATTTTGCTTCTTGTACTGTGTATTGGACAGAGCCAGGATATTCTGCCACAATGTTTGTGATTTGCAGTCTGGCATCACATGTCACTTGCACATTAATGGAATATGTATGTTTGTTTCTGTAAATGTCCTTGTGGATTGAGAGGGTGACCACTCCTTGTGGGCATCATCCCTATATACATAAACACGTTACCTGGATTACACCTACTTTTCAGGCGGAGGGAATCCAGCTCAAAGCAGACTCGCATTTTCCCCTGCAGTTTTCATACATGCGATGAAATATGTAACCAGTCTCTCTTTGCACTTCTCCTGCCATGTTTTTGTGTGAAAATCCTGCTTTTCCCTTGACCCACCCATGGCTACATATGCATGAGTAGGAAAAATGCACCTTGTCATTTTGAGCTCTTCCGGCACACAGATTGTGATTTTAGGCATGTACAGTCTGTTCATACATACCATGCTATGTTTTTAGGGGCATTTTGCTACAAAATTATACCTGAAAAAGGCACAAACGCATTATTTCATCTGCCCCACAGAGTTTACATAGGCAGAGGTTTACAAAGGCCTACCAAGAACTGATCAGAGCCCGGGAAATCAGAGCTAAAAGGTAGTACAATGGTGGTTATCTGTTAGCTAAGTTGGCATAGGGTTTCCTAATCAAAGTCTGTGTACTTTCACATCAAATGGGAAGTATTTGCATTGTAAAATTAGGGTGAAAATTAGGAGCCGCCCTTTTACTATAGTAAATAGTAGGGATGGGTAATGATTTTCTTTTTGAAAATCTACAAACTCGACAAACTTCATCATCAGCACCCCCACCCCCATTCCAGCAAATTTACTATGCAACCTGGCAAGGGGTCACAAAAGGGTCGCCACTGAATATCAATTTCGGGACACCTAACCCGGTATTACTAGACACATCCATCCATCCATTTTCCAAACCGCTTATCCTTCTGGGTCGCGGAATTACTTGATACAAATAAAAAAAAAATAATCAGTGGTATGACCATCGCAACTATTTAATCAATATATTACATGTTTTTTTCACGAAAGGGAGGAACTTTTAAGATGACAGCATAAGTTACCATGGCAATATACCTTAATTAAAAGTGAGCTATGATTCGTAATACCCAGTATCCAGATATAATACCCATAATCCAGTATACCTCAAGAAATCTGGGTAGGGCCGTAAACTAGCTTGTTAGTTCACCCCCCGGATCATAGCTAGGCAGGCACGGGGTCCGGTTGCGGGTGCTTACTGGGCCCCCGCCCCTCAGCTGGCTTTGTACAGTGAAATCAGGGCAGAACAGCAAGTCGGCGAGGGCCAGCAGGAGAGACTCAGCCAGAGGATGGGAGTCTTCCTCATCGTCCTCCACTTCTTCCGCCTGTGGGAAAACGGCTGTTAATGCAGGAGCCTGATGCATAAACACAAAGTATCTGCCAGTTACGTACCAGCTGTGTATGAGAGTGACAGTGCAGCCAAGTAGGGAAGAGCCTGTATTTAAACAACTGCTTCTACCCTCTATCTTCTCTCGCCATTTGTTATTTACATAAGCAAACACCAGACATAGCTGGGCTTGGGCAGGGGGGCTAAGGGGGCACCGCCCAGTTACCCTCATGGCCTCTTAGCAGTATTCATTCAGTCACAAAAAAATCTTGACTTCCTTTCTTTCTTTTGCAAATCTGGCTGACCTGTTTGTCATGTAAAACTAACTGAAATGCGCTGAACCCCAACCCAAATCTGATTCCCCCTCCCCCCAGTGAAGGCAGCTCAGAACAAGGACTGATTCTGTAGCTTCACATGTGGCTACATATTCTGTCTGATACGGCGGCTCCAAGAGCAGTAAGGGTGTAACAGTATACAACATAAACGGTTTGGTACAAAACGTGCTTTTAGTACAATTTCAGGACAGCAGGAAAAACAGAACTTATTTTTAAATTAAACAAAAACAAAGACAATTAAAAACAGCTGTAAACCAAAGGCAATGCATCTGGTGACATGTCTATAACGAAACCTAACAGAAGCCTATTTGCATATTGTAAACATCAATATGTTAAGTAAATTAAACAAAAATATACCGTCATAACAATCATAATGAACTAAAAACAGTACATAAGAACATAAGAAATTTACGAACGAGAGGAGGCCATTCAGGCCATCAAGCTTGTTTCGTGAGAACTCAATTAATAGCTTAGAGTTCTCAAGATTTTCTCTAGCTCTGAATTAAAGGAGCCCAAGGTTTTAGCTTGCGCTACACTAACAGGAAAACTATTCCATACTCTGACTACATACTGTGTAAAGAAGTGCTTTCTCAAATCCAGTGTAAAATATTCTCCCGCTAATTTCCACCTATGGCCACAAATTCTTGTATTTGAACTAATATTGAAGTAACTATTTCATTGTACAGCATCCAGACCTGTTAGAATCTTATATACCTGAATCATGTCCCCCCTTAGTCTCTATTGCTTGAGGCTGAATAGATTCAGCTCAGCTACCCTCTCCTCATGAGACATTACTCTAAGGATTCAGGAATCATTCCTGTAACCCTACATTGAACCATTTCCAAGGCAGCAATGTCCTTCTTAAGATATGGTGACCAAACCTGCTCACAATATTCTAGGTGGGGACTTACCAAGGAATGGTATAATCTTAGCATCATCTTCACACACTGAGAGATGTAACCCAACATCCTATTGGCCTTTTTTATTGCTTCCCCACACTGGTGAGAGTGGGACATGGAAGCTTCAACATACACACCAAGGTCTTTCTCATAATCAGCTACCTTTATTTCAGCATAACCCATAAAATATTTGTACTTTATATTTCTGCTCCCTGCATGGATTACCTTACATTTCCCTACATTAAATTTCATCTGCCGGTTTTCAGCCCAGTTGCTAATTAAATCAAGATCCTGCTGTAGCTTCTGTGCTGCTAGTTCAGTATCTGTTACACCACCCACCTTGGTGCCATCTGCAAATTTAACCAGTTTACTGTATGCATTGGTGTCAATATCATCAATGTAAATTAGGAACAATAGTGGTCCTAAAATTGAACCCTGCGGTACCCCACTATGAACGCAGGCCCACTGTGCATCTAATAATAACCTGCTGCTTCCTGTCTGTTAACCAGTTTTCAGTCCAAGCTGCTACTGTTCCTAAAATCCCTGCTGCTTTGAGTTTAAGGAGGAGTCCTTTGTGGGGGACAACATCAAAGGCCTTCTGGAAATCTAAGTAGATCACGTCGTAGGCCATTTTTAGATCAATTTCTCTTGTAGCTTCCTTAAAGAACTCGAGTTAATTAGTTAAACAGGATCTACCTCTCCTAAATCCATGTTGGCTATCCCTCAGAATGTTATTTGAATTCAGGTAATTTACAATTTTCACTTGGATTATAGCCTCCATTTCTTTTCCAGTTAAATTACCTGGCCTATAGTTTGCTGGATTACTTTTATTCCCTTGGCATTCTTTTACATACACTGCAACAACACCTCCCTTCTTGCCGGTCCATACGGAATAATGTGAAACCATCCATATTGTGTTTTTCTCCATCACTGTCACTCAATCATGTTTCTGTTATTCCTATAATGTCATAAGAAAATGATTAAATAAAAGCCTCTAAATCATGAAGTTTGTTGCAAATACTCCTAGCATTTAAGTACAGAGAGCAAAGGGTAGGCCAACCTTCCTGCCTCCCCAGTCCCTAGTTCAAACATTCCTCAATTACGCTTCACATATGCCTCCCCAATACACTGGTTCCCCTCTGGTTCAGATGCAACCCGTCCGGTTTGAACAGGTCCCACCTGTTCCAGAAGGTCTTCCAGTGCCCCATAAACCTAAACCCCTCATTCCTACACCACCCTTTTAGCCACGCATTTAATCTCCTTTTCTCAGCTAAATTAACCTGGCTCATGCATGGCATGGGAAGCATTCCAGAAAATACCACCCTGGACGTTCTGCTTCTAGGCTTATCTGGCTTAACTTCTATACATTCGCAGGATGTATTTCCAGCAACACAGCCAACAGTCTTGATCTTTTCAGCTACTCTCTCTGGTGCTGGTGCATTTTATTAACACGACAAGTTGCCGGGGAGCTGACGGATCCTACAGCGCGGACACCCTGCCGCCAAGCTGCCCTCTAAGGACAGCAGAGGTCAAAAGGCCCACGAGGGAAGCAGGAATAGAGGAATAAATAGTAGGATGGGTCCCATTAGGGAACACACCAGTCCAGTGACCCATACGGAAAGCACAGAATGGTAGGGATTCCCGGAAATGTTAAAGGGAGGCATCCCTCAGGCCAGACAGCTACTGTGCCATGTCATTGAATTATAGTGTGGGACTGGCATACGATTTCACTAAAAGTCACCCCCAACTTTGTTCCAACAGGGGGTGAGTATGTGTATTACACGCCTCCTATGCTCACCCTGGCCTGACCAATGCCGGACCAGAAGAATCCAATCCAGTCGGGGTCCTCGAAAATGTAGGGCAGGATCCGGGTCAGCAGCCGGGCACAGCTCAAAACCACCCGCTTCTCCTTCTCAGTGGGGCAGCCTGACTCAGCTCCTTGGACCAACTTCTCCACAGCCTGGCAACAAACAGGAGTAACAAAGAGGGACACACAGTTACCTCATGCAACACACTGACGGTGTGCACACAAAAAGACGCAAACTCAGTCAGGTGACACGCATACTGATAGGCCATTGAGAGACAGATGTCACCCAATCAGTTTCTGCACTTATATAGACAGTAAGAAGCCTGAAGCACAAAATTAGGTTCCAGCTTTCGACTCAAAGAAAAACTGGATAGATAGAAAAGTGTCTGTGTATCACTCACACACAGGCATAAGGTCTAATGTCAGAGTTCCTCAAACTGACAGGCTAGTTTATGAAAAGTCTTGCGAGAGTCTATTGTTGCAAGGCCCTTAACTGGCTCTCTCCAGTTCAAATCCCCTGGTTGGCAGAGTGATCTCACCATCGGCCCCTTGAGCAAACTGCTTTCTAAACTGTATGTTGCTTTCGATAAGTGACTGCAAAATAAAATATATAAATAATAATAATAATATAAATGCGGGCGGCATGGTGGTGCAGTGATTAGCACTGTTGCCTCACACCTCTGGGACCCGAGTTCGAGTCTCCGCCTGGGTTACATGTGTGTGGAGTTTGCATGTTCTCCCCATGTCGTCGTGGGGTTTCCTCCGGGTACTCCGGTTTCCCCCCACAGTCCAAAAACATGCTGAGGCTAATTGGACTTGCTAAATTGCCCGTAGGTGTGCATGTGAGAGTGAATGGTGTGTGAGTGTGCCCTGTGATGGGCTGTCCCCCCCATCCTGGGTTGCTCCCTGCCTCATGCCCATTGCTTCTGGGATAGGCTCCGGGCCCCCCGTGACCCAGTAGGATAAGCAGTTTGGAAAATGGATGGATGGATGGATGGATGGATGGATGGATAATATAAATGCATAAATAGAAATACAAATTTGAAAGCTGAGAATGGACATACTTCTCTCTTTTGCTGGTTGCGCATTACCTTCCCAGAAACAGCATTGGTCCTTCAAAGACCTTACAAAAGTGCAGGATGCACAGCCTGACGGGCTGCTCGGGACAGCCTACCTTGTAGCAGAGAGTAGCGAGGTTTGCGGGCGACTCCTCACGGACGGCTCGGATCTCAGCGGCTGGCACCATGGTGAAAACATCCTGGACAGAGTTAGCCGTTTCAGCAAAGAACTGGTCCCAGAAGGTGTTGTCAGTGGCCTCCACAGGCTTGGGAACAAGAGGACTGGGTTACATGAGAGAGAGACAGTACCGTCTTTCTGGAAAACACACCATATTATACCATTACATAACTGAGAGAGAGAGAGAGAGAGAGAGAGAGAGAGAGAGAGAGAGAGAGAGACCATTTAGGTAGTACATTTCACAAACAATATATTGCATTGAGTTGCCATGCAGGGAAAAAAAACTGAAACTATGTGAAGTTCATTCTTTGGAGGAGCATAGGCTAGCTTTGATTTCCTCTATCTTTCCTCACTGTAATACACCGGCCGCAAAGGGAAGCCATGATTTATTATATAAAAATATTATGTTAACATCTGCTATCAACAAACCTGTTCTTTTATAGCCGAGACTCGTCTAATGGTCATTCTCACTAACAGCTCAATAACAACATTTCATCTGCTAAAAGATATGGAACTTAAAATATTTGCATAGCGCTGGAGTTTATATCTTATCCAAATTTCCCTGTTTGATTATATACATATAATCACATTTATTTATATCATATACATTTGTATATGTCATTTATCCGTCCTGACCATTAGCTCTCCTTGCCGTCATATTTTTACTTTGCACAGATACGGATAAGTAGTATATTAAACTGGCAAAATATAAATTCCTCATCCCAAACGATTTAACGACTGGAAAAATTATATAGTCACCGTCTGAGCACAGGGGTCACATCTCCCATCTCGATCAGTCTTTGAAACACATCTACACATACACCGACTAAACGAACCTGGGTCTTGGTTGTGAGCTGTACCACCGCTTTCCTGAAATTAAGCTTGGAGTCGGAGATACCCATCTTGCTTTTAGTGCCCACTGCTTCTCTGAATCCTCGCCAGCTGAGAGTCTAAAACAGACGCTTCCCCCGCAGCTGAAGCCAGATTCCTGGATGAGAGACTTCGGTTCCAATACCAGCCTCTTCCGGGTCCCAGATCCACGCAGTTGCAAAAGGCTCAAAGGATATTCGATTAAAAAAAATACATTAGACATTAAGAAACAGAGCGATTGCAACGTGCGTGTTGGGGCTTTTTAGTAATAAAAGCAGTCATTCGGGTAAAGTAATAGGCTACCGTGATAACTAGATTTTCATTGCTAACGTCATCATCGATATGATATAAATTTGGAATCGACTTCTAATTTAAAGCAAAAAAAACGTAATTAGCTGCCTAATTTAAATATGGAATTTTCATAAATCCATGTCTAGCCAGATCCGGTCTCCAGTCCGAGTCTTCGGCAGAACCAGTTACCCTTCTTCGATCATCCTTATTAAGCCTATATCCTGTGTAATCGTTAGTACCATGTAGGGGATTGCATGTTTAACGCTGTATTGAGGGGGCTCCTTGGTTACCAGTGTACTTCCTATTTCTTGCCTCTTTCTGGTATTGATCTGCCTTGTTACAGTTTACTGACAGGTTGCCTGTTATTGGCTTTGGTTAATAAACCACTGAATGCTTTGTGCAAAGACCTCTGCCAGATTTATTAGGAAATAGCTCATCTTTCAATGGAGGCATTGCTAGACTGGGGCACGCAGACAGAAGCACCAAATCAATCCAAAGAATCTCCAAAATGATTTGTTTACTTCAGATATTTTAAAACATGCTCTTAGCTAAAAGAACCATGCATGACATACATGCAAGTGGTGTGGAGCCTATTCCAGAGGCTACAGGAACAACCCAAGATGGGGAGCAGCTCCATTGCAGAGCACACTCACACATCTGTGGGCAACTCCAGTTAGCCTGCATGTTGTTGGAATGTGGGGGAAACCAGAGGAGAATCATGGGAGAAAATGACTGTATCCCCAGTCCTCAGCAGTTTAATACCAGTCTGTCCCTGATGTTTTCTTTGGAGAGAAGTAGCTTCTTTGCTGTCCTGCTTGACACTTGGCCATCCTCCAAAAGCCTTCACATCACTGTGCGTGCAGACACACTTACACCTGCCAGCTGCCATTCCTGAATAAACTCTGCACTGGTGTTGCCCCGATTCCTTGCAGGTGACCATGGTTAATAGAGAAAGAACAATGATTTCAAGCACCACCTTCCTTTTAAAGCATCCAGTCTGCGATTCTAACTCAGTCAGCACGACAGAATGATCTCCAGCCTCGTCCTCATCAACAGTCTCACCTGTGTTAATGAGGGAATCACTGAAATGATGTCGGCAGGCCCTTTTGTGGCAGGGCTGAAATGCAGTGGAAATGGGTTTGTCGGGATTAAGTTCATTTTCATGGCAAAGGGGGACTTCATTGCCATTCATCTGATCACTCTCCATAACATTCTGGAGTTTATGCAAATTTGCCATCATAAAAACTGAGGCAGCAGGCTTTGTGGAAATTTGTATTTGTGTCATTCTCAAAACCTTTGGCCACAGCTGTACACTTTTCACTCATGGCACTAAGATGTCATTTGTACAGCCAAACAGTGACATCTTGTGTCCTATATGCATATTAACCAAACAAGTTAAGTAACCTGGTCAATTACACATACAGCAGGAGAAATGTCAGGATTTGACCCTTACAGAGCCTCAGCACTGTGAACAAATAGGGAACACCCCCTCCCCCATGATTAAATTTGCTGAAAGAAGGGAGGGGTACAAAATATATGCAAAAAAACATAAAAATCACTAAATGAGTTTAGAAAAATTATTTTTCAGGGGTTGAGACAAAAAAGAGGCAGGATGATGTCCTCCTAGGACAGGGGTGGGGAGCCTGTTCCATGGGGGGCCATGTGTGTGCGGCATTTTCGGATGCCCCCTCAATCAGCCAATAATAAAGCAGTGGTTCACAGCTCCAGTCCTCGGGACCCGCTGTGATTGGCTGATCGAGAAGCCATCCCAAAAACCCGCACCCACACCGGCCCTCCTTGGAATATGTTCCGCGCCCCTGTTCTAGAACCATGAAATACATGCTTTAAGACATACATTATCCAGTTTAATCCAGCATATGGTTGCTGTGGACCTGGAGCCTGCTCTGGGATGGTATGGGATGTCTACCAAAAAATACACACTGCATCCATATCTGTGGACCAGAGGTTCAGTGCATCACTCCATTTGTAACTGTCCGTGACTCCTTACAAGGTAGTCTGTGGTTGTGTGGCTCCATATAGGGTGGTGTGTGGCTGTGTGGCCCCATATAGGGTGGTGTGTGGCTGTGTGGCCCCATATAGGGTGGTGCGTGGCTGTGTGGCCCCATATAGGGTGGTGCGTGGCTGTGTGGCCCCATATAGGGTGGTGTTCGGCTGTGTGGCCCCATATAGGGTGGTGCGTGGCTGTGTGGCCCCATATAGGGTGGTGCGTGGCTGTGTGGCCCCATATAGGGTGGTGCGTGGCTGTGTGGCCCCATATAGGGTGGTGTGTGGCTGTGTGGCCCCATATAGGGTGGTGCGTGGCTGTGTGGCCCCATATAGGGTGGTGTTCGGCTGTGTGGCCCCATATAGGGTGGTGTGTGGCTGTGTGGCCCCATATAGGGTGGTGTTCGGCTGTGTGGCCCCATATAGGGTGGTGCGTGGCTGTGTGGCCCCATATAGGGTGGTGTTCGGCTGTGTGGCTCCATACAGGGCGGTGTGTGGTCCATATACAGATATAGCCACTTGAATTGTCCCCTGTTTACATGATGGGGCCTTGGCTGGTGCTTGGCTGGTCTGTGACAGGTCCCTACTGGGTCCTGGGTGGGACCTGGACTGTAATGAGATCCACCACAATGATGTAATGAACAAGGGGGCCAGCATGATCCTCCCCTTAACTCTCAGTGTGTAACGTACTTGCAATGATTTATCCATCCACCAGGGGGAGCAGTGATTATGATTATTACTTACCTGAAATCAGGTATTGTAACTCCACTGCAAAAAATGAAAATCTAAGCAAGTATAATTTTCTAATATTTTGACAAAATTCCAATTTCATTAATAAACTGACTACACTGCAATAAATGGCCTGTGAAATTTAAGAAATTGTTTTTGTTCCGAGGCAGAGATGGCCAAAAACTAGCAAGATGTGTTTTAGTTAGTTTATTGATGAAATTAGAATTTTGTATTTTACTTCCCCTTTTGGAGATGAGGTGGACCCAAAATATGAACAGAAACAAACCTTAACCTTTTGTTTTGAGAGCAGTGTCATAAACAGACAAAAAATGAGAAGAAGAGGCTCTTCTGCACGGCCTGATTTTGGTGAGTTCAACTCATCCCTGGGTCAACAAGGGAGGGGGTTGCTTTTCCATTCTTTAACCAATCACAGTCTGCATGACATCACCACAGTAATTAAAGCCAGTGTATTCTGTGAGGCAGTAAGGTGCACCGATTTATAATGGACCTGTTTTATTGTGTCTTTTGCTAAAGGACATGTATGTCACAGACACAAAACATAGGAACATGCTTACCTGCAAAGGCTGTATGGAGCAATGTAAGGGCACGTCTTTATTTCACGATGATGATGATGATAATGATAATAGTAATTTTATTTATAATAATTATTATTACAATAGTAATATAATAATACATTAATAATTACAACAATAACAATAATAATTAAAAAATAATATCCAACAAAAATAATAGTAACAAGGCTTGAATCAGAAAGCTTGATCACAAGCCCAGAGGCTTAGCCTGCTGACCCACAAACCCACCAGGTGACTGAACGGCTAGACCAATGTGGTGACATCATACAGTGAAGATTGTGACTGGCTAAAGAAGTGAAAAGCAAGACCCTCCTTTGTTGACCCAGGGACACATTGAATCAGGATGTCTAGGTACTGTTGCCCAGCGTCACTTAGTCCTCTGAATCTGAACCTCTGAATCCAAATGGTTTCACCCTTGCGTCCTTTGACCCCAGTTGCCTCAGGGACACTGGTAGAACCTGCAGCTATTCGTCGATCTTCACTCGGACATCACTTGGGACGAAGTGTCCATTACAGAAATATCTTGAAGAAACACATTTGTCAGATTTTATAAACACAGTACAAATGTATATTTGCCTTTGGTGTTAATGATATTGCTTGCAGTAAACTGAAATATATGAAAATCTTTCAATCAGTCAGTACCCTTGATTAACCTGTCAAAATTTGCTGGTATGGTTACGCTTGTAAACCAAACGTGGGATCGGCTCCATGATTACAGTGCTGGAGGCAGAACCAGAAGGGTGGTTTGGCAACAAATATTCATGTATCACATACACCAGGGGTTATTATTCGAGATTAGCTACCAATCAAACCGACATGTTACGTCTAATTAAATATATTATCTAATATTTTCTTACACTTGCAGTAGTTTTGTGTCCAATCTTCTCATTTTCTGCAATTAACCGGCTTGTTCTTCATTACTCATAGAAAACTATTTGAAATTATTTTTCATATAGTTTTTTGGCTGCTGAACTTTCATTTTGTGCACGTTTTGTTTCTTTGTGAAACTGGCGATGCTTACAGCTGTTTTTTACACCCCCTATAGGATTCGTTTTTGTGTGATTTTTGCAGCCCGAAACACTTGATTTTGCAGCTACTTTTTTCCAAATTTGCAGCGCAATTTGCAGAGTTCTGTGTGCTTTTGTTGTGGAAAAGTACCAGTGAACAAAGAAACATACGTAATTACTTGTTATTTCCGTGCTAATTTTCCGGACTTTGGGATTCAGTTTTGGTGTGCTATCCTTTTGGCAAGACGGGGTGGTCACCCAAGAGGGACAGCCACTGGAGGGGGCTAGAGGAGATCCACGAGTGCCCCTCCTACATCATTTATTGCCTGCAGCTGCCAGAGTGACAAAAGGCCTGGCACTGTATCGCCCCCTGGCCTAACCTGACCCCCCCCGCAGCGGCTGTGCAGGACATGCTCGGGAAGGAGAGTAGAAATACCATTTGTGGCAACATATCTGGCTTTCCCCCCCCCCCCCCCCCCCCCGTCTGTGGGACTTTCTGGGGGGTATGGGGGCTGACAGGGATGGATGATCACTTAGGTTGGGGCAATGTGAGCCACTGGATTTGATCAACAGGACTGATTATGCACTAACCACATATATCTGTGAATAGTGTAAATTAATATGTGATTTTGTGTATTTATTTTGTAACAGTGAATGTTGTAACCATGTAATGTTCAGTGTGAAACGTGTGTTTTAACATGCAACACTGAGTGTGACTGACGTTGACTGTGGGTGAGTGTGAGTGTGACTGTTGTCTTCCATGTCTGTGCCGCTGCTAGTCAAACTAGTGGTGAATAGCAAAGTATATCAATTCTCCTTTTTAAAGAACTGTCATTGACGACCTAATCCAGAGACTTTGGTAGCTCCAAACTTCAACACAGCGCAGAGAAGAAGTGGTAGTAGAGCAGAGGGGATCCCCCTGAACCGAGCGGTATGCCTTCCTGGGGTGACCAAATGGAACTAGCACACCAGACGGCAGAGGGAGTCACAGCTCTGCAAAAAAAGGCATCACCTAACTTGAAAGCGGCTGGTGGCAGAAAGAAGACCACTGTAAGGCTCCCTTTCAAGAGCGGAGAAGAGCTCCTGGAGCCCTTCAGCGCCCAAGTACGCATGAATCATAATATCACACTCAAACTATCTTTTCTTCTTCTCAAATGTTTTTTCCTACTCAATCTGATAGCTAACCGCGCATGCCAAGTGAATTTCCTTCTCCTGCTCTCTGTGCTCGAGTGAAATTTTGATTGTGGTTTTCGGGGCTGGGTTCATTGCTGTTTGTGTCGGCGAATGCTATTGGTTGATGAGATTGACTGCACACTACAAAAAGCTTCACCAGAAGGCAAAGATTATGGATGACAATGATGGAAATTCAGGCTCCTTTGAGTGAGACGGACCATTTTGGTGATGGGAATAACAGCTCTTTGAAGGGAGTCAGATCTTATGGCTCTCTTCCTTTGCGAGCCATTATTATTTATTACTATTTTTTTAGGGGGTTAAGGTTATGAGATATATCTGTGTAATAGTCTCTACAATAATTATAGGGTAAGATTGGGATCAGATTTAGATTTAGACATCAAAACCAACATAATTTCATTTTGCACGTGTGGGCTAGGTTTAGCAGCGCTAAATTACCCATATTGCCAGATATAATGTCATTGACCTGCATTGTAAACATTAAATAAGGTGACGCCAAATCTCTCTGCTTTATCAGTGAATTTTCTACTTTGAATTTACCTTCTGTATGAAATGTGTTATGTAAATAAAGTTGCCTTACCTACAGGGTAACTCATGCAACACTTAGTCTGACAGAGGCAATCGGAGATCACGATGACAATTTTTGTACAATTGTGCAAACTTGTGAAGATGTCCATGTCAGTAATGTGCTCCATCCCTACTGGACATGGAAATGAAATGTACAGCAGTTTATCCTCACTGCATCACTGGAGTGGCACTCAATGAATGGTGTGGGTGATGAATGCAATTGGGGTAGGCCTGGGCTTTTGAAGAGATAAGGTATTCACCCCTCACAGGCTGGTGCCAATCTTCTGTCCAAAACCATAGCTCTCGAGGCAAATCGTTGGCATAACGCAACCACCTACTAATCGTTTACAGTCCTCATCTAGGGTTCATGTCATCAAGACTATGTCTGTTCACCACACTATTAATCGTGGAGGTCTATTCCAGTGTAGTGAATGTCATAATAATTTAATAAAAATTAAGCCAAATCCATTATTAGATAATAGGTGTAATGCAAGGCTAAAGCTTGGGCTTTTGAATGTAAGATCACTGGCTCCTAAGGCGCTACTAATAAATGAAATGATTAGTGATATTAGTCTTGGTGTTACTTGGTGCTTATGCTTTATGCCCAGGGCTTAAACCTACTGAATTCATGGCACTAAATGAATGTACTCCAGCTGAATACAGTCATAAGCATAACCCTCGACCCAATCACAAAGGTGCTGGTGCTGCTGTAATATTTCAGTCCAACCTAGGAGTGTCTGAGAAAAGTGGTTATAGCTTTAGCATGTTTGAAATTCTAGTTCTTAGTCTTGCTGGCTCATCTCCTGGTGGCTCATCTCCTTGTAATCCTTCACGTCCAGTCATCATTGTTATTGTGCATAGACCTCCTGGTCCATACAGTCATTTTCTAAAGCAGTTTGCAGATTTATTAACAAAGCTGGTGGTCACTACTGACAAAGTTGTGATTGTTGGTGATTTTAATATTCCCATGGAGAATGACAGTGATCCTTTAACAACAATGTGTGCTGCTATTCTTGACTCTTTTTGCATGTGTCAGAATGTATTCTGGCCTACTCATGCCTGTGACCGTACCCTAGATTTGATTCTAAGCCATGGTGTCCTAGTGGAACACATATCTATTATCCGTCAGATCATTATTTGTTAACATTTGAAATACAATATGGCTCCAGCTCTGAAGTATAGTACCAGACATTCCATAGCTTCATTATCCACTGCATAGTTTCTTGACCAGCTTCTACAGTCCTTCAAATTTACATCTGAAGCCTGAAGTGAAAATGAACTTGAACGGGTAACTGTGAACATGGAGAAATTGTTTCGCTGCATTCTCGATTTTGTAGCTCCACTTAAGAAAACAAAGCATAGAAATAAGAAACCTGCCCCCTGGTGCTCTGATCATATGCGTGAACTTAAACAGGCTTCACACAAGCTAGAGCACAAAAGGCATTCAACCAAACTAGAAGTTTTCAGACCCTGGAAAGAGAGCCTCTCTAAGTACAGACAAGCACTAGTGACTGCTAAGCCTGTGTATCTCTCCAGACTAATAGATGAAAACGAAAACAATCATAAATTTGTGTTTGAATCTGTGTCTAGATTAACAAAGAATGTTAAACTCACAAGTCCCAGAAGCTCTTAGGAGTGATGACATCTGGAGCATGTCTGTAGGTACGTACATTTACCAGTATTCTGCTAGTCCTGTTTGTACTGATAATGATACCTTTGAGTTTTTCTTTCCCGTAAAACAAACAGAACTTTTGAACTTAATTTCCTCCTGCAAATCTTCTATTAGCCTTGTAGACTCGATTCCTATGAAACTTCTTGAGGAGATCGCACCGCACAGTAACACTACCCCGCTAAACTTGTTATACTCATCTCGTAGGCTTGGATATGTTCCAAAACCTTTTAAAAAAGCTGCTATTAGACCGGCTCTAAAGAAACCAAAACTATTCTCAAATCTTCCTTTCATTTCAAAGAGCTTGGAAAAAGTTGTTCACCAACTGTCTTCCTTCCTACAGAAAAATAATGCTAATAAATTTTATCAGTTTGGTTTCAGACCAAACCATAACACAGAAAAAGCCCTAGTAAAAATAATGAATGACTTGCTTATGGTTGCCTTTCATGCCTGTATATCTTTGTTGGTATTACTAGCTCGTTCACTGCAACATTCGATTCAGACCATAATATTCTCTTGAACTGGCTAGAATCTGTGATTGGCATTAAGGCAACAGCTTTCCCTGTTTTGTTTTTGTTTGTATTTAACTGATCATTATCAGTTTGTCCATGTCAATAATGAATCTTCCATGGCCACCAAAGTCAAATATGGTGTCCCACAGGGATCAGTACTGGGCCCACTACTGTTCACTTTGTATGTGTTACCACTTGATAACATCATTAGAAATCATAGTGTTGATTTCCATTGTTAAACCAATGATGCATCGCAGCTCTCTGGGTTAGAAGACCATCTACTAGACATCCGGTATTGGATGGTAAAAAATTTCCTTATGAAAAACTGTTAGTTGCTCCTAAGGCTGCTCGAAATAAGTTGACAGCTTCAACCTTGGTAGAGTTCCTACTCAGCTTAACACAGTGGTAAGAGATCTTGGCATCCTGGTTAATTCAGATCTATGTTTCGTTGCTCATATAAGAAGCATTACTAGAACTGCATTCTACCATCTACAGCAGGGGTGGCCAATCTTATCCGCAAAGGGCCGGTGTGTATACAGGATTTTGCTGCAACTCCCTAATTGGATTACTAATTAGAGGACTGATTGGCTGAAGAGTCCTCACACTTGGATTTTACCAGCTGACATACATGTTACCCCAAAAACCCTCATACACACCGGCCCTTTGCAGATAAGATTGGCCACCCCTGATCTACAGAACACAACCAAACTTCAGAAGATGCTCTCTTTCCATGATGCAGAAAAACCAATACATGCCTTTATGATTTACAGGACTACTGTAATGCTGTCCTTAATGGTTGACCATCTGGGTCCTAAAATAAACCTCAGTGGGTATAAAATTCAGCAGCCAGAGTTCTTACAAAAACTAAGAAAATTGATCATATTAGCCCTGTTCGATGCTTCCTTCCATCACTTCCTCACAAGTCTCAGATTGATTCCAAAATATTACTGTTAACTTATAAAGCATTGAATGATGTTGCACCAGAATACCTTAGACATTTGCTGGTCTCTTGCAACCAAATAGTCAACCAGTGGATGTGCGAGATTCAAGCTCACTCTCAATATTCAAGTGTAGACTAAAAACACCCTTGTTTAGTTTAGCTTATAGGGACTCTAGTTCTAGCTCCAGCTACCAGTAACTCCCAGTTAGACACATAGTGTGAGGCATACAGCTGGGGGGGATCGGCGCCATTGGCTGTGAATGAACTGAACTGTCAGTGCTGTCACTCTAGCTTCACACCCCTTTATGGAATTACTAACGTTCAGGGACTCCCCATGCCCTCGTTCCCACTTGCCTCTCCCTCCTACTTATGCTGCCATAGCCATATCTGCCAGAGTTTGCATATTGCACTTACTTAACTGTTTGCACTGCCTCTAGTCTCCCCTACTTTGTCTAATGCACTTTTTTATTTCCCCAACCCTTTGCTGCTGGAGACCCAAAAATATCTATGGTGCTGCGTGCGACGCCTCTACTACGTGTGACATCCTTCTGGCCTGCCCTCCTTCTGCCTGTAACATCTCTCTGTAACATCTCTCTGAAACATCTCTCTTTCTTTCCTTGCTGCTGTACCACTGTTCTTGTTCATTTGACTCTCCCTGCCGGCCCCTGGAGGATGGACCCCCTCCCTCTGAGTCTGGTTCCTCCCAAGGTTTCTTCCTGTTTTGGCACAAATTCTGCTCATTCTGCCTTTAAGAAACCCAACGCGACAACGGCTACCTCTTGTGACTGACTTGTTCTCAATGTTCATGTATAGGGGAGTCTAAAATAGATTAACAGGAAAATGTATAGTTTAATTTCGATAGTGTTTTATGTAGACTACATTCATCGGTGATTTATTTAATGCCTCAATTTAACAACTTAAAATGCCTCAGCCTTTTGGTAAATGAGATGTGCGAGAATTTGCTGTGTTTATCTTCTACACAGTCTAACAAAAAACAAACAAAAAATGTGCACTGTGATGACATCACAGGCCATGTTATGCTCCAGATGCAAGCAGTTTATTGGCAATTTCTTGTGGAAAAAATGCAGTAAATTTGAAAAACTCTTGCAAATTCCTCAGAGTTTACTTGACATTGCGTTCATTGCTGTGATCACAAAATATCAGAATCCTGGAGGGTCTGGTTTATATAATGATGTTTGAAGAAGTAGGACTACGTGCTATTTTCCCTACAGCATCGGTCAATAACGAAGCCATTTTTTCTTGACTGTTCATATAATTTGCGGTACCAACACACAACTTGGCCAAATACGTAACCTCTCCTCAAAAATGTACTGCACCAAAACAATGAATCCATGTCTCTAAGAAGGCCTCAAAACAGCAAAACATTAACGCTTAATTTCTTTCGGGAAGAACACTGTATCACAGTATCTTTGTATCACTGTACACACTGTATCACTGTATCACACCCAAGAGAAAGAAACACTAACAACACTAACAACAGACAGCGTTAATTACATTTCAATGGCCTTTATTTCTTACTATATTGTAATTACAAAATATTCAGTAGTAACTTACAAAAAAAAAATGCAGTATTTCAGGAAATACGAAATAAACAAAATAAACTGAAAATGCACACATACACACATATACCCACATATGCAGTTGGTCCACAACTGTAACAATAATGTAGCAGTACTGCTAATCTATCCTCATCTACATCACATCTGATGTCCTCCCTAGCGATACAAGGAGTATCTCTTGGCACGACTGATCTATCCTTGACATTGTTGTGAAGAAATATCTTGGCATCTAGCATTCATAGCATCTAGCAATGACATGTGATCATGTGGGTGATGGTCATAAACCTTCCACCTACATGCAGAAAAGAATTCCTCAGTGGGGTTAAGGAAGGGGGTGTGTGGTGGTAGAACCAACAAGGACATGCTTGGATCCTTGCTGTAAACCACACTGTGACTGCAGTGAAGTGGCATTCCACATTATCCCACACCACAACAATTACTGAAGAATTTGCACTTGCATCCTCTGGTACCAGTATCCTGTAAAATTCATCAAGGAGCAGGATGAGGAGCCCTGTGTTGGTTGGGCCAATGACTGGTCTGTGTGACAACATACTACCATTGCATGTTGTTGCACACATCGTGATGTTGGCCGTTGGCCCCTCTCTGTCCTGGTACTTGCACTGTTGCTCTTTGCCCTACAACAGTTCATCCTCGCTGCCGATGTTTTGCCAGGTTGTAGCCTCCTCAAAGATGAACACATGGGCTGTTTGCATAAAAAAATCCTTCTGGTGCAACTCTGGTTTATGGGGGTCTTGCTCAATGGCAGGGTAGTTGGGCTTGAACTGGGTTCGAAGCCTGGACTGCTCTTTTCGTAGTGTTTTACCTTCAAAGGCACAACTTCTATAGGAAAAACACAAAGGGGAGCCCATCCTTCAGGGGCCGGCAGAGGAGCTCAAATGAACAAAATGACAAAATCCGAATTTACATGGTCCAGGTTTTAAGATTTTTGTGTAAAAGGAAAGGGCAGGTAGATGATAGCGCTGCTCCTGACAGCAGCATGAACGGTGCTACAGTAGCAGGGTAGGGAGGAGAGAAGTCACAAGCAGAAGGGCAAGAAGGCCGGAAGGATCTCACAGTTGTGATTATTCACCAGAGGCCAGGGCTAAAACCGATGACCTTCCGATCAGAGGCAGACAGAGACAGAGCCCACATAGCCACAAACCACCCCCTTACGAAAAGTCAATCCACTGTTACCATACAGGGCCACCCATAAGGGGGAAGAAAGGGCCCCACACACTATAGTGACTAGGGAACTGGAATAATCAATATGCCAGCATGTCTCATACAACTTTAGCAGATTTTATGGAATATCAGGATTGATATCGGTGATCTTAACTTCGGTATCACTTTGTATCTGATCAGAAAGAAAATCAGCACTGTAGCCCATCCCTATCGCTCACACGCTTAGCAGTATCCACGATCTCTCGGTGCCTGCACAGAACAGCTACACGATGTGAGGGGCAATCTTCTGCGGGGGGCTCCAACCTGCCTGTTAGATTCACTTTGTTTTAGACAGGGGGCACTGCCCTGTTACAATGTTGGGGAAGGGGTACGGTGTGGAGGACGCCGTTAGGTCAGCATGGTATGAACAAAAAAAAAACAGTATAAGTGAAATGAAGACAAAAAGAAGAGCAAAGATTGGTGAGAATAAATAGACAGGAAAATGACTTTAACTATATCCCTTTACATCTATTTATAAAGACTGACATGTGAAAACCCAGGCAGGTGCTATAAATTCTTTAAAAGCTCATGGAGTGCCGAATCCGAGAAACGTAGCACATATAAGTTGTGCGCTATTTTTGGAAAAAATGGCAATTAATTGTGTGTTTAATGGGGTTCACAAACAGACTCCATCGAGCAGCTCCACCGCAGACCTTTGTATGGACATTGAACATCCTGTAAGGTCATATTTCATCACCGCGAACATGCTCTGCAGCATTTCCTCTCCAATAAACCAGCCGCTGGCGAAAGATATGAGGCGTGTTGTCCAGGGTTCTTGCGAAACGAAATCTGGGGGAGGACAAAGAGCTGAAGGAGGTGGGGGGAGATTTAAAATAGAGACATTAAACATCTCACAGCTTTTGGTAGATGGCAACCATGAGATATGAGGCGTGTGGGGAAAAAGAATGTCAATTAGTACGGTGTAAAGCCCCAGTCCAGGAGGGTGCAGTAATGCAGACCACGTGCCCGCAGTCTCAGCCCACTGGGCGTTCTCATTTACCCGTCCCCCCCTCCCCCAGGAGAGATCCTCAGTCCCTCGTTAGTGAGACGTAAACGACGGATGGATCATAAAAACTTGTCACTCTAATGGCTCAACTGAAAGGCCATTAGGCTGGGCCTTATTGCCATGGCGATCATCACCACGGAGGCCAGAAGGTTCGCTTTGAAAACAGCAAGCTCCGGTAACCTCGGGCTTGGCCATCGATTGTAGGATGCCATCTCGTTCCCTGCCTCTCTCTCTCACCATCCCATTCTCATGCTAAATGCTAATCGCATGTGGGATGGCTATCCTGGGGTGGCGTCCGCTGAGCGTCTGTAAAATTCTGGACTCTCTCTTCATGTTGCCAGCTAACACATTGTTATTTCTGGTTCTTTTATGCGGGGACATAATTCTTCACCGATTGTCTAATGGGAAGGACCAGCAGTTGGCATGGCAACAAAGATGAGGAGTGTTAATTAAAAGAGTCTTGGAATAGTTCAAGATCCCACTAATCAAATCACCTCGTAACACATGGCTTTGCTAAGCAAGCCCTTGAAATAAATCTCGAATTCTAGCACAGTATAATGCCTTAATTATTACCTTTACAGAGGAATATAATACCAAAAACACGCATGATGACACTTCGCATTACCATCTCCATGGGTTTTACCAACCATTGTACTGCAAGATCAAGCCCAGACACCACAGACCTCAGTTACCCCCAGTTTCTTGGGGGTACCTTTCTGTACCTGAAACTAAGTTGGCATTCTCTGGTTCAAAGGTTATAGTGGGAAACTAAATTAAAATGGATAGAGTATACCTATAAACTTGACCTGGAAAAATGGGTGGATAGAGATCCTTGTGTGTCTATCACCACCAGTAGTTCCAGAAAGGTCCCGGTATGCATTAGACTCCATAGTCCCATGTACACTACTCTGAAGTAAAGTTCAGAAGTAGTAGCCAATCAGAAAAGAGGATAAGGCAGGAGAACATTTCTCCTATTGGTAAATAGGAAAAAATCCAACCACATATCTAGTTCAGGGTCACCAGGAAGCAGGAGCCTGTTCCAAGAAGCACAGAGCATAAGGCAGGGAACACCCTGGCTGGGATGTCAGTCAGTACGACTGTTTTACATAGTAATACAGCAGGTTTCCAGCAGGAAGATAGCGGCTGGTAGGAAATGTTTATGAGCACATGGTGGGGGGTAACGTTGAGAAACAGACTGACCGCTTAAAGAGCGCATACTTTTAATGGATCTTTATGGACCCAAATTGCATCCTCAAGCTTTCCGGAATAGGACTCAGCTCACAATGACCCTGGCAGGAATGTGCAGGAAATAAAGTGGGAGGTTGGATGCATGCTTGTCTTCTTCAGAGAGTGAGTTTATGTATAAAGGAAAATATTGCACTTCAATTCGTAACTGACCTTTTGTTGGTTTATGACGGCGACTGGTAATTGGGTAATTGTTGAACAGAATCACCAGTCATATATTGTGTGGAGTGAAAAGGGAAATTGTGTCTTCTGACCTTATACTGCGCACCACTACGTCCTTGACTGGATAAGCTGTGAATATGGGTGGATGTATGGAATAAAATGGTCTTCCCGTGTTGATCTTCACTCCATTGTAGCTTTTCTGTTTTTCAAAGGGCATGAAAGAGCAGCATGATTGCATTTACACCTGTTAGAGCAAGTCTGACATCTATTTTAAAAAACCAATGGAAATAACTCTTAATAGGCTGGTATGTTTAAAAAGCACAAAGAAAAAATGTTGTGCTGACAGCGGTGGCTGCCTTTCCCTCCCATCTGCTGCGGACGGAGGGGCCCGACAGGACTGCCTCTCCAAAAAAAATCCAATTCACAAAACAATCACAAAACAGGTTGAAAAGCAGTGGTGACATGTTTAATGGGGTAAACACAGTAACGGGGTGTGTCCAAGAGCAGCAAGTGGAAGGGAAGATGGCTCAGCCTGAAGGACTGGTGTGATTGATGTTCTTGCGAACAGCACACTCTTTACTCACACGCCCCAGGACCAGGACAGCTCTGCTTAGCTCTGCCACAGAGATTACAGCAACCTGATTGGCCCGTGTCTAAGTGCTTATCGGCTTGTGAGCTGTACGCAGTGTTGCTCAGCTCATGTGGGCTCTAAACAGGCGTCCCCACCCAGTGTTACTCTACAGGTGCCGGGTGAAGCTGGCCATGTTGAGGTGGTCCTGGTTGCAGACGCAGACTGACCATTGGGAAGGTCACAAATTTTTACGGTGGTCATGTGAAGGCCGCTTGACAGCAAATTTCCGGGCTGCTTTTTGTATCTAATTCAGCCCCCCCCCCCCTCAGAAGATAGTGTCCTGAGTGGCTGCCTCTCACTGCTGCTGACACTGGCTCTACAGGTTATGTGCCAAGAATTCAGCATGAGTTTGATTTCTGGGTCTTAAAGCTTGTCCTATAAAAACAAGGAAATGAAAATGACCAGACAGCACAACATTCTGCATCTGCATTTCACCATGGAGCTGCTACATCTCCACTCTTTTCCTGGAATACGCTTATGTCAAACCTCTTCTCTCATACCTCACTCATGCATTTTCATGCAAAACAATCACACAGTAATAAGATCAGCAGAGTAATCAGAACTAACCTACGGAAACGGTACCAGAAACAAAAAGCGCACGCAAGGAGTAAGAATGGACACTAGAGGGCAGAATTTATTAAACTTGCTGAGGGAAGGACATTGGCAAAGCTTTCTCTGATAAAGAGCAGTGGCGGGCTGGAGGCAGGAAGCGCCCACACCAGTGCAGCCCACACCAGTGCAGCCTTCAGCAGTGCAGCCTTCAGCAGTGCGTGGGAGCGCACAGCTCCCTCTGGGCAGCCTGCTCACTGCCGCCCCCTCGGTCATCAGAGCAGCGCTGCTTCGGCCACTTTGGCGAGAGGCGCCCAAGTCATCGTCAATTCTCCGTCCCACACCCCACACCCCCTCCGTCTCGACAGCATGTCCCGCAGGCCCCCCTGCTCATGTCACCATCCTTCTGCAAACACACCCGGACAGACAAAGCTGGCCAGACCACAATTACCATGGGAAGAGACCTCTCTGTCTGTCAATCACGCGCTTGCCCGTGTGACACAGCCGCGACGCAGCTGTGCGTCTACGCGCTGCAGGTGGTGTAGTGGGCGTTTCCATGATGAGCGCCTCCTGTTGGTCTGGAGAGGGAGGGACCTCAGCAGCAATCACCAGAACAGCCCCCTGCCAGCACAGCATCCCCCCCTCAATGAAGCCTAAATGAAACTGGGCCCAAACCTCTTCTGATGTGGATTCAGGCTCATAAACAATTGCCAGAAGAGCAGGATCCCTTCAATGGGACCCCGCCCCCACAACAAGAGCCCAAACTCAGACAGGCAGATATACAAGAAATTAGGAGTAAAGCCTCTTTACATCTAACCCAGACCACTTGAAATAGATCTATAGGAATCGCCATGGCAACCATCAGCGTGCCTACACACGTGTGAGCTTGAAGCTATTTACTAAAGGTAGTAACCGAAACTTGATGAATACGTGATGACATTCACTTAAACCGCCTGTTATATCTATAATCTCAATGAATGCACTGCAATAATGTAATACTAACTTTTATATAATGTGTCCTCTTAGTAAATCCATAAGCTTTCACATCTGGTGCTGTTAAACATGTAAATATACCGTCACATTGCTCCTGCCCCCAGAGGAATCCCAAATCAGGCATCCCAGTCACTTCCTGTAGCCCTGTTCCTCATCTAATATGTCTTGACAGTACTGAGAGGTGGCTCCCCCCGGTCTCCCCCCCCCTGCTCTCCTACCATCCCCCCCAGCCACTGTCTGGAGATATCCCTCATCTTACATGGCAGGGCAGGGGACTGGGCCGTGATGTACACCATGGTGGTCTCTGTGTCTTTTGTTTTGCGGCTGCATGGTGGAGGCCATGTATGTGCGGAAACCAGCGAAGGCCAGAAAGGTCCTGCCATCAATCAACCTCCTACAAGCAGAGGAATGCTGGAGAGGTACGACGTCATCATGGACAGGCCTAATAGGCACGACGTCATCATGGACGGGCCTGATAGGCACGACGTCATCATGGACAGGCCTGATAGGCACGACGTCATCATGGACAGGCCTGATAGGCACGACGTCATCATGGACAGGCCTGATAGGCACGACGTCATCATGGACAGGCCTGATAGGCACGACGTCATCATGGACAGGCCTGATAGGCACGACGTCATCATGGACAGGCCTGATAGGCACGACGTCATCATGGACGGGCCTGATAGGCACGACGTCATCATGGACGGGCCTGATAGGCACGACGTCATCATGGACGGGCCTGATAGGCACGACGTCATCATGGACAGGCCTAATGGCCAGGCCTACAGAGTCCTGGGAGAGAGCACAGTGACGTTCAGACCAAACCTCCCAGCCCCAACCCCCCCCTCCCCCCCCCCCGCTGGGTACAGCAGTACTATAAGCGATTAATCATGGCTTCATCATTCAAACAAAACACCTGAGACTGGAAGGCATCTAACTGCTGCACGTGGGTAACAGAGAAACATCTCACTCATTCCACATGCCCAGGAAAAAAATGACCTTATTCCAGCTCGAAATAGGCAGAATATTCTTGAGAACCCTTTTTCAGCTGGGCTTGTGTCTTTTTATAAAATAAATTTCAGCCAAACAAACAGGCATTACCTTGAAAAGAAACATAAGAGCGGCTCTAAAAAAAAGCAAAAGCGATTCTCCAAAACACAACCACTGCCATTAAAGCCTCGTGCCGTCGTTGGTGCTATTCACTCCCGAAAGGTCCTTCAGCCTTTGTGTCGGCATGAAGAGTTCCTGCAGAAAACGGAGGGCCTGGGAGCACCTCCCTCTGTTCTCCACATTCTCCTGGAGCACCGCATGCTGGCTGGCGTAGCGGGACCAAGAGCCCCAGCGTGGACACTGCCTCAAGGCCGAGGTGGGGTCAAACCGGCCCAACAAGCGGCACCGGCGACAAAAGAAGCACTGATGGGAAGAGACACTGGCAAAGCATGACTCAGCCATTAGCAAGAATGTCCATTCTGCCCCTATGTAAACGGAGAGGAGCTTTCTTACAGTCATTTGGGCGCATATTTGGGTGAGGGACAACCTCGTGACAGTCCCATTATAGCAAGGGGACACTGAAACACTTGACACCTTCAAACGTCTCTTGGTACAGATGATATTCCATCCATTCACTCACCCACCCATCCATCCATCTTCCAGCTGTCTTTTCCATACAAACTCTCAAAGAACACTTACGCATTGAAAGAAATATATATTCTGAACCCGAATTCTTACATTCGTGTTTTTTAAGATAAGGTTAAAAAAATGGACATATGTTGATTTCATTCGTTGAGCTATGTGCAGGAGCACAGCTGACTGCAATCGGACAGCACAACCTCTCTCGGGATCTCACCACTTTCTTGCCCCCATCTCTCCAAACTCCCCACAGCTTTCAGATCTGGGCAAATTTCAGAGAGCAGGAAACCCGGGAGAGTCTGCCGCCGTGCAGCCAGCAGAACGGTGGAGACTGCCAGCACTGAAAACGTGCGGCGCGCAACAGCTTCTCGAACTCATCAGAGCACACACTGTGGGGTAGGGCGGCAGGAAGGAAGCATCGCTAAAAAGAACCGTCTTTGTTTTATCAGAAATGAGTGCCTCAGTTCTCAGGAACAATGCAGTAGGATGCCAAGTATCACAGCATGAGCTACATGAGCTTTATCTCATCCAGTGTCAGGCGCACGCCACTCCTGGGAGGTTCGCTGCCAGAGGCATCGCCCACCTCCAGCGCAGCTCGCTTTCAGGGCCATGGCACGCCTCCGTGACTTTCTGATGTGTTCAAGTGAGCTAGGATATTTTCAGGTGGCCTCCCACTCCAGTCGGGTCATATTACATCACCAGGCCTCGAGGTCCCGACCCAACGTCTTGTAATCAGACCTCATGCGTGCGTTTTAACGCCCGGCATAAAACAAGCGTGTGGATCTCTGCTTTCAGAAGGATACCGGGGGCCATCAGATCTCGACAGGCAACCAGGACAAGGGCGACGGATCAGTCATGAGAATAAAGCGACTGAACCTGGGGAGGGACGAGCTACAGAAACGACCCTGTCAGCAAGTCATCCCATAAAACGATATCCAGACACATTTACAGCTGCCCTGCATCAAAACTCTGTAGCACGGTTGTAAAGATTTAAAACCTTATAGCGTTACTTGGCAACCTCCTGAACATCCTTCATTCCCTCAGGTCCTAGAGTCACCGAACCCTTTACCCCTCACCCTGTCATGTTTATTCCAAGATGTGCTTGAATGCACTGGGGCAGTTTGACCGTCACACGCAGCCCAAGAGACTGGGAGGGATCATGGGTTGGAGCCCAGCATTGGGTGTGTTGGGGACTCCTGGGACAGGTGATGAGTTTCTTTGGATGGGGCTAGTAACATTAATTGCATGTTTGTTATATATGTTTAATCCTGAAGTAGCCATCGTTTTATGATTGATTCTTACTGTGAGTCAGTAAGCTTTGAGGGCAAATGCAGTCCAAATTAACATGATATTTTTTTTGTCATTTTTTAGTCATTTTCGGGACTGTCAGTCTGCATGGGATGGAAACACAAGAATAATTGTGTGTTTCTTCTGGACCTGATCACTCATCTGGTAAAGAACCGTGAAAAGAAGGCTAAGTGGAATCCCCCCTCCCACTCCGACAAAGCCCCCTAGAGGAGCGCTTAGGGATTGCATGTCAAATTGCAAGGGAGACACACAAATGTTAAAGGCCTGTGTTAAAGATAATCCCATCATATGCTCTACTCCACTGGCTCACTAATGGCAGCTGTGCACAATGCCAAGCATCAGCCAGGACACTCCCATAGGGGGTGGGGGGTTTATCCCCATCCGGTACAGCGTCAGTTTCTGTAAAAAGGAAAAGGAAGAACAAATGTAGAAAGCAGACGGATTCCTCCGAGAAACAGGTTCGGCAGTCTGATGTACGGGCTGTGTGAGGAGTGTGCTGGACACAATGTCACAGCCAGGAGCTACGCTGATTACAGGTCACACCACTCAAGACCATGGCCCAAGGCAGCATGTATGTGTGTGCATGTGTTGGTAGGGTGTATCTGAGTGTCCTTGGAGGGTGTATCCGAGTGTGCATGTGTTGGTAGGGTGTATCTAAGTGTGCATGTGTTGGTAGAGAGTATCTAAGTGTGCATGTGTTGGTAGAGAGTATCTAAGTGTGCTTGTAGGGTGTATCTGAGTACGCGTGTGTTTATCTGGTTTCTTTTTTGGGGTGAAAAAGAGAGGCATTGCTTATGGTCTACGCTGCCCCCAAACTGTGGTCCTGGGTGGCTGACGGTGGGACTCTTCCTTCTTCCCGCCTTTGGAAGTGTGGCAGGCTGAGGGCTGCTATTTATTCTCATAATGGTGACTTTTATTTTCCATCTTATTCAAGCTCTGCCAAGAGCCCTTTAGTTGAGTTTGTGTTCAAAACCACATAAAAAAAACGCATTTGTAAATATTCAGTGGGTCGATTAGTACTGGGGTGCTGACGGTAGGGGGTACCGCGAGAACAGACCCACCCCCCTCACTATTGGCCCACCCCATCCATACCGATGTCCTGCTCCCAATGGTGGGACTTTGGAAAATTAATTAGAGGCCGTGAGGAACAGCTCTGGCTCGGGTGGACGAGGGCCACAGCTGCTCTTGCTGTGCATTTACTCTGAGATCTCTGTTATTTCAGGGTGTGGGTTTCGTGAGGGCCAGGCCATAGAAGCAAACCACTTCCAGGGGAGGGGTGGAGAGAGAAGGACAGAAAGGGAGAGGGGAGAGAGTGAGAGATCAAGCAGAAAAGGCTCAAGCCTGCCCTTTACGCGGGACATACAGCCACGTATGATGGGGTTTGTAAAAATCCCATCTTTCACTCTGGTTCTCACATGTCAGCCATTAAGCTGCAGCAATCCTTGTAGTGCAGATAAATTTAAAACTTTGATATGTTAAAACAGCAACCCTGCCCCACCACCACCACCAAGCAGTCACAGGCCCCGCAGAGCCGGAGCAGGGTGCTGCTCATGGTGCCCATCGCCTGCTCATACGGAGAACACTTGGTGATGATCCTACCTGAGTGTTCAGCAACTGGGTAGGGGGAGGCAGGGCACACAATGCACAGTGCAACGGGGGGCTTGGTGAGCGAAGGTCAGAGGAGGGCAAAACAAATAGATGGGGGGGTGGGAGGCAAGGAAATTACAAGATCAAGTCTATGAGAAAGGACATGTGGGAATTGAAGTAAGAGACATAGAAAGGTCGAGACACAAAACTGCTGTAGTTCCCAGTGTCTACAATAGGAGGCGCAAGCAGACACAACACAGTAGCAGCAACTGGCAGCCCGGTCTGAGGCAAATTATAGGAGCCACGTTGCATTCCCTGGAAAAGACCTTCCCGTTTGTTTTCTTTGGCTGGGCCCGGAACGTAAACAAGCTCACTTAACCTAATGTACGGCCTGTCAAAATATTTGAATACGCTGAAGTAGATCTGAAGTAAAATCATTTCTGCAGCAAGTTGTACGTAGCAGAAAAAGGCTGCAGGATGCACACAGGCGAGCTGGCAGAAAGATTGCAGGCCTCATATATAGCTCAATGATTTCACCTAGTTAAAACATTTTTTTGTAAATCGGTGCCGACAGCCGCCGGCTTCACGCAGCGACACATGTAGGTTAAAATAAGTTGTGTTCGGTGACATCTTAAATTACTGTGTCAGGCTCTGTAAGGGACTGGGCAGGAAGGGATTGTGAATTGCTGAGTTCTGGGAAAGCGGGAGGTGAGCAGCTTAGTGGGTTAGCCTGGAATCAGATGGTTTCTGGCTCAAATCTCGTGGATAGCAGAGTCATTTCACTTGGGCCCTTGAACAAGGCCCTTAACCCCCCATTGCTCCAGTGACTGGCTGACCCTGCGTTCTCAAAATGAAAGCTGCGTTGGATTAAAGGGCCTGCAAAATAAAAAATAATTTAAATGAATGAGCATTGATGGTGTCTACATTCTTCCCTGGTAGTGACAGTGCAATACTTTCTTATGGTGTAATTGTCAATAGCCTCACGATGCACCTGGTGATGGTCGGTTCCCTTCTTAAAATGTCTTTACTCATTCAGAACCCAAGCAAACACCCGCTACCAAGGTTTTTGTCGTGTGCCATCGGTAAATCGGTCATCAGCCTCCACCCGCAAGGGCTCCGAGGACCCAGCAGCCCTGAGGCTTACAGTCCAGTCCGTAATTTACATGCATCGCTATGTGGTCTACAGCTGACGACACGTGGCTGCCCACTGCCTCGCTGTACAGAGCTCGGTCAGCGTCCGACACCAGGCCAAACCTCCATCGACAGTCCACCGAGGCTCATTCACAAGGTGCTTCACATCCCCGCCTAATAGATTTCTCTGTTATTAATAATAAACTATTTACATTTTACAGTCATTTTCATTAAGCAGGCACTTTTGTCCAAAGAGACAGTGAGACAAACAGCACCTTACAAACAGAGGAAATGTAGAGGAGGCCACCAGGCATAAATGCAGCTAAGCTGAGTTTATGATAAAGGCCCAGGGACAAGTGCAAGCAGTATAGATTATAGATGATGTGTCTGGTTCTGCCGTGAAAAGTGTTTTCACTGTTTGTCTGCTTTGTTTCTTATGTTGGAGGTTGAAAGTCTTTTTAAGTCTATTCTTAAGAAGTCAAAATAATGATAATTATACACACACACGCACGTTGGCGTACCTATCTAAATGGGGACCTTCTATTCATTTCTATGGAAAAAAACCCAAGTTCCAGTCATGACATCCTTAAGCCCCACCCAGCCCTAACCTTAACCAAAAGTAAATACAAAATAAAAAACAAAATTCAAGACTTTTGGCCTTTTTTTGATTGCATTCACAGGTCCAAATGGGGACCTGAAAAATGTCCCCAAAAGTAAGGAAGCGTTTACCATACTTGGTCCGCAAATGTGATCTATGCAAACACACACAGAAAATGTTATGCCTGTTCCCTTAATCTGAGGTTTATCTTCTAAGTCTGAAAATCATTGATGGCCTTTGCTAGCCTTTGTGGTTTGTTACTGCACCACTAGGGGGAAACACAGAGCACACACAGACAGCAGGGTCATCTCAGCAGTTTCATTTTTATGTTCTTTCAGTTTTTTATGTTGAGATACCAGTATTTCCATATTTCACTGTTTTGATGGGAAGTTGTCTTAAGCCAGATCTCAGCACACGCACTGAACTGAAGAGCCAGAGAATGGAGGCAGTGACTGTCTTACTCTGTGTGTGTGTGTCTGTGTGTGTGTATTTACTCCTGTAAACTCAGTGCTCTGGTGTGTGTATGTACATATTTTGCTATACACGTCCGCTGACAGTTGACATTGGGAGCTGGAGGGGGCGGGGTGAGGGAGGGGTGCGGTCTGGCTCTCACGGGGCCTCTCTGGGGCAGGCCACAGTCTGGCCGCACCCTGAGGTATGAGCAGCAAAGGGGCTGTTAGACTGTCGGCCGGCAATTCCCCATGACAGCTCACTGTCCTCAGAGTCCTCCAAAGCGCACACACACACACACACACACACACATTTGCATTCATACCTTTATGGGGACTCTCCATTTATTTCTTAGGAAAAACCCTAATCCCAACAGTGACAACCTTGACCTTAACCCAGCCCTAACCTTTATCACATGTAGCCAAACAAAATACAAGTCTTCTCACATTTTTAGTTTTTCTTTATTGCAGTCACAGATTTGTACAAAATTGAATTTCCCCTTGGAGGGACCGAAAGAATGGTCAGCCCAGTGTGGAAATAATAGGTTTTTATCATGTTGTGGGGACATTTGGTTCCCACAACGTAATACATACATGACCACACAACACACACACACACACACACACACACACACACACACATGTGCAAAAGCAATGGGTTTGTACTTGTTAAGACATGCCCACATGAGGCTGACTTAATGCAGGGTCTGCAATTCAGAAGCATTTAAATTGGCAGAGGTGATTCTGCAGACCATCTAGCAGCAATGCTGACTCACCAGGAAGCCAAAAGCCAATTAAAAATCCTGGCTGATCAAACAGCCTCCAGCCCCAGCTCCTAGACGCCCACCTCCATCTCCTCGCCTCCAGACTCCCACGCCCCTCCTCCGAAAGACCTCGCCTTTGGGTTCTGTGGGAGTAGGAAGAGAAATAAGCAGGGGCCACCCAGAACTTCCCAGAACAGCACTGCAGGCGAGCCAGTCAGAACGTTTACATGCACAGCTATAGTCGAGCTACAGTTAGATCTCCGCTGGCATTCAATCGGACGACTGTCCTTGTCCCAGTATACATGCATGGAAGGGGAATCGGTTTGAGTGAAGTATGTTTGACTCCGTTACAATAGGTGGTAATATGGCTCCTTTCAGTTTGTTAGTATTGGGCTTTTTCCGGTTTACACATTACATTACAGATATAAAAAAGTATAATAATAATATTAATAATAATGGCTGCATGGACAATTGAAGTGATGCAAGTTTTAATTGTGATCAGGTCAGAAGAAGAGATACAACAAGATCGGGAAGCATAACGAGAGATAAAGTGTTTTGTATAATATACTATGGCAGCACGATATTGGAAAATTTTCATATATTTCCAGTTTGATTTTGTTGTAATAAATATTGGAGTATTTATGAAACAAAAGGAGTTCAACATAAATATCTCAGTAACCCCTCTAGGAGTGATTTACACAGCAAGGATGAAAATGATTTTGATTGTATTGGAGAATGCATGCAGTGCTCATGCAAAAGCAGCGGATGTAAACTTTAAACTGATTTTTAAACATATAACACACTAAGTAATCTTGATAAGGAGTAATCATTAAAATTGCAAAACTTGCTAGTTTTTTTTTCCTATGACAGAGAAAAATGTTTTAATGAGACTTAAACTCCCTGCACTATAATATCCATACCAAACTGAAAGTAAGAAAAAGCCTGATCTTAATCTAGCCGACTAATGATGTAAGAACTGCATGTATATAATATGCAATGTTGGTAATAAAATGGCACGTTGTCCAGTCCTACTACAGCAATTTTTTTAATTCAATACAAAATACTCGCCTCGCCTTGTGATGCCACCAGTTTTTATGTCAGTGGTAAACCAGCACCTTGAAGCACCATACTTTTGGTTCCTTCCGGAAGTATCAAAAGCATGGCCGGCTGCAGTGGAGAAGTGCTCTTTAGTTGGCCGGTGAATTGGACAGCTTTACAGTGTAGCATTTTACATGTGGTACATGTCCTTTGCTAAGCTCCAAGTTTCTTTTGTGTACCGGCTTCTGTTACTTCCAGGTCAATGCCTGGGGGGGGGGAGGGAGGGGGGGGGGACTGTGGAGCATGTGCGGAGTGCCTAGGCCAGTTTGATTCCGATTGAACGTATACATGCAGGAGGAAGTCGACTCCCAATCACATTGTCTGAATGTCTTTTTTCCGACTTCGAGAAATTCGATTTAGTACAATTTCAGTCAGACTAACATGTTTACATGCACTTTAAAAGTCCTGGTTTTAGTCAAACTAGCACAATAATTTGATTTTCATACTGTGCATGTAAACTATCTGAGCGATCTGTACCATTCGGCCTGGGTTCTGCCTCCAGTTGTGTCGACCCCCTCACCACCACCCCCCAGCCTGCAGTGACATGTGGAAAGACCATCCTGACTCAGTCCTAGGTAGACTGATTCACAGGTGAGGGGTTTCATCTCTCTGGAGGGCATTTTCACTAAAGAACCCACCATGCCACCCTAATAAAACTGGAACGGTCCTGGAGATCTTTATGAAGAGATAGGGACAGGCTGACAGATGCCTTCAGAGAAGAGCGTGACCTTCTACGCCACCTGCCGTGCCTCATGAGATGTGGTCCCAAAAGCAAAGGAGGCTATAAGAGCAAAAATCCAGCCTTCCATCCATCCAGCTTCAGCTGTTCAGGAGCTAAACAGCGCACGTGTCGGGCCAGGGGTGGCTTTGTAAATTCCCATGGCTGATCTTTAAAGAAATAATAATTTTATTCCTGTCAAAACATTTGTAGTGAGATTAAGCCAGGCCACTGCTGGCCACAGCTCAACAGACATGTGAAGTGTACAAAAAGGGTTCATCTTGGCTGCCTGCTGAAGGATGAGAGGTACGGAGATAGAAGAGGGGCGTGATTAATGCCTTTCACTGTTCAGAGCCACATTTCGACTGGATTCAGTCACGGGTCCATCACCGCGAGGAGGGACGACCTGGTGGAGGCCTGTGTCATTCAGCTGAATCCAGCAACCCCCCCTCCCCAGCTTAGAAGTGACTAAGCACTGTGGGGGCAGAGAGCGGAGGAGTACAAGACAGCCAGTGTTTTACTGGTGGGCCATTTGTATGCTGGAATGTGGAATACATCTTTGCAGGCTTTGATCTTTTAACAAAGTGTTGGGAAGGCCTACTCCTGGTTACAGTGACCCCTGCAGGTGGGCTTATGAATTATACTGTGACAATATCAACGATGACGTGCTTTTAATCAACCTGTTCCTGTGATTTACCGTAAGAGACACTTTCTGTACATCAGCAGGAAAATGAACAGCCATTGCTTCATGTGACTCATGTTATGAGCAATAATATAACAAATAAGAAGTGCATGTTTTCTGTGACTATATATTTCAAAAACGATCAGATTCAGCATCATACCAAAATAAACTACACAGCTGTGCGATTTATAATTGTCAGGGATTTTTTTCTCTTTTTATACAATCAGCCAGCAACAGAAATAAACTATAAGTCTTATAATTGCATTTTTCAATCATTTAAAGTTGCTACTGTACATAAGGCTGAATGGAAGAAGCCCAGATGTGAAAATGATAATTGAGGACAGCAGAGAAACAATGAACATACTATTACGTTCTTCACCTAACCCGTTATTGTGCTGAGGTGATTAAGCGATGACTGAAATTCAGATTGAAATGGGACAAGTTAATTGAATGTTTTGCAGTTAGCAGCAGTCGGCACCTTCTCGGAAGGCCACCTGTGAATTACAGTCTGTGGTGAATTTAGAGCGTGCCCCTGGGACAGGGGGGCTGGGCATCTTCAGCCGTGGTGCACTAGGACCTCGCTGCACTCACTTGGATCTCAGATGCAGCCAGATGAAGCCCAAGCAGCACATCTGCTGACCTGGGAAATGACAGTGTTCCCTCCACCACAGAGAACTGCTTACTGACACATCCATCCATCTGCCAACCACTTATCCTGGTCAGCAGCACTGGAACCTCTTCCAGACAGCACAGGGCACCAGGCTGGGGTACGCCCTGGACGGGATGCCAGCCCATCACAGGACACGGGGCTGGGGTACACCCTGGACGGGACGCCAGTAGCCCATCACAGGACACGGGGCTGGGGTACGCCCTGGACAGGAGGCCAGTAGCCCATCACAGGACACAGGGCTGGGGTACGCCCTGGACGGGATGCCAGCCCATCACAGGACATGGGGCTGGGGTACGCCCTGGACGGGACGCCAGTAGCCCATCACAGGACACAGGGCTGGGGTACGCCCTGGACAGGAGGCCAGTAGCCCATCACAGGACACGGGGCTGGGGTACGCCCTGGACGGGACGCCAGTAGCCCATCACAGGACACAGGGCTGGGGTACACCCTGGACAGGAGGCCAGTAGCCCATCACAGGACACGGGGCTGGGGTACGCCCTGGACGGGACGCCAGTAGCCCATCACAGGACACAGGGCTGGGGTACGCCCTGGACAGGAGGCCAGTAGCCCATCACAGGACACAGGGCTGGGGTACGCCCTGGACAGGAGGCCAGTAGCCCATCACAGGACACGGGGCTGGGGTTAGGGTTCAATTTCTATTTGATTATTGCCATATTCTGTATATTCTTCCAATTAATTTCGCCCAGCATTAACTAGTTATATAGGAGAATCATTTGTCGTCTCTGTTTGAATAACGGTGAGGTGTTTAAGAGATTGTGTGGTACTTATATAACAGCCCTACAAATAATCTTTGGGCATGTTCTAAAAAATTAATGCAGATGTACTTTAAAAACTATAGTATGTGCATATGCTCAGTTATATATGAAAACAAAATTAAATCATCTTACATATTCAATGTTATTGTAAAGGTTTAGATGAAATAACATTTCAAGTATTAAATTGTGTTTTAAAAATTACATAATAATTTTAATTCACAGTCATCTAGTTAGGCCTGCTATAGGCACAATATAAAAAAATACACATTTTTTTCTCAGGTTCTCTCTGTTCTGGAAGTTACCTGTCTAAAAGAAGTAAGTAAGACTAATCAAAATGTATAGTTTTGATATTCAGAATAATTGTAAATTGCACATAAATTATAAATACAGAACTCATGTAGAGCAGCAGACACTGCTCCAAAAACTGTAATTATTAAAACAAAAATACAGTATATATTAATAACAATCTTTACGGTAAACTGATTTTACCATTCAACCTAAAATCGAATAGAAGCTATTATAATAATTGTAAATAATTGAAGGCAATAATATATATATACACACACACACACACACACACACACACACACATTTCTGACATCTTCGATGTCTAATTAAGTTCCTAACCTGGAAAAAATAAAACAAAACATGATCCCCAATACAGACATTTCCCCCATCTCTTAATTGTTCAATTTCTCAAAAAAATAAAACACACTGCTCGTCGTTTATTAGATATTTAAAGACATGAATTACAATAAAATAAGTTTATATTATTTTCCGCGTATATGTCGATTTACCAGCATGACTTCTTAAATGTTCTGTATCTGGCTATATGAACTTGTCAGACTTGCAGAAGTAAACGTAATCTAATTTTGACTAAATAATATGCGAAATTTACGTATTAAGAAAGTCGTCGGCGGATATAAATTTAATCAGAAACGAAAGTACGAAATGTTTTTTTTTTCTATTATACGTCAACTTTTATCTTCTAAAGATAGTAAGGTGCCGTTCGTTATAAATGCAACATTTGTAGCAGGCAAGGTTACCATGAACTCAACACATAAGAGGTTGTCAAAAACATTACATAAATGGGAGCAAATAAAAAATGTTTACGTAATGATCTGTCGTCGTCTTTTTTAAACCTCCAATCCGTACTTAACCATCCGTATTTAAAGCCCTTTCGAAAGTCGCGCCTACCGCTGAAAAATGGTGTCGGTCACACCATCTTCTGCCGCGTTACTCCCCCATCTGCGGCTCCTTAGCAGCACCTTACCTTTGCGAGCAAAATAATTGACAGACTACAAATACCGAAATTATTGTGTCAAAAAATGTGTAGTTACTGGCGACTGATTGCAAGCTGTTTCTAATATTAAACACACTGATAGCCAATGCATTTAAAATAGCAGGGGTAATTTTAGATCCCCCCCCCTCCGAAAAAGCAACCATCTGCCTTGACATTCCTTCCTTCCTTCCTTCCACCACAGAGAGCTCTTTGTCTTCGGGAATCAGGAAACAGGTCTCTGCAGTCCCCCTGTTCCATGTTTGCTTTCTTCGGAGAACCTATTCAACACCTCGATCGTTTAAATTTATACGGCATTGTAGGCGCCCAAGGCCGGCAGCAGATAGCGCCGCTCCAGCTTATCCTGCAAGCCGGCTGCTATGTGGGAGAGCCGCGGTGCGAGTTCAGGGTTCGCCCCTCCTGCAGATCTGCGGAAGGGGGGATGGGCAAGCCGCTGCCAGAGTGCTGGCGGCAACCCCGAACCGCAGAAGCTAAAGTTACTGAGAGGAAATCCCACACAACATTTTCAGATTTAAGGCGGATCCCGGCTTTTGGTCATATACCAAAGTGAGAATTTGCTCAATTGTTTTATGTCATTTATACGCCAGTTAACTAATTTGACCACCTCATTAAAACACAGCCCCCTCAAAGTCCCATCCAATTAAACGTTCATAACCTGTTCAAATTGGATTATAGAATTTATAATATGCATGGTACTGGTAACATTGTAGTATTTTCAGTACCTGGGAGGATGATTTGGCGAAAAGCAGTGTGCAAGATAAGTAACTGCTATTTTGATGAATTCATCTGCTTTGCCAGAAAGGGTAAAATTACCATTAAGACACGGATATAAGTAAAAAAAATTAGTTAAAAAATAGTTGTGCAAGTAGACATGAGGCTTAAATAAATATCCCCGAAGCAAACAGCA